>NW_024429208.1:7345739-8062406 GCF_017639785.1 Mesocricetus auratus | reverse complement strand
TCCCTCCTAATTCTTCCCAGGTAGTTCTATCAATTAGGGACCAGGTATTCAAACATATGAACCTATGAACTATTCCACTTAGACTACCATGCATTCTTTGGATAAGAGAATGATTATATTTTAGATAGCTTCATTGAATGTCAAGAACACCGAACACTTATAAACTGAGAGTTGTCTGAATATAAATACGGCTTGGTACTGCAAGGGGTAAGACATTGGTAAACAGGGTTATGAGGTTCCTCATGAGACTGCCTGTGGTTCTTTACACAGAAGGTTGTGCCACAATGTTATTGCTAAAACTTCCCATTATGTTATGGCCTTCTGCAGCTGAAAACCATTAAATATGTCTTCCACTTTGTAATTATTCTACCCAAATGTTATAGTTGGACATCTGAGATATAAATATGTTTAGAGTAGCAAATGAATTCAAGGTGAAGTACAATATGAATAGCCCAGCATGTCAACACTGTATTCTTTTGCATTTCAGTCTAATGCTAATGTCCCTGTACAACGTGAGCATCAATTCAAAAGGCTTGAAGTACATCAGTGAGAGCCCTGGATTTATCCCTTTGCTGTGGTGGCTTTTGAGTGGTAAGGAGTGTTCTGCTATGTTCTCGTCTAGTCATAGGCTCTCCCTCCACAGCAGGCAGAGGGTTTGGTGTATTGGAAATCAGGAGCCATTATCTTTCAGTGTTTAACAATGACTTTTCTCTTTTGTTGGAGTAGCTTCTTTCATGGTGGCAGCTTTCAAATCTTGCTGTCCTCGAACACTGGGTTCTCAAAGCTGTCCCTGCTCCTCCACCAAATGGCTTCCTACTCTAGAAAGCCAGCTGGTATGTTAGCATTTCTGGTTATGTTTCTCAACTATTGATTTTTGTTTTAGTTGTGACCTTTGACACAAAGATCATTTCATGAAACAGCACCAAAGTGCTCCTTCTCTGAAAACAGAATGGTAGCTGTGTGGTGGGCATGAAAGGAAAGTCTGCAAGTCTGGGCAAAATGAAGTAGGAGACACCTGAAGTTCATGAGGGTGTAATGGCAGCGTTGTAAATAGCTCTTTCTTTTTACCTTCACCACGAGGTTCATTTCCTAATTGTACAGTGACAGAGATAGAATTTGTTTTTGAACTTTAGTTACTCTTTTTTTCTAACAGTTTTATTGAGATAAAATTGTTGCGTATATCTTAAATGGAAAATTGATCATTTGAGTATAGATCTCTACCTATAAAATCATTACTGTGGTCAAGTAAGTAAAACGTCGTCCCACAAGGCACTTTCCCCTCCCTCCCACCTGCCTCTCACTTCCCAGAGAGCCACTCACCCCTTTTCTACACTGTAGTTCAGTTTCCGTTTTCTATAGTGATCACTGTGTCTTAATAGTTCGCTGCTTCCTGTCACACACTGTTCAGTTATGCAGATGAACCTTTTGGGTTGTTTATTCAGCTTTGACAATTACAGACACAGATGCTGGAGTCTTCCTTGTGCATGGAGACATGCTGGCATTTCTCCTGGGTAGATCCTAGGCTCAGAATGGCTGGGTCAGATGGAAGAGGCATACTTACATTTTTAAACTGCCAACTGCTCTGTCATTCACATCCCCACCAGAGGATACAGTATCAGCTGTTTGTCCTCACAGTTCTTGGCCTGCTTGTACCATTAGGTTTGGATATCCCAGTAGGGATGTCTTGGTATCACATTGTTTCATGATTACTAATAGTGTTTGAATGAACAAAAGAAATAAAAAAGGAGGACATGACTGCTCCTAGGTATGGTAGGGGTGAAGGTTTATTGTAGATATGGGGGAGAGCATTGCCAGAGGCAGAGACATCAGAGAGAGCACAAAATGAATATGACCCTGAGCTGGGTCATGTGGGGAGAAGCAGAATGGGAGAGCCAGGAGACTAAGGGGCCAAAGGCCAAAAGGGTGGTGATGGTGGTGGTGGTGGAGGAAGAAGAGGAGGAGGAGGAGGAGGAGGAGGAGGAGGAGGAGGAGGAAAAAATTAAGAATAAAAGAAAGAAGACTGGTGTAGTGAGAGTCCACCCAGCTGTACCTGTGGTGCTGACCACGCCTGTTTGGGCGTGGTCACAGGTGTGTATGTGAGCGTGGTCACAGGTGTGTATGTGAGCATGTGGTATTTGGTCTCTGGGGTTTGAGACAGGCTTGCTCTCTCTTGGTTCCAGTCGGGTCACAGAGAGCAGCCTGGGTGTGGATTCTTTGAGCAGGAACTTGCGGGTCATCGGTTTCTTATGTAAGTGACTTCTCCCCGAATAAACTTAACCTATATTTAACCAAGTCCTGTGTATCTTAATCTGTGCATCCACAAACTGGCATAGCCAAAATGCCTGGTTTATGTAGGGAAGAGCAGCTAGGGGAAGGGCAGCCCATCCCAGTCCTTGGACTGGAGAAGATTAGAGTAAGGTGCAGAGCATAGCAGCCAGAACCCTGTAGCAGGTAGGGACGGAGGGATGCTGGGAAAACCTGGTAGCCAGGGACCGCTTTGATAGGTTAGACACACCTCAGCCATTTGTCCCAGGTTTGAGACCTAACAATGTTGAACATCTTTTCATGTTTTTGAATCAATCTTGATGGTGTTACCATCTTAAGCATAAATCCTCAGGGGCTAGAGAGATTGCTCAGTGTTTAAGAGCACTGGTTGCTCTTCCAGAGAACCTAGATTCAATTTCCAGCACCCACACGGCAGCTCAGTTTCTGGGGATCCATTTCCTGGGGATCCAACATCCTTACACAGTCATGCAGGCAAGCAAAGTACCCATGCATATTAATACCATTAAAATTTTAAAAATGAGTTGGGTGGTGGTGGTGCATGCCTTTAATTCCAGCAGTCAGGAGGCAGATGCAGGTAGATCTCGAGTTTGAGGCCAGTCTGGTCTACAGAGTGAGTTCCAGGATAACTAAGGCTATACAGAGAAAAACCTGTCCCGAAAAACCAATACATAAATAAGTAAATAAATGCATTTTAAAAAGAAGCATAAATACTCTATGTTCTTTTTTTTCCAAGTTGTTTCAACTGTTTCTAAGGCCTTTGCCATGAATTTGAGAATAAATATGTCACTTCATATATAAAAGAAATCCTTTTAGAAATTTTATTGGGAGTCTGTTGAATGAGTAGTTTATTTAAGGGAGAATTGACATATTAGCAATATTGAGTCTTCTAGGCCAGCATCCCAGATGTATAGGGAATTCTTCTGTGTCTGTATGTCCTAAAGACAGAGTGAACTGATCTCCTTGGCTTTTGGCTATCATTTGAGGATGTGTGTAGAGTGGCCATCCTTGCAGTGAGTGTAGAAGTATTCTCTCCCTCCAAAGCAGAATGCGTTTGGCACCTTTGTAATGAAGATGTTTAACTCCAGGGCATAGGCCAGACACACTACTATCCATGTGAAGAGATGTGGCTTCTCTGAACCTGGGGTTGGGGTCCCTGTGTTGAGACACAGTCTGTGTCCTGCACAGAGTCTGTGGCATTGGATCTTAAACCAGCACAGACATGGATATGCTGGCTATAGGTATGACTAAGAAGTTCTGTCTCAGACAGCAGTGTATCTTCTCTCAGCATCCTTCAAGATGTAGCATACAGCTTGTTAATCTACAAGTAGAGTGAATGCTAGACTTCTACAGCTTAAGAGCTGGTTAAGTGGGCTTTAGATCCACACGCCCCCAGGCTTGTATACTCAACAGCTTTTATTCTCTTGAGAATGCATCATGGAATCAGGTGATTCCTGGACTTAGTGTCCGTGTGCAGGTCCACAGTACTAGCCTAAAGGACTAGGGGAGAAGATAATGGGAGAGGAAGTCCCAACTGAGCAACAGCTGCTGCTGCTCTACATGGACCACATACGTACTTTGATTTATTGTTGTCAGTCTCCTGCTTCTCAGATGAGGAGACCAAGTGGCTTGCTGGAGGTTAGCAGCTGTGTGATAGTGGAGCTGGGTTTGAATCCCGACTGCTTGCTGCATGTCCCTGTCCCTTAGGCTAGCTGCTCTGCAAGCATGGGTCAGGGCCATAAACCTCCATGTCCTTCTTTGGCAGCCATTTGGACTGACTGCTTGGTTCTGCAGTTTTTACTCTCAAACAGTATGCCTGGTTCTGTTTGATCCAGCTTGCACCACTGACCCTCCAGCAGCCTTGTGAGTTGTTTGCTTGTTTATGAAGAAAGAGCTGAGGCTAAGTGTTCTCTGATGCCCTAGCTGTGCTAGTCTGGAGGTGTTTGTGGGGTGAGTGAGAATCTCAGTTTATGCTTCTCTCTTGGGTGTTCTCTGATGTCCGTAGACTTCCTGCCTTGACTGGGTCACAACACAATGGGGTGTTTCCTAAGGTATCTTAATGTACCACTTTGCTTCTGGGGCTGTTTGACTTTCCAGGATTTCTTGTTCTTGGAGACAGTTCCTGGTTCTTTGAACATAGCAAGCACACCCAAACCCTGAGATCTGTTGCAAGCTCTTGATGACTTTATTAGACTCATTCCTTGTAAAGTCAAACAAAACATGCTGGACTCAAGTCCCAGATGCTTAACCACTGAGTTATGTATGCTCTATTTTGTGTTGTTATTTTAAATGTTTTAGAATTAATGTGTGCTTTAAGTTTGTTTTTGTTGCTGCCAGTACTGCAACCTGGGGCTATGGACGTGCTCAGCAAGTCTGCTCTGGGCTGCTTCTTCAGCCCTGCCCTAGGTTTAGAAAGCTGAGAATGTGTTTTATCATGAAGTAGGGAAACAGGAGCACACTGGCTGCCTGGAAAACTTCTGCTTGTTCTTGGCAATAGTACTGTTGCTCTCAGGACCTGACCTTGTGACCCCGAGCCAGGAGAGAAGTTGAAGGCTCTTTTGCCATCAGGTAGACCCAATTTGTGAAAATGTGCTCTACTTTGCTTACAATCTAATAACTTTCGAAAGGTCTGAAGCAAAGAGCTTGCTAACGCTCAGAAATCAGTTTCGGCCTTATCATACAATTCCATTACGAAGCTTGATGTGTTTAAAGAGAACCCGCTTTAGACTCACTACACAGAGGTGTGAACTGAGGCTTTCATACAGTAAACTGGTCTAATCTGTGAGAGCTTCACTTCTCTGATCTGGACAGTGGGGTCCACCTCAGTGTCTCACCCCCAGTACAGCAGGCGTCGGCTCTCCTTTTATTTCTCTAAGTGTCCTGTGGAAACTTGTTTCCCTTTGCTTTGCTTGCCTGAAGCAAGTCACTTCTGAGTTCTCAGACCCCCTGCTTCAGAGGACAGGCCCGGTCGCTGCTGTGCTTCTATCTCTGGGAGGCTCATCTCATTCCCTCTAACCTTTGCCAGATTTCATTTTCTTTCACTTGTTCATCTACGTGGCTGCCTTTTTCCCAGGCTGGGCCCAAATTCTTCACATTCCTCTTAAACCACAGAATTGGCACAGAACTCTAGCAAATAGCTGATGAGGACAATGTGTATTTGGGTGGTGACCACATGTTATATAACTGCTAATGCAGGCTAGTGTTAGAATCCCACTCGCTGCCGTGCTGCTGATTCCCTGACCAAGGATACAGTGCTGGACACATGGCATTCACACCCCATCTCATACCTACTTCCTTCCCTGAGTGATCTGAAGCATGGCAAGCTTTACAGACTGTGTCCTGAGCTCAGACCTTCCTCCAGAGCTCCAGTCTCAGAGCCAGCTCTGTTTGATGAATCCACACGCACATTGAGTGGACATTCCCACCCAGTGTTTACACGAAACTCCTAGTCTTTTCCACACCAGCCCTACCTACAATCTTCCTTGTCTCAGTGAATTGCAATGTCCCTTCCCAACTGACCAGGCTGTTTAAAAACTCTTGATTTCTTTTTCTCTGTCACACCAAGATCTAGTTTGTTTGGAGTCCTGATGACTGTGCTTTCAGATCATACCTGGGATTAGAGTAGCAGCTGCCAATTCCTCCCTGTTCTGAGCCACCATCATCTCATGTGAGAACCTTCTGCAGGTTTCCTTGTGGTCCATCTTCCAGAGCATGAGTTGGGAGCCAGGAATAGGAGGGAACAGACCACCGGCCAGCTTTCTTCACTAAACAAAGGGCTGAGAGAGAGAGAAAATATTGTTAAAAATGCTCCTTTGAACTAGAACAGTGAATTATACCTAAAAAACAAAACTCAAGCAGGACTAAATGAGAACTACTTGTTTAGCTACCAATTTGTGATCCTCCTGCCTCAGCTTATATGTGCAGGCACTAAAGGTGTGTCAGTATAACTGAACTTCTTACTCAAACTTGACCTTCAGATTTTGTGGTTTAAGGCTTGGAGGACAGGAGACAAAGCCTAAGTTCAAGTCTAGGTAATAGTCTAGTAGAGAACTCTCAAAGGTACTTACTAGAGATATTCCCCCAACTCTGGTCTTCAGGAAAACATGTTTCTTTGTCTTTTGAGTGCAGTAGGTGGAAATCTCTTTCAAAAATGAATAGCCAGACTAATTTTCATGCTGGGTTGAAGACTTGCTTCCAACCACCTGCTGGGCCCTCTGGTGGTTAATCTGTCTGTCAACTTGATGAGGCCACTGTATCCACACATTTAGTTAGACATTCTCACATACTTGCCAAAACATGTTGTGATGAGATTAACATTGAGATCAGTAGACTTGAGTAAAGCAGAGGACCCTGACTGGTCCAGTGAGCTTTGCCCAGTCAGATGGAGGCCTGAGTAGGATACAAAGGCTTGTTGTTTGAACTGGAATATGACCCTTTTCTGCCTCAGCAGAAATGCTAGTGCTAGGCTGTGAGTCTCACGGCTTCTGGAGTAGAACTGTGTGTTGTTTCTTTCAAGTCTCCATTTCCTGCCTATGGTTTCAATACTTGCAATCTCCATTACTGTGTGCCAGTCTTTAGAGTTAATTGTATTATCTCGCTGTCCATCGGCCAGTCTGTCCATTCAGCCACCCTCACATCTTTTTGACTGCATTTCTCAGGAGAACCATTTAGAAAAAAGTTTCTGGAAAAACTTTTGACTTCAGCTAAGTCCTTAATGAATCTTTACAAATAGCATTCCAGGGTTAAACAAATAATTCTTTCATTTTTTGGGACTATAATATAATTTCATCATTTCCCTCTCCCTTTCCTCCATCTGACCTATCACATTTATTACTCTTTGCTTTTTTTTCAAATTCATGGCCTCTTTTTCACTAATTGTTGTGTACACGTATGTGTATGCATATGTATTTTGAAATACACAAGTGTAACCTGCTCGGTCTGTAAAATGTTAGCTTGCTTTCTGGACTGACCATTTGGTGCTAGATAAGCAATTGGCATGCTCTTCCTGGGAAAGGCTATTTTCCCACTCTCAGCATTCCTTGCTTGCCTTTGCCTGTAGTTCTTTGTGTGGTGTTGAATCCTCTTTGGCTTTCCCCTATCCACTTTGGTATGACTATCATGTCTGCTGTTCTTGTTCAGCTCAGTTTTAGGCAGTCATGTTGGTGAAACTTTATGGGTGTAGCTCCTGACATTCCTAAGAGAGACAAACTCATAGCAAACTCCGCAGTCTTGTGGCTCTTAGAGTCTTCAACACCCTCTCTGACAGGCAGTGCTCATGTGTGATGCACACACATGTATGAAGACATGCATACTTGAAATAAAAATAATTCTTTAAAAAATTCAACTACCACCCACTAGATATATTAACCTTTGAAGCAGGTAGATAAAAGGTAAAAACCTTAAAAAAAATCACAGACTTATTTCTCTCAGAGCAATAATGTAATCTCTTATTTGGAGAAAAAAATAATTGCTAACCATGATCTGTATACTGTCTCTGTCTTGTGTTAATTACCCTCCTCATTGTCACAGAATGCCTGATGTAAACAACTCAAAGTAAAGGAAGATTTATCTAGCTTATGGTTTCAGAGTTTTTAGTTCTTCTTGACAGGGAGGGGTGGCAGAGTAGCTCCCATAATGACAGACAGGAAGCGGGGAGAAGAAGGGACAAGATTTCGGGCATTTCTGTCAACGGCATGCCCACAGTGATCCACTTGCTCCAGCTAGGCCCTAACTCTTAAAATTCTTGCCACCCCCTTACAACAACAACAGCAACAACAACAACAACAAAACCAGCAGCTGGGAACACATAAGCCTGTAGGGGATTCAGATAATAACATCACCAAATATCTTTCAAGAACATCCTAGACAAAAGAAAACAACCTCCAGCCTATTAGCAGTAAGCCATTGGTAGCAACAGACAATTGGAAGGGATGTGCTTTGGGATGTATGTGGTCTTGGATGAGTGGTTTGCGATACACAGGGCAGTGATCAGGGACAGTGGCAAATGAGAAGCTTGAATGATCGTTCACAGTCTTAAGAAAAACTACAAAGTGTCAGAAATGACTCCAGTGAGGAAGATTTTAGTACTCCATGGGCAGTGACTAACAGATCAGCATCGCCAAAAACTCAACAAGTATGTGAAGAATTTGCCTGCTGAAAACACAGAACACTGTGTCTAGCTGGAGAATGTCTGTGTGTTTCCTGCACACATAGTCACCACCAGAATTGGCCAGTTTATGGGCTGCACATCAGGAAAGTTCCCCAGATGTTAAACAGCCAGAATCATGTGGAGTGTCTTCTTAGGATAGTGTAGAATGAGCTGGAAGTTAGTAACATGGCTTAGTCAGATAGGAAGCAAGAGAGGCAAGTCATAATAGAATCCAGATGGGTTGGGATTAAACGATAAAAAAACTATGAGTTGATTTAAATTTTTTCTCTCGCTCTGTATATATATATATGTATATATATATATAGTGTGTGTGTATGTGTGTGTGCACACGCATACACACACACACACACATGCATGTATACAGTGGTGCATGCATGCTACAACATGCCATAGAACAACCCTCAGGAATCCGTTTTTTTCCTTCCACTGTGGGATCTGGGGATGGAACTCAGGTTTTCATCTCTGAGTTGCAGGCACCTTTACTTTGCTATCCAGTGAGATGCATTTAGATCAGCACTTAGTGGAAGATTTAAGTGCTTAAATCAGAAAGGAAGAAGGTGCAAAATTAGTGAACTGAAGTTTTACTGTAAGAACTTAAGAAATTGGGTGATGGTAATAGGGTTCATTGAACAAAGGTGCTTGCCACCAAGCTTGAGGACCCACATAGTGGAAGAAAACCATCCCTTGCAAGTTGTTCTCTGATTTCAACATGCATGGGGTGGCATGTGCCTTTCCAGTGAATAAATGTATGTAATAATTTCAAAAAAGCACTTAAAGCCAAAAGAAGCACAAAGAAAAAGTAAAAGCAGAAAGGAGAGGATGTTTCCAGGTAGGCCCAACAACAGATCTGAGAGGAGTAGAGAGAATTAGTACATTTAAAGCTAGTCAGGGAGTATCCAGTCTAAAGGACAGAGAATCGATCCAGACCCGGTGCCCATGAGACACACACACACACACACACACACACACACACACACACACACACACACACACACACACACAGGAAAAAGGGAAGAGAGTGGGGCAGAGAAAAGTACTGTCTGGGCTGGAGAGACAACTCGGTGGTAAGAGCTCTGACTGCTCTTCGAGAGGACCCACCTTCAATTCCCAGCACTCATGTGGCGACTCACAACTAGAACTCCAGTTCCAGAGGATCTGACACATGGGATGATTAATACCATCAACTTGACAGGTCTAGAATAATCTAGGAGACAAAACTCTGGGCATGTCTCTGAGGGAATTTTTAGACTGAGTTAACTGAGGTGTGAAAGATTCACCTTGAATGTGGGCAGCATTATTCATGTGGGCTGGGTCTCTGACTGAATAAAAAGGAGAAAATGGAGTAGAGCACCAATATCCACATCTCTAGTCTCCTAACTCTGGAGGTGATGTGTCCAGCAGCCGAATATTCCTGTAGTGAATTCTGTCCCCACAAGCAGTGAGCCAGAGTAAGCGCCTCCTCCTCACACTGCTCATGTCAGGGTTAGACAACAGCAAGACAAGTTAGGAATTTAGAACCTGACAGCAATCTCTTTTTTCTTCCTAGAATTGTGTGGATGGATGATGTATGTATGTGTGTGTGTGTGTGTGTGTGTGTGTGTGTGTGTGTGTGTGTGTGGCTGGTCAGGCGAGTGCCCCAGTGCATGTGGAGGTCTCTGACAGCTGCAAGAATCCGCTCTCCCCTTCCACCTTTCTCTGGGTTACAAGGATCAAACCCAGGTCTCCAGCCTAGCCTATTGAGCCATTGCATTGTCCCTCCCCATCTGTCTTAATGATCTCATTGACCAGAGGCTGCCTGGAGTCCTTTCACTACCACAAAGGGTTTGTAGAGCCAGGAGCTAAATACCAGATAGGCCTTTGAGATTATCAAGGCTGCTAGCTACTGGGCTGCCACCTCCCTCTGGAATATGTTAGTCCTGAGGAAATCAGACCACCCATCGTTTCATGGTTGCTCTAAGAGGAGAACATGTGTAGTTAGAGGCAGAGGAGCCCAAAAGTATGGGTTGTCATCCTCAGCACGTATTATCACATGACCCCCAAATCCTCCCTGCAGTCTTCCCTAACACAGTGCCTCCTCCCAGTCTGTCTTTCTGTGCTCCCTGCTCCCTACGCAGCCATGTCCCTATGATCAGTTCCACCATTGTTATCAAGCAGATGAACTTCTCAGTCTTTGGAGGTTATATCAAGGCCACTTTGATTAGAGATTGGGGTAACCCAGGCTCTACTTTGTGACACCTCTTCTAATGTAACTTGTCCAGGCTTCACACTGGTAAGGTAGCATGCTCACAGATTCTTGGGAAGGGGGAAGCTTCTGCTCCTGTGGAACACTCCAGTCCCCAGGAGCCATAGTTCCACTATGCACTCGACATTGTCATCAGCCACGGAGTAGAGTGTGGAAGAGAGCACTCAAAGCATGTTTGAGTTCAAGAGGCCTGTGGCCTGTGAGAGTTTGTGGTCTTCTTAGGTCACCATTTGCATCTGGGCAGTCCCTGGAGGAGCCGTGATCTGCAATGAGGCTGACATTGTGAATAATTTATTACACCTGACTAATCATATATGTGAATGCATTTATCATAATGTGCTTTATTAGCATACCACAGAAGATATTAGAAATATGTGTATTTCTTAACTTTAGCAGAATTAGGGCACCATTTATTTGTCTTTGCCTTTTTTTGGCATATTTTCTTAATTTAAACTGGCGTCTTTACTTTCCAAATGTTTGGAGGTTTTCCTGCTAGCTTTCTGTTACTGATCTCTGATACAAGGCTACTGTGCCAGAGAACATGATTCTAGTCCTTTTAAATCTGTCAAGACTTGTTTTATAGTCCAGAGTATGGTCCATTCTGCCGTTGTTCTGAGTGCACTTGATAGAGAGGTGTTGTTGGGTGGGGTTTTTATAAATGTTAATGCTTGTTAGTTGATGATGCTTGTAAATTTTTTTGTATGTCTTGGCTGGTTTTCTTCCCACTTGTTCTACTGGTGATTGACAGAGGAGTGTTGAAGTCATTTGACCACTATTTCTGTCCTCCTTTGCCCTGTTCCTCTGAAGCGTGGCTGCTAAAATCCCCTTCTCTCTATTGTGTGCCTTCTTGATGAGCTACCTGTTATCATTTCTGAATGCCCTTCCTTATCCCTGATGGTAAGTCTTGTTCTGAAGACTGCTTTGATATCAGGCTTATTGCTGAGTGTCATGCCTGCTTTCCATCTCTGTACTTCCAGCATACCATGTATTTCACTTTTCTGTTACCTTGACAAAACCCCATGACTAAGGCATCTTATATAAGAAACATTTAATTTGGGGACTCACAGTTCTGGAGGCTTAGAGCCCATGGTATCATGACAGGGACCATGGAAGCAGGCAGGCAATAGAGCAGTGGCAATGAGCTTACATCCTGATCTTCAATCCTTCACCAACAGTTCCATCAACTCATGACTCTTCAAATATATGAGCCTATGGGAACCACTCTCATCCAAATCACCATATTATGTTTGTTTAAAGTGTCCCCCATTTTTGTAGTTGGACTTGAATATTTATTCATATTTATTTATTTGGTCCTGGGGAATTGAACCAGGGCCTTATATGTTAGGCAAGCATTGTGCCACTCACTGTACATGCCCAAATCTTTTTTTTTGTGACAGGGTTCTTTGTGTAGCCTTGACTCACAGAGATCTACCTGCCTCTGCCTCCAGAGCTGTAGACAGACTTATCAACTTTTCTTTCCCACTTGCCAGTTCCGAAATAACCTACATGGAGATTCAATATTACTTATAAATGCTCAGCAGATAGCTCAGGCTTATTACTAACTAGCTATTACAACTTAAATTAACCCATTTATATTCTACGTTCGGCCATGTTGTGTTACCTCCCTATCATCTTGTACCTCCTGTTTCCTCTCCATGTCTCCATGACAACTCCTTTGACTCCAGTCTTCTTCTTCCCAGTGCCCTTAGTCTGTTTTCCCTGCCTAACCTTATCCTGTCTAGCTATTGGCCAGTCAGCTTTTTTATTAAACCAATCACAGCATAATTTACACAGTGTACAGAAGGATTATTCCACAGCATTCCCCCCTTTTTGTCTAAATAAAAGGGAAGGAGGGAAGGTTTTAACTTTAATATAGTAAAATGTTATGCAACAAAACAGTCATCAAGTAAGAATTACAGTTAAATATCTAGTCCATTTGTATTTGGCAAAATCATAGAAGATATTCTGTTTTCTATCTTAGCTTTGTGAATCTAAAGTTTCATATCTAATTTACTTTTTTATCACAACTAAGGAAAACTTTAAGTCTAATTATTTAGTATTTACCTCCATCAAAGACCCCAGAAGGGTGAAATGTTACCTAAGACAGGGACATCTGGCTTCCTGGACAGTTACCCTAGGTTCTTTTGTAACATTGTGGCATCCAACTTTGGCCTACAGGCTTGGTATATCTGACAGATATTTCTAAGGAGGGAAATTTGAAGGATTGGCCTACCTTGTCTTGACAAAGTTTGGCAGTTGCTTTCTTTTGCATCCTGCTGGTTCAGTTTGGACAGTATATTGTCAACAATTGAGGCACAGGCAGTTTTTTTGGCCTACATGACTAGCTTTTGCCACAAAGAAAGCAAACTCCATACAGAGGTTCTTTGATGCCCATCTTCTTTTTTTTCCATCATCTTCTTTTGAAGTAACTGGGTGTATTCAGGAGCAGACATGTGTCACTGTCATGAAAAGCCTTAGGTTATTAAACATATTAAATGCCATATTCTGTCTGTCTTTGAAGTGTTTGAAGACTGTCTGTCTATCTATCTAAATATATCTATGAGTGACATTGAAAACATACCTAACATGACTGTGCTTGACTATTATAGATGACTATTAATCTCTATTTTTAGTTATATATTACATTTTTAAATAAGCTGGGAATTGAACTTAAGACCACTGGAAGAGCAGCCAGTGCTCTTAGCCACTGAGCCATCTCTCCAGCCCTTGTTTAGCCTTTTTTTTCTATGACCAATAACAACTTGTTACTGACCTCCCCTTAAATGATAACAAACATGTGGGTGTTGTTTTCTCTAGACTACTTTCTGTTGTTTGGGGGCACTGATATCTCTGGGGGAACCTTGAGAAAATTCAGGATAATGGCTGAGTCTTGGCTGGAGTAGTCTGTGAGGCTGATTCATTTCAGTCAGCAGCAGCCTTGAAACTGTTCTGGGTGTAGAACTCACAAGTAACAGAAGCATGCTGAGATGTTTGATCACCTGGACAATCCATTTTCATTGGTATCTGGTCCCCTTGTTTTGAAACTTTTAAAGGTAACATACATGTCTGTATCAATACAAGTACAGACTATGTGTTGTATACAAGTTAGCCAAAGATGAGTTTTTGTTGGTTTATGTTTGAGCAAGTAAAATATATGTTGCCTGTTTTGTAGTTTTTCTAGGTTTACTTATGTCTCTAGTCAGGATTTTCAGGGGGTCCTCCCCAATACAGCCTGATGCATAATAACCTGGAATGAATCCACAGCTTCTTGTCTCCTGTGGAAAAAAAAGCACAACCTCTTTCCCAAAGCAACATAGCTTTTGATTTCCACTTTGAAGGTAGGATATTTTTAAAATGTGTTTAATGGTTTAATCTAATAGCTTTCATAATCAAATGTCTCTGAGCAGCCAAAAATTTTAAAGACAGCAGAATAACATACAGAATCCATCTCATCTTTTTTTTGTTTTGTTTTTTGTTTTTATGAGACAGGGTTTCTCTGTATTGTTTTGGAGGCTGTCAGTCCAGCCTGGCCTTGAACTCACAGAGATCCGCCTGCCTCTGCCTCCTGAGTGCTGGGATTAAAGGCGTGCACCACCACCGCCCGGCTCCATTTCATCTTTATGTACCTTTTTTCTTTTATATTACTCACTTTTAAGGATTTTATTATTTTCAATGAGAGCAATACATATTTGCAGTGTATAATGATTGTTTCACAGCAGAGTGCTGTAATTTAAGGTGTGAGCCACCACTGTCCAACTTCTCAAATCTTTAAAACACTTAATAATTTGAATCAGCATCTCACTAAGTTCCTGTTCTCTTCTGGATTAATTTAGTAGCAGTTAGTGGTATCAGTTCTTTGTCTCTCCCTTATTGGCTTGTCGACTTTATTTTTCTCTCTTTGGGTGGTTTAGGAAATAAAGTCTGTCTGTTTAATGCATGCTAGCCACATCTGATGCTGCTACACCCACAGGAATAGCAAGGACCTTACAGATGTGTGCTTCTGTCCTGCTGCTGCTGACATCATCCTGTCTTAGTTCTTATCCTTTTACTGTGACAAAATACTCTGACAAAAGCAACTTAAGGGAGAAGGGTTTATTCCATCTATAGTTGAAGTAGTCTGCTATGGCAAGAAGTCTAAGAAAGCTTCAGGAGCTTGAGGCAGTGCCTCTCATTACATCACTGTCAAGAAGTGGGCCGCAGTGAAAGCTTGCCTGTTTGCACTCAAATGCCTCCTCCAGTTTATAAGGTCCAGGACTGGGAGCATAGTGGCCAGGATGTGTGCCAAAGGCCTCTCCCTGCAGAATCCCTGCTGCTGCCTGAAACCCTCTCCCCAGCATGACCCATCAAACTTCTCCTTTTTCCTACTAGGAAACCAACTCAAAGAACAGGAACACTGCTTTCCCTGCTCTGCCCACCCAAGAGGCACCATTCTTGTCCTGGTACCTCTGCCTGAGCTTGTGTATTTGTGCCACGCTGAATTTATCAGTGAAACTTGCATCTATTGTGAAATGTGAAAATTACATGCTGCTGCCACTTTAATAGATGGCTTACCATTCTGAGAGCTCTGTTCCCATGGCATTTCTGCCTGCTTTCATGTGCCTTGCATGTATTGGAGTGGGGCTCAGGCTCAGCACGTGCATCACAGAAGAGCCTCCTGCCATGCCGGTGGGTATGGAAGAGCAGTCTTGTCTCTCTGCCTTCTTGGCTAAGCAGCTCCTTTTCCACTGCCTTCCATGCGATCTGCTAACTGCAGTATCACTTGAAAAGTAGGGACTTGCAAGAAGGAAATGAGGAAGTTGTTGTTAGAGTAAGTCAGGAGGCTACATTCCACCATAAGATGGTTTTAATTTACTCTAAAGTGTGAAGAATAGTGCCATTTTGGATTTGGGGAAGAAAACATTAAAAATATAAAGTAGCTGGTGGTGGTTTTACCAGCGCATCTCCTGAGTGTCTGAGTGATTGGCTTTACTATCTTCCCAGACCTTCCCAGTCCTTCTTGAACCACTCATTAGGAAGCTTTTCCACATCTTCTTCTGTGTGTCTTAGGGAATGGCACTGTTGTGTGTCTTAGGGAATGGCACTGTTGTGTGTCTTAGGGAATGACACTGTTGTGTGTCTTAGGGAATGGCACTGTTGTGTGTCTTAGGGAATGGCACTGTTGTGTGTCTTAGGGAATGGCACTGTTGTGTGTCTTAGGGAATGGCACTGTTGTGTGTCTTAGGGAATGACACTGTTGTGTGTCTTAGGGAATGGCACTGTTGTGTGTCTTAGGGAATGGCACTGTTGTGTGTCTTAGGGAATGGCACTGTTGTGTGTCTTAGGGAATGGCACTGTTGTGTGTCTTAGGGAATGGCACTGTTGTGTGGCTGATGTGTTGTTTGTTGATACCCGAGCTGCTACCCTGGAAGTTGCTGGCTTGGTGACAGAGCTGGCATTCTGAATCATATTTCCTTGATCTCCCACAGAATTCAGTGACAGAGAGTCTCCATTGCTTTACCAGCACGATGGTGACTCTTCTGTGGGTGGCTCTTGGCAGGGTGGCACTTTGGCCAGCCCCACCTATTACTGCAGTATTCTATGTGAGCAAACCTAAGCATGTCCCTCCAGAACTCATATCCAGGCAGAGAGGTTTGACAATAGACAAACAGAAACCGTTTATGATACAGTGGTAAGTTGAAATGGAAGTGGGCTAGAGAATGACATGTGAGGCTGCTCCTCTGGGTGTTTCAGTGGAGCAAAGAACAAGCCATGCAGAGAGCTACGAGCTGAGAAAGAAGGCGGCGGGTGAACATCGGAGAGCAGTGGGCATTTTAGGAGTGACTGTAGGCCAGTGTAGCTACAGAGGGTAGTGTCAGGAGGGGTGCCCAGAGGGACTGATGGGCCAACTTGCCTGTGAAGACTCAGGCAATACCCTGGACAGAGGAGGCTGTGGCCAGAGCTGGTTCTGATTTGTGTGAGGGAGCTAAGAGGAGTCCCAGGGACCTTGTAAGGTGAGAGGGTCAGGGTAGTGGTAGAGGCCCTGAAGAAGGAAGGATAGTGGGAAGGTACATAGGTTTTCAGTCTGTACACTTGGGCCAGTGGCAATGCTATTGTAAGGAGCAGGGAAGGCCC
This sequence comes from Mesocricetus auratus, assembly GCF_017639785.1. Lineage (NCBI taxonomy): Eukaryota > Metazoa > Chordata > Mammalia > Rodentia > Cricetidae > Mesocricetus > Mesocricetus auratus. The sequence goes on along the minus strand of NW_024429208.1, from coordinate 8,045,601 downwards.
AGGAGTTCAGGTTGGTCCATTTAAGGCCAAGATATCTGGTAGCTGGTCCCAGGAGGGTTTATACACTGGAAGGCAGGAGGGCACTGGTACTGCAGAAGATGTAACCTTGGGAATCTCTATTATACAGGAGGACGCATAGCTAGGCAGCAGATCACATGGCAGAGAGGCTGGGAGAGGGCTGGAGACAGAGCCTGAGGTCTCCTAGCATCCTCAGTGTGGGTTCTTCTCTCATCAGCTCTCAGCTTTGTTGTGACTTGAATACAGATTGTTTCCCACAAGCACTTTCCTACAAATTTCATTTTTCTTTATGGATAAAAATATTTCATTGTATATGTATACCACATTTTTTATTTTTATTTTTGTTTTGGTTTTTTGAGACAAAAAACTTTAGAGGCTGTCCTGGAACTCACTTTGTAGACCAGGCTGGCCTCGAACTCACAGAGATCCGCCTGCCTCTGTCTCCCGAGTGCTGGGATTAAAGGCGTGCGCCACCAACGCCCGGCATATCTCTATTTTTCTTTAAAGTTTTTATTGCACTTATTTATTAATCCACATGTTTGCATGTATACACATGGACATGGTACATATGAGGAGGTCTCCAAGCTTCAAGGGATGTGCCTTTACTCACTGGCCTCATATATACCATATTTTCATTATCTTTTCTTCAGTTGTTAGACATGTAGCTGATTCCATTTCTCTGCTATTATGAATAGAGCAGCAACAAATATGTATATGTAAGCATTCTTGTAGAAGGATATAGAGATGTTTGGATATATGCTAGGTTATATGGAACCCCCCTTCTTTTTAGATCTTTTTTATTTTTATATACACTGGAACTGGAATTACAGACAGTTGTGAGCTGCCGTGTGGGTGCTGGAAATTGAATCTGGGTCTTCTGAAAAACCAGTCAGTGCTCTTAATCACTGAGCCATCTCTCCATCCCCACCCCTTCTTTTTAGGAACTTTCACACCAATTTCTATAATGGCTATATCAACTTACACTCCCACCAACAATGAAAAAGGATTCCTGTTTCCCCACATCCTCCAGCATTTATTGTAATTTGCTTTATTAATGATCACTACAGTGATTAGTTTTGGTTGGTTTATATAACCATGCTAAAACCACACCACACTTGTCAGTGCCCTCCTGTCATGCATGCTCCAGATTGCTGGCTCATGATCTCTGCCCTCACACCCCCATGTGACTTAGTCCCATGTGGGGCAACTCTTGGAGGGTCTGTGTGGAGAAAATAGCCCTTCAGATACAGGGCATGGGTTGGGAGGTGACACACATTGATGAACCAGAGGAAAAACACACAAGCGGAACCCTACTTCATACTTTGATTGTTTGAGCTTTTGTAATAAAGCAGCTTGTTTCGTTGTGTTCTTTGGGTGTAACCATAGGGACATAAAGTATTTCCCCCTAGGGCTTATGTATTGAAGGCTTGGTTTCCAGCTGGTCACACTATTTTGGGAGGTTCTGGAAACTTTAGGAGGTAGGGCATTAATGGAGGAAGTATCTCTAGGGCTGGGTTTCTAGGGACTATATCTTGTTCTGTATCGTACAATCTCCCATATCCGAGGAACTAGGAACCATATGCTCATACTGCCTCACCACAGGCACAGAATCAACCATGAGCTATGGACTGGAATTGTGAGCAAAAGTCCCTCCTTTAAGCTGTTCTCTCAAGCATTTTAATCATAGCTACAGAAAAGTGAAAGTTGGTGCTGGGGGTGGAACCTTTGCTCTGATAAATCTTGTCTATGTTTCTTAGCCTTTGGAGCTGTTGAGGAGGAGGGATGAGGGATTTTTCAGATGAGGCTAGAGAGACACTAGAATGTTGTAAGCAGATCTCAGAGGACCAGCATGTCCACTGGAATGCTAAGCTGCAGAGCCTGTGTCCTGAGGCTTCCAACAGGAATGGAGACTGTGTTGGGGATTGGACCAGAGGCCATTCATATTCACTGTGGTATGGAACTTGTCTATGCTTTGCCTGTGTGCTAAGACTTAGGTTGAGGTAGTTTTACAGGTGACAGACTAATTAATTCGGTGGATGAGGAGTCAAAGCAGTCAGGTTGTAGCAAGAGCTTTGCTGGCTGCTCTTGGGCAGATTGACAATGAGAATGAGGAGTAACAGAGAGAGCAAAAAGATCTGAAAAGCATTTGGCACATTTAAGGATGGAACAAAGGTGAGTAAGAGTATTAAAGAGATTATTGCCTTTAAAAAGCCCCTTGTCACAGGGACAATAGGAAAAATGACTTGATGTCTCTCAGAAATTGGCTTAGCTGTGGCAGGCTCAAGGGCATGAAAAAGTGAATTCACTTGAGAATTTCCCTCCAGAAGACAGTGCCTCTGAGACACCCTTCTGGAGTACCATCACTTAGAAAAATGTTTCCCCTCAGCCCTCCGGGCTCTCAGAGGCCACTACAGCTGTGGTTAAAGGGGGGCATGGTTGCTGCTTGAACCAGTGGCAGACCTTGTTGTTATCCTGATGCTGACTGACTTTACAGGCGTGCAGGGTGCAAGGGTTATGGGCTCATGGAGGTATCCATCAGATTTCAGGAAAACCTGAGAGTCCAGTCAGTGTGTGTAGCACAGTTGGAATCCTCACAAGCTCATGAGGGGATAAGAGTGACACTAACCGAGGAATGGAGACCTTTAGAAGTTAGAGATTCTAGGGAAGGAAAGCTTCAGGTAATGAGGTGACCCAGCCCTCAGGAGAAGCTGTGTAGGCTGTGAATGGCAAGGCCATAGGGGTGTGGCTCCTCAAGATTTTTGGGATCCGCATTCCATCATGGGCTCTAAGTGATAAGCATAGATGCTACAGGACTTAACATTTGCCTTCCTGTTTCCCTGCTTAGATTTATAGAAAAACTTGCAAGACTAGTTTTATTGGTCAGGGCTTGCAAGAGAGGAAGGACTGATAGAATAAATGTGAGTCCGTGCGTGAGTCCATGAGTCCGTGTGTGTGTGTGTGTGTGTGTGTGTGTGTGTGCACATGCGCACACACGCACGCAGGGGGGTGGGGGAGGGAGAAAGAGGAGGAGAGAGGGGGAAGGAGGAGAGACTAAACTGGCTTATAAACTGTGGTCTGGATAGTCCATCAATGGCTTGCCTGATGATGGAGAGAAAGGCCAAGAGTCTGGAAGTTGTTCAGACCAAGAGACTGGACATCTCTGCAGTCCCAGTCTGGAGCTGCCCATTTTCAGTCTACAGTGGGTTCCTAAAGAAATTGGAAGTTAGCTCTGGTGGAATTTACTGCCTGACTTGCTGACCCTCGTCAGAGTCTTTTCCCTTGTCCCAGATGCTCTTCCACCGGCACTTTGAGCGTTTATCCATGTTGTAATAGGGTCAGTGCTTTCTTCCTTTTTATGGCTACAGAACATCTAAGGTATGGTGTCCAGCATTTACCCATTCATTGTTTGATGGGCACTTGGGTCATTTGCTGTGACTCATGCTGTTGGAGCATGCCTGCACAAGTTTTTGTGTTATCTAGTCGTTCTTTTAGAGTGGGCCTGCAGGCAATGAACCCAATTTTCCCTCACCTGAGCATGACGAGAGCTTCCCTTCATATTAAAAGACTGTTCCCCTGGAAACAGTTTTCTAGAACGGACAGTTCTCTTTTGTTCAATGTGTGGGAAATGCAACATCACTTCCTCTGAGAAGCCCAGTGTCACTACATGGGGAAGGGGTCATTTCCTTATTGTATTCAGCACAGACTCCCAAGGTTTGGATATGTTATGCTGTGTTTCATTATGTTTTCTGGCAGCCTGTCTTTTGCCTGATCAAGTTCCCATTCTGTCAGTGTTTCTCAGCTGTTTTCAGCCCTCTTAGTTTTTCTCTGCTAGACGACAGTGACGTGAACATTTTGTCTCACCAGTCCCCTTCATGTTGTAATATCATCTTTTTTTGCTAACTCACATTGCCCCATTTCCATTTTCCTGTCATTGGCTCCCCCTCTCCACCGATCTTTTGCATTTGTTTTTCCGTGTGTGTGTGTGTGTGTGTGTGTGTGTGTGTGTGTGTGTGTGTGTGTGTATGTGCATGCGCTCGACTGCACATCCATGTGCCACCCTGAGGATGTGAACTGCCTTGAAATCAAACTTAGCCTGTCAGGCTTGCTGGACTAGCTCTCTTCCCATTGAGTCATCTCCCTGGCCTGGCCTTTCACTCTCTCTCCACCAACACCTTTGTGTCAGGAACTGTATTTTCAGTTCTGGCTTCTCCTTTTGTTACCCTGTATCCCTTCTGGTTTTTTTAAAATTATTTTTAAAACTTTATACCTTGCCAGGTGTTGGTGACCCATGTCTTTATCCCAGCACTCAGGAGGCAGAGGCAGGTGGATCTCTGTGAGTTCGAGGCCAGCCTGGTCTACAGAGCGAGTTCCAGGACAGCCTCCAAAGCAATACAGAGAAACCCTGTCTTGAAAAAAAAACAAAACCAAATGAAACCAAACCAAAAAACAACCCAAAACAACTTTACACCTTTCTACACTGAGGAATCCCCCCCCCCCACACACACACAGGCAGCTGAAGTTTTATTTTACTAAGCATCTAAACATGCATTGGAATCTTTATATCCATAGCTGAATCAGATCTTTACAACATTGAAAAGTTTCTTCTAGTGTGGAATAAGCCGGGTCTGTCCCGGGCACCCTAAAACAGTCAGGTGTCATCACACCTTTACATTCTGTTGTGTCTCAAAGCGTAGTTGAGCCTTGTGTAGTAGTTACAGCTTTCATTAGTTTGTCTCAATGTAAGTGAGACATGTGTGGTTCCTTCCTGGACCCAGGAGTTGTTCTTTTAAGCCTTAGCGGGAACTTCTTTCAGGCAGTTCTAGCTCTAGCAAAAGTGCCAGGCTGTATCTGCTCAAATTCATCTGCTGTGCTTGGAGAAGTAACACAGTACTTGTGCACTCCGGGGTGAGTCAAGCAGATGGGTTATGGAGAAGAACAGCCTGTTACCATAAATGAAATCATTCCCCTTGTTTCTTCTTTATTGGTGTCTGTATGTAAATCACTGTGCTCTCCATTTTTAATATAGCGGATCCAGGAGCATTAGCAAGGACTTCATTCTTCTCACAAAGAAGGAAGAGACCATGACCTGTCTGTTCTTTTCTCAGACTCTGTGAAAAAGAAGGTCACTGAGGAATTTTTATGATAGCTGCTTTAGAGCATTGTTATTGTCTGTCACTACACTTAAATATCTGAGGCAGGCTAATTTGTAAAGAAAAAATGCTTATTTTGGTTCCTGGGTTTGAGGTTCAATGTCTTAATAGCTCTGTACAGTTCAATCGAGGGACTTCTGAGCTAAATCATGCTGGTGTGGAGACACACTCAGGTACATGTGTGTCTTTATAGCTTCTTATGAAGCTACCAGGGTTCAGTCACTGGACTCCATCCCAATGATTGAATCACTTCCCAAAGGCTTCATAAATGCCATCAATAGATTATCTACACTTTAACGCTGTAAATATCTGACTGGTGTTTAGACTCTCACATGAGTTCTGGGAGAGGGGGCAAGACCTTTTTAGACCCTTGTGAAATAGTCTTGTCTTCAGTGTCCTTGCTATGTGGATGACAGGAGGTGATCCTTTATCATTTACATACCTCCCCTGTCTCTAAGCTCCAGGTTTTTGTCATTGGTACTGAGTTCTGTGTCACTCCCCTATCTACATCGCTTATACTTTCCCTCCATGATCTGTCTCTCTTTAAATATTTTCACAGTGACAACTCTTATGGTGCTACCATGAGGTTATTAGTCCTGGTGGCTGCACCCTTGGCTACACTTGTTGCATTACTTAAGTGGTCTGTTTTACCTTTGGCGGGGTCCACACACAGTGTCTCTTTAGCATGCCTGGTGTAAGTGAGGGTGCAGTAAAGCCAACAGTTAGACCATCCATAGGTAGAAAGACAGACTTACTGGGGAATCCAGCTGTCAGGACTAGCTCAGGGTCAGGGGAGAAGAGCAAAAAAGTGGGAGACGCCGTGACACGTTTAAGGGGACAGGTAGCAGCGGGGGGGGAGGCATGTGAACCAGAGCAGTCTGGGAGTTAGAGTAAAGGGAGGTATGGCATGGGCCAGAACAGCCTGGGAACTGGCTTGGGGACTCTAATCTGTTGCAGACTTGTTTGAGTTAATCAGGAAACAGATGCCCCTGCCAGAGGTAGTTGGCTGGAAGGGCGGATGAGGGAAGTGATGGCTTTTCCTGACAAACAGAAACCCACTTTACAAGATTTCTGAGGAATGCTGAGTTAGGCTTTTGTTTACCTGATAAGAATCCTTCTGTTTACCTGGTCAGAGTCCAGCCTTAGCTGAGCCCAGATATCACTGAGGACACTGTCAGCAGCAATGCCATTTGGGGGCCTGCTTTGGACCCAACATCTAGTTATTTTGTTCATCCTGTAAATTCTTTAATTTCTGTTACAGTAGCCTTATCCGTGTAAATGAGTCTCTGTATGTACAGGGTAAATGAGGCATACTCTGACTATTGTGCATTTTAAGTACTGGCAAGACTGCTGAAGTCCTGCTCCCATGAAGCTTCAGTTTGGTGGGAAAAGAGAGAAGGTCCTAGCATGCTCCAGTGGCGCAATCGGTTAGCGCGCGGTACTTATACAGCAGTATATGTGCGGATGATGCCGAGGTTGTGAGAGAAGGTCCTTTGCAGAAGTGGTGTGCACTGAGTATGAATGCCCCCATGGCCAGGTGTGCACTGAGTATGAATGTCCCCATGGCCAGGTGTGCACTGAGTATGAATGCCCCCATGGCCAGGTGTGCACTGAGTATGAATGCCCCCATGGCCAGGTGTGCACTGAGTATGAATGCCCCCATGGCCAGGTGTGCACTGAGTATGAATGCCCCCATGGCCAGGTGTGCACTGAGTATGAATGCCCCCATGGCCAGGTGTGCACTGAGTATGAATGCCCCCATGGCCAGGCGTGCACTGAGTATGAATGCCCCCATGGCCAGGTGTGCACTGAGTATGAATTCCCCCATGGCCAGGTGTGCCCTGAGTATGAATGCCCCCATGGCCAGGCGTGCACTGAGTATGAATGCCCCCATGGCCAGGTGTGCACTGAGTATGAATTCCCCCATGGCCAGGTGTGCCCTGAGTATGAATGCCCCCATGGCCAGGTGTGCACTGAGTATGAATGCTCCCATGGCCAGGTGTGCACTGAGTATGAATGCCCCCATGGCCAGGTGTGCACTGAGTATGAATGCTCCCATGGCCAGGTGTGCACTGAGTATGAATGCCCTATGGCCCTTGGCTGCTGGTGCTGTTTTAAGAGGGTCTGGGGATTTTGGTGGAAAGGCCAAGCTGGCAGAAGTAGGTCACAAAGTCTTTGAGAGTGTCTCCTCCCTGGCCTCTTCCCCTCCCTCTGCTCCCTATTTACTATGAGGTTAAAAAGTCCTTCCACCACATGCTTCCTTCAATGTGATGCCCAAGCACACCATGCTGTGCAACCAGGGGCTAGACTTTCCAAAGCCGCAAGTCCAAAGGAGTCTTCCTGCAATTTGTTTCTGTTAGATATCTTGTCATGGAGATGAGAAAAGTTATATAAACTTTAGGGAATGAAGACTGGTTGGTGAGCAAGTAAGAAGGTGATGTGATATTTGATCCATTCTTGGAGTTTCCATCTCTGTTTAAATTCATCTATTTTCAGCTTTTGTTTTGTTTCTCAAGACACGGTTTCTTTGGTATAACAGCCCTAGGTGTCCTGGAACTCACTCCATAGACCGGGCTGGCCTCGAACTCACAGAGATCTGCCTACCTCTGCCACCCAAGTGCTGGTATTAAAGGTGTGCCACCGCACCTGGCTCTCTAGTTTTTCTACTAGAATCTGCTATGGTCTGAACTGTGTCCTACCAAGTTTACAAGCTGAAGTCCTGACTGGAAAGGTCACTTTACTTGAAGACAGGGTCTTTCAGAAGTAATTAAGTTAATTAGTTGATTGTGTTAGTTCCCTGTCCAGTCTGACTGCTGTCCCTGTAAGAGAGCAGACACAGACACACAGAGGGACGGGTGTATGAGGACGCAGAGAAAAGATGCTGGCTGTACACTACGGAGAGGCCTGAGGAGGAGCCAGCTGCTGGCACCAACTCTCTGACTTCAGCCTCCAGGACGGTGATGAACAACTTTCTTCTGTTTACTCTCTTCTCTGTGGTGTTGCTGTGGCAGCCGGAACTGCCCTGAGAGTGTTAGTCAGCTGTACAAAGTCCCTGGGTTGTGTCTGCATCTGTATCTGATGCTCAGTGTCTCCTTACTCACACCTCCTCAGGTTCTTTTTAAAGATTTATTTTGTTAGTATCTGTTTTGTTTTGTTTTATGAGTGCTGCCTGTATGTATGCCTGTGCACCTCCTGCACAAAGAAGAGGGCATCTGAGTCTCTGCAACTAGAACTGCACGTGGTTGTGAGCTTTGTGTGGTTGTGAGCTGTGTGTGGTTGCTGGGAACTGAACCCAGGTCCTGTGCAAGAGCAAAGAGTGCTCTTCATGGCTGAGCTCTATCTCCAGCCCCTCTTTTTTCTTCTGAATATGCCATGTAAAGTTTTAGTTAAAAACTGGTTAATATGTAACAGAGCAGTGCTCCTGAATAATGACATTTATTTGAGACTAGGAGAGGATTGCAATGGGAATGGGTGTGTCCTAGTAAACTATGGCATGTTAAAGAGCTGAGGTGAGGGGAAGTTTTCAAAAGTAAAGTGAAGGTTACCTAAGATCTTGTGAAACAATACTTCTTGGCTACAAGGATCAATACAGTGACGACAATCCAAGGTTCAACATACTGCTGGGAGGCTGTCCTTGCAAAAGTACTTTCTGGGCAAGGCTACAGTGACCTCAGTGCAAAACTGGTCCCAGCAGTCTGCTATGAATGACTCTTGTCGTTAGGCACACCGTCGTGAGACCCCTCCCTCCTTTTACCATTGAAGCTTTATTGACTAATTTAGTTGGGATTGACAGATCAACCCAGTACTCTGTTTTGATTCTGACAGCTTTGTATGGGGGCATGTTTTATTGGTTAAAAGGAACTTAGGGAAATAGGCCTTTACCACTTGAGTTTTTCTGTTAATCTAGCTGGGATTTACGTTGTAGTCTGTGCTGGGAAGAAGAGGAGGCAGGACTTCTGATGGGTGAGATTGTGAGCACCTGCATCTCTGTCTGTGGGCGACTGGGAAGGAGCCCAGGGAACTGTGAGCTGGAATTTGATGTTGTGCAAGTAGATATGGTATCAGGCACCCAAGGTGAGCTTTCCAGAAGGTTTGTCAATAGGAAATTCAGAATTCAGAGAGAGGAGGTTTAGAGAAACAAAGTTGAGCATCACTGGTAAGCATGTGGGATTTGAAGACTTGCCATGGGTGAGGTCACCTAAGAAAAAAAGGGGAGAGAAGGATACCAGGACAGGGGCAAGTGCACGGAAGAGGACCAGCAAGGAAGACACGGTGCAGAGGCCATGGCACAGGTCTCCCCAGTCAGCTTCAGGGATTTGGGGGCCGGGGGTTATCCGTGTCAAAGCACTAAATAAGAACTGAGCAGTAGCGATGTGGAGATCAAGGCTGATCTTGAGAGGAGCTGCCTCAGGGAGTGAAAAGATGGCAGTGTGACTGGAAGGTAAAGGGGCAGTGTGAGGCAGAGCAGGCATGTGGCAACAGCAGCTGGTCCCTAGAATCTTCTGGAAGGAAGCAAAAGGCAGACGGGATCTGGATGTGAACTGGGGCTCTGGAGGATGGCTCTTCAGCTTTCCCCTGTTCTCTGAAGTTTGGAAGCACAAGGCTCGGGCTGCTGCTGGACCTGACTGTATTCTTAAGTGGCCAGGGATCCCAGAGGAGGGTGACTGCACAGGTGTGCCCTGAACGTTTGGACACTGTCTAGAAGTCCTGGTGGGAACAAGTATGGTTGCAGTTGAAACACATGGCCTTGTCTCAGATGAGGGCAAAGGCCAGCTGGATTCCTTCAGGATAGTTTTAATCGTTAAACACATTTAATGGTTGAAAAAGAATAGTAAACTATTACTAATATGTGAACAGAAATTATTTTTTGGTGATTAGAAGACTTTTTATTATACATTCATTGCATAGTCTCAAGTTAATTTGCATGTGATTTGGAATATGAAATCTAATATACAGAATGTATGCATAGAAATAGGATCCTCATTAAATTAATTCATATTTTATTTAAAAGCTTTGTGCAAATTCATTTATTATTTCCATATTAGAGCCCTGCTGGTCCCTCTCATATGCCCTGTGGACACTTTTGGCTTGCTTCTTAGTGGGTACTGGGGCTAGGCTTTTCAGGATTCCCCTGTGACAGCCTTCATGAGAAACTTCTTATTTCTCAACATTGCTTGTTGACTCCTGGTAACAAAGGAAAAGAGTCTTCCATCATTCCACCATCCCAGAGCAGTCATAGCCTAAATCAGATCAGCATTCATTGCTTTGGTTGGCACTCCCATGATTTCTGTCCCACCTAATTTACCCCAGCACATCATGTAGGTAGGACAAATTGTAGATCACAGGTTATGGCTGGGTTGGTATCCCAATCCCTTCCCTGGAAATCTTGCCTATTGCTAGGAGTCTTAGCTGGGGTCATCTTTGTAGATTTCTGGAAGTGTCCATTGCGCTAGGTTTCTGCCTCACCTCAAAATGGTCTCCTTTTCCAGTTGTTTCTTCCAGTAGTCTCTCCTCCCATGCCCCCCACTAATCCCTCTTGTTCCCATACCCACATATCCCCAGGCTACCTTCTAAATCTATTCTATTTCCCCTTCAAAGAAGAGCTAATACCAGTACTCCTCAAATCATCCCACACAACAGGAGCAGAAGGAACATTGCAAATTGATTTTATGAGGTCACAGTCACCCTAATATCCAAATCACACAGACTCAAAAGAGAAAGAAAACTATAGATCCATATCCCTTGTGAATATTGATACAACAATACTCAAAATACTTGAAAACTAAATCCAAGAACACACCAGAAAGATCATCCACCATTATCAAGTAGGCTTCATTCCAGAACTGCAGGGATTGTTCAATATACAAAAATTTGTCAGTGTATCTCATTAGATACTGAAAAAGCCTTTGACAAAACCCATCACCCCTTCATGATCCCCTATACACATTATTAAAAAATAAAATCTTTAAAAATATTGAAACTAGCTGGGCATTGGTGGCACATGCCTTTAATCCCAGAGGCAGGCGGATCTCTGTGAGTTCAAAGCCAGCCTGGTCTACAGAGTGAGTTCCAGGACAGCTTCCAAAACAACACAGAGAAACCCTGTCTCGAGAAAAAAATATATATATATTGAAACTATTATACTACACAGCAGGCTACGGAGTAGGCTGTGGAGTGCCCTTGGTTTCCTAGCTTGTGCACTTCCTCTGAAGGAGTATGAGAGCAAGGTAGAGACCTGGGACTTACACCTGGGGATGCCATGCTTCCTGTTCCTCTGGGGGCAGTTGGGGGTGGGCCTTTGGATCTGTTGTAATGTTTGGTCTCTGTCTTGCTAGCTGGAGTCAGATTCCTCTAGTCCGGTCTGCAGCCCTGCGGGAGGGCCGAGTTGCTAGTCTCCACCTGTAGTTGTTGACCCTCCCTGCCTTAGGGTTCTCATTTTGTCCTTGGCCTAGGTGTAGTTACCAGGTATTTGTGTGGCTCTGGAGAAGCATGGTAGGGGAGTTCTACATTGTTGCACTTTGCTACTGTCTACTTGTGTGTGGATGTGGGGCTTTCCATGTAATATTGGTGTTTTCCTCGGCAGCCACCCTACCCTGTATCTTCACAGTTCTTACCTCTCTTCTAGAACAGGAAGACTCCAGTGTCTGGGCTTAGGATGACTCCCTGTCAGGTTTTACTTTAGCCTTCCCTAACTATAATTCCCCCTTTTGTTCTAGGAAAGAAGTCTTCTTGAAGGTCATTTGGAGAGTGTTCACTGTTAAGAAAGAGGTGCTGGTTGTAAGCATGACTCCTGATACAGGCCTCAGCCCACAGGGTATCCACCAGAGAGAAACCATCTGTAGCTGGAAGCTTTTCTGTGTCCTGCTTATAAAATAAGCACTCAGAGGCTTAATATTAATGATAATTGTTTGGCCAATGGCTCAGGCTTATTGCTAACTAGCTCTTATACCTTAAATTAACTCATTTATATTAATCTCTGTATTGCCACATGGCTGAGGCATCTCCTCTGACTCCACATTCTTTCTCCCTGTATCCCTGCTTGGATTTCCAGCCTGGCTATATTCTGTCCTGTCATAGGCCAAAGCAGCTTTATCAGCCAATAAAAGCAACACATATTTGCAGCATACAGAAGGACATCCCACATCAACGTTCAGAGTTTATCATGTTTTAAGATTATAGCTTTGACTTAGGCTATTAATTTGGTTTATTTTTCAGCGGCTGTTATAACATAAGCAGGGCTTCCAGGTTCTCTTACTCCTGTGGGGAATTCAGTTGGAAAGTAATGGAATACATTGTTGATCTTGTAGCCTATGTGTGGTGGTTTGAATGAGAATGCCCCCCCCAGGCTCATTTGGTTCCCAGATGGAGGTCTGGGAAGGCTTAGGAGGTGTGACATTATTGGAGGAGGCCTGTCATTGGTGGTTTTTTGAGGCTTCTAAAGCCCACGCCAGGCTCTGCCTCCTTCTTGCAAATAAGATGTGAGCTCTCAGCTTTTGCTACAGCGCCATGCCTGCCTGCATTGCCAAGCTTCCTGTCATGACGATCCTGGAAAAATGTAAGCAAGTTCCCAGAGAAATGCTTTATTTTGTAAATAGTCTTTGTCATGGTGTCTCTTCCCAGCAATAGAATAGTAACAAAGACACTGTGATGTTGTCCATCTCAAAGGCCCTGAGTAGACTCTGTGTTGTTGCTGAGGGCTTTGCCGCACTTGGAGTGAACATGAGAGGCAGTACCTCTGAAGACAGTTGTAGAAGTAGGCAGTCTAGCAAATAACACAGGAAGCCCATGTTAGGCAGCTCTGTGAAATGTGATTAGTGTCTTAAAAGAAAAAAGGTATCTTTTGGCTCTTGGTTTGAGATGCTCTAGTCTTTGTTCAGTTGGCCTTGCTGCTTTAGGCTGTGACAGCAGGATATGTCTGTTTACACAGCAGCTCAGAAACAAAGTGACAAACAAAGGGGCTAGGGTCTCAGTACCCTCTTAGAAAGCATGTTTCTTGTGACCTAAATTCTTCCCATTAAGTGTTGCTCCCTAAAGTTGTCACCACCTCCTAAGAACACCCCAGAGTAACAACCAAATCTTCCACATGGGAACCTCAGGGGACACATCAAACCCCTTAGAAGCCTTGGGATTTCTAGTTTAGTGGGTTTTAAGACTTACTCTATGTGTATGAGTGTTTGTCTGTCTGTATGTGTACCACATATGTCCCTGGTATCCATGGAGGTCAGAGGAAGGTATTGGATTCCTTGGAACTGGAGTTATGGATGTTGTGAATCACCATGTGGGTTCTGGGAATTGAACCCCGGGTCCTCTGAAAAAGCAAATGCTCTTCTTAACTGCTGAGCCATCCCTCTATGCTTTAGCTTAGTGTTTTAAATTATATAATCATGACATTTGAAGATGGTTGTTTATTAAACATGGTGATTGTATTCAGTCATGAACGTAGCAAGCTAGGCTTTCTGTTTCTGGACTGGTCCACAGCTTTCTCAGCTGTCAGACCTGTCTTTGAGAAAGACCCCTTCAGGGGTGGCTTCCTGAAGAGGCTTTGATTTTAACCAGGAGCATCTCCTCTCCCCAGATCCAGATGCAGAAGTGTGCCTTCATGCCTTGCGGCTCATCCAGTCTGTGGTTCTAGAACCAGAGGTCTTTTCCAAGGCGGCCCGGGAGCTCCGGAGCTCCTTACCCCTGGAGCGCATCCTGGCCATGTCCAAGAGCCGCAACTCCCACCTGCAGACTGCAGCTCAGGAGCTCCTGGAAGACCTCCGTGCCCTGGACTGCAGTGTTTAAGTGTGCTTGACCACCAGGGGCTTGGTGAAAATGCCAGTGCCCCTTCCCCTCCCCAGGCCCTTTACCTTAGTGTTCACAACTAGATGTCACTGTATGTCATGTGTTAGAGATTGTAGGCCTTGACAAACTACAGATGGATGTGATGTTATGATAAGCATCCTGCATTTCCATCCTGGGAGGCCATACTTGTTAGGGTATGTTAATCTTGTCAGAGCAATGACCAAAAAAGGTTGTATTCTCCAGGAAGGTCTCAGTGAACACCTGTAAACTATTCCAGAGTTCTCTCAGAGTAGCTTCTTGCTGTCCTAGAGGCTGCCCACATCAATAGGATCACTCTAAGGATGGGCGTTTAGATCACCATCTACCATGGAATCAGTCTTTCCCAGAAGCATTTCTATGATTAACCCATTCTCTTTCTCAAGAAGCTATAACCCCCACTACACAGGCTTACCTTTGTAACCTTTTGGTGAGCTTGTTATTTCACATGACATTGGGCATTTGATCCCTGTTTTGGTGCTTCTTTTTATTTTTGAATAAAGTTGTGAAATACAATCTTGGAGTTAGGAAGTTGGTGTCCTTTGTACATTAACTATGTCATTTGTGTAGAAAAACACACTTTCCTTACTTTGTTCTTACCTTTTGTGAACTTAAAGTAAGTATGGGAAAATGGCCTCAAGATAAGAGATACGAGCGTAAATTCCATTAAGCCCTCCATCTGCCTTTGCACTCCTGTGGTGTGTGTATGTGTGTGTGGTGGTGAGCGTGTGGTGTATGGTGTACGTGTGTGTGATGTGTGTGTGGGTAGTGTGTGTGGTGTATGTGTGGGTGGTATGTGGTGGTGGTGTGTGATTGTGTGTGTGGTGGTGTATGGGTGTATGCCTATGGTGTGTGATTGTGTGTGTGGTGTGTGTGGTGTGTGTGGTGGTGTGTGGGTGTATGCCTGTGGTGTGTGATTGTGTGTGTGGTGTGTGTGGTGGTGTGTGGGTGTATGCCTGTGGTGTGTGGTGTGGTGTGTGTGGTGTGTGTATATATGGGTAGTGTGTGTGGTGTGGGTAGTATGTGTGGTGTGGGTAGTATGTGTGGTGTGGGTAGTGTGTGTGGTATGGGGTATGTGTGGTGTGGGGTGTGCATGTGTGGTGTGGGGTGTGTGTGATGTGTGTGGTGGTGTGTGGGTAGTGTGTGTGGTGTATGTGTGTATGTGGTGGTGTGTGTGTGAGTGTGTGTGGTGTGGTGGTATGTGTGTGGGGTGATGTGTGTGTGGTGTGTGGGGTGATGTGTGTGTGTGTGGTGTGTGGGGGCGGGGGTGGTATGATGTGTGTGTGGTGTGTGGGGTGATGTGTGTGTGTGTGTGTGTGTGTGGTGTGGGGGTGGTATGATGTGCGTGTGTCTCTGTGCAGCCATCACACTATCAGAGGGCAGAACAAAACATGTTGCCCCTGTCACAGATAGTGAAATGTTCAAGAGAATCTCATCTAGGGCAGCATACGCCATTCTTTCTTTGAGTTGCTTCTCTTAAGGCAGGGCAAGTTACTGCAGGATAGTGAGCTTGGCTGTCCTGTAATTAAAGTAAATCTCAGAGTTCCCATGCAGTGGCAGCCTCAGCACACAGGCTGAGCCATTTTCCTGTGTGTGGTGTTGTAGAGTGACTTCATTGTCCTTTAAGAGGATGTGTACTTTATCTTGAATGAAGAACTAAAAGGCATGGCTGCTTGGTTCTCACAAGGCAGCCTGTTGTGGAGCACAAACTCAGCAGAGTTTAAAGCAGCTTAAGATTCATGAGGCAGATGTACGCCCATCTGTGCTTGGTGGCTCTGTAGGTCCAGTTCTGAATGAATACACACTTCAGAATGCCATTACCTTCTTTCTGCTTGGCACTCATTTAATATCGTACCAAAAAAGGCCTAGATGTATGTAGATAAGAAGAAACTTCCAGCCCTAGAATACCATGTGGTTTGGCAGTTACTAGATGGTCATGAGGGTAAGGACTTGATCATTCCTTCTGTTCTGAGGTATGTTCTAGGCGAGTGTTCCCAGGCAGATTCTTCTAGATTTGCTATGCACAGGTTTCCTCTGTGAGTACCAGAGGGAGTACCAAAGGGCCCAGGCCGGTGTAAGAGAGCATGGCTTCCTCAACTTTTTTTCTGTACCTAGCAACTTGAAGAAAACCCACTCAACTAAAAAATAAAAATATGCATAAAAGCATATACCTTGCAGGGACTGAACCCTAGTGACTTTAAAAACCAGAGGTAGTGCTGGAAAGCAATAAATGCATATACTTTTAACTTCTGAAGAAGCTTCCTGTGTTTGTAGAGTTAAGGAGCTCTTATCAGCTTCTATGAGAAGGTGGGAACCATGGCAGAATAAGAGCCAGGTTATACCAACTCCAACCCCCCGAGTCTCTCTGGCTCTGTCATCAGCACTAGCCTTAGAATCTGCTCTGTCAGGTCTGAAAGCTGATCCTGAGTAATACACAGAGCCATGTGATGTCTCTGGGGATGGCTTTGGAGATCTGTTTCTTCTCTTCATAGGATGTGACTGGCATAGGTCTGTTATGTAAGAGTTCTAGTGATGGAGATGTGCAACCCATGTACCAGAAGTTAAAGCATAAAGTGACAAGTCTGTGGCCAGAAGGAAACCCCAAAAAGGTTGCAAGTCGGCCATGGCCAAAGAGCAATGTGAAAAAGTTTGTAGAGTACCTGCTACACCTGTTCGTCTAGGCCTGCTGTGTGTGTCGCTGTGGCATTACACTAAACAGAAAGGGCTGGCAAGTATCTTTGAAGACTTCTGATTTTCTAAGAAGTCATGACGCTGACATTTGCTTTATATTTTCCCATGGCTTAGCTGCTTAGAGTGTCCCAGAAGGACTTATCTGACCCGTGGGTAATCCCACGTAAAGATGCTAGGGTAGCATAGGATGCAATATCAGACTCTGCATCCCACCAGGACAGTGTGTGTGAGCTCTGAAGTGGTGGGTATCCACTGTAAGATGCTTGGATACTTTCCCAGTTCAAGCTGGGGGACGGGGGCAGGGGACAGGAAATAATTTGTATGGCCAACCCCGCCCTGCAAATGTTGCAACTGTCCCATCTCTGAGACTCGGCTGTCTCTGCTCCAAACATGTTCACATCCAGATTTACGTGGGGATTTAGGACAAGAAGTTAGAGTGTGCTACACAATAAAAACTGCCTTTGAGGTTTTTAAAAGAAGTCTTCAAAGTCACAAAATAAATTTAACGTAAAGTCTTATATATTAAACATAGGATTCAATAGTATATCCATCACCACTCTCTGTTTCTATGACCCTGTAAATAACTCCCCACTCTGCAGGCCTCTCTCTCTCAGCCCTTGGTATTCCTGTTCTGTTGTGTCTATGGATTTAGCTGAAACATTTGTCCCACTTGTTCTGGCTTATTTTCTCTGTATAATGTCAGGGTTCTTGTGTGTTTAACACGTGCCAGAGCCTCACTATTTTAATGGCTGTTCAGCCATGTTTATATGACCACAGTGTATATCTCTATTTGCTGTTGAATACTTGGGTTCACTCCCCATTTTAGCTACTAGTGAATAAATCTGCCAAGAACATGTATATACAGAGGTCTGCTTGAGTCTCTGCTCTTGATTGTTTTTGCATATATTAAATTGCTAGGCCATGTGGTAACACTATGTTTAACGGTTTTTGCTTGCACATGTGTATGTGGTTGCACATGCGTGTGTATGTGTGGTTACATGCATGTGTGCATGTGTGAGTTTGGAGGCCTAAAGTTGATGTTAGATGTTTCCCTTGGTCTCTACCATATATATTGAGGTGGGTATATATATATATAATCCCCAAACCTGGAGTTTGCTGATTCCAGCTAGTCCAGCTGGCCAGTTTGCCCTGGAGATCCCCTGAGTAGTAAGGATTTTTTGCTGAGTAATAAGGATTACGGGTAACTGCCACCCCCAACCTGGCTTTTATATGGGTTCTAAGGATCCAGGTTCTGGTCCTCATATTTTCATGGCTAATTTTTAATCCCCTGAGCCATCTTCCCAGTCCATGTTTAACTTGTGGATGAGTTGGCAAACTGTTGCCCACAGAGCAGCTACACACAATCTCTATTCTCACCGGCAGCAACGCAGGCAGCCCTCATCAATCCTCTCCTTGTCAACACTTGCCCTATGTGTCTTACTGATAGACCACTGATGATAGTAGCTGTTTTCATCCGTGATGGTGAGTGCTGCCTCTAGTGGCCACTGGTGTGGCTGCTGTGGAGAGAAGTCTGTTGGGAGTTTTGAGTTGGGCTGTTGCTTTTGTTGCAGGACTGCAGAAGTTTTCATGTGTTCAGGATTTCTTATCAGACTCAGGATTGCAAGTGCTTACTGTCACTTCTTGGGTGTCTTCATTGTTTATGGTGTCCTCTGACATAGAGGAGTTGCTCATTTTCATCACACCCAGCTTATGTTTTCTTTCCTTATTTTACTTTCAGTGTTATAACTAAGAAATCACCAAGTCTGGACGGGCGTTGGTGGTGCACACCTTTAATCCCAGCACTCAGGAAGGCAGAGGCAGGTGGATCTCTGTGAGTTCGAGACCAGCCTGGTCTACTGAGCAAGTTCCAGGACAGCCTCCAAAGCAATACAGAGAAACCCTGTCTCGAAAAACCAAAAAAAAAAAAAAAAAAAAAAAAAAAAAGAGAAAGAAATCACCAAGTCTGTTCTTATGAAGGCAGCCTTCCTTTGTTTTCATTTGACTGTTATGGTTTTATCTCTTTGGTTTAGATCTTTCATCCACTTTGATTTTTTTTTTTTGAGATGACAGGTCTCATTTTATTGCCTAGTATTGCTTGGAGCTCCTGAACTTGAGCAGTTCTCCTGTCTCAACCTCTCGAGTAGCCGAGGATCCTGCCACCACTCCGGCTCATGCATTTTTACACATAGCATAGGCAAAGGTCTGTGTTTGTGCATATCCAGTTTTTCCAATACCATTTGTTCAGTTTTATGATTGTCATTTTAACATGACATCACAGATGTGATTTTCAGAACTTAGAAGTTGATGTATATTTTGCTTCCTGTTTTTTAAGTTGGCTTCATGAGTAGCCCTTGTTATAAGGGTTATGCCCAGAGGGTTCCCTGACTCGCCTCTTGTTCTCCACAAAGGTGAGTCTAAAGTTCCTAGGACACGCCCGGCACAGTGACTGGCTGTTGGGAAAGTGATGCTCACTCACTCACATAGTCTAATGTGGTTTTAAATCGAAGGCATTTTTATAGCTCCATCTTTACGCAGAATATTTCTGTGAGTGTCCAAGAACATTCCAGGCAACAGGAAGAGACAAAAGGCCAGAAAATATTCCTCCAGGGCCCACAGGTAGGGCGAGCTTCAGTGCTGCTGTGGGAGTCTTTGTGATGCGCGTTGTGTGATAGCTGGGTGTTGGAGGTGAGGCAGGGTAGACCTTGGATTTGCATTTAGCTGTAAAAAGAGGGTTATGTTTTGAGCATCAAATTGGCACAGTATCTGTCTTTGATCATGATGTCCTTTCCTACTTCATACATGATCAGAGACCATGATGTCCAGACCAGCACTGAGCTATGATGTCTACAAACACCTCCCCAGGATAAAGGCCTCTTCCTCCTTGGTTTCCAGGGAGCCAGGGTTCTGATGAGTAAAGCTGGACTAGGTAGTGAGGGCAGCCCCAGGAGGGTGCAGGGAGGGTGGGAAGGCGTGAGCCAGCCTGGGCATGGGTAACTCTTCTTTCCAAGGAGCAGGCCTCACAAGTAAGGGCCATGTGCTCCTATGCAGCCGAGTATCACGTGGGCTCCTCTCATACCATGTGTTTGTCTTCAGTGCTTAATGCATTGTTTGCAGGACATTTCTCTTCCTGTCCTCCCTGCAGACTATACCCAAGGCCCGCTCTGTGGGCTCCTACTGGGTACTGCTTTTGCCATGTTACTAAGCACACACACGTAACATATAGCATGGGCCAACACAGAGGCAGCATGTTCCTGCCATAGTGGGGGGACTGTTTCCCCTCTTCCTGCTCGCCCCTAAGGAAAACATCTCAGGCCTGCCCCTCTAGTCACACTGGCCATCATATCTCCCGGGAGCGCCTCATGATGGTCTGCTCTTTTTTACATTATAGACTGTGCCCAGTTTCTGGTAGTGTGTGGGATCCCAGGAACACTAGCCCTTTGGCCAGAGCCCTTTTGCTCTGGACTTAAGACGCACATTGGCTGACTCTGGAGCACAGTGCAGTGCAGTTAATGGTGTCACCATTTTGGTGACATTGAAGCTTTCCCTGTTGCTGGTAGCCCAGAAGCTCTGTACATACTTTATTTCAGCTTACTGCTCAGCGCCACACTATGAGATGGAATTGCCAGCCACATTCTACTCAAGGGGACAACAGAGCCCTAGTGGCAGCACTTTAGTGTATATCTGCACTTGTCTGTGTTGGCCCAAGGCCACAACTGATGTCATCTGCCCCTTCCTGGGCCAGTGTCCACATCTGGACCCCCATGAACTCCAGAATGCTGTCTGTGGTTCTGGTGGTTAGGAGTTGAGACCCTCATCCCCGGCTCTGGCCAGCATACTTGCGTTGTTCCTCCCACAGGCCATCAGCATGAGAGAAGGGAAGTAAGCACCGGGCAGTGAGCTCCACAAGCTTTAGCTTTCTGCTCCATGCTTAGACTAGCACTTAGGCGTGTGCTGACCTGTACAAGGCTCCTGGGGCTGCCTGATGTGGTGCCAGCTCAGAAGAATGGAGAGATCTCCACACGGACTTACTCAGACTAAACCCAGATTGTTAGATCATCTTGTGAAATTAATATTTATTCCCACTCACCTGCTCGCTCACCGATGACTGCATCCTGTTTTACCCTTCCTGGAATAGCCGAATATGTCTCTTTTTTCAGTATTTGTTTGCAATTTCATATTTTATTTTAAATCATGGCCTGGATCAGGACAAATCTAGCCCCCTCTCCCCCAACACAGCGCACCCTGACCTAAGCCAGAAGCCAGCAACAGGTTTGTCAGGCCTGGAGATAACAGCTTTTTTTCCCTTGGAGTTGCTGCTCTGCCTGCATGGTAAACCCAGCCCCGGTGATAAGACTTCACCTGAGGGGCAGAGGAGAACTCTGTGACTACTGTGCTTCCGAGCTTTCTTTCCTTTTTGTTTTACAACCAGATGCTGCTAGATGAAGGGACGGCTGGGCCAGGAGAGATAACCGAGCAGATGGGGCACACACCCCGGAAGCAGCATAGCCGCTGTTTGGTTAAGACTGTTGTCAGGGCACAGAGCAACCTCTTCACACAATGCACTGTGCTCAGGACATTTGCTCTTTTGATGCATCAGTGACCTGCCTTCTAGGGCTCGAGAGAGGGAATGAACATCCTTGCACATAGAGCAGACTCCCCACTCCCAAGAGTAGAGACTTTTTTCCTGGCTCTCCCAGAAGCCTTCAGGGTCTGCAAAAGGCACCTTCAAAGCTGCTCAGGAACACATGACCTTTACTTGTGAGGCCTGCTCCTTGGAGAGCCCTGTCATGTGCCTGTGACTCACCTTGGAAAGAAGAGCCACAAGCTGGGCGTTGGTGGCACACGCCTTTAATCCCAGCACTCAGGAGGCAGAGGCAGGCAGATCTCTGTGAGTTTGAGACCAGCCTGGTCTACAGAGTGAGTTCCAGGACAGGCTTCAAAAATGATACAGAGAAAACCTGAAGAAGAAGAAGAAGGAGGAGGAGGAGGAGGAGGAGGAGGAGGAGGAGAGAGTAGAGAAACCCTGTCTAAGAAGAAGAAGAAGAAAGAAAAGAAGAGAGAGTAGAGAAACCCTGTCTTCAAAAATGATACAGAGAAACCCTGTCGAAGAAGAAGAAGAAGAAGAAGAAGAAGAAGAAGAAGAAGAAGAAGAAGAAGAAGAAGAAGAAGAAGAAGAAGAAGAAGAAGAAGAAGAAGAAGAAGAAGAAGAAGAAGAAGAAGAAGAAGAAGAAGAAGAAGAAGAAGAGGAGGAGGAGGAGGAGGAGGAGAAGAAGAAGAAGAAGAAGAAGAAGAAGAAGAAGAGGAGGAGGAGGAGGAGGAGGAGGAGGAGGAGGAGGAGAAGAAGAAGAAGAAGGAGAAGGAGAAGAAGAAGAAGAAGAGGAGGAGGAGGAGGAGGAGGAGAAGAAGAAGAAGAAGAAGAGGAGGAGGAGGAGGAGGAGGAGAAGAAGAAGAAGAAGAAGAAGAAGAAGAAGAAGAAGAAGAAGAAGAAGAAGAAGAAGAAGAAGAAGAAGAAGAAGGAGGAGGAGGAGGAGGAGGAGGAGGAGGAAGAGGAAGAGGAAGAAGAAGAAGAAGAAGAAGAAGAAGAAGAAGAAGAAGAAGAAGAAGAAGAAGAAGAAGAAGAAGAAGAAGAAGAAGAAGAAGAAAAGAAGAGAGAGTAGTCACCCATGCCCAGGCTGGCTCACGCCTTCCCACCCTCCCTGCACCCTCCTGGGGCTGCCCTCACTACCTAGTCCAGCTTCACTCATCAGGGCCCTGGCTCCCTGGGAACCAAGGAAGAAGAAAAGAGGTCTTTCTGGGGTCACGTTCTGCTTTCAAGGTCTCTGTGACTGCTAAGCTGCCCCACCCATCTTCTGACCCTTGTTAGATCTCCCTACAGTCTCTAACCTTGACTCCAAACAGGCCTTTTTTCTTTTTTGCCTGAATCACATGTGCACACAGTTCAGGACTCTGTGCTATCGTTGACAAATCAGCAAAGCCACTCAAGATGTTGCATGTGTCTCCATGCCTATCTTTGTGTGTGTGTATGTGTATTCTTAAGTATCTGTGTGTGATGTCACATCACACCCGAAATTCTTTCTGTATGTGTCTGTCTCTGTGTGGACGTGTGCATATTTGTGTGCTTACCTGGTTTCATGTGTGTGTACGCTTCCATGTGCATGTATGCACATTGAGTGAGTGATGTGTCATACATGTTAAACATGCTGTATCTAGCCAGGTTACCCTGTTACATCTATTCAAGCCCACAAAGTTTTCCTCCATTAGAGGAGAAACACACAGAAGAGAGACCATTATAGCAGAAGGAGAGGCATCCTTTGGGGGTGTGTGGCCACCAGTAGGATGCTCATACTCTGGTGATAGTCCCACAGCCATGCACATATGGGCAGGACTGATAAGGATTCAATGGGTCATTTAAAAAAGGGAGGGATATGTATCTGTGAGGGTATGTGTTGGAGGAATCCAGGAGGAATTGGAGGGGAATATAAGAGTGGGAATGATAATGATATAAATATATTGTATAATGATATAGATACATTGTATACATATGTGACATTCTCAAAGAAGACATTAAAAAAGAATAACAGTTTAGAAGAATCAATATCTTCAGAGCTTTTCCCTGAGAGAGAAGCCCAGAGTGGAGCATATGACTTGCTCTTGTGGTCTTGAGTGAGAACTGGGCCACTGAGCATTCATTTGGTGCTTAAAGTCTGCCCTCCATACCTGAGCTGTGAGTAGTGACACAGTCACGATCGTTCCATGGTGATGTTACTTACAGCCCAACCATCATTCAGTATGGCACTAGGGAACCTCAGGCCAAACTTTTGGGGTGTGGGGTACTGCCTTGCCCAGGGGCTAGACAGGGTTCAGGAATACTGAATGTCTCCTCTCGTCTCCCTTTGCCTATGCCTCCTGCATCTGGTGGCGCCATAGGGCATTGTGGCTGCAAGGGTCTGTGGGCCCTGATAGTTTTTTAAAATTTATTTATTTTTGTATACATTGGTGTTTTGCCTGCAGATCTGTCTGTGTGAGGGTATTGAATCCCTTGGAACTGGAGTTACAGACAGTTGTGAACTGCTGTGTGGTTTTGGGAATTGAACACGGGTCCTCTAGAAGAGCAGCAGTGCCATCTCTCCAGCCCTGTGTATTCTGCAGATAAGGCCTTTACTGTCAGCGTAACTATTTTTTTTTTTTTTTTTGCTGACCATGTATGTGTACCTGCTCAGACATTTTATCAGTCTGCTGTGGTGGTGACAAGTTATCAATGTCCTGCAGGACCTACCTAAAATCCCAGACTCACAGGAGTCCAGCCAAGTGCCAGTCAGATTACCAGTGATTTACTGACCAGGGCCCCGAGCAGTCTCTGCTGTCTCTGTTGCTGGCTTTCTTGCCGCCCAAAACCTCCCTTTGTATCTTGTTTTCTCTGGTGTTCTAGAAAGAATCCCATGTCTGGGAGTTGCCAGGAGAAAAGCTTTATTCAGGTTATATTAGAATCTCAAAGAAAACAAATAAACCCTGGGCTTTGGGGTAAGAGTAGTGTCTGAAGTCCATGCACCTGCCAACCAGTTAGCTCCAGGGACCTTGCCTATCCTGTTGACGTCATTAGCACAGGAGACTCCCAGCAAGGAACAAAGCTGCCTGTACTCTTGGGCTCTTGATGCTATCGTCTTGTCTCAGGAAACCCTGACCGAGGTCCAGGCAGGTGAAAAGCCTTCCTGTTTGTCTCACTTGACTCTGGGCAAAGCAGTCCACTTTGGCATTAATCCCTGCCCTAGGAGGCATACTATATAGCCACTATGGCTTGCATAACTCATGCTACAGATTGCAGTGTGGCTTCTCTTTCCTGTAATTTGTAACCCCTACCCTTACTTAGCATGCCATCTCATTATTTCCCTAGTTCTTCAAGAACATTCTGATCTGTGCCATGCCTTCCTTGGACTTTGGAGATGTAGCCTCAGAAAAGACAAGAGCTTTTGTACTGGAGCAGTTCAGTGTCCTTCCCAGGAACTGCCATGCAGGCTTGGAGACTCCCATCTCCCTTCTAAGTATTTGTGGCTGGGAATGAACTCTGGCCTTGTATGGAACAGGTAACACTGGGTCATTTATGCCCAGCTTCTGCTATGTGAAGTGACCACATCAGTGGAAACAAGAAAGGTGGGCAACGTGTACTTTGGGGTGTCCAGGGGCTAAGGAATATGGGTTCCAAGAACAATAAACAAAAGTTGAGGTTACCTGGACTCCTTACAAATCTGCACGTGATTGCTTCAGGGCTTCAGTGAGCTACCCATCATACCAGCCTGAAAACAGTATGCCTTTCAGAAAAGCAGACCATCTCCTGAGGCTCTAGACCTACCGTCTTGTCTGTAGTCACTGGCTTCCTAACACTCCATAGATCTGCCTTCTGCCCACAGCCACCCACACACAGCCACTGGTTCCTGTACCACAGCTGTCCGAGTGCCCCCCAAAACAGTTTAGAAGATTCAGTATCCTGAGCGATCCTCCAAGAGGTTCCTCTAGTGTTGAGATGATGGCATGTTCTCATGTTCTCACTTGAGCATCCATCTGGTACATGTAGTCTGCTCTTATTACCTGAGCCATGGGTGGCACATAGGAGGTGTGGCCTTGGGGGTAACACTCAGCAACCTCGCGCCATGCCTGAAACAGACTCTGAAAATGGGGGACTAGGTATATGCCCCTCATACAAAAGGAAACCTTGTCCTTGGCCAACCAGTGCCTTCAGTTGGCTCAGGCTGATCACCTTCCAAGTGGGAGAGTGTTTTATACTAAGAGAACCTGGCAGCTCTCAGAGCAATAGAATGGAAAAGGCAATGCAGTGTTCACACCACCCCTCCCCCACCCCCATCTCCCCCTCCCCCACCCTCACTTCCCCCTCCCCCACCCCCCCACCGTCACCTTGGAAGTCATGTTTTTGTCCATCCACTTTTCCCTAGTTATACTGTTTGGGTACCTGTTAAATCGATCCCCATGTCCCTGGCATCACAAGCACAAGAGAGGTAGGAGTGGGATTCCAACCAGGGCCAGCACAGTGAAGGAATGTGGTCCACCTCCCTCCCTGTCCAGCCATGGATGGGGTGCTGCCCTGTGCCTGGCATGTGGACACACCCGAGAGCTCACCTGCTCCCATGGTTTCGCAGCCTCTGCCAGCTGTTGCCTACCCTCAGTCCCCCAGAGAGTACGACCGGGAGAGTGTCTGGGAAAGTTCTGCAGTCTCTGCCTAAGCACTTGAAGGACTCTGTCTACTGCAGAGCTTTCTCCACGGGACTGTAAGCATCTGCCTCTTGTTCACCTCTCCAGCCCCTTCTGTGCCCAGGTGGGCTTGCAGCTCTCTCGATCCTCTCCCGGGTGTCTCCAGTGAGGCAGGGTAGAGGGAGGGCCCCTTCCCCACCCCCCAGAGAGCAGCTTTGCAAAGGAGGCCTATATCGGTGCAGGCACAGGAGATTCCCTGGAGACAAAGCCTCTGCGACCATGGACAGCTGAAGAACTGACCTTTGAGGCTGGCCTCCCCTTCTCTCTGGTTTCCTGGTCCACTCCTTCCCTGGGATTTCCTAGGTGTGCAGGAGCTCTGGCTCTGCTCTGAGAGAAGCCAGGCCGCCCGAGAGAAAGTTCAGTTACATTCCTGCCTGGTGCAGGTCAGGGTGTGTGTTCCTGGCCATCCAGCCCTTGCTACGTAATTTCTACCCGAGGCTGGATCAAGCACCAGTGAGTCAGCGAGTGAGAGTGAGGGAATGAACACAGTCCAGCGAGCAGGTGTGTCACTGACTGAACACTGAGTGACTCAGAAACCTGAGGGTCAGAGTGTCTCCTAAGAGCTCAGCGTGTGGGCTGGCCAAGCTGCTATAGTGCTGGACTGGTCTCAGGCGAGTCTCCCCAAACACCTGGCAAATACAAGGATTGATTGTAACTGGGGAGGAAGCTGGGAGTTCGAGATCAAGTTTGCAAAGAGTGGGCTGGGATTTGTACCATATCAATACAGTCCTTGTCATCAGAGGATACTTTAGGGGTTTGTGAGGTACAGAGATGGGGGTCACAGGGAAAGGGCCTAGAAGCTAGGTTGTGCTGTTTAGTGTGATTTGCATCCTGAGGGACACATAGTGTCCTGTCAGGAACTTGGAGAATGGGGTTGGTGGGGAAGGGCACCCCGGGAAGTAATGGGATGTATACCCTCATAGTGTCATAGGGTATCAGCTCTGTCTTCCCACCTTGCTTGCGACCTAGAGCTGCTGGATTTCCGCCGCTGTGCTGTGCACACCAGGCTACCTAGGAAGCAGGGTTCTGGGGACTCTTGTTCCCACCTCCCATCCCTCCTTCGGAGTCTGGGGTTGTTAGAGGTGAGCTACTAAGCCCAACTTTATGTTGAACTCAAGTCCTTACACTTGCATGGTAAGTGCTTTGCCCACCAAGCCGTCTCCCCAGCCCATCTATAGTGTAGGATACATTTTGTGACCAGTGGGAAGACAGGAGGCTCTGCTGAGGTTGTAGTTTGGAGTCCATCATACATGGAG
Organism: Mesocricetus auratus; assembly: GCF_017639785.1. Classification (NCBI taxonomy): domain Eukaryota; kingdom Metazoa; phylum Chordata; class Mammalia; order Rodentia; family Cricetidae; genus Mesocricetus; species Mesocricetus auratus. The sequence continues at coordinate 8,018,405 of NW_024429208.1, read as the reverse complement.
TCCATCTGTACACCCGATGTAGAGAACTAACCCTGTGAAAGGGTTGCAGATTCTCAGGTCATCAGGTCAGATCAAGGAGAGGAACAAGGTTACAGGACTCCCACAAGTTCAAGGTTTCCTGGGCCCACTTCCCAGCTCCTTCTTCTGGGAAGCTGGGGCCAGTACACTTTGACAGGGCTTCATGGTAGGGGGATACGAGTAAGCCACAGTTGCCTCCTCTCGGCAAAAATTGCTTTAGTGTACATACCTGAGTGTAGTTTCTGACCCTGACCCCATGTGAGGGGCCAGCTGACTGGTGTCTGACCCTGACCCCATGTGAGGGGCCAGCTGACTGGTGTCTGACCCTGACCCCATGTGAGGGGCCAGCTGACTGGTGGTTAGGGGTCTTTGTTTCAGGAAAAGTGGGCCAAGATAGCTAGCTTAATGTCACCAATTCTGTCAGCAGTCATGTGGACAGGGCAGCATCTTGTCTCATGGGGGCATCAGAATACTCTAATATTGCACCAAGGGTCTTTCTCACTGTCCTTGAACAGGGTCCTCCCCAGAGATTAGCCCTCCATTTCCAGTGTCCAATTTCTACTCTTTATAGGAAACTTGCCGTTGGAATTTTCTGGAAGTCTAGCTCTGTCCTCTGAAAGTGAGAGGGCTGAGTGCCTTTGTCTTGTGCTTAACATATCTGTTCTCCAGCTCCAGGATCACAGGCTGATCCAGGTTGGGGCTATCTCAAGACACTTGATCCTCATCCCCCTGTATCCAGACTCCTCCTCCCCTTTTTTTCTCACACCCACTGGCTCAATGTACCCTGAGTTGCTGGAAGCTGGGAGAGCCTGATGGAAACCTCCCTGAGGGGCCAGAGTCACACTCATACACCCTGGAGAGAGGTTGGAGGGACATGGTGTGAAGCAGGAGCCACTTCCAGGAGCCTCTGAAATGTGTGCATGTGTGTATGTTGTCACATACACATGCCCTGAAATGTGTGCATGTGTGTATGTTGTCACATACACATGCCCTGAAATGTGTGCGTGTGTGCACATGAGGATGTGTGTGTCCGCGTGTGCATTGGCATGTGTACACTGGAATTCACTGGAGGCAGTCTCTGGACTGGAAAGAGTCCCTTCCCCAGGAGCCAGCTCTTTGCACACACTGGGGTGTGGTCTGAAGCGAGGGCTATGCAGGTACAGAATTGAGGTGCAGTGATCCTAGGTTACCCGCCCTGTGGCCCTGTGCTATCCTTTGACTGGAAGTGGCTCAGGGAGGAAGTGCCCACTGCTCTTGCTGTGGCTTCAGCTGTTGGGTGGCAGTGTCTGGGAGCCCCAGACTGCTGGGAGCCCTTCCACTTTAGCCAACTCCCGGGCCTGTTGTCCCTTTGGAAGCGCACTGCCTGCCATTTCCTGTCTCCTGCTCACTGGGTTTAGAGCCCTCTGTAGCAAACCAGATGTCAGCTTTGTCTAGCAATGCCAGGTCCTGGTGTAACACCGCCCGTGGCGCTGGTCTGCTCCAAGCAGTGGCTGCAGCTGGACTATGGAAAGTGGCCAGCCCCAGCAGTGAACCCCGCCACTCCCACTCCTTTCCACACACCTCCCCCGAAACCCTCCACCTCGCCCTGAGGTAGGCACGGACTTGGTGAGCCCTGGCTCCTGCTTTCTCTCCCCTCACATTCTCTTAGTGCTCTTTCTACCACACTAACCTGCCGTCTCTCCCTCTCCCTCCCTGGTTGTCTCAGTATAGACACTTCCTGTGCTGGGCCTGCCCTCAGATTTCCCAAATGCATCTCTATGTAAAAAGCCCCCTCTAGCTGAGACTTTTTCCAGCATCCCGGGATGCTGAGTGGGGTTGGTTCACACACCCGAGGCACTGGCCTCTGCCAGTGTGCCAGATTTCAGTCTGTAGTAGATAGGACAGCTGGGAACTAGGGAGCCCGGCAGAGGCAGAAGCCTGGTGTGAGGAGCTGCCTCCTTCCTCGGGAAAGTCTAGGGGTGCTCAGGAAGTGTCTGCAGATTTTTGAGGGCCTTTCATTTGAAGCTGGGTGAGGCCCACATGAACCACTTGGCAGGTGCCTTTGGTGGTGGAGACTGAGTAACCAGTTTCTCCAACCACCGTGAATGCATCTGTCATCACAGCAGAGAGCAACATGACTTACTCCCGTGAAGCCCCTCTTCCCGCACTCACCCCTCCATGCCTTCATTCTCTACTGTAAGGTCAACTGGTCCTTCAAGGGTGGAAATCGGATCATGCCCCATTTCATTGCTTAGGATTTCCTGGGACCTTCCTACAGGCACAGGAGCACAAAGCCTGTTTCTCGAGTCCCAGACCGCTCCCTCTCCTAGGCTCTGACCAGCTCTGCCAGCCAGCCCAGTCCTTGCTCGTTATCTGAATCTGACCTTCCTTGCCCCTGTTGCAGCCCTATAGTGGTGCTTGGCATAGGCCAATGGGCAGTGTTGCCAAGCGGTTGAAGGAAAGCGAATGCTGCACACTTAACCATGGCTCCTCGATCATCAAAGACCCCTAACCTCCAACAACACATTCTAGATCCCCAGCCTGAACCCACCTGGGGCCTGGATGGGAGCTGCGTGGCTGGAGGGGAAGTTTTGGTTCTGTTGACCCAGATGCGTGTTGCTGCCCGGCCACAGCCCCCTGGATCCACACCTCACTTTGATGCCACAGTTCTTACCCTGGGGTTTCTTACTCACTCTGTGGATCTTTTAGAGCCTTTTATACCTGGTAGAGTGTCTGTCCACCTTTGGACAGCCCTGTCCCAGATCCCTCTTCTGAGCTGTCTTCTTGACTGGAGCCCGGCGTAGAGGCCAAGGGAGCCTGGAGACTTTCTGTGGTAGTGTCCCTTCCTGCCGGTGTGACCTCACTTTGTGGTCAGATTCTCATGTCAGCGTCTGAGGCTGGCCTGTACCAGGAGAAAACCCTTTCCTGTTGAGCCTCTGCACTGCCCAGGCATCACACACTGCCCTCTTGTTTTGTGTCTGAGCCTATGGCCTCATGGATGCTAGCCCACTGCTCTGTTTTGTGACTGAGCCTATGGCCTCATGGATGCTAGCCCACTGCTCTGCCACTGCACCATATCTTCAGCCCATTTTATATTTTGTATTAGGACAGTGTCTTGCTATGTTTCCGAGACTGGCTTTGAACTCGCTCTGCAGTTTAGCTATACCTTGAACTTGTGATCCTCCTGCCTCAGCTTCCCCAAGTCGAGCTCTTTTTCCTTGTGGCACATGTGCCCTGCGCAGGATGGGGTGGAGTAGAGACCCTGAATTCAGGGCGTTTTTCACAGGGTGAGAAGGAACAGAAGGGAGGCTGAGGAGAGGCCTCCCTCCCTCCCTCCTCCTCCTTTACTTACACGCTGAGTCTGGGCCTTGATGTCTTCCTAAGATGGGCAAGCCATTTGAACAGTAAGTGCTTCGATGCTGCAGAGTGAGCCAGGGCATTGATCACTCAGCCTCTCAGGCTGTGGAGGAGGAAGTGAGTCAGTCTGAGCAGTTGCCACCGCAGTCACTCAGCAGGATGGAAAGGAACCATGTCCCCCTTCCTGCTCCCAGCCTGAGCCGGCTCCCTCCCCAGCAGTGGCATGCTGATGGAGGCTCTGGGCTGTTGGCTGGATTCCAAATGTGGCTAGGAACAGAATGCAGTGCACAGGTGCAGGTGTAGCCCGGAAGTGCCTTCTGCTTCGCAGGACCGCCTGGACCAGGGCTGCGACTCCCGAGTGTGGGTACAGAGGTTCTGGGCACCACCCAAAGCCCTGCCCAGTAACTCTGCACTCAAAGAGTGACATTTACTCTTCATTAAGGAAACTGCCATGGCTCAGCGAGTGGGAGGTGGTAGGGCAGGCAGCAAGCCCTTGTGCTCAGGATGGCACAGGGATGTAGAAGGACAATGGGGAGATCCCAACTTTGCAGTAGGGAGACTTGAGTCCCAGAGCTGCGGGGAGACCATGGAGTGTCTGTTAGAGGAGAGCATGCGTTGTGAATGAACAGCACTGCCACAGGGCCCTAACTCAGCATGCAGGATGCAGCTGACATGGGAGAGGCTACCCGGTCTGCCCAGAGGCACTAGGACTGGGCCCTGGCCACACAGTTCACTGATCTTCCCCAGATGTGTGCTCTGTGGATTCAGGCCCCGCTGTCCTTTGCACAGAGTGATGAAGGGTTACAGCTGGATGAACACAGTCTTCCAGGCCAGAGGTAAGGCAGCTCCAGGGTTGTCTCTGTGCCCATCTGGTGGCTGGGCTTCAGTAGGGAGCAGCAGCCCCAGGGAACCTGGACCTGTGCTCTGAGCTGCCATTTCCTGGTGGCTCCCTGTTGCTGACACATTGTCTTCCTACAAAGCTGCAGCATAGAGTTGCTCTGAAGGGTGGGTGGGAGCCTGGCCAGGCCGCAGCTGCCACAGTGACTGTCAGTTTCCCCTGGAGCTGATGCAGCTGCTGCCTGGGGCTTCCATGGGAGCTGTTGTGGGTGACTGATGCCTCCCAAGTCTCTGGGCCTTCTGGCCTCACGTCTGAGGATAGGCTGGGTCTCCCTGCCTCCAGGCAGCTCCAATCTCTCAGGGCCATCAGGCCTGTGTCCTCAGGGCCATGCATCCTGCTGACCCCGCCAGCCAGCCCGGTCCCCATACAGTGGCCTCCTAGTCTGCATAGTCCTAGATAACAAGGCCCAGCTCACATGTTCCATTTGAAGGGAGTACCTGGAGACCTCTCTACCCTTCAAGAGGTTAATGTCCTTTTGGGTTCTAGACATCATGGGGCAAGAGGGGCCCTCAGAGTCTTACTTGAGGCCACTAGTGATACATTCCACAAGTGCAGTGTACTAGTAAAGGGGGTGGGGTATCCTTTGTGGCCTTGCCTCACAGAGCCTAGAAGGAAAGGGTTACTGGAGGGCAGCGTTTGTTCATGGAGACAGCAGGCTTATCGAAATCACTGCAAGAAGCTAGGAGTCATGGGGACTGAAGTAGGATCGCGATGAGCCAACCTGCCTGCCCTTCATAGTGATTCCCAGGCCAGCCTACACTATAGAATGACACCTCTCCTACCTAAGTTTCAGGGACCATTGTGGGACAGGGGCAGAAAGATTGTAAGAGCAAAAGGAATGCAGTTTGCTCCAAGATTGTGTCTCCTAGGAATGTCAGAAGCTGCACCCGCCAACTCTCACCTATATGACTGCTTAAACATGAGCTGAACAAGGACAGCAGCAAGACATGCTAATGTGGATGGGGGAAGCCATGACACTTCAGCCCTGAACAGAGGACTGCAGGCAACTAAGGAATGCTCAGGCTGGGAGAAATAGTCTTCCCTGAGGAAGAACACACCGAATGATTATCCAGTACCAAATGGACAGCCTGGAAACATACATATGAGGAACAAACATGGTTGAAGCTGAACGGGTGGTGCCTATGTATCAGGACCACACACACACACACACACACACACACACACACACACACACACACACACACACACACGTAATAATGATGTAAAAATGCGATGGATTTGGAAGTGAGCAGGGAAAGGTGTATAGGACAGTTTGGGGGGAGGAAAGGGAAGAGGGAAATGATGTAGCTATAATTTCTCCTGCCAGATCTGCAGGAACAAGTGCAGTTTTGGAGCAGAGGGAGGTGACTCTCACCCCCCCCCCATGCTGGGGAGCAGCTGATTACACATGAGAAACACAGTGTGCCTTCCTGGAACCCCAAGCGTGCAAATTCACACTATTGGGCAGCTGTCACTCATGTGCCTCCAAATGCATTTTGCTGTATAAAACTGAAACTCTGTCCCCATTGAGCAACAGCACACCCCCCTCAGGTTTGCTTGGAGAGCAGGCAGATTTGGTTGAGGCACAGCTGTTAATTAGCAGGGCCAAAGATGAAAGCGCACAACCCTTGTCTTAGTTTCGGTTTCTATTGCTGTGATAAAACACCATGACCAGAAAGAGGGGGAATGGGTTTACTTTACAACTTCAGGTCACCATCCATCTCTGGAGGGAGTCAAGGCAGGAGCTGAAGCAGAGGCCATGGATGGGTGCTGCGCATTGGCTTGTGCTCTGTGGCTTGCTCAGCCTGCTCCCTCCCTCCCCCTCCCCCTCCCTCCCTCCCCCTCCCTCCCTCCTTCCTCCTCCCTCCCTCCCTCCCCCTCCCTCCCCCTTCCTCCTCCCTCCCTCCCTCCCCCTCCCTCCCCCTTCCTCCTCCCTCCCTCCCTCCCCCTCCCTCCCTCCCTTCCCTCCCTCCCCCTCCCTCCCTCCCTTCCCTCCTTCTTTCCCTCCTTCCTCTCTTTCTCTCTTTTTCTTTTTTGGAGACAGAGTTTCTCTGTGTAGCCCTGGCTGTCCTGGAACTCACTCTGTAGACCAGGCTAGCCCCATACTCAGAAATCCCCCCTGCCTCTTCGTCCTGAGTGCTAGGTTTAAGGTGTGAGCTGCCCTCACTCTGTTTCAGCCTGCTTTCTTATAGAAGCCTGGGCCCTCCTGCATCGATCATTAGTCAAGACCATATCCCCACAGAATCACCTATAGGCTGATCTTATGCAGTCATTTTTCTCAAGGGTCTCTCTTCCTAGATGTGCTAAATTTGTGTCACACTGACAAAAACCAGCCAGCACAGCATTAAAGCTTGGAGCTGGGCACACAAGAATCTTTGCTACTGCAAGTCCCAGGCCAGACCATAGAGGTAGCTTTGGCTTCCCAGAATCCTTTTGGTATTCCCTTCTAGCACTTAGATGGACACCATGGGATCACACATTCTTATAAATCTCCACAGAAACACAGACAACCAAACTTAGAGCCAGGGCCAGAGAACATCAAAAGAAAGTGTCCTGGGGCCAGTGCAGAAGAGGCCATACCTCACAGTCCTTACTTTCAACAGTAAAGGGCCCTGGGGGGGGGGGGTTGTCCATAGTCGGGGCCACGGAGGCACAAACACCGCTACACTCCAGCTTGTTGCTGGCAGCTGGAGGCGGGATCAGCTCAGAGGCTCTTTCAAGGCTCCATTCTTCTCTCAAGGGAGGGATTGTCATCTTCCTGCAGCGGCCTGCCCCTAACAACAAAGGCCCAACAGAGGCCTGCATTTCCAGGCCTTGATCTGGGGGCAGCCTTGGTCTTTATCTCCTGTCCCTAGTCTGCTCAGCCACTATCAGCCTTCTGCTTCTGAGGCCGAAGCATCTTCTTCCATACCCAAGGGGCAGCCAGCGTGACCCCAGGAGGCCAGCTGACCTCGGAAATGGGCAGCTCACAGGGCCAGAGCTGGGTGCTCAGCCCTACCCACAGCTCGGTCAATAGTGCTTAGGCAGGCAAGGGAGGGTCAGAGGGACTTCACGGTCACCCTCTCACTCACCCTTGCCTCCACACCCAGATGGCCTCATAGCGGACAGATAGCTGAGAGTTGCTTGAGTTACAGCCCCATGAACTTGGCGAGGAAGCACACTTTGTGGTTGCTTCCATCCCTGGGGACCGGGCTGGGATCATCATGATCCTCGAGGGCTGGCTGCCCACACAGCACCAGGTGTGACTGGTCCCTGGGAAGGTACCCACCCAGGCACAATAATCTGTAGCAAGGGAGGTACCCTGTGCTTTTGGCTTGGTTCCTTTAGCTGGTGCTGTGGAACCTCTGAGCAGAAGAGTCTGACTCTGGGGTGGAACGGGACTCCGTGTGGGGTTGGGTTAAACTTCCAGAAAGAACTGCCAATGCTCAGACATGGCTCACAGGGGTAACCAGGTCTCCAGTGTAGATTGTGGGGAGTCCCAGATGACACAGTCTACAAGTTCTTAGCCTGCCTTTCCACAAGTTTGGGTCCAAGGGCAGGATACTGGGAACCTGGCTTTCCAGTATGGCAGAGAGTAAGATCCAGGAAAACAAGACTTGTCCCTGCCTGTGCTTGGGAAAACCGAAGTGTATGTGGCAAGGTGAGCTTTAGCTCTGCCCTGAGGCTTAGGCCACTTTCAAGGTCCTTTTTCTCATCTCCAGCCTGTGTTCCTGTGGCTCAGGAACAATGACGGGAGGCCCTTAGTTCTCTAGGGAGGTTTTGCCAGGAATCCTGTGTTCAGGAAACACAGATCCATGCCAGAAGTAAACCCGGAGCAGCTTGGACTGCTCTCCTGGGCTGTGTGTGACCTTGTGGAACAGGAGCCGGCAGCATGAAGGAGCAGAGTGGCCATCTGAGTCCTGTGCCTCCCTCACCCCTGGGAGCTGCTGCCTGGAGCTGCTTCCCTCAACACTCAGGACAGTGACCCGGCTTCCTGAACTAGCCCAGGGAGAGGCCGAGGTTGTGAGTGGAGGGGCCCTGTTGGTCCCCAGGAGAGATACTAAGCCTTCCAGAAAATGCCAGCCATCAGGGTTTGCTGAAACCCCGACCTCAAAGGGAAAGATAGAATTCAGGCTCTGGCCAGACAAGGGATGTGCTGTTCCCACAAGGACTTGCCAGCCAGAATCAGCTACCGAAGATCAATTGGCACACAGGAAGAACGTGTGTGGGGGGAGATGGGGTATGTAGATAGATCGATTCCTGTCTCCCTCTCGGCGTTGATCCCAGCCTGTGAGATGAGACCATCCCTGGGTGTTTCCCCATGAGGTCCCTGTATAGAGGGATGGGAAGCTGAGTCCCCACCCAAGAGTGTGCCCCATCTGGGTTCCTTGCCAGGCAGGAGAGCCTCTAAACGGACAACCTGGAGCTTTGTCCTCATGGTGCTGCTGGTTCCACTGTCCCCTAGCTGATGCCACTCTGTGGTCAGTGTTGGAGAGGCTGGGAAGGCAAGGCCTGGCCAAGGGGTATCTGTCTGCTACAGGTTCTGAGGCTGGACCAGGAGGGAGAGCCAAGCAGACATCTCCATGCAAAGCACAGGTCACTTAGGAAGGGGAGTGGGGCTGAGGGCTCCCAGAAACAAGCCCCACCCAAGCAGACCTATGGGGACCAAAGCAGTTGGCCACAAAGTGCCTGCACTTCACAGGCAACTTCCATGTGGGCAACTGTGTCAGGTCTCTGCCTTCTATCCAACGTGCAGGACCGGCTTTCTCTAGTCGCCTCTCATTCTTAATTGTGCCAGGCACCCATGTAGACACAGGGGACAAGGAAAGACAGACAGAGTCAAGTTGGGATGGAGATGGCAAGTGAGTCACTCAGTAATACACTACTGCCATTGAGAGCTGTGACAGACACAGGGACAGGCTAGGAATGGCACCTGCAAAGGTTCCGAGGCCCTGGAAAGCCAAGTGCCTTGGGGGACTGTGCCAAAGTGGCAGGGAAGGTTCAGGCTGCCTTGTGGGGTTTGGAGTCCACTACTGTCCTTATTGCTTAGTTGACAGGTGGTCAGTGGCAGGCTGGGTCAATGACCTCCCACTCTAGCCTGCTGTGAGCTGACCCAGTCCCTCAGCAAGGTATGTGATTGACAGGTGACTGATAGCCCTAGTTGGTGATCAATGTTAGGCATAGGTGGCCTCTAGGAAGTTGTTCCAGGAACAGAGACACCACCCCCTGCAGTTCCAGGCATGGGAAGCAGTGGGGTGGGACTATCTTCTTGCTTTCCAGGGTCTCAGAGATCTGGGAGTTATAAAAGGACCAGAGCAGCTGCTGCCACACCATCCAGAGTGACAAAGCCAAAAGCCCCAGTGGCCCCACCTGCCCTCCTGGGAGCTAGAGGCTGACTGGCCCTTGCCCTTTTAAGGACATCTTTGGCCACCTCCTCCATTTCTGTGACTCCAGCTGCAATGAGATCCTGGCAGGAGCCAAGACTCTCCTATTCTGGAAGGAAGCTCTTCCTGGCTGCATTGCGCTGCTCGCTACTTAGCATGAAACTCCGATTTGGGAGTAGGAGACAAACAGCTCAGAGGAGACTGCCCCAGACTTGTTTCTTAAGCATCTGGATAGGTGGCAGAGGCTGGTGTCAGAGGCACTGAGATCTGAGCTCTGGAGAGGGGAGGCATCAGTCTAGAGCCCTAGGTTGGGGTCCAACACATGCCCCGTGCCTCTGTGTGTACTTCTTGCCAGACCAGGACACCCAATGGCTGCAAATCCATGAGCGCTTGCTAATCCTTGCAGGAGGTTGAAGGAGGATTTGGGGAGGCCTGGTAGGAGGGTGTAGCAAAGGCTGCCCTTCCAGAACACCAGTGTCTCATAGCGCTGCACCAGGTTAGTGCTGGTAGAGTTACAGAAAGGATGGAGTTGGTGGGGAGTGATAAGACTTTAGGAGACTCAGGAAGAGCACTGTCCACCCGCACCAGCCAGACTCCACTGGGTGCAGATCCTACCAGAGCGAGGGTAAGAGTGAGGGCTTGTGGACATTACCCACATCTCAGTTGTCTGCCTGACACACAAAGGAGCCACATTGCGTGTTGCTGGAAGGGCTGACCGTGTGTCAGGCCCCGTGACCGCCCCAGCTGGGATGGAGGTGGACCACACTCTAGTCTAGCGCCCTCTCCTTGCCTCTCTTGGCCAAGGAGACATGGCAAAGTGAGCCAACTGCCAAGACCAGGAGCTCAGAGGGAAGGGTGGCCTCCTCCACTGTGCCTGCCATTAAGCTAGGGTGGGCAAGAGCAGTAGCCATGAGTGCAAATGCGGTGGCCAAGCTCCCCTGGCCAGGGTCTGGGGGACTTAAGTGCTGCTTCTGTTTCATTGTTTTCAAGTGTAAGAATCTTAGCATGTTTAGGGTAACCAAGAGGCACCGCTGATGCCCCATGCAGTGTTGGTTAAACTTCCCAGTAAACTTGAGCGGGTTGATGAAGGCCTAGGGCATCAGTGGGACACACATTGGGTGACTGTGAGCACAGTTTCTGGACAGGATAGCTGAAGGAAGAAAACCTGCCCTGATTTGGGGCTGTACCATCTCATGGGCTGGGGAGTTAGAGAAGCAAAGGGGGAAAAAGTGAACCGAGCACTGGTATCCATCTCTCTGTGCTTCCTGACTGTGGCCTTAGCCCCGTCACCGTGCCTTTCCCTCCACAGAAGACTGTGCCTCCAAACCCTGAGCCCCAAGAACCCCTTCCTCCCTTGTTGCTTGTGAGATACTTGCGGCATTTGCCCAACAGAGATCAGGAACTCGTCTCAGTCTGGAGCTGTCTGAAATCGAGCAGGCTGGTTCTCTCAGTTTGAGGAGACTGTTGTTGGTGGCCTTTGGCATTCTTCAGCTTGCAGAAGTGCTGCCCCGACGCCTGCCTCCATTTTCATATGATACCCAAGCGTGTCTGTATCCACACATCTTTCCATAAAGACTCCATGTGTATCAGACAGGGCCCTGACTTGCTCAATATGGCTCCATCTGTGCTAAGTACATCCGCAATGGCTTCACCTCCAGGTGGGATCCCTCTCCCATGCCCTGGGGGTAGATCTACAACAGAAAGTGATAGGGGTCACAGGTCAACCCATAACACCCACTAGGAGAAGGAACAACACAAAGGTACCTGGCCCTCCACTCTGGCCTCCACTCTGGATCCCGCTCTGAGTCACAAGGCGGGAAAGGGGAAGAGGAGGGCGTTCAGCTGGAAGGGTGGAAGCCAGCTGCAATGCTTAGGTGACATCACCGGTTGCAGATGTACAAAGAAACCCTCCTTGGCTCAGTAAACTGTTTAGTTAAGCAAATACAAGATTAATGTATAGAAATTAATCATATTCTGTTCACTAGCAGCAAATAGTCAAAATGAAAGCAAAGCCACTAGCCAATGTGGAAACCTAGGGATGAATCTTACAGAAATTGTGCAGATTGACTGACATACAAAACTTTGTGAGGGAAATAAAAGAATTAAATGGAGATGCAGGCGAGTGAGATGACTCCACAGGTAAAGGCTCTTGCTGCCAAGTCTGGTGGCCTGAGCTCAATTCCCAAGACTCACAAGGTGGAAAGGGAGAACTGAGTCCTGCAGGCTGTCCTCTGACCTCCACGCATGTACTGTGATATACTCAGATACCCCGATAGATAGATAGATAGATTAGATGGACAGACAGAATCAGCCACTCTAGATAGATAGATAGATAGATAGATAGATAGATAGATTAGATGGACAGATAGACTCAGCCACTCCAGATAGATAGATAGATAGATAGATAGATAGATAGATAGATAGATAGATAGACAGACAGACTCAGGCACTCCAAATAGATAGATAGATATACAGACAGACAGACAGACCCAGCCACCCTAGATAGATAGATAGATTAGATGGACAGACAGACTCGGCCACTCCAGATAGGTTGAGAGATGGATAGGTCGATGATAGAACAAATTGAGAGATGCTGAGTCTATGGATTGGAATCACAGTATTAAAGGGTTAATCTGCCCATCTGAAGCAGTCCAGCTGGGATCCTAAGAGTCTTTTGTGGATGAGAGCAATGGTTCTCAACTCCATAGGGAAACAGAAAGGGGGTAGAATCTGGTAAAATCTGGTAAATGCAGAGTAGCCAGGCCTGGCGGTGTGTAGGCCTGTGACCACAGCTACTTTAAAGGCTGGAGTTGGAAGACTGGAAGCTCAGGACCTGTGCAACTTTGAGAATATGTCCCAAAAAGTTAAAAAGTGGTGGGGGAGGTAGGAGGGGCCCGCCTAGATGGTTCAAGGTTGTGTGTTCAATCACCACTGCTGAAAGGGGAAAAACATAAAATTCAATGTTGAGGACACATATGGTCTGACTTTGAAACTTAGTATGTAAGTTACCACGATGGTGAAGGCATGATATTGGCATGAGGCAGGCAGCCTCCTAGTGGAGCAGAACAGACACACAAATGCACAGGCTGTTTCTGACCAAAGTGAAAGACTATCCAGTGGAGAAGGGTTTAAAATCGATACTGGGCCAGATGTGGTGATGCACAACTTTAATCCCAGCTCAGGCATATCTGTGAGTTCAAGGCCAGTCAAAGTTTCACAATGAGACCTTGTCTCAAAAATAAACAAAAACCAAAAGAAAAAGAAGAGGAAGAAGAACTGAAAAGACAACCCCAGATAGGGAGATTTTTGCAGAGAAAAAAAATAGGACTTACATCTAGAATTCTGAGTAAATTCCTCAATCCCACAACACCATAACTGTCCAGCATCAAAATGGGCACTGTGAGTGACATTTACTCAGCTGTGGGACCAGTGGTGGTGGAGCCTGAGGAGAAGCGGGAGGCGTCCCGGGGTCCTCAGATGTGATGGGCAAGCTCAGTTTCTTACTGTTGCTGAGAGTTTCCCCATAGGTTTGGGTCAGCATACGTCAACCAGCGCATCAGCGCCGTCCGTCAGTCAACAGGAATTTGCAGATGAGAGCCACACCCAGAAGCGTAGTTCGCAGGAGTGTTCAAAGCTCTGTGCCAGGTGTTGAGCTGTGGTGAAGCTGAGAGTCATACCATGCTAGCTAGCACGTCTGAAACTTGGTAAAGCCACTCCAGAGAGCAGTCTCGGGTAAGGAGGGAGGAGCTGGGGAAATGGCTTTGTCAGAAAAGCACTTGCTGCATAAGCGTGAGGCCCTGGCTTTTGGTCCCTAGCACCCTCATAAAAAGCCAGGCATAGTGACTTGCACCTACAGTCCACCACCGAGGAGGTGGGGCTTGCTGGCTACCCAGCCCAGCTGAACCAGTGAGATCCAGGCTCAGCGAAAAGACCTGCCTGAAGATAAGGAGGAAGTGGTTGAGGAGGACACCAGACACTGACTGGTCACATCAGTATGCACAGGCACACGCACCTACCCTTTGATACATGCGTGCACATGCATGCACGCACGGTCTGGAAGTTTCTTTGATAGCTAAGTGTACACTGTTTAGAGTTTAGATATGAAGTGGCTCCCGGAAGGCTCCTGTTGGCTTGGTTCTGCTCCACTGGTGTTCAGAGGTGGAACTTTGGGGAAGAGAGTGGATCCGGAGGGCTCTGATTTCCTCAGTAGGTTAATCCATCAGTGCGTTTGTGAAAGGATTGCATTATAGGAAGGTGTGGCATCTCGGAAGTGGTACCCAACTGGAGGAAACCAGTCACTGGGAGCATGCCCTAGAAAGACACACTGAGCCCCCAGCCCCTCCCTGGCTGAGGGCTTGTTTGCTGTAGTGAGGTAAACAGCTTCCTTCCACACCTCCGGCCACGGTGCTTGCCTTACTGATAGCCGAGTAAGAGCACAACCAGCCAGTCACACACGGGAGCCTCTGAAACCTCCAATCCTGTGAGTCAAAACAATTCTTCCCTCACTTAACTTGTTTCTCTCAGGTGTTTGTCACAGCAGGGGGAAACACACATAGCCAATCTAGTTCTAGAGAAATGAACATATCAGGCTAATTAAAGACTTGTCTGTGTGGTCACAGCAGCCTTGTTGAGAATAGCCAGAAGCTGGAAGCACACCCATGAGAAAGAAAGTGTGTGGATAAGATGCCATCCTGAGGAGATCACAGGCTTGGAGGTCAGCGTCCAGCTTAGCTGCTTGGACAGCTGCTAAGGGAGAGGAGCCAGGAAAGGGCCTAGGTAGGTCCCCGTGGACATTCTGGAATGTCCCAGCTGGGCTCTAATGGCCAGAAGCTCAGCTGTGACTGTCAGCTTTGCATGGGAGGGAGAGTGGGACCAGTGGTGGGGTGGAGCCTGAGGAGAAGCGGGAGGCTTCCCAGGATCCTTGGATGTGATGGGCAAGCTCACTTTCTTGTTGTTGCCAAGAATTTCCCCAAAGGTTTGTATTAAACTACGTCAAACTTCATTCTTTGGCTAGTCTCTCCATACATTTAAGTCATAATGTACCACAAGCATCACCCTAAATATGGGCAAGTTGCTGTATGCCAAGTGTGACTCAGTAAGGTAACCTCACACAAACAAAACCTTCCTCTATCCAAAGACTTGCCTCTGTAAAAGGTGACCCACCCAGCTCAGCTGAGAGCAGAGATGAACTTCTTGGGCCATGCTGGGCCACCTTCCTTTTACCTAGTGCAAGGAGGCAGGATGCTTCCTCTCCTCATGGCTAGCGCTTTGAACCCCTTTCTCATCCTATGGTACACTGGTCCCTTAAAAAAATACAGCTGGGAATGTAGCTTGGTTTATAAAGTGCCCAGCTGGTATACGTGAGGCCCTGGGTTCAGTCTCCAGCATTATAGGGTGGTGGTACACATCTGTAAACCTAATATTGAGAGGAGACAAGAGTTCAAGATCGCCTTCAACTAATGAGTGAGGCCAGCCTCGTCTGTAGGTAGAGTCTCTCTGTCTCTTTTCGTCTCTCTGTCTCTGTCTCTCTGTCTGTCTCCCCCTCTCTTTCCCTCTTTCCCTTCTGCTTCTTCCCTTCCCACCACACACAAAGGAGATGGCCATGTTTCCCAGAGAAGGTTCCATGCCAGCACTTGCTAGAAATGTGTCATAGAAAGAGCTAGGGCACAGATGGGATGACCGAAGTCCTAACCCTGAGAAGAGGGTCAGGGCTCCCAGCAGCAGGCCTCCCTCAGTCCAGGACCCGCAGACCTGGGAGCCAGTCCTGTGATCAAGGGGCATCTAGGCAGAAGCGAAGTGGACAGAGCCCCCCCCCACTTTGTACCACAAACCTCAAACTTCTGAATAGTTTGAGTGCAGACAAAGTGCATTGGGCTCTCCCAAATGGCACGTGGTTAGGCTAGCAGTGACCAGGAAAGGCAGCTTTTGTCACCTGTGCTGTTTTCTGTGTCTGAATGACCCAGCCTCGCTCGCTGCCAAGGTGAATAACAAGGCCCAGCTGTGCCCACTGAGTCACTCCGGGCAGGCGGAGGGAGGCAGCAGCACGAGGAAGGCTGGTTGCGGGAGGAAGGCTGGTTGCGGGAGGAAGGCTGGTTGCAGGAGGAAGGCTGGTTGCGGGAGGCGGGTCTGCTGTCGTCTGGCTTGCTGGGACCGTGCTCCCTAGCAATCCATGCAAGACCCAGAAGCAGGACAGATGGCCCCTGCAGCTATGCATAGGCCGCAGGAATGACACGCCATGTCCCAACAAGATGTGCCAGGGGACAGAAGCTAGCCTGGGTGGGGCAGAAAGCAGTCTTCTGGAAATAGCACACTCCTAATATTTGCAACCTGATTAGGTTGCTGTGGTGGACCTCCAGGATTTGGCCAAAGCACCTGTTACGATGTAAAGTTATATATTCACTCAGGAATTTGTCATGGGTTGAATCATATCTCCTCCTCAGAGATGCTAAGTGCGAAACCCCCAGGACTTCAGAAGCACTTTATTCAGAAAGAGGTTCTTGACAGATGTGGTCAAGAGGTAGTTCAGCTACAGTGGGATGGGCCTGCATCCAACAGGACCAGTGTCCTTTTAGAGAGGAAAACTCAGGGGGACTGAGTGGGTAAAGTAGTTGTTGCCTGGTTAGTTTGTATCCCCAGAACCCATGTAAACTGGAACACTGTGCATAGCATCTCTAATCCCAGTGTACCTTCCAGGAATGGGAGGTGGAGAGAGGAGACCTCAGAAGCTTGGGGCCAGCTATCCTGGTCAACACAGCACACATACCATGTTCCAAATAAGATGGGAATGAAGACCAACACCCAAAGGTCTCCTCTGGCTTCCACATGCTGCGGCACACACATGCCCTCACTTGCATACGTGAGCCACACACACACACACACACACACACACACACACACACACACACACACCACAGCACAAGGGTTGGAGATTAGGACACAGACTTCTACACATATAGACCATGGTCACATGAAGACCAAGGCAGAGAACCGAGAAATTCCTCTAAGAGCCACTGATTGCATGAGGTCAACATCATCTGGGCAAGGCCCAGGGAAGACCCCATGAGTCTCAGGAGGAGCCAGCCAGCCCTTGGCCCAGACTTTAGCCTCCAGCTCTGGGAGACAATTTGTAGTTTATTATGCAGCCAGCTGTGCTCCCAGATAGGGGTTCTACTCAGGCTACAAGCAGCATGTCACTTTGTCACCTGGACCCCTTCGTCCCCTGCCCAGATGGGCCTAGGAGGTTGCAAGTGTGCAGAATGAGTGTGCCAGAGACCCTCTGCTTGCACTTAGCACCTTTCACCACCCTTGGTCTTGGTGACGTAGACTTCTGTCTCTGGAGTAGTTGGGAGCCAGCCGTGTCTGGGTTCTCCATTGCTGTATCTGCTGAGTTGGATCTGTTGCTAGTGTTCTTGAGCCAAATGCAGGATCCCCCAATCAGGCAGATGTCACCACCCTTGGCTCCCATCTACTCCTGCCCTCAGGTCAGGGCCATGGCCACAAGCGGCATCTCCAAGGCCTTCTTGGACCTTGCCCTTAGTGTGCTCACAAGTCGTTGAGTGCCGGGGTGCAGGGGTGGTGGCAGTGTTCAAGAGGGGTGGTTACCTTCTGGAATCTCTGGCATGTCTCAGGAGAGCATAGACACTTGACTCAATAGCCCATACTGGAGGATGGAGCAGCAAGGCCCCCCGTAGCTGAGGATCTGGGGGTGGAGCCTCTGCTCCTGAGGGACTCACAGGGAAGAACAGAGCCTCCCTCCTCCACCAGTATTCAGAGGCCCTGGATCACTGTGTCTGGAAATAGTACATGTATATGAAAACCTGTTCCAGCGAAAGCACGGCCCAACATTTCATAAAGACATGTGGATAGTCATTCTCCATAGCCTCTCCTCCATTCCCTCCTCCCTCATCCCCTCCTCTCATTCCTTCATCCTCTGGACCAAGGAGGCCTTATGAGAGTGAGGCTGTCCCACTCTGTTGTGAGAGTTGCATGGCAGGGTGGAGGTGTCTTCGTCTGTGCAGCCATGAGTGGGGCCTGGGATTGGCTGCCACTCAGCTGTGGTATGTCTAAGGACTGTGATCCTTTCTGAGGCTCTGCCCTTCAGAAATAGGGCCTGCTGTGAGGTGACATGAGTTCAGTTCTGTGGCAAGGGCACCTCTGAGGGCACCTTCTGTGTGGCACAAAAGCCCAGGGGCGTTGCCTGGTGGAAATGTCAGACAGATAGTCTGCCATCTGCTAAATGCTGGTGAGAAGTCTCAGGGCTAGCATGGCAGACAGATCAGCTGGGTGCACATCCTGGAGGCTACAGGTAGACAGTCCTGGGACCAGATGCCACCCGGAAGCCTTTACAGATCTGTGCCCAGCATCCTCTGAGTTGTCCTGTGTATCCACAATTACTTGTCATCCACACAGGCCCCAGGTCACTCAGGAACATCCATCTGGCTGCTTCAGCAGAATGTTCACTTCTGTCTGGCTGTGTGCAGACTATAGGAGTGAGCCGGCTATGCGCTCCTCGGGGATCCAAATGTCAGGCTGGCCATCAGACTTTGGAAACAGCAGGGAAGCCCCACCTCAGGCTAAGAATTTCCTGCTCTTTGAACAGAATCTTGGTCCCAAGTTCCATGCCTGGAAGGTCTGGGACACCAAGGGAAGGGTGAAGAATGCAAGTTAATGACCTGGGGTGGGTGAGCCAGCTTGCCCTTGAGCGCTCTGATCCAGTGCCAGGGACAGCTGCACTGTTCCCCAGTGAATAGAGAGGAAGCACAGGAGGCCTCCCTGCTATGGATAGCAGATAATAGAACTGTCCGAGTCTGGCATTGGACTACCCCACAACTGGGTTTGGTTAGTGGGAAAATGGGCTTAGATTTGTTTACTCTGGGTGTTCTGGTCCAGACAGAGCCTTCTATGTGCTGGGCACAGTGTACATGCACTCAGATAGCTATGGGTTTCTAGTTTTCAGTTGCTCCCTTTGGAAAGCCTTGTGTGCCTCACTTTCTTTGATAGCACATGCAAATGCTGGTGTGCCCTTGCAGGTTCTTAGTAAGCTCATGCTCTACTGGACCCTTCACAGCAGCTCCACACCGTCACAACACCCACCCCAGCTCCCTCCAACACCATCACCCCAGCTCCCTCCAACACCATCACCCCAGCTCCCTCCAACACCATCCCCATAACAACACCCACCCCAGCTAACTCCAAACACCATTACCCCAGCTTACTCCAACAGCGTCACCATCACAACACCCACCCCAACTCCCTCCAACACCATCAACCCAGCTCACTCCAACACCATCCCCATAACAACACCCACCTCAGCTCACTCCCGTTGTCTTCCAGGGTTCCCAGAAGCATTTCTTATTCCCAACTTGCCTTCCTCGTATTTTTGTTTTATTTTAAGAAGTTTGGATAGCTATTGGGGCCGGTGCATCAGACACCTTTCCAGTCCCACTCAGCCTTCCATCTGGAGAGCTGCCCATTTTGGGGAAAGAATTAATTTTGGGTGAAACTGCAGGTTGCTTCTAGGGTCCTTAGAAAGTGAGCAGAGCACCGGGCAGTGGTGGCGCACGCCTTTAATCCCAGCACTCGGGAGGCAGAGGTAGGCGGATCTCTGTGAGTTTGAGGCTGAGCTGGACTGACAGCCTCCAAAACAATACAGAGAAACCCTGTCTCATAAAAACAAAAAAACAAAAACAAAAAAAAACAAAAAACAAAAAAGAAAAGAAAAAAAGAAAGTGAGCAGGGCAGGGAGGCACTATGAGACACTCCCTCCTGCTTTTGGACTAGGCCTGCAGCAGGCTCTGAGGGTCGGGGAGGGTGGTAATTCTGCCAGTGCCTTGAGTCACCAGAACATTCCTGTGGTTCAGTGGGTGGGAAGGAGGTACAGCCACCTGTCTCACAGGCTGTCCCTGTGTCTGTCACAGCTCCTGTGTACACACCTCACCTCCTCTGCCCCACCTGGCCGTGTCCAGTACGGTCCTCACACTCTGCAATCACCAGGAGCAAGTGGCTGCCAAGAACAAACTTCCGAACTCAGCACCACCCTTCCAGATCCTCAACGGTGGTTTGGACACTTGTCCCAAGTATTTTTCTGGCTCTTGGGAAGAACTTCAGTCCTTCTTGTCAGCTGCAGGTTTGAATGCTAAGCTTGTTCCCTAACACCCACCCTGACCCAGAAGAGTTTCTCTTACAGTCCAGAGGCATTTTTTCCTGCCCCTCTTGGTAGAAAGTGTTTGCATTCCCAGAAGGCTATTCGTATGTCAAATAAAGGTTTCAGGAAGGCAAGGGTTTGTTCTAGTCTCCTGCGCAGGACTTTAGAAAACCAGGCTAAAACTGAAAACTCAAGTTCTACCTCACCAAGCTAAAGCTAAGCTCCTATCTTACCTGAGTACTCAGGAAAAGGAGATGACAGCCACATTTCCCCAGCAGGCCAGCATCACTGGCTTGCCGAAGAAGTTTCCTCGGGTCAAGTCCTGACCAGGAAAAGCAACATAAGGTACCCAGTACCTCAAATCCCACCTTTTCCCAGTTTCTGTCCCTTGAAGTCTGTAGAGCGCTCCTCTGTCACAGTCATGCATGTTCTTAAACTGCATCCGTTTCCAAATCTCTGTCTTTCTGCTTGTGGTGATTTTGCCCTCTGGCACCCATGTGCACCTGCTGGGATATCATTGGCTGATGCCTCCATGTTCAGTGCACCCAAGAGTAGGGGGCCTGTGGTAACAGCAGATGTTAACCCTGCTCAGCGTTGAACTCGCTAACTCCATGGTGACTCCCCAGCAGTGGTCTCTCAGACTCCTGTGTTCTGATGGTGGGGATCCCAGCTGCTCCTGGGAGGGCTACAAAAGTCCCTGCCCAGGGAGTTTTGAGCTGGGCTTCCACTGACTCCTTTTCTAGTGTCTGAGGAGCTAGTGGTGTGTAGAGGAGGGAGCCATGTTCCAGAAGGCTCCATGGTTCCTGGCTGCCCCTGCCTGGGTGACTTTTCACACTTTTGAAGCCAGGGACTGAGCCACAGAAGCACCTCTGAGTCAGGACCTCGGGAAGTGTCTCCACCACTGGAGAAGCCAAACTGAGGTTCCATCTCCAGGGCACGCGCCCTGAGGGTCTGTATCCCAGAGAGGTGACTGTCCCCTGGCGCTCACACTTCTCCACTGTACACACCACATCCCTTCTCTGGACTCTGGGCAGAACCCCACCTCTGCCAGCAACCAGACTTCTTTAGTTTGTACTCCGTGTGACGTCCTTTGAAAATGGTGATAAAATGGCATGATGCCTTTATGAGTTTGCACAGCTCAGTTACGCAGTCTTCACTGTACAGTCCCCCAACCCCCACAACCCTTCCATCTCCCCAAGCTGCGACTTTGTCCCATTAACCACAAGCTCCCCAGTCCCCAACACTCCCCATCTCAATTCCTTCCACAGCTCTTCCTCACTGACACAGGTAGCCTTGTCCTATGATAACTGGCCCATTTCACTGAGCACAGTGTCTTCAGGGTCCCCCTTTATTGCCGAGTGTGGCTGCACTCCATTCCTTTCTAAGGCTGATTAACACTCCTTTCCATGGAGCTTCCGTACCATGGCTTTTCACTCATGTGACGGTGGCCCCTGGGGTTGCCTCCACCTTTTGGCTGTTATGAGCAGTGTATGCCGAGTTTGGAAGTATGGATGTGTTTAGGGTGCAGACCCAGACAGAGAATTGCCAGGCTCCATGTGATCTCTGTTTTCCCCACAGCCTCCCTGCTGCTTCTTAACTTCTGTGTCCTTGATAGTGGCCATCCTGTGGGTGTGAGGTAGTTTCTTATGACCGTGATTTTTCACTTCATTGGTGACCAGTGCTGCTGAACATATTTTCCCGTGCCTATTGGTCAGTCATATGTCTTTTGTGGGTTTTTGGGGGGGTTGTTTATTCAAGTCCATAGCCTATTTTGTAAATTCTTTATGAATTTTAGGATAGGTTTTTCCTTTCTTTCAACAGTACTGTTGAACTTTTAGTAAGTATGCCATTGAACCTATATATTGATTTGGGTAGCATTAATGCCTGGGCAGTGTTAAGTCTTCTAATTAAATGCCTATAATCCCAGTGTTTGGAGGATGAGGCAGGGGGATTACAGGTTTAAGGCCAGTTTGGACTACGTAGCAAGATGCTGTCTTGAAAACCTTCCAAGGCACGAATGTAGGGTGTCTTTCCACATCTTGAATTTCTTTAATCAACATTTTGTAGTTTCTGGTGTAAATCTTCCACCTCCTCCTGAATTCCTAAGTATTTTACTCATTTTGATACAATCACATATGTAATCATTTCTTAGCTTCCCTTTCAGCTTGCTCGCTGTAGATGCATAGCAATGCAGCTGGTGTTTGCATGCTGTGTCCTGAAGCGTCACTCCATTCATCTGCCGCTTTTGATCAGGTGTTTTGGCCCTGCAGTTTCCTGTATGTAACGGAGCTGCTTTGCTTTACAGCTGATGTGTTTGTGTGGAATGTATGCCAGTGATATGGTATGTGATAAGGTACACGGATGCTGATGTGCTGGATGCGCATGCATGAATATGCATGACCTGTGACTACAGGAGATACATGTATGTATATGTGTGACACATTTGTGCAGTGGGTATACAGTCAGGGTGCATGTATCTGATGGCTGCCTTAGGGCTTTCTGTGGGTTAAGGCAGGGTCCTGGCTGCCCAGCAGGGCTAACACACCCATTGGAAGTTCCTGCTATACAAAAGACAAGGGAATTAGTTGGACTCGAGGCCCCTAGCCTCATGGCAAGGGTATTTGTAGATGTGTTTCTTGTGTTCAGCAGCCAACAAGACTGGGGACATATTTAAGCTGCTGGGCAATTTCTCTGCTTCTCAACATCTCATCTCCTTTACCCATCAGAGAATCCAGCCTCATCTGACCCTCCTCCCCAAGGCCGGGGTCTAGGCCAGCTGCTGGTACCGGCTCCATTCCACAGTGCAGCACTGTCCCTTCCTATGCAGTAGAAACCTGAAGCTCATAGAGAGGAGATGGCCTGGAGAGCCGGAGGCTGTGTCCAGATTCAGCTACCAACCCTGTTCTCTGCCTTCGCTCTCACCTTTGGGTAGGAGGAATGCACTGTACACCACAGAGGACCGTCCTGGGTATTTACAAGTGATGGAGGCCGATAGGGACCTGTTGGTACGTGGACTTGGCTCCTGCCCTATGATGACCATGTATACTCAGGCGTCAGGTTGTGGTCGGCAAGGGTAACTGCTCAAGCCTCTGGATACAAAGCATGCCCACAACATACTCACTTCACAGAACTATTTCAAGAACACCAGTTATTTGATGCCTAAGGACTTGACCTGATGAGACCATGTGTTGCCAGCATGCCCCTTTCTGGTTCTCATTTTTGAGTCTGGAATGTGTTAAAGGATTCCAGAGTCAAGTCCCCTCCCAGAATTTGCAGCATCCCCTGTCTTTCCTGCCCCTCCCCAAGAACCCTGGTGGCCTGTGCCCTTCACCCCTCCCCCCACTTTCTAAGAAGGCTGATCTCTGAGAAGCACTCCACGCCCACATGTTTCCACTACAGGCACCTGTCAGGGCAACTCAGGGCACAGTGTTGACATCTGGGTGGAGTCGCCCACGCCGGACATCCCTCAAATAGCTGGGTAGTCATGCCTTTATCCTCTGCGTCAGCCTTACCAAACAGCTTAGCACTAACTTAACCAGCCGCTCAGTGGCCATGGGCAGCCGATTCACCAAGGTAAAACACACACCTGTCCCTCCACATGCTCAGGGACTGGGAAACAAACCATTTTCTCACAATTTCACCAAGAGAGACAGCCCTGACACAGCAAACCAGCCAGTTTCGCCCTTTGCTCGAGGGTTCAGCTTCGCTCACGGCTGCTCCTCACAGCCCGTTTTCAGAACCCTTCTCTGCAGGGGCCATTCCACCAGCCAGACCTCCACCATCCAGCCTCTGGCCTCAGTTCTTGTGAAATGAGGCGAACAGTGGACCAGGATCCCAGAGGATGGCAAGAGTCTCATGACAGTTGCCACTGTTGGTTCAGGATCAACTCAAGGATGATCCATTTAGATGCAAAAGTTGGCTTTAAATTCTGGCTTACCAAAAGGGCTAGGGGAGGCCACTATGAGCCACCCTAGGGCTGACAGCCTCGGGAAGCAGCTCCCCCACTTTGGGACCATGAAACTGAAGCCTGCTGCCACCAAGCTTTATCAGCTTCCCAGGCTCTCAGTTGTCCTGTTATGCATTGACCCTGTCAGGGACTCCCCCGTGATCCTCCACCCTAAGCCACAACCTCCCGGATACCCTCTCCCTCAACCCCTGCTCCTGGCTGCCCCCTCTCCTAGTCTTCCCTTCCTACACCCGGCTTAGGGTGCTTGGGCCATTCCAGTTCTGGCTCCCTGACCCTCAGCTGTTCCTCACACTCCCTGCTTTGTACCTGCCAGGAGACCCCGATGCCAGCCCTCTCAAAACCCCGGAAGAGACACTGGGGCCCAGTACATCCTCTCAGCTACCTTTCCCGATCAGTGGACGTGGGCCCCTCCTGACGTCCATTCTTGGGCCCTGCTCCTTCCCCAAGGCCATCAGCTCCATGCTTCCTCAGTTCTGGCCGGCTCTCTGCATTGCAGCCTCCTGTGTTCATCGTCCACTCACTTTAACCCCTTCTCGTCCAGGGAGTCCACGTCTATCGGCGTGGGTCAGTCCTTGGAGTGCTAGCTGCAGGGCCAGTCTCCTCCA
Source organism: Mesocricetus auratus (assembly GCF_017639785.1). Taxonomy (NCBI): domain Eukaryota; kingdom Metazoa; phylum Chordata; class Mammalia; order Rodentia; family Cricetidae; genus Mesocricetus; species Mesocricetus auratus. The sequence goes on along the minus strand of NW_024429208.1, from coordinate 7,994,074 downwards.
GGACACCCACAGGCCCCTTGCTGCTGTCCCAGCACACCTTCCTACGCAGCTCCCTGTGTGAATGGACACCGTGTACCCAGAACTGGCCTCTAACGTCCGTCCTTCTGCTTTTACCTCTGGGTATCTGTGCTAGTTTAAATGTAATCGGCCCCCAGAAGCTCAGCGGGAGCAGCACAATTAGGAGGTGTGGCTTTGTTGGAGTATGTGTGGCCTTGTTGAAGGAAGTGTGTCACTGTGGGTGCGAGCTTTGAGGTTTCCTTTGCTCAAGATACTGCCCAGGATCGCAGTTCACTTCCTTTTGCTTTCTGATCATGCCTGCCTGCCTGTCACCGCTCTCCCTGTCACGATGACAATGGACTGAACCTCTGAAATTGTTAAACGTTTTCCTTTGTAAGAGTTGCTGTGGTCATGGTGTCTCTTCACAGCAATAGAAACCCTAACTACGACAGCATCAGACACATGGCTTTCAAGGTCACGGTCTACCTACCAGACCTCCCACTGTCTGGTGAGCCTAGGTTCTCTCCCTTCCCAGCTCTTTCCCTGTCCCAAGCCAGGAGCCATACACAGAGTCCCTTGAGCCCCTGTTGCCACCCTGGTCCCAACTCAGCTCTCCATGGCCACCTGGGCCATGCTTCCCATGCTGTCTTCTGTGTTGACGTGTCAGTGCTGGGAAGCAAGGCAGGCCTCCTGTATCTAAGCGGGCTTGGCCTCTGAGCCATTATCACCAGCTGACCTTTGCTTCAGATACATCTTGGGGGGTGGGGTGGGAATGAGACAGGGCTTCTGCCCTGGCTGTTCCAGATACCTTTAAATACTTTTATTTTGACAAGTCCCACATTTACAAGATTACTGTGAGGACACTGAGAATTTCCTTAGACTCCCACCAGTGTTCCTGTTGTTATACCCGTGTCTACACTGGTGATAAAGAAAAGACCAGAGCCACATGCATTGCTATTCTCTGAAGTCTTTGCCTTAGTCTGATCTCAGGTGCTCTCCCAGGTCCTCCTCCCACCCAGGATCCCTTTCAGGAAGGAAACTGACGTTTAGTTCTTCTGTCTCCTCGGACTGAGTCGAACTTTTTCCCCTTTGTTCTTCAGCCAGAGTGTGCCTGATGTTTTCTCAGGGGTGGAGGGAGCCTAGGTTGCCAGGAAGAAGTCCACACAGACCAGGGGCCATCTTCATGACATCATCCAATCACACACCACCTGTCCAACTCACCGTTGTGATCCTGCCTTGGATCACCTGGCTGGTTCTTGCAGCGTACAGGGCCCCCTCCCCGGTGCCCCTGTGGAGGAAGGGAACCTGCTACACCACATTAAGGGTGGGAATCCGTTCGCCCTCTTCAGGACACGGTCTCTGCATCGTCTGTGGTTATCTAGCAACTGCTGATTTATAGTCGTATAGCCTCGTGGGCGCCTGCTTTATGCTTTGGGCCATCGCCCCGTGTTCCTGTATTTTATTGACGAAATGGCAGATGAGGTGGCAGCAGCAGTGACCACCAGCAGCTCCTCCGGTTTCTCCCGAGCTCCTGGCCCGTCTACCTGCATGGCAGTCACCCACAGAGGCTTTGTGTCTCGCCAGGCTCAGTCCTAAGGTTGTACCCTAGTTCGAGTCACTCTAACGTCCCTTGCTCTAGCACATGTCACTCATCTCGTGCCCTGGCTCCTCTCTCCACTGCAGCCAACCTCTCTCCTGCCAGGCTCCCCTCTCTCCCTTTCTAACCACAGTCCTTCCGTCTCCGAGCTTGGGCCGCACCAGGCTTGCTCCCGCGGCAGACCTTTGCTAGATACCTCCTGCCATGAAGGCTTTCCCACGGGGTTCCTGCAGGTCTCCTGCTACCCTCTGCATGCAGAAGCCTCCTGTCCTGGCTCCCCCAGTGGCTCAAGCCTGCGGACTCCTCTCACCCGGCCCACGCCTCTCTGCTTTACAGCTTGTTTCACTCTGAACTTCTCTCTTACCAAGTACCTGACGGACACAGTCTAAAGAGGGATTCAGTTCGTCATGGCCAGAGAGGTATGCCAGACAGATCAAGATCATGGAAGTCAAGGAAGACGAGGGCTAGAAAGCAGGGCTGGGGAGATGGCCCAGTAGGTGAGCATAAGGGACCTGGGTTTAGATACCCAGAACCCACGTAAAAAGCTAAGCATGCTGGCAGGAGCCTGTAAGCCCAGTGCTGGGGGTAGAGGTGGAGACAGGCAGATCCCTGCAGTTCATCGGCCGGTCATCCTGGCCAAATAGATGAGTGCCAGGTTCAGTGAGAGCCTGTCTCAAAAAATAGTGTGGGAACAATCAAGGAAGACATCCAGTAGCTACCTGTGGCCTCCCCCCCCCACATGTGTATGCATCTATACTAAGTTCATTTGGCACAAAGGGATCATGGGGACAAGAGACAGACGTCCCCAAGGATGTGCCCTAATCAGCTTCTTCCTCCAGTTAGGTCCTACTGAAGTTTGTGCCATCTACCAACTGGGATCCAAACATTCATCACATAGGTGTAGGGGCATATTCACTTCAAGGGGCACACTTCTCTTACTCCTCATCATAGTTTAGCTTTGTAAGTTTAGTTAGTTACCTCTTTGTCTTTGGAGACAGCTAAGGAACACACCTGCTATTCCGTTAACTGATGAAGGGGCAGATTCGAGATTTACCATTTGTGCTGGTGAGCCATCATAAAGGCAAGTTCCACAAAGAAAGTCGGGTTAGGGACCAGACAGTGGTGGTGCATGCCTTTAATTCCAGCACTTGGGAGCAAAGGTGGGAGGATCTCTGAGAGTTCAAGACCTGCCTGGTCCACATGACCCCTGAAGAGACACGTACACTAGCCACTGGTTTTCAGGGGATGGAGTGTTATGGTGAACAGTACCACAAGCCATGAGCAGACCTGCGAATGAGGAGAGTACTCCAGCTTCCTCAACAAACACATGAAAAAAAACAGATGTAGGAGATCTGGTGGTCATGTGCAGCCCTGGGTACAACCCGGACCCCAGGCTTCTAGTGAAGTCAGACTGCCAATGAACAAAAGCCACAGTGGTGATACCCTGTGTGTGTACGCATCAAGCTCTCGTGTGGCAGAGAATTATCAGCCCTTCTTCTGGAAGTGATCATGGTATTGGGATTATTCTAGAAGGAATTTACATCAAGAGATGCTTCAGCCCAGTGATCATTGAAATGAAGGAACTGTGGGTGTAGCGGGGTCGGTGTTTGGATTACTGGGGAGAGAACGCTGGCCCTTGGCCTGTGTTAGAGGTTGCAGGTGAGGTGGGTACAGTGTTGTTGCTCTATGCTTCTCTATGATAATGCAAGACAATTTCCTAATAGAAAGGTAAAAATCAGGGCTGGAGAGATGGCTCCACCAGTAGAACGCTCCACTGTGCAAGCATGAGGACTTAGATCCCAGCACCCGTGTGGAAAGCCATGCACCGCTCTAGCCCCGGTGCTGGGGAGGAGATGGGGATTGCTGAGGTGTTGCCTGGCCTGGTTCCAGGTTCTGAGAGAGTCTGTCTCAAAGGAACAAGGCAGAGAATTACAGCACAGGATGCCCCAGGGCTCCCTCTGGCCTCTTGCCCTTGAACACATATGTATGCACACAGCACACACAGGTATGAAAAAGAAAGTTAAGAATCAGTTCCTAAAGACAAAATGAGAACAGGCGGGGTTGGCTCCTCTGATTCTAGCCCCATGTAGCTCTCAGAATAGAAAGGTTTCCTGCTCTGGCAGGCAACAGGCCCTGGAAGTACAGCAGGATGGAGGCACAGGCATGGGGCGGGGCCTGCCATACATGAGATCTAAGGCTGGCGTGAGCCCAGCCTCCGTCTGTGATGGATTGGGCCAGCAGCCACCAGGTCTGGGCTGGGTGAGCTTTTGTTACAGAGCCACCTGGCTCAGCTGGGCACATTAGGCTACAAAATCTGACCCAGGTGTTCCTATGGAGGCCTCCTTAGGTCAAATTTAACTTGAGCCAATCCAGTCCATAGGTAGATCACTCAAATAACAATCATCTATTTGTCTGGGAAGGTATTTTAAATTTGAGTCATTAAGGACTTCTGTAACTTCAAGAGAGTGCACATTACTTGAGCCCCAGAGGTACCTCAAGAAAGACAGCCAGGCAGGAAGGCTTAAAAATAAGCGTGGGAATGAAAAAGGCTCAGCAAACCCTGGAGCTTCAGAACCCGTGTGAGGGTGACGCAGCACCTCAGCTTCCTGAGCTAATTACGTTTGTGGGTGTTTCTGCCGGTCCAGGCTGTTCAGACGCTGGAAAGGTTCAGAAGAGCCGCTCACCCGGCAGTGATCACGGCTGAGAGGATTTAGTGACATCAAGCCAGTTCAGGCAGCTCTGTGTCTTTGCCCCCTTCATTCCTGCACGAAGCCCAGTAAACCACACACTGCAAAGACAAAGGGATGCGCATCCCAACTCATGTTTCTTCGTCACTTTTCCCAGTGCCATCAATCCGTTGATCTTCCTGGTTAAGTCTCCCCTGGGCCTTGTGGCTTGAGATAGGGTCTTTGTTTCTCTCCACTGAAGGGACAGCAGGCAGCAGTCAAGATGAGGAACCTTGTGGATAGGATGCTGGGCGTCGGGGGCGGAGCTTCTCCCAGGTTCTTGCTACTCTGGGATTGGGGGACAGTGGCATCTTTACGAGGGTGAAGGACACAGCCTAGCCCAGTACTGACTGTCTATCAGCTTACCAGCACAATGCCCACATACAGCCCGCAGAGGGGAAGGAGAAGGAGGAGGGGGAGAGGGAGGGTTGGGCCATAGTGCTGAGACTCCAGGACAGAGATGCCAGCTATGGGCAATGGCGTCAGACAGCTCTCCCTGCACAAACAGAGACCCACAGGGGTGAGACGGAATGTTCCCACCACAGCCAGGACGCTGGGTGCGGCTGCCCTGCTTGGCTGCCTTTTTTGTTTATTTATTTGTTTAAGTTTTTCTTCTTTGAGTACAGAAGTGACATTGAGGAAGGAGTGTTCTGTGGCTGCCAACCACAGCCTAGGTAAATGCTCTGGAGCCTGCTTGCCCTTCCATCTGAATTTCATTTGGAGTACCATTCTGTGTGTGTGTGTGTGTGTGTGTGTGTGAGTGTGAGAGAGAACATGTATGTGTATGTGAGAGACAGAACGTGTGTGTGTGTGTGTGTGTGTGTGAGATAGGGGGAGAGAGCATGTATGTGTGTGTGAGCATGTGTGTGTGAGAGAGAGAGAGAACATGTATGTGTATGTGAGAGAGAGAGAGAACATGTGTGTGTGTGATAGAGAGGGGGGAGAGAGCATGTATGTGTGTGTGAGCATGTGTGAGAGCATGTATGTGTGCAAGTGTGCATGTGTGTGTGTGTGATAGAGGGGGGAGAGAGCATGTATGTGTGTGTGAGCATGTGTGAGAGCATGTGTATGTGCAAGTGTGCATGTGTGTGTAAGAGAGAGAACATGTGTGTGTATGTGTGAGAGAGAGAACGTGTGTGCGTGTGTGTGTGTGTGCGTGCGCGTGCGTGTGCGTGTGCGTGTGCGTGTGCGTGTGTGTGTGTGTGTGTGTGTGTGTGTGTGTGGTGGGGTGTTTAACCTGTGTGGGTGCACGTGGAGGCCAGAGACTAATGCCAAGGATGTCTTCCTTGATAGCTTCTCCACACTGGTTTTTTCAGGTCTGCACATGGGCCTGCAGCTTGTGGCTCTTGCTGCCACACCAGGCTTTTATGTTGGTGTTGGGTATCTGAACTCAGGTCCTCAGGCAAGCACTTCACCCACCAACCTGTCTTCTCAGCCCTTTGTTTTTAAGTGTCTTTACTGAGGTAGAATTTATATGCCATAAAAGTCACCTGTTTTTGATGTATTGCTTGGTGAATTTTGTAAACAGACTGAGCCACGAAGCCCCACCTAACCTACTTTAGAACAGTCACCCTCCAGAGTGATCCTCTGTGCTGTCTGCAGCTAATCCCCATTCCTGCCCTGCCCCTGGCAACCATCAGTGCTGCTTCCGGCTCCTGAAACTTGCCTGCTCTGAACATTCACGGACAGTGACCTCCATGTCTGGGTTCTTCCGTGGAGCGGGACATCCTGGGGCTTGTCTACCCTCTGCAGGGGTCACTGCTTCAGTCCTGTGTGGCTAGTATCACCATTGTGTGGGAGCCAGGGATGTCTCTCCACTCAGCAGCCAATGGTCACTCAGGTCCTCATGCTTTCTGGCCACTGTAAATGAGGCTGCTCCACCTTTCTGGGACATTTTTGAGCTGATCTTTAAGTGGGCATGCTTTCCTTTCTCTTAGGTAGATATTGGGACCTAATGACCTTAATTGAAAGTATATTTTGGTGGTAGATCATGATGTCCTTTGCAAGAACATGCTGTAGTTAATCCCCTGTCTCTCCTAATAGTGGGCATCATTGTTCTGCTTATCTCTTAGCAAGGCTACAGTCATTTACTTTGGACTATATCACGTTAGATGGTTGGATGAGTAGAGGGAGAGATGGCTGGATGGGTGGGAGGTGGGTGGATGGATGGATTGTTGGGTGGGTGGATGGGTGGATTGTTGGGTGGGTGGGTGGATGGATTGTTGGGTGGGTGGATGGGTGGATGGGTGAGTAGATGGATTGTTGGGTGGGTGGGTGGATGGATTGTTGGGTGGGTGGGGTGGATTGTTGGGTGGGTAGATGATTTGTTGGGGTGGGGGGTGGATGAGGGATGCATAGATGGATGAGTATGATGGGTGTGTAGAGGGATGTATGGATGGAAGAGCAGATGGACGGAGTTGTGGGTAGACATGTGATGAGTTAGCTGAGTGATGTGTCTCAGGAGTGGGTATATATTGAGTGATTGTTTAATCATGCTCTACACATGAAGAATTTTAAAAGTAAAATGTGGGTAGAATGCTGCCAGTGTTTCCATCATAGGGGACACTCTGAGCTTGTTCTGCATGTCCTACAGAGGGAGTGCTGAGCCCAGTCATCTGCTACCAGCAGTAAGGAACACAAGGGTAAGCCAGGACACAGTGGGGTGTGGTGTCTGTCAGCTCCACCCTGGACAGGTGAGGGTGGGGAGGCTCTAAGTCCCTCTTGGGAGTTCACCTGAGAGCAATCCAGTGACAGATGTCTTACAGAGTTGTCCAGGGTTCAGGACTGGCTGTGCTTGAGAAGATTGGAGTGCATTTCCAGAAGAAGAGGAGGAGGGGCAGAGGAGGAGGAGGAGGGGGAGGAGGAGGAGGAGCCGCCAATGTGGGCCTCAGGGTCCCTGAGCCTATATGACATCTTGTTCTGACACCTGAGCACTGGCTCCTTCCTAGAAGCCATGCCTGCCCTCCCTATCTGTGCTGCTGCTAGGTGTAAGTTCCTGAATTTAGTGTATGTCAAGGTGCCCTCAACAACGAAACTCATCAGCCTCCCAACCATATGGGTTCTGTGCACGGGAGCCCTGTGAGCACCTCTGTATACAGGGGGCCTGAAGCCCACGGAGGCTGGGAAGACAGGCAGAGAACAGTCGGCCCTCAGGTCTGCCATGCACCACACTTGAGTGTGGCCGCCCTTGTGGCTTTAGTGTGCAGCTCTGGCGATGCTCTCCCGGACTGGTGATCCAGCAGGCTCGTCCAGGTGCACCGAGTTTTGAGGACCAGTAGGAGAGGAGCAAATAGGAAGAGAATAGGATAGGAGGGAAGAGGTGAAGGGATGCACCTGGGGTGGCATTGGTGTTGCCCGTGGAATGATGGTTCCCGTGGCCCAGGGACAGAGGGTGCATCTGGCAGGAGCCAGGGCCAGTCTGGCAGGACCTAGCCTGGATAAGGGCAGGGCTCCCTGAAGAGACATGTTGGCCTCCCCAATTCCAAGTTCCATGCCCAGGTCTGCTGGGCATATTCAGGAAGAAGCTGCCAGGAGATGAGTAGGGCCAACACCCCAGAGGATAGGACCAGAAGGGGCTCTACATGTGCCAGGCGCAGGTACAGAGATGGATCCAGCCACGGGCACTGAATGCCAGACAGACACCGAGTTATGTCGCGTTTCAGGTTTACTGGGGACACCTGTTGCTGCTGACTGTTTCAGTGAATGACACCTGCTCCCAGCTGGCCCAGGGGATTTGAAGAGCTAAGCTGGACTTGTGAACTGAGCTTCCTTCCAGGTCTAAATCCTTTTCTGTCCCCGTGAGTAATCAGGCTGGAGACACGTGGTTTGCTGCGGGGATCAGTAGGAACAGAGCTACAATGCCTGTGTCCCCAAATTCATGTATTGAAATAAACCCTCACCCCGAGTTGAGGGTGGTGGCAGGTGGATCATGACAAGGTCATGAGGATGGAGCCCACATCCGTGGGGTTAGAGCCCTCGTAGAAGAGGCCTAGGAGCACCCACAGCTCAGCACCATGCGAGGACATGGAAGACACCATCTGCCGCCCAGGACAGGTCCTCCTGGGTGCCCGAGCCTGCTCCAACAGGGGGAAGGTCATTGGTCCCAGCCTCATTTCTTCTCCTGTCTCTCAGTTTACCTCCCTTAACGACTCCTCTGTGAAGCCTTGGAGCTGAGGTGAGAGGCCCTGAAGAGCCGCCATGCCTCAGCTGCTACTTCTCCCGTCAGTGCCAATGTCACCATGTCCCCGCCACACTGGCCTGTGCATGTCCTTCTGTGGATCCTCATACATCCCCGGTCTGGGCCTGACTGGCACCAACCCGCTGGTCCTCCCTTGTTCCTGTGCATCCTTCCTGCGATAAAGACTCATCTGGAAGGAAAGGCTCTGTGAACGTTCTCTACAGAGGAATGGCCCCTGGGGCTGACTCGGGGATTGTGGCACTGGCCTTCCTTCTGACTTGGTAGGGGATCTTTAACAGGGATCTTCACTTAGGCATGGGTGCTCTGGGGCTAGGCCCAAGCTGGCTCTCCTGGGTCCCAAGGAAAGCCCTTGTCAACATGGGAGTGGGACAGGACCTCGAGCCTGTCTGCCAAAGAGTAGGTTCCCCATCATCACAAAGAAGCCCCACCCCCAGGCACACCCATCCTCCCTGCTCACTGAGTGCTGTTCTTCGTGAGTCACAGGGCTCTCTGTGTGCCAGTGCCCTCGCCTCTGTCCTCCCAGAGGGTAGCCCCATCCCTGGTGGACGCTACCCCATGCGCATCCAAAGAGGACAGCTCAGGCCTCACCTCCTCCAGACTGGTTGGTCCTGAAGAGGCACACACCTCCTCCCGAGGACTAGTGACTCCAGCCCGTGTTGTGTTCCTTACCTGTCACAGCTGCCCTCACCCGGCTGCCCCCAGCCATGCTGTCCTTGACACAGGCGTAGTGAATCAGCACCTCGAGGCCTGTGCTCAGCTGGGACAGAGGGACTGGTGTTTGGGCTGAAGGGCCAGTGTCCTTGCTACAGGCTCCCAGTTGCTATAATAGTGTTTGCTTCTCCCAGTTCTTCCGGAAATGAGGGGCCAAGGAGAAGACACGGCCCCCCACCCAGGCTTCTACATCCATGTGGGACTGAGCCATCAGCTAGAAAAGCCTCCGTGTCTCCCAGGCCCCCATGACGACCATGTTTATTTCTAGAGTTGCACCATCTGGCTTTAAAGTTTATGTCTCTTGACGCTGCTTTGAGGGCTGTGATGTCACACGTGCTGAAAGAGTCTGCAATGAGGTCACTGACCCAGGGCTCCTTGGTGTGCAGACACCAGCTTCAGGAGTGCACGACCAAGATGATTTTCAACAGTGAGCCCGTGTTCTTGGCTCTGTGTAAACGAGCTTGCTGGCTCTCTCTGAGTATGAGGGCCCTAGACCCTGGCAGGAACACTGTAGGCCATTCCTGAGCACAAGACAGCCCCACTGTAGGTGCATACAAAGCTCTGGCTTCTTCTCTCTCCCCTGCAGCGTCAGACATCTAGAACACCTCCAGATACTGGTGGCAATTGATGTCCCCTTCAATGCCACCATAGTGCTGTGACCACTGATGCCAGCTTCTTAGGTAAACGATGAGACTTTTACCTAAGAGCTTTGGGGGAGCATGTTTATGTGGTGTCATGTGTATGTTTGAGTATATGGGCACACGTGTGTGGGGATGGGTGTCAGCGGGTATAACTCAATCGCTCCACTCTATGTACTCATTTGAACCCAGGGCTCAGGTCAGCTGTTCTAGCTAGCTGTCTTTCTCTGGGTGCCACTCCCCCTTCCCTGCCTCCTGAGTGCTAGGATTCACAGGTGGCCACCACACATGCGCAGCTTTTACACGGGCTCTGGAGCTATGCAATCCGGTCCTCATGCTTACACAACCTGCACTTTATCCTCTAAGCCAGTTCCCTCCCCTGGCCCCACCGACTTCTTTCTAGAACTGTCTCCACTGTGGACACGAGGGTGAGCTGTTTGGAGTCCCCTTTCAGAAGGAGAATTTGGGCAGTGGGCGTGGCTCAGTCCACAGAGGTGATGACACCTCCCTCTGTTCCTCCGTCTCGCTTAACTCTATATGGCCTCATTGTAGCCTCAGTGGCTGCCGTCCTGAGCCCAGTGACACCCCACAGGACGTTTGTCCTCAGGATGCCTGCGGCTTTCCCACTTTGTGTGCTGGCCTATGTCCCTTCCTCCTGGTCCTTCAGCTTGCTGGTGAGCTCATGTCCACCAGCTCCTGGTGTCCTTGATACCATTGTCATTACTGCTGGGATTCTTTCCAACCTGGGACCAAAGGCCACATGTCAGGGCCTCAGGGATCACACAAGAGACGACACAAGTGTGTATTTGTTGAGGGAGGGATGCTGGTTCTAATCTCTGGGATTTCTGACCCTGGAAATTCTCAAGTGTGCTCAGGAGCCCAAGGAGGCCAATAAAAGGGCCTTCTAAGTGACTGGGGGCTGGGAGGATGCCAGGTCAGGTGGGCTGGTGCTGGGCAGAGGCTGGCTGGCCTCCCTGCTGGAGAGGGTGACATGGCTGTGCTTCCTGCGGGGCCTGCTGGGCCTGTGGAGCCTTCCTCCAGCCTCTTATCTGCTCCTGGGCTCTTAGGTAAGGACACTTCCTGTGCATTCATCTCAGGCCATGAAGTCAGCGCTTGGCATATCTGGCCAGAGGACAGGGAAGGCTTCCTCTGTAGGGAGTGAAAAGGAACGTGGACTCCCCAGCTTCAGGAAGGAAAGCCCTGGCTTCCTGGTGAGAGGGAACAAACACAGGCCTTGACTCCAAACCCAGAGGAGCACGTCAGAGTCTGGCCGCCTGGGACACAGGCGGTTGGCTGGCTTGGTCCTGTGGCGGTACTTGCCAATGTCCCGACCTTAAGAGACAGGCCAGTGAACCCAGGGGATATGAAAAACTCAGGCTTTTCCTGGGGATCACCTGGAAGTCTTGTCCAAGCTGAGGTCCAGCCCTCCAGCCCAGATGCCTAGGCTGCCATGCCCAGCAGAGCCTGCTGGAGGCCTGGGTTCTCCTGCTGTGCGAGCACCATTCTCTCCTTGCCCTTCAGGTGTGGTTTTGCAGCTTTCTAGGCCCCCTCTGCAACGTCTCTCACTGGCAGGAGTCCAGAGAAGCCGCCTGCCACGTTTCCCCTTCTTCAGTAGCTGACCCTGACCTTGGGCATGAGCAGCCAGCCTTAGCCTCTGTCCCCTAGCTGTCCTCTATGGGCCCCTTGGTTTTCACCATTAGGGACGTACATGAGAACCTCTTGAAAAAGTCAGACACACTGCTTGTTAATGTCCCTTGAAGCTTCTGACAGATGGCAATTGGAGAAGTGGCCCAACTTCTCTCCTGTCCCCACATGGGTCAAACCTGAAGTGTGTCTATTTAGTGTCTCTGAGGCTCTGATGGGGGGCCTGGTCCTGTCCTTCCCTACTCCCTTCCTGGGGGGCAGGGGCATGGACAGGTATCTTCTCTATATAATCATGAACACCAACCCAGTTCTGTCCCGGGGATTGGGGTCCATTCTAGCAATTATGTGTTGTTTGTGCTCCAGCTGTGTCAGCTGTCCCTTTACTCACGAGTCTATGGGCACCTGAGGCCATTGTCATTCCGAGAGGATGGGGAGGACCTGCTTCTTGGACTGGCCACTGTGTATCTTTGGCTCCTAGGACTGTGGGCATAGGGCAGGGGAGATGGGGTGTGGTAGGGGGGTCTGTGCTCATGGCACCAAGCCAGCCAAGTGCTGGAGACGTTAGACAACACCTGGCCTCCCCAGCTCTGCCAGTCTGGTGGTTACATAAAACTCCTTATATAACCAGGGCAAAGGCGGAAAGCCCCATGCAAGTCAAAACATCCCCGCATGGGGCAGGAAGCCTAGATGGACAAACACATTCCGGAAAGTGGTGACCCACTGCTAAGGATCGCATGGCTAGTGCCAAGAAAGGGACAGGGCAAGCACCGGGAGAGAAAGTGGTTAGACAGGTACACACATGGGCAGAGGGATGCCGGAGACTGGCGGTCGCTGCAGCCTACAGGGGACAAGTCGGGCATGGCGTGTCCTGGGCTGAGGGGCTGGGCTGCTGGGATTTGCTATGCCCCCTGCTTCCATGTTGCTGTCCCAGCTCACGTCAGCCCAGTGGCTGGGGAAATCGTGTCCTGCAGCCTGCTGAGAAGGCAAGCTGTACCCTGTCCTTTCTGGCCCCTCCTACTGACTTGGTGGCCTTAAAGGGACATCAGGCTTCATGAGGCTGCACAGGAATGTGGCTCCAGGTTCCAGATCCTTTGTCCCACCCCTTCCCCCTGAGTCTTTGCCTCTCTCTTCTGAGAACTTGTCCTTTGATTTTGAATCCAGGATGTCCCAATATGAAAAGCCTTGGCAGAATCTCACCCATCCGCAAAGGTCCCTTTTCCAAATAAGCTCACATTTGTGGGTTTTGAAGGACATCTTTGTCATGAGAAGGTTCCCCTACCAGGACGTCCTGGCTGTTCCTATGAGCATATCAGGAACTGGATAAGTGCTGCTCAGGCCTGGGACATGGCCTGAGCAGAGGCTTAGGCTGCCACCCCTGCCTGGTGGGGATTGGATTTGGGGATGTGTGGGCCTCAGAGACAGTAATGATGGGAGTGTGGGGGGACCAAATGGATAAGAAGAGGATCCACGATCTGTGAAAACCAAGAGACTTAGTATATCTGTGCCTGGCCTTCTGGTACCTGCAGATACCCTCACCCCCCGCCACAAGGCTCCATTCCCATGGGTTCCCCTGAGCAGTTTATAGGACCCCAGGCATCAACCTGTCCAGCTACTATCCTGAAGAGGGAGAAACTGGGATCCAGAGGAGGGGTGTGTTGTTTGCCTCTGTGTTCTGGTAGCCACTCCCCTAGCCTTAGTGAGTGTCTAAAAGCAGCTCTCTCTCTAAGTCCATCTCCTAGACACAGGCTTGTCCATCCATCTGGCCCCACCCTGTCATTAGACACTGTGTGTCCTGTGCCTTCTCTGGGGCCCCAGTGAAGGTGCGGTACAAGCTCAGTGCTTTAAGTTCCTCTCAGGGTAGAATTTTAGCTGGAGTGATGCCAAAAGGTGACTTGGACCCTTTCAACTCACCTAGTCTACTCACCGGGAGGGCTTTGAGTAACTGCTTCCAGGGAGGTGCTCAGGCACACAGAAACAGGACCCCAGCAGGGGCCTCCCACTCTCCCCCTTCTGTGGCTGGCTGACTGGCTGGGAGCCTGGAAATGGTTATCTCCCACAGGTGGTTATCTGAGGAATGCTCCCAGAAATCCTGGAAATAACTCAAAAATCAGGAGTACTTACAGGATCTCTGGGACCAGTTGAACAGACTCCAAAAGGTACCCCTTATGTCTGCCACCATGGGTGTGGGACTCTAGGGTACCAGTCTTGAACAAGGAAATGAGAGGGAGCCCTCGTGTTACAAATGTCCTGGTGGTATGACTAGCAGACCTATTCATTCTCAAGTAGCACCCTCCTGTTGTCCTGTGCCCTGAAGTCCATCCCTGAACCCTCATCCTGGGCCACAGGCTCAGATGTCATGTGTTCTCCACCAGCTTGGTGCTGGGCCTGCTGCTTGCCCTGTCTCCTCCTGCCAGACTGCCTGCCTGGGACCTTGTGCATCTTATTCTCTATGTATGGATGCACAACCATTGGTCAGTACTTGAGTGTTCTGGCAATAACTTCTGCCAACATTCTGAACTTCTCGTCATTGGGTTTGGACCACTCAACCCTTATGTAATCACTGCCCAATGGACTCGGGTCCACTACTTGACCGTTTGCTTTTTTCCTGTTCCCTTGTTTAAATATTTCCTTGTGTTCCCTAATGGCCTTTGCCTAAGTCTCCTTTGTCTTTTTAGTGGTTTCTCGGAGATTGCATTGCACCAACCTTGACCTTTGAGGTCGTCTCAGTGTCTACTTGAATAAGTTTAAAAAAAACAACGCACTCAGACCTGTCAGAGGTGGTGTGTGTGTGTAACTGTTGTAGTCTAGATAATGGAATGCCATATCTCCACCCACTGCATTAAAGGCTTGTGTTGAAGGCTTGGATTCTAGCTGATGGGCTGTAGGAAAGCAATTGGATCATGAGTCCAAGGGGGGGGGACTAAGCTATTGCTCATGTTAATGGCAGAACTTTGTGTTATCCACTGGTGCTGGTTTTGCAAACACCCAGAATGCAAGGAGTTGTGGAGTCACGGAAACTTCCACTTAAACTTCAAAGTAAGGTCTTGGAGGACCTATGTGTGGCACAGAGTCCCTGTGAGGGTTGGGATCTCTGAGAGAGTTCTATGCTTGGAGCTGTAGGGATGACATCTGTGCTGAAAATGACATCCAGGGAGTTATGGATGGTAGGAACATGGCTTATCTACTGAAGAAAGTCATGGGCAGTAAGCAGAGCTGGCCCAGGAGAGAGAACTCATCAGGCAAGGCTGAGGAGATAAACCCAATGCAGTCTTCACTGTAGGATGAGCATGAGCCGTTGGGAGGCAGGGAGGATGTGTCCCTTGAATGTGAAGTGTCCTCAAAATTCACTCGTGTGGTAAGGGCTGCTTGGCAGTGATAGACTTCTAGATGGTAAATGGATTATGAGAGCTTCAGCTAGCTAGTGGGTGGATCTACCCATGGATTTATAGTTTGCTGGCAACATTGGAAGGGGGCCGGGCAGCAGATCGTTAAAAGGTTCTACCTTGTCCCAGATCCATTATTCACTCTCTTTCCTGTCTGCCTTGAGGTGGGTCTCTCTTGTCTGTCTCTCTCCACCACTTGCTCCTTTTCAGGATGTCTTGCCTCCCCACACACAGGCTTAGAAGCAACAGAGCAGCTGCCCATGGGTGGAAATCGCTGAGACCTTGGGTTCAAACAAACCATTCCTCCATTAAATTATATTCTCAGATACCCCGTCACAACATCAGAAAGTGACAACCATGTTTGCAAACACCGGAAGCCTCACTAGCTTTGTGTGCTGTTTCACCAGTTACGCACGTTTTAAGGAGTTTTTACATCAGTGTCAAAGCATCCCCCAGAGACATGGGCATACACCAACTCCTCTTTCTCCTCCTCCATTCCTAAAGGTCTCGGATGCTCAGAGGTAGTCTCCATCTGTCCTTTGGAAAGTCTCTGGTAGTGAAATCTCTTTGGGTTCTTTAATATGAGAATCTCCTCACTTGAAATCATCCCTGAGGGATTTCCCCTGGCCATGGATATATAAAATAGTTCATTAAAGGTGATCACTGTCTTCTGACCTCCACATTTTGTCTTTAATGATTTTATTTTTTATAATTTATTTAACTTTATTTTATATGCATTGGTGTGAAGGTATCAGATCCCCCTGGAACTGGAGTTACAGACAGTTGTGAGCTGCCATGTGGGTGCTAGGAATTGAACCTGGGTCCTCTGAAGAGCAGCCAGTGATCTTAACCGCTGAGCCATCTGTCTAGCCCCTAATGCTAGTATTTAATTTTTTCCATGCACATTGACTTTGTTCCTGGCTTCTCTTTAAGTCGGCAGAGCTGTAAGGATATATTTAGGTTATAGAAAGATTAGAAAGAAGGCAAGA
Source organism: Mesocricetus auratus (assembly GCF_017639785.1). Lineage (NCBI taxonomy): Eukaryota > Metazoa > Chordata > Mammalia > Rodentia > Cricetidae > Mesocricetus > Mesocricetus auratus. The sequence goes on along the minus strand of NW_024429208.1, from coordinate 7,978,191 downwards.
GAATTCTCATGTGCTCTGCTCATGGTCCTGTTGGGCTTTGTTTTAGATGGGACATTTACCCAACTCATGAACCGTGATTAATGATGGTTAGGAGCTGGGTCCAGGAGCTTTGGGCCCACTCTTGGTGCCTTGCATCCTGTGGGTCTGGACACCACTGTAGCATTTCTCTGTCCTCCATGTCTTGCCCACTCCTCCCTCCTTCCCTAACCCTGACAATCACCATGTCTCCGTTTCCTTCCTGTTCATATGATAAAAATACTCTGAGAAAAAGGAAATTCAAGGGAGAGAGGATTTATTTTGGCTCACAGTTTCAGGGTACACAGTCCATCAAGCAGGGGAAGTCAAGGCAGCAGGAGTTTGAGGCAGATGATCACGTGGCATCCACAATCAGCAAACAGTGATGAGTGCGGCCACCACCCAGCTGCCTTTCTCTGTCCATCCAGGCCGGGATCCCAGCCAGGGAGTCATGTCCCCCAGTCTTCCCTACTCCAATAGCATAGTCAAGATGGTCCCCCATAAGCAGGCCAAGAGCCCATCTCCCGTGTGGTTCTAGATTCTGTTAAGGTGACAGTTGGCACACACCACCACATGCTGACCTCTCACTGTCTCAGTTTAGCTGTGTCCAGGATGTCGTGTAGTGAGAATCATAGGGTTGGTGCCATTTGAGCCTGCCTTCTCTTACATACTGACATGGGTCAAAGTCCCCTCTCCCTTTTTTTTTCTTTTCTTATGGTGCCAAGAATGGAATCCAGGGCCTTGGGCATGGGAGTCACAACTCCAGCTTTGCTTCATGCTTTTTTGTGGCTCCATGGCTTTTGATGAAACACAGGATCCAGAGCAGAAGAGGAAGGACCACGTCTAGAAAGCACACATGCCCACACCATGTGTGGAGTTCACGGAATGCACAGCATCTTGTGGCAGGCTTGTGTGGACCCCTTCCAACTATAAGATGCCTATGTAACACCACTGGTGAGGGGTGTCTAACTGTCTCCTGCTCAGCGGTGTTACTCCTGGGTGACTGCCTGGTGCAGGCAACAGCTCTGAATAGAGCAGTGTTGGTAGGTTCCTATGCAGTTTGTCCCAAGACAGCTGACTTGTCACTGTGGAAACTAAGCAGATGTTGGCAGGTGGTGGGGGTTTCCGAAGCTGATTATCAGACTGTGGTAGGAATCAACACCGGGCTTATTCAGAACCATTTAAACTCACACAGCCGTTCAAAGCCCACCATCCAGAAGGAAGGGCCAGTGTGGACAGCAGCATGCTGTGGGAAAGGCAGTGCCCCCTCAGAAAAACCTCAACATTTGCAGGGAGGTGGGAGCATGGTTGCAGCTGTGGCAGCGAGGTGAGGAAAACCTGCACTTGTAGCAGAACAGGGAAGGCTGCATGGGTTTGTCTCTGTCTGTGGCCCAGTGGGATGCGGTCAGATTGTGTGGCTTTGGGTTGAGCCACATGGAGGCCTCCTGATGGAAAGGCTCAGCAGCAGGGCTCACAGGAGGATGGTGTCCCACACCCCCAAGTGCCACATGTGTTCTGAAAGCAGTATGCTTTCTGGAGGCTTTTCTGCTCCCTTGCTAGTATCAAGTGTCGGCAAGGGGATTCCCAGAGGCTGAGATACCTGGAGCTGGGCCCTGGAATATGTGTTTTGAGAATGAAGAAAAAATACACTTGGACGCCTCAAAGTTTTTAGTTGTGAAGGACTTGGCTAATAAATGTAACCAAGTGCCTTCAAGGAGCCATGTTGAGGTCAGGATGTGGTCAGTGTGTGTTCTGGCCTTGAGCAATCAGGCCTGCTATGCCCAGTACTCTGGAATGTTCTGAGGCCCTGAAGTGTGTGTTGGCCGCCTAGTTTCCTCCTGAGCCATGGGAGCAACCTGGCAGCTGCAAGGAAATTTAAGCCAGGGTGGAAACCGAGGGGTGTGCCCAGCTCTGCCTGATCTAAACTTTGCTTCTCAGGATCAACAACCCAGGAGTTGGGGATCCCTTCCCTGGGTGGCCACAGTCTTGCCAAGGCACCCAACCTCAAAGTGGAGCCCCTGCAGCTATTGCTGTGATGCCAGCACCATTCTTTCAGACTAAGTGGGCTCCTACCTGAGATCAACTAAACCAAACAAGATTAAAACCCTGCAGTGTGGTGGCAATGCTCAGCCAGGGTGGGGGAAGCTCACTCACGGGCCCTCAGTTAATAAAATGCAGCCCCACTCTCCCTCTTGGGTCCTCCACATTCAGCGCTGTGTCAGAGTCATCCAAGAACTCACGCTAGAAGAAGCAGCCACACACCTGCCAGGCAGGCAGGAGCAGCCTAGGAATGCTCTCCTGTGTGTCTAGACATTCCAGGCCAACCACAACCTGCCTGAGTGACTGACAAGCCCACCAGAGCAAGGGTGTGCCCCGTGAGAGCTGCAATGGGGAATGCCGCTAGTGGGCATGAGCTGGGACAGGACCTTGCTGTGCATGACTGGTGTGTGGGTGGGCACTGTGGGAAGAGACTAACTCCTTACTGGCTTTGCTTGGCCGGACAGTTAAAGGGCATTGGGGCCCAATTCCATCGGCTGATGGCACTTCCGAGGCTGCTCACAGTATAACCCTGGTATTTCTGCTCTGTCAGGGGAGTCGTGCTTGACCCCAAGGCCAAATGAGCAGCTCCAGGAAGATGCCACTTTTGTGAGGACATCAGATGATGATGGAGCGTGGCAAGTGCTCAGCTGTGTGGCCCAGACTCTGTGACTTCAGGTTGGCAAGGGAAGAACTTGGAATGATACTCTGTTGTGGGAGTGGGAGTTCAGGAGTTCTTGAGAAAGGTGGTCCCCAGGAGTGTGTGTGTGTGTGTGTGTGTGTGTGTGTGTGTGTGTGTGTGTGTGTGTGTAAAGGACACGCCTGAGTGTTGTTCCCTAGGCATTAATCATCTTTTCTTTTTTTTGAGACAATGTCTCTCACTGGCCTGGAACACACCAGGTAGGATAGGCTGTATGTTCAGAGAGCCCCAGGGCGCTTCCCTCTCTACCTTCCCAATGCCCTGCTGTTTTTATAGCGGTTCTCTAGAGACTGAACTCAGTTCTTTGAGCATGCCAGGCAAGTACTTTACAGACTGAGCCAACTTCTCAGCCTCCATCCCATCCTTCAGCAACGCAGTGCAAAGAACACAGTCCTAATATGTGTGCATGTACTTATTTTTAATGCGTGCCACATGAACAAATGTACCAGAATAACACATGGACTGTGGTGCAAAGGCATCTTGTGTATTCTAAAAGGTCAAAGTTAGAATCTAAGCATTGTAAAAGTGCCGCCCCAGCACATTCCTTAAGTATAGGCTCCTTACCTCCCTGCTGGACCCTCAGCTCTACCTTGGTGATAATAGAGTTGATCTGGGTCCCACAGTTCAGGTTCACTCCTCATAGTTTCATTTCTGGCCATGTATCTGAAGCTTTTCATGATATATTTTTCAGACATGGAGAACATTAGAGAGAGAGCAATATCGCAGCCCATCTCAGTGGGTCTATCTGTGGTTCCTCTATACCCCTCTCCCCAAATTCTTCCCGAGTTCTTTAAAAGCAACCTCTGACCCCATTTCATCAGGAAAATGCTCTATAGAATTAGGGCTTTTTTTAAAAGCATAATCGCCATGCTCTTATTACATCTAACGCACTAACGGACTCTGATATGGTCTGGTAGTCACCGCTGAAAGTCCTTGGGTTGTCTACTGCCTTTTTCAAGTTGGTTTGTTTGCATACAAAGTCCACAGCTATAACTCTGCGGTTTCCTTCAAGCTCCGCCACTCACCCCATCCTCAGCCCTTCCATCCTCACTCACCCCTTCCCCAACTCTCCCACCCCCCTCCTCTCCTCTTCCTTCATCTATCAGGCACCATTGAAGAAGCCTGGTCACTGTCCTTTAGAGTCTCCTACACCCAGGATACTGACTGCACTCCTGTCACGTTACATTGTCTAACGCGCGCCTCTGTTCCCAAGTTGGATTAATCCAGAAGCTTAATTGTATTTCAGTATGACCATGATACTGATGATGAGAATGATGGTGGAGATGGCCACGATGATGATGGTCATGGTGACTATAGAGATAGTAATGGTGGGATGATGATGATGGTCATGGTGACTATAGAGATAGTAATGGTGGTCATGGTGATAGCGATGATGGTAGGGATGATAGTGAGATGTCCTCACAGGTGGTGTATTTTTCCATTCATTGGGAACAAATCATATCTGGTTGCTTTGGATGGATGGCTCCCTGTGAGGGTCCAGGGTCACCACTGTGGAAGTTGCCATTTTCTTCCTGCTGGCCAGTGTAGTTGCTCTTGGGAACAATTGTCTGATTCAGTGTTTTATTAATTGTTTATTTGGTTTGGTTTGGTTTTTGAGACAGGTTCTCCCTGTGTAACCCTAGCTGTCCTGGAACTCATTCTGTAGACCAGGCTGGCCTCAAACTAAAAAAGATCCTCCTACCTCTGCCTTCCACTGTGCTTGAATTAAAAGTGTGCACCCCCACATCTGGATCATTATTGACTTGTTTTAAAGATTTTTCTGTATGTCTCTCTCTCTCCTCTCTCTCTCTCTCTCTCTCTCTCTCTCTCTCTCTCTCTCTCTCTCTCTCTCTCTCTCTCTCTCTCTCTGTGTGTGTGTGTGTGTGTAATTGCCAGAAAAGGGTATTCCTTGGAGCTGGCGTGGCAGCAGGTGTTTATGAGCTATCCAAAGTGGATGCTGGAATTGGAACTCTAGTCTTCGTAGTTGAGCAGCAAGTGTGGGGACCACTGAGCAATTTCCCCAGCCCCTTGTTTGTTTATTTAATGGCCAACATAAGGGTTCAGTTCTGCCTAGGTGGTATAAGAAGTATCCCTGCTGCTGGAGTGCAGGACCCCCCAGAGAAGCAGATTCATAGAAGACTGACTTTTTGGGGGGTGGTTTCTAGGGTTACATGCTTCTTCCTATGTCCCGTGTCATCAGTAAATTTTCAAATGGCTAGTTGGGAGGACATCAAGGTATGGAGTGAGGACAGGACCTTGGCAGGGTCCCAGCTGGCCCTCCCATCAGCATCAGGACTGTGATAGGGCCTTCCTGCCAGGTTAGGCCTGTCTGTAAGGGCAACAAGCAGGGTCACGTCAGTGAATCCAAGAAAAACAGTAACTTTGTCTGGGAGGAGCATGGCTGTGACACCTTCCCACCAGTGATCCAGAAGGAAGTGGGCTTGGTGTCCTGAGAAGCCCCTGAGCTTCCTTCTCTCAATACCTAGAAACGCACCAAATCCCCACTAACTTGGCACATGGAGGAATTGGCTGCCTGATCATGTTCTATAAAGTCCATTCTCTTCAAGGCTGGCTGAGAAAGCTGGAGAAACAAATGGGGAAAAATGGGTTTAGGGTCTGTCTGTCTGTGTCTGCTTAGAGAAAAGAGTTACTAAGAAAAATGAGCCGGGCGTTGGTGGCACACACCTTTAATCCCAGCACTTGGGAGGCAGAGGCAGGCTGATCTCTGTGAGTTTGAGACCAGCCTCATCTACTGAGCGAGTTCCAGGACAGGCTCCAAGCAATACAGAGAAACCCTGTCTCGGAAAAAGAAAAGAAAAGAAAGAAAGAAAGAAAACTGAGCCTTGGACATGAAATGGAGTGATTTTGTTACTGCTACAGAGGGAGCAACTCATCACTGTTCACTCACTCGATAGGTATCTCAGGCTCTGGTTACTGATATGGTTGCCGAACACATTGCTGCTGCCCCTATCAACAGGATATGGCCTTTGCCACCCAGGGCTGGCTGCTGGGCAGGAGCTCTGGTGGGCAGATGGAGTGGATACTGCACCTCAGCCATAGTTCTTACGGCTTTAGCCAGCTGGCAATACCCTGCCGCGACATCCACAGGGAATGCCAGAGCCACAGCATGATGGGAGGGCTGGCCAGAGAGCCTTAGTCATCAGTGCTCCAGTGAATCATGTCCTGGCACCTCCAGGCTAAGTGGTGATTTGTCAAGGCAACTGGAGACAGGCCCCAGCTGGCTGGCTGCCCCAGGCACAGCCTGGAGTCAGGGAGGCGAGGAGGCCCCAGGGGTGTCTCCAGATGAGGCCAGGAGCTGGTCAGGTTACAGGGTCATCCTGAGAGCACAGAGCATGGCTGGCCATTCACCCAGACTCTGCTGAAAGGGACAAGGCTCACATCTGCAGGGGAAACGGGACAGGACTCCCCAAAACTGCCCATGCCCCAGGGAGAGAGAGAGGAGAGAGAAAAGAGGAGAGAAGAGAGGCGGGGGGGGGATGATCAGGCCCTTGGACTGATGATCCTCCTAGACTTTTGTTTTGTTGGAAATTGAAAGACTTTATTTTCTTAGAGCACTTTCAGCTTTACAGAAAAATTGATGAGCATACAAAGAGACTCACACAGCCCCTCCCTGTCCTCACGCCGACTCCCTATGACTGACACCTTGTTTTAAGGGGGACAGTGACACACTGATGGGCTGGATATTCTAGCATTTAGAGAATGTATAGCAGCATGTGTCCCAAATGACAGTGTCTTGCAGAGTAGCTTCCTTGCTCTTCCCGCTCCACCCATCCCTCCCCATGTCCCTCCCCGGCCCTGCGTCCCAGACAACCACCAGCAGTTAACTGTCTGCCTGCTCTGCTTTTTCCAGAGCGACCTGTGGTTACAGTCTCACGGCGCACAGCCTGCCTGGTTCTTTTCAAATGGTAGTGTGTGGAATTCTGAAGACATTCAGAGGTGTGGCAGTGTTTTAGCCCCTCTGGAGTTTTATTCTCTAGCATTTGAGTGTGGATAGCCTGTCTTGTTTTCTCTTTGGCTTCCTTGACTCCATCTGAGAGCATAAGGCTGGGCCGCTGTGACTCCTGGGATTGCAAGGAGCCAAAGGAGGTGTCTCAGCAAGCTGCTTAGACAGGTGAGGAAAAGGAGCAGGGCCTCAGCTCCTCCAGGGCCTCAGATCCTCCAGGGCCTCAGCTCCTCCAAGGGTCTCAGATCCTCTAAAGCCTCAGCTCCTCCAAGGGTCTCAGCTCCTCTAAAGCCTCAGCTCCTCCAAGGGTCTCAGCTCCTTTAGGGCCTCAGCTCCTCCAAGGGTCTCCGCTCCTCTAAAGCCTCAGCTCCTCCGGGGCTTCCGCTCTTCCCACCCTCAGCTTCCTAGGCCTTGCAGCAGAGAGAACCCTCCCTTGGGCATTGTGCCAGCCTGGTCTGACCTAGCTTTACCTGAGGCATCATCAGGATAACCAAAGAAAATAAGCTCCCCACCTTCACAGAAAGCAACATAAGCCCAGCTGTGCCTGTGCGCTGCAGATTTGTGTGCTGTGTGAGTATGCTCATGAGGGTGTGCAATTCACGTGTGCCAATTGAATGTGTTAGGAGTGCATTAAAGACAAGTGAGGCTATGTCTTAGATGTGTGTTATGAGTGTGTGTGCTCACAAGTGTGTTGTGAGTATAAGTGTGTGTGCTCACAAGTGTGCTATGAGTGTGACTGTGTGTGCTCACAAGTGTGTTATGAGTGTGACTGTGTGGGTGTGTGTACATGGGCTCTTGTTTGTGGTGGGATGGGAATTTCCCAGGTCCTGGAAGGGAGGATCCACCTCCCTGATGGCAAATGGTTACCAAGAGAAATGACTCCTTTCCCAGAAGAGTCCCATGGGCGCAAGCACAGGAGCAAGTGATAGCAGGGGTTGCTCCCCAGTTTGGGGTCCCAACTGAACTCCCAGCAGATGGAAAGAGTGAGCCGCTTGCCTCCTCGCCCTCCAGGGTGCAGTGATTTGGCATTGGCTGTTGTTTCCTGGATACTGGGAGAGCACAGGCCATGCTCATCCAGGCTGGCATGGTGACGATCCCCACAGTAGAATCACTAAATGCTGACAAGGGTTCTGTGATGGACAGGACTGACAGGGCCTTCTGGAGGCAAAGCGCTCATCCGATACCTGAAGGCAGGCCGCTGATGCCACCATGGAGGTGATGGAGTTGTGGAAGGGTGGGGACCGTCTCCTGTCCCCAGCCCCTGGCCTGGCCTCTGGTCCCCGCCATCACTTGCTCACAGTCCCACCATGGTCCTGGCGCTCTCAGAGCTTCTTGTCCATCTGTTGGTACACACCAGAACCCCAAGCTCCTGAGAGCTTGGCAGTCATTTCATGCACAGGCCAATGGACTGCCCTGCTACGCAGACATGCCTTGAGCTGTAGAAAGGAAAGGCCAGGCCTCTGCTGCAGGGCCTGGAGGCCAGGGGGGGTAGAGGCTTCTGTTCAGCTCATGGACACAAACATCAATAATTCAGTGTTTCAAAACTTCAGAAATCTTTACTGTTCTTTTTTTTCTTCTTCTTCTTCTTTTGATTCAGGGTCTTAATGAAAGTCCACAAGCATTCCAAGGATAGTTTAATTTTTAAACAGTTGTCTTCACTCTGAAGGTCAGCCCAGCATGTAGGGCATGAGACAGGGCCAGGGTTGGAGGAAGTGGGGGGGGGGCTGTTGGGGGAGGGGCTGGGGCTTAGGCCTGGAGGCTGGAGGAGGGATTGGGGAGGAGCGAGCAAATGGTGTAGGGGTGTAGAAGGTCTACACTCTGCCCTGAGTGGCCCAAGGCCCGGGCCTTTTCTGTCCCCAGTTTCCAGATGTGTCAGGCAGGTGTTTTCATGAACACTGGGTCCCAGGCTCTGCCACAAGGGAACTGCTTCTACTCTGTAAGTGTAGAGCATCCGTGTGTCCTGGCCATGCACGGGGCCTCTCTGCTGCTACAGATTACTGACTGCTGGGAGTGGTTCCCTGAGGCAGGTTTCTCCCAGTTCAGAGGGTGCTGCCTGCTAACTCAAGGCTGCAGTTTTGTGATTGTCCCTTTGAGACAGGTGGAGCTGTGACAGCCATGCCAGGGCCCGTCCTGATGGTCCGGGTGAGTTGGAACAAGGGAGGGTGAAGCTCTGGGACCACCTGCTGCCTTCATGGCCCTTGAGTTAAACTGTTCATTGTCTTTTCCAGTTGGGCTTTTCCTTGCCCAAGGAAGGCTTTGCCAGGAACAGTGAGCTGATTTTTAAGTGCAAGGGGCTTTATTTGTTTGGTGAAGGGTGGTTTTAAAAGGCACATTCAGCTACAGGCTAAAGCGGAGTCTCTAGGAGGAGAAAGGAACTCTGAAGTACAGGCTAGGCAGGAGGGAGGGTGTCCACCTTCAGGGTCTCTGGGGACAATGGAATGTGGCAGGCAATGGGACACAGCTGATACTGAGGCTGTGTGATCAGACTGTGTTTGACCATTTATGGTATCCACACTCCAGAGTCCTCAAATAGAAAAGCATCCAGACCCCAAACCACGCGTGCGTGATAAGCCTGGTGCCTGACCATGAGTCTGTTAATGTGCCCAGGCCAGGGCACGCAGTGCTGTCTCGGTAGGTAGCTGATGTATAAAAAAAGGCCTGTTGGCTTGTCACGGCAGGGTTCACAAGGGGCCAGTGTCAGCTGCTGTGCGCAGTGTCTTGGGGCACCTCTGTGGAGATGGTTACCGCTGAGCACTGGTGTGCTCACTGGGCCAGAGGAACGTCTGGGGATGGACTCTTCACCCCGACCCAGCACCTTCTCGTGAACCCTGGAGCAGCCCCGATGCTCCTGTCTCACATCCCTCAGCAGGTGCCCTGTCCTCAGCCCTCCAGATGACTCCTTGCAATGGGGACTTTTTCCTCCCTTGAGCCCAAGTATCCACAGGGTCTCAGAGTGCTCTCTGGGCCCTCCACTCCCTCTCTATCCTACCTTCTCCTCAGCACCCGAACTGTGCCCCACTGTCCATGAGATCTAGCACCGTCTGACCTCAGGACACATTCAAACAACACCACTGAATGGTGCCAGCTCCGCTCTGAGAGGTGGGGTTTGAGTGAGGCGGCTAGTTGCCTACAGCTTGCAGCATGAGGCACAAAGCCTCCTGTCACTAGCCCTTCTCACTCAGCGCTGAGTTCCTAGGATGACAGCAGCATCCTCTGCGGCTCTCTTTCTCCCTGCCGTATGATTAGCCACAGTGCAGCTTTTACACCGAGCCTGAGATGGTGAGGAAATGGTTGCCTGTACACCCTGGTGTGTGAGTGACTGTGACTGATGCTCACACAGGGTCACCCCTACTGCTTCCTCAGTCAGAATAGCAATGGTTCTTTGTCAGAACCAGTGGTGAGCTCTTTGGGTCATTTCCATGTCTCTTGAGTATCCTGGTTGTGTCCTAAAAACAGCAGACCTATGAGGTGGAGTGCACCTATGCTCCACAGCCTCTCCCACACTGAGGTGGGGCAAAGGTGCGTACGTGCGTGTGTGTGTGTGTGTGTGTGTGTGTGTGTGTGTGTGTGTGTGTGTGTGTGGTGTGGTGTGTGTTGTGGGTTCTCTTTTCCCAGCATTTGTAGGGTCAGCACCGATGATACTAGTGAAGCTATAGGCCACCCCACTGATCAGGGAAAAGACTCACCCCATATCTGAAAGAACAACTGGAAAGATAAAAAGTGAGCAGAGAGTGTGCTGATATCTTGTCTGTGCTCTAACAAATAAAGCTTGCCTGAAGGTCAGAGGGTGGAGGTAGCCACTAGCTAACCATAGAGGTCTGGAGGTCTAGAGAGACAGATGGGAAGAGATATGATTGGGCGGAGAGAAGGATACAATGTGGGAGGAGGTAGGCGCTCCCTTTTTTGGTTTTTGGCTTTTTCGGTTTTTTTCCCCCGGCTGGAAAGTTCGAAAGGCAAGGTGTGGCTGTGGCTTGCTCCTTTGATTCTCTGATCCTTCAGCATTTGCCCCTATATCTGATTCTGATATTTTATTTTTAAGACCAATTAGAACTCTTTTGTGCAACTAAAGACAGAGACCCAAGTCTGGCATTCCCACCGTTCTCTTCATGGCTCATCCCGTCCCATGGCTGGTCTTGCTGCAGAGCAGTGGCAGTGGTTTGTCCCAGGTGTGGAGTTCTGGGCCACACATGGCTCTGCTACACAAGACCATGGATATCTGCAGCTCATGATCCTGTTTTATCTTTAAGGCCTGCCTTGGATCGGTGCCGTGTGCCTTGGTGTGCCGGTGCCACGTGCCTGGGCGTGCATCTCTGAGGTTCCAGGCTTCCAGGGGAAGCAGTGCTAGGGAGGCCCTGGCTCACCCAGTGTGGCTCTGAGTGGACCTCAAGGGCTGGAACCCAGGGCTGGGTACATATCCAGGGCTCTGGGTGCATCGCACTGAGAATTTGGTTTTCTTAAAATACATACTGCCGTGGGCATGGTGACCCACAATCCCAACACTTGGGAGGGGAGGGCAGGAGTATTCTAAGGTTGACATTGTTATGGACTGTATAAGGAGATCCTGTCTTAATAAATAAAGAAAGAAACCCACACACTGTATTAAGTAACATTTCCTAGAAAATCATGTCATATCAGAACCTCATTTTCATTGGGAAATGGGGTCTTTTGGGAAGTGTTGCTTCAGATGAGGTCACACTGGAGTGGGGTGGCCCTAATCCAATGACCATGTATGTATGTCCTTATAAGAAAAGGGACCTTACACTGGCAGTCACACATGAAGGAGGAAGGCATCATGTGACAAGTGACAGAGGCTGGAGAGGCAGGAGGGGCCCTCCCTGGAGCTGTCAGAGGGGACCTGGTGTTGCTCCTTAGCCTCCAGGAGGACAGAGAACGCGTTCTTGATGCTAGATCCCCCGGATGGTGGCCACTTGGACGCTTAGCCATACAAAATGTCCTGAAGACTGCTTTTCCACCTGTCCAGGGCATCTGAAGTCCTCTTTCCACAGGGGGATGCTAACAGTGGTACTCACGTTCTCAGGGAGCTCTCTCTATTCTCAAAGGCCCTGTCTATTCCTGTTCTGGCCACTCAGGTGTTCACCCACCCATTTGGTGCAGGGCCAGGGCTCATCAGCCCACACATGTCCCCAGGGACAGGGTTACTATGAGGGCCCAACCCCTGTGAGGGTGGTAGGGAGGAGAACAGCCCCCACTAAGGCTGTACATTATGTTTCTGTGGTACTGTAGTAACTCTACTCCCCAGGTCAGCTGTCCAACAGCCATGGAAAATTCCAGAAACAAAATTCCTTGCTGAATTCTTCCTGTGCCAATGGAGCTGGGGACAGTCTCTGACTTCACAGCTCTCACAACACTGAAATGAAGGAAACTGACGGTACTTGTGGAATCACAAGGATTTGACATGCTGGTGGCATGGGGTGGAGCTGAGTGGGGTAGCTGACACTGTCCTTTAGGAAAAGACCTGGAATGGTCAGAACCTCTGGGTGCAGCCCCTAAGCCCCAGCACCCGACAGTCGGATATACCCGCAGCAGCAGCCAGGTGACATTGGCAAAGCAGTCCCACCCACAGGCGCTGCACCCTGAGTCCAGCCAAGGACCCTCAAAGAGAACAGGCCACACTAGGGCATGTACTCACTCAGCCTTGATGGGCAGCCCCACACCTTTTGTAGAAAGAACCTTCCATCTGGGTCCTGCAGGGACCAGGCTGGTGCAGTCCTCTGTCACCCAGGGGCAGGAGTCTCCAGCCTCCTTAGACCTGCTCTTTGTCTCCCACATTCTGCAAAGTGACCCCCGAGATCCGACTAGGGGATACAGGGGGAGAAGGCGCCAGGGATTCATGGAACCAGCGTTTGCCTCTGGCCAAGCTCGGGACCAGGAGGCTGAAGAAGGAGACTGGCCTTGGGTTAGAACAGCTTAGGCAACAAGGCCATGGAACTGCAGAGACTCAGGGAGAGGACCGGCTGTGAGGATTAACACAGCTGAGTCAGTGTGGGCTGCGGGCAGAGGGGGTGGCAGGATGACAGGTGAGGGTGCCTCTGGCCGGCCAGGCTCCATCCTAGGGCCAGCTGAGCAGAGAATGCGGCGAGATTAGCGGCCCCTCGCGAATGCTGCCCACCAGTGTGTGGGAGTGCAGTCTCGTGAAGGTCGGTGTCCTGGCAAAGGGCGTGGTAGAACACGGATGACCACCAGATCAGATTGTGAGCCTGTCTCACCAAGTCCACAGCCAGTTCTCGGCCATTTGGCTCTTGTGACCCCCCAAAGGGGGCCTACATAGTGGCTCAGGACTGTGAGTAGCTCAAATTATACTGGGAAAAGCTCTGAACCATAATCAGAACCCTTCCATGCCCCTCCCAGTGGATTTCTGGAGAGCTGTGGGGGTTTGCACACAGCTGGGGATGTGGTAAGAGGAGCACATGAGAAGGTGGGGGACAAGGTGGGTAGAATCCCTGTGGGGTGATGCTTGCCCAGCCGCAGGAACCCTGTGTCTGCCTGGGCCAGGGATCAGGGGACAAGGTGGGTAGAATCCCTGTGGGGTGATGCTTGCCCAACCGCAGGAACCCTGTGTCCGCCTGGGCCACAAGATTTTGTTCCTAAACATGGCCATTGGGTTGCTTCTGGGGCAGAAGTTCCTAGACCCTATTTTCTTGGCTTTTATTCTCTCTCTCTCTCTCTCTCTCTCTCTCTCTCTCTCTCTCTCTCTCTCTCTCTCTCTCTCTCTCTCTCTCTCTCTCTCTCTCATTACATAGCTCAGGCTGACCTGAAATAGTCCTCTGTCTCAGTCTCTCATGCTTGCCACAGGTCAGGTAAAGCATAGCTTTATCATCATGGAGGAGTGGGTGGTGAAGCCAGCAAACCAGGAACATGACTATGTCCAGTGAAGGAACATGTTAGACTCTAAGGGGAGCCATCCCCAAGGAAAGCCACACAGGATAGCCAGGAGTCATCCAGGGAGCAGAGGGAGCCAGGGAAAGTTGGGCAGGGGCCAAGTGTGGTTTCTGTGGGAGGGAACTGGTGAGGCCAGGCAAGCAAGCAGCCGAGGACAGGCCAGCCTGGCATGGGACTGAGAGCTGTCACGGGTTGTGACAAGTGCAAGGAATGGCGGTCCAGGCAACTTGGGGGCTAAGGACTGTGGTTGGGTAGGTAGTAATTGTTTGTTCGAGACAGGGTTTCTCTGTGTAACAGCCCTGGCGGTACTGGAACTCACTTTGTAGTGAGATCCACCTGCCTCTGCCTTCCAAGTGCTGGGATTAAAGGCATGCACCACCACTGGACAAGGGTAGGTAGTATTTGAAAGACATCCTGTAGGAAACTCTTGGATGTCTCTAAGAATTGACTTAACTTGCATCTGATTGTCTCTCCAGGGACAGCAAAGCCCATGCCAGGCATTAAGATAAAATGTAGTGTCATCAGACTTCCTCCTACAATGTAGTTGTTCCTCTCCAGGACTGGGAGACTAGAGTTTGGAAGGGAGGCAACAGTCAGGTGATTGACATAGCCATAGTGGGTGTGACCAGTAGACAGTGCTGTACAGTCTTTCACCTGTATAAGCATCCCTTGTCCCATGTGCTGGCATCCCATCTGGCCTGATCCCCCAGGGACCTGTTGCTCCATGTGACCCTTGAGCCTGTGTGACTAATTTCCACCCTCAAAATGTCTTCAGAGAATCCTGAATGGGGAGAAAGAAGTGAGTCTCAGGACTGACCCACTGAGGGTTTGGAGGGCATGGTACAGACCATCCACAAAGGGTGGTGTAGGGCAGTCCCCGGTGCTTACTGGCACTCCCAGAACAGCATCTGGGTTGCTAAGGTGTCTCCCTGGTTCCACTGACCTCCTCCTGAAAGATGGCTCACCCACCACCCTCCCTCTTCTCTTTCTCCGGAACTAGGCATGGTTGGAGTCAAAGGGGGCTGTATTGCCTCAGATGTGGGGAAGTCAGCCACGCATCAGCAGCCAATGCGCAGCCCAGCCTGGAGTCCCACAGGCTTCCCCAGGGACACAACAGAGGATCTCCCTCAGGTTCCTCTCTCTGGGGGCACCAGCACTATTTTGATTTCCACATAGGTCTATGAGGAACACCCCAAGGCATCTGCTGGATGTGCTGTCAGAGGGTTTCTGGAAGACAGATGGCCAAACGGAAGTTTGGGACGAGGCGCAATGGCGTGGGTGCAGATCCTAACGACGCCTCCTTCTCTGAGCCTCCATTTCCTCCCCCTGCGAAGCAGAAAGGGCAGCAGGCGTTCGTCAGAGAGAGCTGTGGAGACGGAGAGCTGGGGCTGGGCAGGAGGTGCGAGTAAACACCAGCTGCCATGGGTGCTGCAGCACCAGAGGCTCCCGGGAGCAGGGAGCAGGGAGCCGGGAGGGAGATGAGAGCTCTGGAGCAGAAACAGGGTGCATATCGACCAGGAACCAGCCTGGTCCTAGTTTTACTGGGAAAGCTGGACTCCAGCAGATCTGGCAGACAGGGCCCCAACTGCAGATTTCAACAGAGGAAGTCAAACAAGCTAGAGAAATCCCCAGGTTCACACATGGCCTTGTATTCAGAAAGAACCTTCTGGAAACGCAACACACCCTCCTATCTTGCCTCACACCCTTCATGCAGGGCCCCTTGAGAGCAGTCTGGGAAGTCCAGGGCATCCAGTCTCTGGCTCGGGAAGCTGCTGTGAGGGCCAGGGTGACAGACTGTCTCACGGAATGCCCTTTTTGCCTCTCTGAGCTCTAGCCATAACTTTCTTCTACCCCTGACCCAATGTGGCTAGTCCTCGCGCTGTCCTCTGTAGACATGCTGGCTCATTTAAATTGATCCCCACCCCAAGCCATTTTGCAAAGAACAGCTTTCATAAAAGAGTTCAGTATAACCCAACTTTCTGTGGCGACAATAATCCAACTTCCTGTGGCGACAACCCAGGGCTCTTACAGAGCTGTCTGGCCTGCATCCCCATCTGTCTCTGTTGTTGGGCCGGGGGCTCTGTGAGCCCATTTGGTACCTGCCCATCTGTGGTGCCTCCCACACTGGCCCTGATGGAGTTTGTTCTTTTATGTTCTTTTAGGAAAGCTAATCACTGTAGACAGGAGCAAGGGATATGAAGTCTCTGTTGGCCAGCAGGAGCCACCAACTGTACTTTATGTTAATCTGATGTGACGTTGAACACACACAGTTGGCTCTGCCCCGGCAGCAGGCGGGCCCAGGGTGACCCTTGTTAGAGCCCTGCTGGTGTCGCCAGGTCATCAGAGCAGGTGGGTTCAGGGGAAGCTGAGTCCTGCCATCATGTCCAACTTCTCACAACCACCTTCAGGGCCACTGTCTGTACACTGCAAGCCCAGGCCACGTCGGACCTGAAAGCCAGAGTCCACACTGCCCATCTGGAACTGGACCCTGAAGGGCAAAGCAGAGGGGACAGGAGGAGCGAGGTGGTCCCTGATCGGCCTACGCAGGTCAGTAGAAATGCTAACTCTTACCCACAGCTGGACGGATCCTGACCCTGGAGCCACAAAAGGGTAAATGTCCACTGGCTGTTGCTTGTGATTCCACACAAGTCCATCTGTTCAAGTCCATGCAGGAGCATAAGCATTCAGCCTCCTCCGGAGATGGAGTCCTCCCAGGGGTGCTTAAGGTGAAACAAAGCCATCCGTTCGGACCTGAGCCATCAGGACTGTGTCCTCACGACACACAGAGGGAAGACCGATAAGGCCGCACCTGCAAGTGAAGGAGGGCTGCACCCAGCCCTGTGAAGCGTGGCCTGGGACTTACGGACACAGGGTTCGTGAGACAGGGAACCTGGTTGGAGCCCTCAGTCGGTGTGCCTCGGTCTGCAGCCTCGAGACATTTGCACAAGACTCCCGTGGTGCTAGTCTCTAAAGTGTTCTTTCCCTCGCTCCCACGCTGGTGGAGTGGGCTGAGACAGGTGGGCTTCATAGTCTGCATGGCAAAGGCCTCTGAAGTCCCACGGGTTCCCTCATGGGTGGGCGCGGGGGCTGGGATTTCCGGCCTACCCACCGCCTGGCTTTGTGGCCATTTGTGCCGCAGCCTAGGAATTCATCTGCCACCTCAGTAAGGTAATGCTAAGTGCCCAGAGCCTGGCTCCTGACGACGCTGGGACATCTGTCCTCTCACTTTCTGTGGAGTTCACGTTGATTTCTGTCTAATGTGTTTCCACCCCAGGGTACCCTGCAAGGTCCCGGCAGTCAGTGATAACCAATGGCGGACCGGGCAACAGCATGGCATGGCTGAAATTGGTGACTTTGTATGCAAGGCCATCACTGGTCCCTTGAGGCACCCAGTGGCCAAGCCATCTGAGTGTCCCCTTGAGATGTAGAGTTTCTTAGAAGTCACAATCGCCCCATCTCGAGCCCATATGCCCTGGACCCCAGCTGAAGTGACTTGTGGTATACAGGAGAGAAGGTAAGAGACGGTAAGAAGAGGCTGGAAGGACTCTTCTTGGCAACTTCTCAGTAACTGGCATGTTGCTTCAACTTAGATCTTAACAGATCAGACTTCCTCAGGTGGGTTCCCCAGGAAACTCCAGTGGTCACGCTGGAGGAGATGCAGCTGCTGATGGGATTTTCCCTGCATGCACTGCTTGGCTGGGCAGTACAACTTGAACTCCCTCTCAAGGCCTCTAAATGCAGAAAAGAATTTACTTTCATCAACCAGGGATGGCTTCATTACCAGTGTGAGGTCTAGTAAATTGCACAGCTTTGGCACTGATAAAACACCTTAATTCTAGTTGACCTCATTTCCAACTTGAGGTGGGGTCAGTGGGCTCCGCTCCGGAAAAGAAGCAAACGGGTTTTGACAGTGACATCTTGTTGTGATGAGGGCGCTGAGCGGACATAGGAGTGGGCTGTCTCTTTGTGTCTACCTCCATTGCCCACATCACCCATCTGGGCTTTGGGTCGGCCCCTTCCTGCTAGACTTCTGCCGTCTGGATGAGCCAACAGGGCAGAGGGGAGGCCATTGCTCATCCCAGCTCCCTGCCCTGCCCTTGGGGTTCAAGCAGACCAGAAACCAGTAGACCAGGTGTATGGCCCTGCAACCTTCTATTTGCTCTGAGCTGCCTGCTTTGTGCACACAGAACTTGGCTTAGCATGGGTCCTCAAAGGGCAGGCCTGAGCCTGGACAGGAATAAAGGAAGTTGTTTTTGGAGTCCATCCCAGGAATCCAATCGATCCCCAGTGGGGCCATGGAGATGGAAGGACAAAGAAACTTCGAGAACAGCTGACTTTTGTGTGCAACAGTGTCTGCCCTCTGGGGCCCAAGGTAGAGCAGAGCTCTGTATTAGAGCCCTCAGTGATGCCAGGCAGCCATGAGCAGCTCCTAGTCCTGTTGGCTGACTTTTGCTCTTGAAGTCTCAGACGGGCCGAGTACAGATTGCTGTCAAGCAGAGACGTATGGGCCCAGATCAAATAGAAACCACTTTCCTTCACCTCGTTAACAACAACCGGGCCCCTCTGCACTGCTCTGGATCTGCCTGAGCTGAGTAAACTTGCCCAGGGCTGATGGGGCAATAGGGGGCAGAAGGCAGGCCACAAAGCATGGGGCAGGCTGGAAGCAAAGAAGTTTCTCTGGTCAGGTCAGCATAGTCACCCTCCCTCAGCCAAAACAGTAGCTAGAGTGTCATGCTTTGCCATGAGGTCTGGTCATCAAGGAGGAGGGACATTTGACCTAGTTCTCTGGAGCTATCGTTATTCTAGTGTCCTGGGGGATGGGACTCTCCATTGCAGTCACTTTCCTGGATCGTATTTTGATATGGAGTTTAAGTACACAGTGCTGACCCTCGCCCTCTATGCAGCTTTGTCTCATCCAACATGATGATCTCACTCTTTCCTGCTGGTTTCCAATTAAACTGACTCACCCTGACCTCTCCACGGGCGGCCCCAGCAGTTGGGTGCTCTATCCAGCGTAAATGGAGCATGCGAGCACACAGGCAGACTCGCTGAGCTCACTGTATGCATAGGTGCACGTCTGTGGACCTCGTGCCTTGCAAGTACAGGTATACCCATGGCAAACACACATTCATGACCACTGACCTAGGAGCACAAAGCACATACATGATCCTGTGTACATGTAAATGTACACATGTGCACACGTGAGCATGCACATTTCATGGGTGCATGCAGAAAAATACACAAGCGTGCACAGAGGTTCATCTGTGCAGTGAGTATGTACTAACTCACCGTCCATTAGACAGTGGTCTTGGGAGCCCATTAAACCGCACTCCAGATACTGAAGCACAATGGTGACCACAATGGTGTCATTGTGGATCGACCTCCTCAGAGATCCCCAACCCCCACCCCGAAGCACCTTGTTGGCTTTTTCGAACCGAGGATCCAAGGTTTCCCCATGAAAGGAGTCTCCCAGAGTTGGCGATGCCTTCCACATCCCGTCCAGCACTGGCTTCCCTTGAGCAGGCTGCTGGGAACAGGGCATCTTCTTGTGCTGGTGGAGGTACTTGGGGAAGTCATGACCACTGAGAGTACTGTGCTTATCCTGCTGGGGACTTGTCTCCCCAGTGTCCCAGCCTCCACCCTAGCCCATGGCATCCAGCTGAGTCTCTTTCTCTCTCCCATTACTCCATCAAAGCATTTGTGGTTTGGTGGCTTTGGCATGGGCTGTCTCATCAGGGTCCCTCCCCCTACAGGACATAGGGTGGACTTATCTGGGCAGAGAGTAGCAGGGGACATCAGCCCAGGGGGCTGAGAGACCACAAATAAAATGAAGGAGAGCACATTGAGGCTGCATGTTGCCAAAGCACCCTGAACAAAATGGCAAACACTTTCTGAGTGTCTGTGCTTTGCCTCACCCGCCTAGGAGTGTGCGGCTGTGCATGGGGCCCACAAGGAAAGCCAGATTGTCCCAGTCTCCCCCAGAGGTGACACTGGAACCCACACCCTGGAAGGGCAGGTTGCTCACCTTAGTCAAGAAGCTCTTTGAAGCCTCCTCCTCCTGATTCCAGCTCCCTGTGTTCCCGTGTGAGCCATGGACACAGCGTGCAGCTGTGCACATGGGGCTTACTGTAGTAGACGCCCTTGTCACTAACATTTGAGAGATGCCTGGGTTAGCCTTCCTTTCTCTCCCTTCATCTTGCTTCTTCCTTCCCTTCGTTATTTCTTCAGCACAGGAAACCCAGGCACTGAGTCCCTCAGATTGCACTAGTGCCTGCCCCTCTAACTTGTACCCCCCTCTGTTGTTCATGTCCTATGTGCCCCCACTCAGGACTAAGTCACCTCCCAGGGGCTGCTGCCAGTCACCCTGACACCTTTCCTTCCTGGGTAGTGTCTGTGGGGTGGACAGGCCAGCCCGTATAGCCAGAGCCAGCTGGACCCTCAGGGGTGTCTCCCTGCAGGTTGGGGGACATGGTTCCAACATGAATAGGGCCACTTTCCCTGGGGATACTTCCCTGTTGCTCCCCCAGCCAAGGGAAGCTATACAGTGAGGAGCAAGCCCTTCATCAGCACAGCCATCTGCTGTCTCCTCCATCTCCTCCTCTGCCTCCTCCTCCCCTCCTGTGACTCCTGAATTTAAATCACACAAAGGGAAAAGCCAGGTGCCAACAAAGATGCTTCAGAATCTATTCTGGCCAGATCTGCAGCTGGAGGGTACACCATGCCATCCAGACTTCTCCTCCTTCCCTGACTCTGCCTGGTTCCTCCCACGCAGGGCAGTGCCAGCCTCTGGGAGAGGTGCACCACCTATTTGCCTTTAATTCACAGCTTGATCAAAAGGCTCACCAGATCAAAGTCACATTTCTTATCACTTTTCAAGATTGAGTGAGGACTTGTGTACCGGGTGGAGCGGCCCTTGGTGTCTGCTCTTTCTGCACAGACAGAGGCTTTTACCACCCTCACTGACCTTCGTCAGGGACAGCCATGGCTTCTTGGCTCAACGCTCACCTGTGACGTCTGTGGGAATGACGATAAGCTTCTCAGTGCCAACCACTTGCTGACCACTGGCTGTGTATTCTCTTCCCTTCCGTGGTGTTGTTGATACCCTGGGAACGTGGCCTGGTGACAAGCTTCCAAGCAAGGGTACCATGGTCACATTGAGACGCAAAGGCAGCCTCTGGCCTCAGAGGAACAAAACCCACCAAGACAGACTAAGAAAAAAATACATAAGAAAGATGTAAAAAAAACAACAATCCCTTTAATATAGAAAGAGCTCTCAGAATAAATAAGAAGAATCATTTATTTGCTTTGGGGCATCTCTTGATTTGGGTCAACCAAAAAAGTCTGGCTCCTTTGTTTGGTAATAACCTCCAGGAGTTAGCTCTTTTCCACTGTGTTTCTGGGGTATGGCTGACTAACCTATATGCCACTCCCAGAGTTCAAGTACAACTTTCCCTGGCTGACAAAAGGCATCCCTGAGACAAACCAGAGCTACGGGAGTAGACATCTCGCTGGGGCTCATAAGCCTGGAAGCTGGTGGTGCTCCTCTGAACCCACTATACACTGCTGCAACAGACCCCTCCCCCAGAAGCGCCAAGCAGGTCTCCAGGGAGCAGACACATCCTCTTACTGGGCAGGAGGCTGGGAAGCCCAAGGCAGGGACACCCGGTGAGGGCCTGCCTCTGTCACCCATGGTGGCAGACAGAGAGCAAGACAGGACAGTAAAGCCGTCATCTCCCAAGGGACCCCCTCTTGCTAATAACCTTGATCCATCTGTGTGGGAGAGCCCATTAGGGACACTTCCTCACACTCAGCTTTGGGATAAAGTTTCTACACAGGCATTGTGGGGAAACCCAGTACGAGTATGAACTTTCCTACCAAGGTAAGGGGAGTGGGAGCAAAGCCCACACCGGGGAGCCGAGCTGAGACACTGGGGGAAAGGAGGAGGCGAGCGGGACAGCATGGCGTAAGGACCCAGGACAGCATGGCGTAAGGACCCCAGGACAGCATGGCGTAAGGACCCCAGGACAGCATGGCGTAAGGACCCAGGACAGCATGGCGTAAGGACCCAGGACAGCATGGCATAAGGACCCCAGGACAGCATGGCGTAAGGACCCCAGGACAGCATGGTGTAAGGACCCATGCTGCTCAGTCTGTCTCACCCTTTGCACCTGCCTGTGTTAAAACCACCAGTTCTCATTTTTAGGTTAAACAGGTTGAGCTGCATTTCAGCGAGAGGCCTTGGATGAGATCCAGAAAGAGAAACCTGGGCAGAAAACGAGAAATGATCCTTCAGATTAACACGAGGCCACTGGTGTGAACCCCAGTCATCAGTGTGAACTCTCAGCCAGTGGCGTAAACTCCCACGGTTGGTCACCAGGAAGTTCAAATGGGTGCCATTCAGGCCAAACTGCATCTCCCCAAAGATGTGGTTAAGTCGCTGGTGTGAAAACAGAGCCGTTGCAGTGTTCTCGATGAAGATGGTGTCGTCCTGGAACAGTGGGGTGTCCTAAATCCAAACTGACCAGGGTCCTCATGAGAAGAAAGAGGCCAGCAGGGCAGAGAAGCCTCTGTGGGACAGGGGTGAGGGAGGGATCTGAGGGAGCACGGGACAGGTCCTTCTGAGGACTCCAGACCCAGCCTGGACCTGCCCTGGAGTTTAGGGGGGCTGCGCTGTACGGGTGCATTGCTGTCCCGTACTCGCTCGGCATCCCGAGGAAACAAAGTTCAGTGATACGGGTGATACTTTATCTCAGCCCCATGAAGTGAGTGCAGACACCATTTTAACATCTGAAGCTTACAGTGTCTCCTTTGAACCACAGTTCTTACACGCTGGCACAGCATACGGTCCAGAGAGTGGCTGGCTGCGAGGCGACCTCATCCAAAGGCAGAAGTCAGGCAGGAGTTCGGCACGCTGAAAAGGACGCCGTGGCACTGTCACAGAAGCTGTGCACGAGACACGGGTCTAAATGCAGCAGGCACAGTGAAGCATTAGATACTAAACACAATGCGTTCGGCATGCGCCGTGAGGAATTGTCCTTCTAAAGACAGAGACAGAAGTAAAACCACGCGTGGGGCAGAGCGCTGGCTCAGTGGGTAAAGACGCTCGCGGTCACGCCCGACAACCTGAGTTCAGTCCCCGGGACCCGAATAGTGGAAGGAGAGAACCATCTCTCCCACAAGTTGTCCTCTGACTTCCACATGCTAGCTGTGGCATACAAGTCCCCTGCTCCCCACATGTGGGCTCTCACACTCACACAAATACACAGAAATTAATCAAGATGCAATTAAAAACTTTAAATTCTTCACATGAGGCACAATCTAAATTTCTTGTTGAAAGTTCTAAAAGATCTGTGTTTGTATAATATAAAAGGCATCATGTTCACCACACCTGGACATCGACAGTAAAATATGGCTTGCCCTTACTGTTTATTGTTTCTCACATATGTTTCTCCTAATTGTATATTCGACTTCTCTTTCAGGGTGGAGTTTCCCTCTCTTCTTCAGGCTGGCTGTGCGTTTGTGGGCTCAAGCAAGCCCCCTGCCTCAGGGGGGTTGGGACTGCAGGTGCTGCCATATCAACACACCCAGGGTACAGACCCCATTCCATTACTGGGGAAGTTTCGCTTCTCCACACTGGAGAATGCGTGCTGATCTTTGAAACTGATATGGAAGATACTAATCCGTGCTGACCCTGCCTACCCCAAGCCTGGCAAACTCCCTGTGCATTTGAAGTCATAAAGCAATTTAAATTTGGTAGCAAAGGTCTCGTTATGGGTCTGGTGTTCCTAAGTGACATCTGGGAAGCAAAGCAAATAGTGGAGACTTTGTGAACCCTCTGGGGTGTGGCTGCACCCCGGGCTCTGGGAGTTGTGCCTTCTCTCCATGGTCCTCTCCGAGCTCCCACCCCCAGCCTGGCCTGGCCATTGAGCTTTATCTCTCCCTTATCACCGCATAGTCTGTGAGTGCTCCAGAAGGGGCGGTTACACAGGACAGCGCCTAGACCTGACAGTGTGGAGTGGATTGTCCCAGGCCACGTAGCCGTCAGCAACTGGAGAGAAGCTCAGATTGGTTATAGTCCCTTTCTGGAGAAGGATCAGCACCACAGTCCAGGGAAATGTCACCAGCCCTCTGACACCTCCCCCATCCCTCCCATAGAGTTGAATGACAGGCTCCCTGAGATCGTCCTGACCCCCTCAATGCAGATGGCTCTCCTCTTTCTGAGGTTCCCCGTGACGGAGGCTGTGGCAGTTGTGACCGGGTCACCTGCTGTGGGCAGGGCCGCCCTGCTGACTCACTGTCCCTACCCTCACTGCCAGCATGAGTGGGTGGATAGGGCCTGACAAAGTCTTGGAACCTATCTGGAAGGAAGGGGGCAGCTCTGCCTCTGGGCTGACCAGCTCTGCCAGGTGCCTCAGACCCCCAGGACCATCTCTGCCCTGAGGCAGTAGATGCTGGCCTCTCACTGCAGGCCACACCCATAGACGTCCTACGTGCTGTCAGGTCCTCTTGTAGTTCTGGTTCTTGGTGCCCCACTGTCTCCAGTGGCCTGGCCTGGCTGCCTATGGCCTAGCCCCCACATAGAGCTGCATAAGGCTGCAGGGGCCCAAAGCTCCCACCCTAACGCTGTGTGAATTTACTGGGGGCGATGTGACCAACCAGGCTCTCATAGCTGCCATCAACTAAGGCACAGTCATGTGACCCAACTTGCTATGCCAACAGTTGTCCTCGTCCTCGTGGTGTGAAGCTCAGTCTTTAAAGGGGATGAATGTAAAGCAGTTGTTGGGGGAGGGGACTCTCAGACCCCCCAGAACACCTATGGCTTCCCTGTCCCTGCTCAGAGATCTCCTGACCACCTCCCCAGCCTCCTCCTCTCCCCCCCCCGCTGCTCCTCGCAGCGTGGAGAATATGGCAGAATGAGCCACTGGGGTCCACGCGGGTTCAGCCCACTATCCTGCCTGGTCCTGTGCTCTTCCAAAGAAAAGCTGGCTGAGGGAGTGGAAGTTGTTAATGTTTCAGCCACACACTTTCCCTCCCTCTGGACCCACGGTCAGCAAGTGATGAGGGGGCCCAGCCTCCCAGAGGACCAAGAAGCAAAACTGACCCGTCCACCCCTTGGCATCACAGGAACTGCCAAGGGACCCTACCCCACCCTTCGCCAGCCTGCTTCTCAAGGGGTCTCACACAGGAGCAAGCCTTTGAGAGGCTAGGGACTTCTCTTTGCTCAGCTTGCTCTCCTTTCTTAGTTTTGGGGGCAGGGCTGGGAGAGCATCCAGTCCTAAGGGACGCTAAGTGACCTTGGAGGACTACCATGGATAAAGTTGAGGTCCAAGTGGACAGGGTTATACAGCAGGCCTGTCACAGAAAAGGGGTGGGAGATGGAGTGGGCATAACAGAGCAGTCCCGAGACACCCTACCCCCATGGACACTCCAGTGGCCCAGTGCCCAGCTCCTGGGCACTCTCTACAAGTGGAGGAGCCTGAGCAAGGGGGCATGGAGCCTGGCAGGAGCAGGGAATAGACATCCTCAGGGCTGTGCCCCTTCCCAAGCCCCTTTGGTCTCACCGTGATCCCAGCCTCTCTGTCACCCTTCCAGCTCTGCCCTGGCTTCTGCTTTAAGTGTGCCCATCCAGTACCTTCTACATTCTATGCCCACTCAATGCCGTGTCTGGTTGAAGAGCTGTCCCAGAAACACAGTGTGGATGTCTGATTTTGAGGAGATATGTCTGTTGTGCTAAGCCCAGGCTATGTCCAGCAACCCTATTACACCTTTGGTCCAACTGCTTCCAGGAGGCTTGGGTGACTCCAGACTTCTTGATCTAAGCCTTGAACCATGGGCAATGTGTGTTTCCTCCATACCTACCCCTTTCCTGTGTTTTCTATGGCTTCTGTAGAGCACAGAGGCAATGACAGCCTGGCTCTGTCTCACACTGTTACACATCTTTGCATGGCTCCTAGCTGTCATGAGGTCCCTGTGCAGGGTCTTTAGAGAGTGTGTGGTGTGACAATGGCATGAGCCATGTTTACTAGCTGACCCAACGATGTCCTTGCCATCTCATGACACAAGTCGGTGCATTTTTCCTTTAAACAAACAGCAACAATTCCTGACGCCATGGAAACCAGGTCAAAGAAAATGAATACCCTTCTGCTGGCCAAGAAAAGAATGCCTGTCAAACCCCACAGCCTTCCTCACAGGCAGGGGCCTGTGTATTGCCTTGGCAACCTAGGGACGAGCCTCCACATGTTCCATGGCCTGGCTGTGATGACAAAAGGTGACTACAGGATTCTAGTCCCAGGTTTCTGTAGGTGGTGCTGCCTTTGGCCCCCAGGGCCACATCCGTTTCCAGTGCTTCCCCAGCTCTCTCTTAAGCAATCTCCTAAGACCAGGGGCAGGTGTCAGAGTCATCCAGGAGCAATGGGGGCCAGCAATGTTCCCCCGGACCACAGGTCTATGCTTCAATATTTGTTCTGCAGGAGTCTGGGATGAAAAGGGTCGGCCTAGCCCCTACACAGGGAAGCAGTTCACCTTCCCATAGTGCAATTTAGGAGCCGAGTAGAAAGCACGATTTTGATGGTGCTTACTGATAAGGCAAGGTGCCTTCTCCATCGGCCACTGGGAAAGGCAGGCATGAGCCCCACATGGAAGGGGTGGTCCTGGGGCAGAAATGCTGCGGTGGGAAACACCGAGCGCCAATGCCATCTCCTGTGTCTGATTTGTCATTATGAGTTTCTGTCTTTATATTCTTCTGCGTCTCAGTTTTCTGCTGCTCATTTCCCCTCCTCCCCGCTCCACCCACTTCACTTCCATCGTGTCTGTTACCTGTGGTCAGCCTTGGCCTGGAGAGATCACGGGGAAAAATCCTGGAAATAAGTCATTGCGTAACACCCAAACACCAAGATGAAACCCCAGGCCACCTTGCTCCATCCTGCCCAAGGTGTCACAAATCATGTCCAGTGTGTACCACGCCCACCCACTTAGCTCACTGAGTTTCAAAGAGACTGCCTTGGAATTCCAGTGCTTGTGTCCAGGGCCCCATGCCAAATCCCACAGGGTCACAACATCTGTGTCACTCACCTCATCTCATTCCGTAGGTCATTGCAAGTCACCCTTATAAGAAAGATGAGTACTGCCCAGTCGTTTTTTGGGAGGGGATAGATCCCATCGCTCAGTTTGTATTTAATGTCGTTCTCTTGTAGTATGAGTAGTTGGTGTTAATCACATACTATGCCTAATTTATAAGTCTTATCATAGGCATTCATACGCAGAGAAATGTGGCTACGTGCTATACTGTTATTACAGGCAAGTCTGTATGCCTGTCTGCACACCATGATGATTAATCTTGGCTGTTCGATTTGGCATCACCTAGGAGACACACCTCTGGAGGTGACTATGAAGGTGTTTCCAGAGAGATTTAACTGAGCAGGGAAGAGCCAATCTGAATATGGCAACACATTCTATGGGCTGGTGTCCAGGACTGAATCCAAAGACAGAAGGGAGGAAGCCAGCTGAGTACCAATGTCTGTGTGTCTGTCTCCCCTCCCTCCCTCCCTCCCTCCCTCCCTCCCTCCCTCCCTCCCTCCCTCCCTCCCTCCCTCCCTCTCTCTCTCTCTGTGTCTCTGCTTCCAAGTCGTGTTGCGCCTGTCATTGTAGCTAGAGCCTCTACCACAATGAGCTATAGCCTTAAGCTGAGAGCTATGATCAACCCTTCCTTCCCTGCTTTTGTCGGGGATTTCTGTGACAGCCACAAGGAGAGCAGCCAGTGCACACCTGTGGGGGAAATGGAGACACAGCTGTGTACACAGCGGATCTGCGACCTTGCACTTGGCTTGGTTTCAGGAAAAAGAAAGTCTTAGAACACCCCTTGTGCATGAAAAGGGACTGCTGAAATTACTCATACGAAAGCCCAGCGCGCTTAGGGAGCCACCGTCACTTCCACCTCAAGCAGCTGAAAGTGGTGGAGACCCATCCAGAAACCAAAGGGAAAGCTAGACTCCTGGCCCTTAGGTTTCTGACTAGTCCTCAGGCCACTAGGAATCTTACTTCTAGATCATTGTGGGTCCTCCCCTTCCCCAGGGTGAGCTGTGAGAAGATGCAGGGAATTGCTTTTACTTCTTGAACCACTGGGCCTCTAGCCCGAGGATTCTCTCCCCCTCTACACAAAGCCCCACGGCTGCATAAACTCAAAGTGCCACACCTGCCTTCAAGCACCTCTGGAGAAGCCACACAAACATTTAGGCAGCAGACACTTGGCCACACTGAAGGTCACCACCAGATTTTCCACCCTGACTTCAGAGCTTGTCCTAGACAACTTATCTAGCCAGAACACATAGGGAAGGGGAAGATGGCTGCCTCCTGTCTCCACCCTCAGGCCCCTGCCAATGCCCCACTGCCACCTCACAGGCAGTGCCCATCCAAGGCCACGCTCTGCGCCAAGCCCCCTTCCACTGTCCTGCGTCACTGCCCTCTGCAAGTGGCCTACTTATGGTTTCCTGTCTCAATTGCCCATCTTTTTAGTAATTAAAAATATATTATTAATTGTACACGAATGGGTGTTTTGTCTGTACCTCATGTGCAGAGGTCAGGAAAAGGTGTCCAGTTCCCTTGAACTGCCTCAGAAAGAGCAGCCAGTACTCTTAACCACTGAGCTAGCTCTCCAACCCCTCAACTGTCTGTCTTAGAACCAATGGCCTGGAGATGAAGTGTCTGTGGCATCCAACCCCAGTGCCCCCAACTCCCAACAGTGCTGGCACGCAGCAGGTGCCTCATGAGACTTTGGGGACCATCTGATACCAGATTTCCTGGGGCAACTCATATTTGGGTTAGCCTGTCCCTTCTTGCCTTGATTTTGGCAGGGTATCTTCCTGTCTGCCACCATTTCGTGGCGGTCTGGAGCATGCTCACTCACCTTCATAGGCACAGCTTACAGATTATAGAAACTTGTATGTATGCTTTCCAGATGACTAAAGGGAAAAAAAAAACAGCGGAACGAGCAGATTGCTGTATGCGTAGCTGGTAGACCCTGAGCCGATGGGAAGCCACCAAACATCTGTCATGGGAGTCACAATGTCCTGTGCAATCCCGCAGAGGATCCAGAGTAAAGTGCTAGGCTGGTTGGCTCCGGGCCATGTTGGGGCCCCAAGGCTGCTCTCTCCATATCTGTAGAGGGCGGAGCTTCCCAGACTCTGCTGTGTGGGAAGAGTCAGAACTTTGCTCCCCGTGCTGGTTGAATGTGTCCCCCCCAAAAGTTCACGTGTTGGCAGTTTATTCCCCAGATTTATATGTTGATGGTTTTGTGGGGTTGGGACTTCTGAGGGGTAATTGGGATGCAATGAGCTCGCAAGGGAAAGGCTCCCGGGACGGACGCCTTAGTGGCTTTATAGGAAGAGGAAGATGCAGAGGTCTGAACTGGCACACCTGCTGCCTGCATCAGGTTACAAAGACATTATGATGCAGGAAGAGAGCCCTGGAGGGAAGCCAGCATCCCGCTCTTGGACATTCCAGCCTTCAGAACCATCAGGCATCTACACCACTGCAAACCAGCCCCAGCGACCAAGGAAGCCTTGGGGACGCTGCTTCCCAGTCTCAGGCATTCTGTTACAGCAACAGCAAACAGTTGACACTTCCCAGTTGCTAGGTACCTCAGATCAAACAGTGGAGAGCTGAAATTTATGGACATAGTTCCCTTCCTCCTGGGGGGGCCCAGAGGACTTTCTTCAGACATGCCTCACCAAGGCAGGTAACCAATCCCAAGGGGTCAATGCTACAGCTCTTCAACAAGTCCCCCACTAGGTTCTCAGGCTCCTCTTTCAGCCGTTGCTGGCCTTCATGGGCACTAGCCTCATCTTGAGCTCCATCTCCAGCTACCTCACACAATCATGTAGCATCCATTAGGGGCATCCAAAGGCCTCATAGTCCCAGGTTTGGAACAGATTTGCTTGACTGCCAAGCAAGACCATCAGCTACATGTACCCATGATTCCTCACCAGGGCTGGCAATGGAGCTCGGTGGTAGAGCACTTGCCTAGACGTGTGAGGTTCTGAGTTTCCAAAGATTAAAAATAAAAATATAAACCCACAACCTTTATTTGCTGCTGGATGGGACTACAAAAAGGTGTATCCACTATGGAATTTAGTATGGAGGTGTTTTCCACTGCTGTCATAAACACCTTGACCAAAAGCATCTTGGGAAGGAAAGGGTTTATTTTGTTTTAGTTTACAGTTCATATGAAGGGAAGTCAGGGCAGAACCTCAGGCAAAGGCCATGAGGACTTCTCTGGGCTTCCATATACCACCAGGGACTACCTTTCCAGGGACTGTCACCCACAGTGGGCTGTTACCTGTCACGTCAACCATCAGTCAAGACAATGCCTACAGACAATCTGATGGAGGGACCTTCTCAGTTAAGGTTCCTTCTTCCCAAATGACTTTAGTTTGTGTCAAGTTGGCAGAGACTAGCCAACACAGGAGATTTCCAAAACAAACAACAACAATCCTAAAAACAGAACTACGATATGACCCAACCATATCATTGCAAGCCGACCTAACACAAACATTTTATGCATCCATGTTTCCAGCTGCACTGTTCGTAACAGCAAGGAAGGGGAAGCAACAGATGAATGGGTAGGGAAAATGTGGTCCATATACACACAGGAATTTCATTCATCTGAAAGATGAGTTCATGACACTTGCAGCAATGTGAATAGGACTGGAAATCATCTTAGGTGTCCATGCCCAGAAAGACAGACACCACGTGTTCTCTCATGTGTGCATCTAGATTTTAATTCCTCTGTGTTTGTGTGTATAGGGGGCACAGGTATTCCACCTAGAGTAGGGGAAATGAGGTCTTCTGGGAAGGTTGGAGGGGACTGGGAGAGGCAGGAAGACGTGAAGGGGAAGGAGCGGGGCGGGGGAAGAGAATAAACAAGACAGTGACTGAAAGTCTTACGGTGAAACCTCTTTATGCACTAATCTAAAAAGGCAGTAAAAAAAGTTTTAAAAGCCTCACAAGTTGGAAAACGAATTAATTAGATTCCTCACTACAAACAGGAAGCCTAGTGCTCTGCAATTAGGGTCATGGAAAACCCAATTCTGCTGGCAGGTGCGTGAACACTTCTGAATCTGCTTTGTACTGGGCCACCTCTTCAGAAGCCCAGACACCTCCTGCTCCTGTCCCAGTGTCCCCAGGCCCGCCACCTCTCTCCATTGGAAGCTGAGGGGGTCTCGCTTTCTTTGCTGTGTGGTGATCTGTTATGTGGCCCTGCTTGTTGATCTGGGCACTATGTGGAGAGGCAGGGGTCCCTGCCCAGGCAAACTCCCACATCAGTGTCATTCCAGGCAGGTGCCTCTGTGCGGGTGGGACACTGTCAAGGTCAAGGCCAGGCAGCTTTGGATGGACCTGTTCACTGAGCTCCTGGCCCATCAGTGGGGAAATCACTGGGTCTTAGGCTAGTTATTCTGATCCTCAATCTGGGCTGTGACGCCTGCCTTAGCGCACACAACAACTTGTTAAGGTTTGGAGGTAAGGTAGGGTCAGACAAACTAACGTAAGTGACCAGGCTGGGATAGCCCACTTTTCTTGACCACTCAGAAGCCAAACAAAACAAAACCCAAAAACCATAAAGTCAAGCCCTCAGCCAGAGGGGCAAAGAGAGGTGGCCTAAGAGAGTAGGGTACCTTGTCCAACTCTTGGTGATACAGGAAACAACCTCTCTCCTCAGAGGGACACCAAGGTCTTCTCGGCTCTGGGTAGCAGGCCCATTCCCATTTAGTCTCAGAGCTACTGCAGAACTCCAGGCCCTGCATACGTTGATTTAGGTTGAGAAGGTAGGGCCCTGCCACGGTCAGCGCAGTCATGAACACAGACAGGCCCGGCAAACAGAGCTTCCAGTCTCATGATCCCAACAACAAAGCCAACCTCCAGGACCATCACAACTCCAGGATGGATGTGAGAATTTCAAACAGGGAGAGGGGGTGGGGGTGGGAAGAGTAGTTCCCATTTGCCAGTCAGAATGCTATTTCAAGAAAGTGCCTCACTGTGCTCCCGCCCCTGCTCTAGGTGAGGAACCCTTGAGTCATTTGCTCATTCTCTAGAAGCGCCTGCCAGGTGTTCTCTTCCTAAAGTGCCAAAGCGTACCACAGAACCAACAGAAAATGGTGCTGGGAGGAGAAGCAGTTTCCAGGGAGCCACGACAGAGCCACCTGGGGCAGATGGCATTCCGAGAGGACACCGGCTACCAGCCCTCCGGGGGCGGGGGCTGACCCTTCCCACACTCTGCCTTTGTGGACACAGCAAGCTCTCCCTCTAGGATCTGGGAGGGACAGATATTATGGCCAGTGCTGGCCCGGGACAGTTATAGTGGGTGGACACTCAGGAGCCGCCAGACATCAAGTATGCCTGGACGAGGGTTTGCCTTGGGCAGATCCTCCACTGGGTCTGGGCCCCAAGTTTTTCTTTGGTGCTGACCGAATGAAGATGAGGACATGGGCACTACTAGATATGGTTGAGGAGAAGGTGTTTATTGTAGATATGAGGGAGAGAACAGCCAGAGGCATCATCTGGAAGGGTCCAGACTGAACATGACCAGCAGAATAGAGTAGGCCATGAGAGGAGAGAGGAGAGAGAGAGAGAGAGAGAGAGAGAGAGAGAGAGAGAGAGAGAGAGAGAGAGAGAGAGAGAGAGAGAGAGAGATGGGGTAGGGGATGACTAAGACAATGACCAAGAGGGCAAAAAGACCAAGAAAACCAAGCGAGGGGCAGAGGAGAACCAAGGGAATGAGGACCTAGGGTGTGGGGCTCAAATTGAAGAGGTTTAGGTAGAGAACTTGGTGGCCAGCTTTGATGCACTAATAGGCACCTCAGCCATTTGTCCTGAGTTTCTTTGGGACCTAACGGCGATGACATGTTTGCAAACACCTCAGACCTTTTGAAAGGTTCTAGCTAGACTGAGGCCAGAGGGTGGACAAGCTGGGAAGGGACGAGGGCTCGTGAGGTGAGAACAAGGGGGTTTCTTACCCTCTGTGTAGCTCTCCTAGGAAGGGGCAGGAAAATACAAAATATACTTAACATACTCCCCCCAAATCCTTGACTTATGCACCCCAGACAAACCAAGGGAGGCCTCTGGAAGACTAAAGGGACTCTGATGTCCTTGAATGCCCTTTAAACCACTCTGGCTCCAGAAAGGCAAGGCTGGGAGTGGTGAAATCCTGGTGAGGCTGAGAGGCGTGGCAGCAGTGGCACATGCCCCGCCCCCCTGTGTCCTCTCCCAGGCCAGCTTGTGCCACCCTCATCTGCTCACGATCTCTTCCTCCCTTAGGAGGCCCTCGCTCTGAATCAATTTTGATTAATTCCTGCTCAGGAGCGGGTTTTCTCTCACACAAAAAGCCATCTGGAAGGGAGACACAGACGTTTAGCCTCAAAACTGCCGCCTTTTTAGCCTTGGAGAATGGTCTGTCCCCTGTCATGTCTGCGCTTTAGGACACATCTCGGGCGCAGCCGACACAAACAAAAGGAGTCACACACATGCCGTTCCCCCTCTCTCCACACTCCATCTCCGCTTTAATGGGCTCTGCTTCCGGCAGCCACTCTCAGGGTCAGTCCCAAGGTCCCAGCCGCCCTGTGCCCTATCTGCTGTCTGGAAGCAGCTTAGGGACAGACAGGGTGGGCCAACTGGCAGACAGCATTAGCCGCCGAGGGTGTGGGCAGAGTGCCCAGACTTCCAAGGGCCCCACCTATCAGCTTTGAGTGGGGTGGTGGGGGGCAGGAGCTGGGTGCTTCCGTTGTCTGTGTGTAAAGTACCCCCCGGGACACTGCAGGACCAAGGTGGTGGACTAGCCTTCCAGGGGACCCTTGAAGCAGGAGACTTCAGGACCATGAGATATGCTTTCTTGCTTTAACTTTCTACTTGCTGGATACTTCGAGATTTTTTTTTTCTGTTACAAAAGTAACTGACGTTCAACTGACCGACAGTTTCCTAAAGCATTTCTGCAGCTGGTCGGCCCTTTCTGGAATGAGATGAGGGTCAAGGGGCAGTCCCTGCTGGCTGCACATCGCGTGCCCCGCACAGTGGAGTGATCAGTCCCGGGCTACCAGCACCTTGCTGCGTCCGAAGGGGGCCCTGAGTACCCGCAGGGTGCCGTACCCCAGCCCCCCTCACACACACACCGCGAGCTTGTCCCCAAGCAGGCTCGGTCTCCTGGCCCGTGGGCCACGGCAGTGTCGCCCGTGCCCGGCAGGGGGCGCCGTCAGTCTCGGGAGGCTGCGGTGCCCGGCCCCTGACGTCACCGCCCGCGGTCGCCATGGCGACGGCCTCACCAGCGCGCGCGTCAGAGCCTCCAGTCTCTTGGCAACCGCCCGATCTCCGCTCCCCCTCTACCGGCACTGGGCCGCGCGTCGCTCTGGCGTCAAAGCGACGTCAATGGGCTGTGCCGGGCTCGGGGGGCGGGGCGGGGCGGGGCCTGCGCGGGGCGGGGCGGGGCGGGGCGTTGCCGCGTGCGGCCGGCGGCGGCGGGGCGCTGACATGCGGCGCGGCCCGGGCGGCGGCGGCAGCGTTGGCGGCGGCGGCGGCGCGAACGGCGGGCGCCGAAGCCGAGCGAGCAGTCGAGCGGGCGGCGTCCCGGGTCGGGCGCACGGAGGGCGGCGGAGGTGAGCGGTAGCGCGGGTTCGGGTCCCCGTGGCCCGAAGGTGCGCGCGTGGGGTCGCGGGCAGGACTCCAGCCCCGCGGGCTCCCCATTGTTGCGGGTCGGAGCCCGGAGGCGGGTCCGCGAGCGCCGGGTTTAAAAGCCTGTCCTGGGGAACCGAGCGCGGGTGGACGGGAGCGCGGTACAAACCTAGGACCCGGGGATCCAGGGGCTGGCGTGGGGTGACCGCGGGTGGACTCCTGGCGCGCGTGCCCGGTCAGGACCGGGGGTCGGGGGCGCGTGCGTGGGGGTTCTTGCGGAGGGAACCTGGAATCGAGGGGGCACGCGCGTGGGGGCGCGGACTAGGAGCCCAGGATCCGAGGGCTAGGGCTAGGGAGGATTTGGGGTAGAGGGATCCGTTCGTGGGGACTTTGGTCGGGGAACACGGGGTCAAGGAATGAGCAAGTGGGGGTGCGAGCTGAGATCCAGGTTCGGGGGACAAACTACTGGGGCCGCGGGCTGGAGGGACACGGCGAGGACGCACGCGTGGTGACCTGACGGACAGTTTTGGTGGCCGCGTCGTGGAGGCTCAGGCTGGGGTGGGGGGTTCGGGGTCGGGCCGGCGTCAGTCGGTGCTGAAACGCACTCCTCGCTGACCCGCAGGTGCTGCCCGAAGCCATGGTGATCATGTCGGAGTTCAGCGCGGTCCCCTCGGGCACCGGCCAGGGCCAGCAGAAGCCCCTCAGGGTGGGCTTTTACGACGTGGAACGGACCCTGGGCAAAGGCAATTTTGCCGTGGTTAAGCTGGCGCGGCACCGAGTCACCAAAACGCAGGTGCGCGCGCGTTGGGGGAGACTAAACCAGGGGGTGGATCCATCCAGGGGGTGGACCCCTGAGCTGATTCAGTCCTGCAGAGTTGATTGTCACAATTGTAAACGATGACAGTGTTTAGTCTGGTAAAGGGAAAAAAAAAGCTTTGTATTATGTTTCTGCATAATTTGTACAATTACTGGGGAACAGCAAAGATAATGACCAACAATCCCCCACACCCCCGCGCAAAAAATAGAAAACCAACCAGTAATGAGTGCCTCCTGTAAAGCTAGATGGCAAATACAAGGGCTTTTATTTAACCTCTACTCCTTTAAATAATGTCAGTGGCTACCTTTATTTTCTCCCAACTTTTTGTGACCTTTTGAAGACATCAAATGTTTGAGAAATTCATTTGTCACCAAAAAAAAAAGTGCCGATGAGGTTAAGGTTA
Organism: Mesocricetus auratus; assembly: GCF_017639785.1. Lineage (NCBI taxonomy): Eukaryota > Metazoa > Chordata > Mammalia > Rodentia > Cricetidae > Mesocricetus > Mesocricetus auratus. The sequence goes on along the minus strand of NW_024429208.1, from coordinate 7,942,703 downwards.
CTTGAAGGTTTATTTCTAAACAAAAATACCCCCTTTTCTTTTTTTTTTTTTAAAATCTGTAGGTTGCAATAAAAATAATTGACAAGACACGGTTAGATTCTAGCAATCTGGAGAAGATCTACCGGGAGGTCCAGCTCATGAAGCTCCTGAACCATCCGCATATCATCAAGCTGTACCAGGTGAGCTGGCTAAGCCTCACTGCTCCATGGGTGTGCCCATTGCTCCCGTGCCACACCCCAAGCCTATGGACCCTGAAGGTGGCTGGGGTTCCTGATGCTGTGGGAACCAGGGAGTGCAAAGTGAATAGATTCACCTTCAGTTAGGTCCCTCAGCTTTACTGACAGTTACTCTCTTGCTCTGGGTCATCCTTGGTTTGCCTCATTCGAGTTTTATCTAGTATTGTTACTTGTTCCAGTCTGGGACGTGTTGAGGTCTGTTGATGAAGCCCTGTCACTGTGAGAATAGCCACATGTACCACCAGGCTTAGTGCAGAAGGACAAACGTGAGGGAAACTCGAAACTTCCGCCTTTTGCAGATGATACTAAACGTTTAAAAAAAAAAGCAGCTCGTTCTCTCCACTTTTGCTTACTGTGCCTTTGTGATGGGGCCCTGAGCCCCTGCCTCCCGTTGTTACTCACAGCGTGGAGTGAGGACAGGGAGACACTTCGGCCCTAGGAACTTGCCAGTTAATCCCAGGTGAGAATGTGTCTCTTGGTTGTTTCCTGATGATCGTCTTCATGTCTTGCCTGGTGATAAAGGGCCACTTCTGCTGCCATGAGAGAGAGATGGGTCTAGGTGTAGGAGAGCCAGGCCTTGTGAATGCTGTTGGATGTGCTTGTGTTGGTGTTAGTCCCATCAGTGACTCCCAGAATCCTTGTGAGACTGAGGTGATTACAGGGGACATGCGTGTGCGGTTGGAGAACCCACGTGCACAGTGCTGTAGAGGAAAGAACTGTAATTTATAATCACCCCGGCTGCCCTTCTTAGCACAAAGGCAGACAAGTCACTGGAGCTTGTGTTTGGCCTGTGGTGACAGCCCCTCCGTGTCTCTAAGCACAGAGCCCTGGGCTGTGTCTCAGGAGTCATGCTTTATTTCAATCTTCATCTTTCAGTTGCACTGGAGGATAAGTTTCCTCCATGGCTAGTGCTGGGAGAGGGGGCTGGGCAGAGGGCCTCGCTGACCTTCGGAACAGGCTGCCTCTTGTGCTTCTGCCTGTAGAGGTGCTCTTAGCGCCTTCCTCTGCTCCCTGCCTTCGACTGGCCCACCAGGCCAAATGCTTCTGCCTGTAGAGGTGCTCTTAGCGCCTTCCTCTGCTCCCTGCCTTCGACTGGCCCACCAGGCCAAAGCCATAGCACCGAGGAAATGTTGCCCAGGAGATGAATGCCAGAGTGGATATTTTAGCTCCTGTCTTCAGTGACTCAGCTTTCAGGATTGGGTGGGCTGGTAAGACCAGTTGGTCCCCTGGTCTTGATACTGATGTCTAGCATTCGTTCAGCTGGTCGGGGCATCTCATTCTCTCCCTTGGGTAGGGATGGGGTGGGTTGGGAATGTTTGATTGGTTTTATTTGTTGATAAATAGCTCTGGCTGACCCGGTACTCTGTGTCTTGATAGCCTTAGACTTGTGGTGATCCTCCTGCCATAGCCTCCTGAGTTCCAGAATTACAAATGTCTGCCACCACTCGTGGTTTATTTAGGGTTTTAAAAGTTTAAAAGATGTGGACTCTAAGTTCGTTTTCTGTCCCCTTTCCTTCCATCAAGAAAAGGGATAAGCAGGGGTCCTCTGCTGCACTGTGTGGAAGGGAGATCGACCTTTACATTTTTGGCTGAATTGTATTGGTTTTTAATAACAATTTTCTTAGTAGATTTATGACTAAGATTCTTTAAAGTATCTTTTAAGGGAATAACAGTAGGTTTTTAACTCAAAGAAAGCTTTCTTCCTATCAAAGTACATTCTCTTTCCCTCCTTCAAAGTTTTTTTGTTTACATTCAGACAGTTTCACATGTAGACGGACTGGCCTGGAGCTTGGCTGTGTGGCCCAGGCTGGTCTTGAGCTTTGGGCAGGTCTGCCTCTGCCTCCTGAGTTCTGGGAGTACCGGTGTAATCCACCATACCTGCCTCCTCTGAAATATTTAAACTATGCAATATACATAAGTGTTTTTTATTTGTTTCAGAACCAAAAAGCTGAATTTTCCTTTATTGCTAGTTATGATTTGAGTTTTTTTAGGTAACATAAAGTTGTCGGTCAGTGAAGGTGTATGTTGACATTGACCGTTACTGTTGACACACACCAAGCAATGTGCTGTACAAAGAGCAGATCCCTGTAGCTTATCTGGCGAGGCTGTGTTCTCAAGGCTCGATGTCTTGTCAATAAAGCAAGTGGGGGTGGGATATCTGTATTGATCACTCAGTTTGCTTTTTTTTTTTTTTTTTTTTTTTTGGCTTGGGTGACCAGTTGTCCCTGGGTGCTCATTGGATTCTGGCGTCCATGGCCTCCAGAGCTCCCAGGAGGCCTACAAGGCAAATACCTGCCCTGTACAGCCTTGTTTGTGGCTCTGTCCCTTTGAAGAGCAGAGGTGCTGGGGTAGACAGGATCAGGAAGTAGCGGGGCATTATCCCAAGTCTTGTAAAGTTGTGGGTTGTGTGTGGGTTGTGTTTCTTTCCCCCTCCCTCTCTCTGACCTTAAACGAGGGAGGCAGTTTCCTGAAGAAGTCAGAGTTGCTTGGGGTTGAGATCCTTTCTCCTCTTGTTGTGTTTCAGGTTATGGAGACAAAGGACATGCTTTACATTGTCACAGAGTTTGCAAAAAATGGAGAAATGTTCGGTGAGCTGCATTCATTTTAGCATTAGGTGAAGCCTGCCTTCTCATGTATGCCTGCATCTCCTGGGGTTCTCAGTGCTGCTCTGTCCAGCCCCAGGTAGTAGCATGTCTTGGGGTGTAACTTTGTTTTGTTGTTCCTCAGATTACCTGACTTCGAATGGGCACCTGAGTGAAAACGAGGCTAGGAAGAAATTCTGGCAGATTCTGTCGGCAGTGGAGTACTGTCACAACCATCACATAGTCCACCGGGACCTCAAGACGGAGAATCTGCTTCTGGATGGCAACATGGACATCAAGCTGGCAGGTCAGAAAAGCATGGCGGGCTGGCGGGCGAGGGAGGCCCTGTGGGATCTCTGGTTCCAGTGTACCCTGAGGCCATAACACTTGCCAGTCCCAGACTGATGCCAGTGCCTGTTCTGCCTCACAGATTTTGGATTTGGGAATTTCTACAAGCCAGGAGAGCCCCTGTCCACGTGGTGTGGGAGCCCCCCATATGCAGCTCCTGAAGTCTTCGAGGGGAAGGAGTATGAAGGCCCCCAGCTGGACATCTGGGTAGGAACCTCTTTGGACCCTGCTGCCTGCTACCACATGGCTGGAGCTGGCACACAGGGCACCAACACAGCTGTCTGGTTACTCACAGAGCCTCGGCGTGGTGCTGTATGTCCTCGTCTGTGGCTCCCTTCCTTTTGACGGGCCCAACCTGCCGACACTGAGACAGCGGGTGCTGGAGGGCCGGTTCCGCATCCCCTTCTTCATGTCTCAAGGTGGGTGGGCGTGGAGTTGGTCTGCCCTGGGAGCCTTGGGTAAGCTGGGTGGTGGCTTTGGGGAAGAGGTGGTGGGCGGGTCTTGGCGGTGCCCGCCCAGCAGTCTAGCAAGTCTGTCAGTCAAGTCAGGACTCAGGTGCAGGTGATCAGGCCGCAGGAGAGACTCAACCACAGGAGCTTTCCCAGTGCCCTACTTACAGCTTGTGCGGGACCTCCCCGTGCACACTGTCTCCTGCAAGCCTCATCTCTGCAGGCCCCCCACCATCGGCCCCCCCACCTCCGCAGGCCCCCCACCATCGCCCCCCACCTCCGCAGGCCCCCCACCATCGGCCCCCTCACCTCCACAGTCCCCCCACCATCGGCTCCCACCTCCACAGTCCCCCCACCATCGCCCCCCCTCCGCAGGCCCCCCACCATCGCCCCCTCTGCAAGCCCCCACCATCGGCCCCCCACCTCCGCAAGCCCCCCACCATCGGCTCCCCACCTCTGCATGCCCCCCACCATCGGCCCCCCACCTCCACAGTCCCCCTACCATCGCCCCCCTCCACAGGCCCCCCACCATCGCCCCCTCCGCAAGCCCCCCACCATCGGCCCCCCACCTCCGCAGGCCCCCCACCATCGCCCCCCTCCGCAGGCCCCCCACCATCGCCCCCCTCCGCAAGCCCCCCACCATCGGCCCCCCACCTCCACAGGCCCCCCACCATTGCCCCCACCACCGCAGGTCCCCCACCATCGCCCCCACCTCCACAGGCCCCCCACCATTGCCCCCACCACCGCAGGCCCCCCACCATCGCCCCCACCTCCGCAGGTCCCCCACCATCGCCCCCCACCTCCACAGGCCCCCCACCATTGCCCCCACCTCCACAGGCCCCCCACCATCAGCCCCCTGCAGTACCCACGTCAGGCTCCACATTTCTGCTGCCCGGCATCAGACCCTAGGATGTGTGCCCCAGACCTCATGTGTGCCACAGCAGGAGGGAGAGTCTAAATGGTTTTCTACAGGGAACATTCAAAAAAGTGTCTTCCCTGGGTCTGGCCCCCAACATGGTGGCTCTTTTCTGTAGCAGGACGGACGCCTATAATGCCAACTTCAGGCTTCTTGACTATCGTGCGGGTGGTTTTGCTGGCTGGTGGGCTCTGCTGTGGGAGTGGGAATGAGCCCCCAGGCCCAGCATCCTGTGAGTGTGAGCCCTTTACTTCCTCAGACTGTGAGACGCTGATCCGTCGCATGCTGGTAGTGGACCCCGCCAAGCGCATCACCATTGCCCAGATCCGCCAGCACCGATGGATGCAGGCTGACCCCACCCTCCTGCAGCAGGCTGACCCCACCTACTCCATGCAGGGCTACACCTCCAACCTGGGCGACTACAATGAGCAGGTGCTCGCCATCATGCAGGCCCTCGGCATCGACCGGCAGAGGACAGTGGAGGTGAGCGCGTAACCCTGCCCGTGCCTCGCGTCCAGGAACGGCGGGGTCGGCTTTCTCAGGCAAGGCAGGCCCTTGCCCGTGGAGTTAAAAACGGTACAGTCTAATTTAGGGGCCAGCTTGTGCCCTTCTCTAGGGATAGTCATGGCTGCCTGAGAATTACCTGGGAATAACCTCACAGGGAAGCCCAGTGGTCACTGCAGCCAGGGCCTCACTCTGACCCCACTGACCTTGTTCGCCAGTCCCTGCAGAACAGCAGCTACAACCACTTCGCTGCCATTTACTACCTCCTGCTGGAGCGCCTCAAGGAGCACCGAAGCAACCAGCCCTCATCCCGGCCCAGCCCCGCACCTCCCAGGCAGCCCCGGCTCAGAAGCTCGGACCTCAGCAGTCTGGAGGTGAGGGTGAGCTCTCTCGCAGAGCCCTGCTCCTGTCCCCTGACTCTGAGTTGTCCCCTCAGAGCTCGGAATCCCATGCTTGGACATGGCACTGACTCTCTGGGCGGTCCCTTGGACCTCATTGCAATCCTAGCTGCAGGCTGTGGGGACAGGAGGGGCTTTGGGGAAAGGGAGTTCTGGCTGCTTCACTGCGGGCCAGGTTCTTGTCCCGAGCATCTCCTCCTGGCCACCTGTGTGTGCATGTGGCCCCCAGATGATGGCCCAGAATCCTGAGCCCCAAGCGCAGTCGGCTGGCTTCTGTCTGTCTTGTCTGAAACCCGTTCGCTGGCTGCCACTGGTCCTTGACCCTGGAACCGCCTCCTGAAAATCCCTCCCTCCTCTCAGGTGCCTCAAGAAATCCTCCCATGTGAGCCTTTCCGGCCCTCTCTGCTGTGCCCGCAGCCCCAGGCATTGGCCCAGTCTGTCCTGCAGGCCGACATGGACTGTGACCTCCACAGCTCACTTCAGGTGAGAGCCGGCCTGCTCCTTCTCAGTGGCTGTGCTCCACCAGTACCCATCCTTAGAGCCCTAGAAGTCACGGCCTCTGTCCCTCCCTTGCAGCCCTTATTCTTCCCTGTGGATACCAGCTGCAGTGGCGTGTTCCGGCACCGTTCCATCTCCCCAAACAGCCTACTGGACACAGCTATCAGCGAGGAGGCCAGGCAGGGTCCCGGCCTGGAGGAGGAGCAGGAGGCCCAGGAGCCCTTGCCTGGCAGCACAGGCCGGAGGCATACACTGGCTGAAGTCTCCACCCATTTCTCCCCGTTCAACCCTCCTTGTAAGTGTCCCCAGAGACCCAGCATCTGGGGTGAGGGTCAAGACCATGCTGAACCCACGAAGCGAGTCCTCCTCCAGTCAGCCTTTTGTTTCAGTGACCCGTGGTTCAGACTTGGACTCGCCTGTGCTCCTCTCAGTAGTGGGACACCCCTTGGCTGTCCTCGGCCCCAGAGAGCAGGTGTTTGGCCTTGGGCCTCTTCCTGTCCTGGGGCCTGAGTGTCGCTAGCGCCACCTGCCCTTGCACCTGAGGGCTCAAAGGCAGAGCCTCTGGCTTCTGATGGCCTAGTTGAGGGTCAGGTTGGAGAGTACCACACCACTGCCTCCCTCACTAACAGGCCAAGTACCCTGTCCCTCAGGCAGTGACCGTTGGGTGTGCAGCCTTCTCAAGCACTCGATGTCTCCACAGGCATAATCGTCTCCTCCTCTGCCACAGCAAGTCCCTCAGAAGGAACCAGCTCTGACAGCTGCCTCCCATTCTCTGCTAGCGAAGGTCCCGCGGGGCTCAGCGGTGGCCTGGCCACCCCAGGGCTGCTGGGCACCAGCTCTCCAGTCAGATTAGCCTCGCCTTTCCTGGGCTCCCAGTCGGCCACCCCTGTGCTACAGGCTCAGGCAGGTCTGGGCACAGCTGTTCTACTTCCTGTCAGCTTCCAGGAGGGACGGAGGGCGTCAGATACCTCACTCACTCAAGGTAAGGTTCCTTTCCGTGCCCGTCCCTCATGCCCCAGGAGAGACTACTGTCCTGGCAGGCTATCTCTGTCCTTGGTGGAAGCTAACGTCCCATCCCCAGCCTGGGCAGGACCATCGGTGCTCCTCAGACAGGCTGGAGGTGCCACCCCAGCTCTGGGCAGCCTAGCTGACAGGGTTGTCCCTGAGTGCAAGGGACAACCATTCTGAGCAGCAGCTGCTGCCTGACAGGAAAGCCACAGTCAAGGAGGGACCCTGACAAAAGCGGTCCCGTACCTGCTTGGGTTTCTCCCTGCCACTCAGGGTCAGGGGTACCTGTGAGGTCCTCGGAGCCCCAAGAGCCCACATCACTGCACACCCCCTCCTCCACAGCTCACCTGGACACACCTGTCTTATTGGGAAGAAGACTAGCCATGGGGGAGGGGGAGGTGTTGGGCTTAGGAGCTGGCAGCTGCCAAGCCCCACAGGGCACTGCTGCCCAATTACCCTTTTTACTTCCCTCCTCCTCAGGGCATGGAAGCAGTGGCAGGCCGAAGGCCTGTGGCCACAATCTAGAGCCGGGCCTGCTAACCCCTGCTCTTGTTTCCACAGGGCTGAAGGCCTTTCGGCAGCAGCTGAGGAAAAATGCAAGGACCAAGGGGTTCCTGGGGCTGAACAAGATCAAAGGGTTGGCACGCCAGGTGTGCCAGTCCTCCATCCGAGCTCCCCGAGGAGGCATGAGTACCTTCCACGCCCCTGCCCCAAGCTCAGGCCTGCAAGGCTGCACGGCTGGCGGTCGGGAAGGCAGGAGCCTGCTCGAAGAGGTGCTGCACCAGCAGAGGTAGGCCCGCCTGACAAAACCTCCCTGTGCTCTCTGCCCTTCCCAGAAGGAGCCCGTGACACAAGCAGCCCACCTCCCTGTGTGCCAAGATGTCCATCAGTGAGGTCTCTGGAGCCTGGCACCTTGTTGTCAGGGAGAGGGCCAGGAGGGGCAGCGGGCAGGGTTAGTAACCCTTTGTGGGTGGAGGGCAGTGGTGGCCAAGACCGTCCTGTCGAGCTGGCATCTGTGTTGCCACAAGAGCTGGGAGTTAGGGCAGGATGGCTCAGGGATGTGTCATGTCACTCACAGAGCTCTGTGAAACTTCATCTGCCAAGAGCAGCTCTGAGGTGGGTGGGACCCACCTGGGCCATGTGGAAACCGGAGTGATTTTGGGCAGGGCCCAGAGAAGTGACCTATCCCCTCCCCATCTCTCCTCCTCAGGCTACTCCAGTTACAACACCACTCAGTCACTTCACCTGGCTGCCCGCAGGGCCCCCAAGCGTCCCCTGTCCCATACATGCTCACTCCCTGTGACGGCCTCCTCGTGTCTGGGATCCCGCTGCTGCCAGCACCGCTCCTCCAGGCTGGCGTGTCCCCTGTGGCGTCTGCTGCACAGCTCCTGGATACCCACCTGCACATCAGTGCTGGCCCAGTGGCTCTGCCCGACGGACCCCTGCCACCGTGCCTCACCAGGCTGGCCCCGAGCTGTGACCCTGCTGGGCTGCCCCAGGGGGACTGTGAGATGGAGGACTTGACCTCTGGCCAGCGGGGGACATTTGTCCTGGTGCAGTGAGGGTGGCCCTACCGCACCCCGCACCCCCCTGTGCAGTGAGGATGGCCCTGCTGCACCCCGCACCCCCCACGGCCCATTGACTCTTCCAAGCAATAATTTCAGAGTATGTGAAGATGGTTTCGGACTCAAAGCCAAGAACTTTCTAGAAGTGAAACAAGCAATATGTTTGGTGTATGGGCTTTTTAGGATTTTTGTTTTGTTTTGTTTTTTTCCTTGCACTGAGTGACCTCAATGATGAATAGGGACTGAAACTTTCTGAAGAAAAATAATAATTGAGGGTGTGTCATGTGGGTGGGTGGAGGGGAGGGGAAGTGAGGTGAGGGAGAAGAGAGGGGCCACGCTGCTCGGGAACCTACACTCCTGTCTGCAGTTCATCATCGTAACTTGATGAGCTCGGATGTCCCCAGAGGGAGCAGCGCCGAGTGTGGCACATGCCTGTGTGTTGGTTGGCGTCGTTTTGGGTTTGGGTTCACAGCTCTCCACTTCTGAAATGGTTATGCTTTAACAAAAACTGTGAACTTGCTGCTTTCCGTGTGGGTTTTAGAACAGCCAGGATTGGCCTAGGGGAAGACCGTTGTCGGGATTTCCCTGCCAGCCAGAGGACAACCTTGTCGAATTTGTGCTTGAGTTTTATAGCTGCTCAAGTCAGTTTGCCAGGCTTATTCAGAGGAAACCACAAAGGACTGGAAGGGGTAGGGACCTGCAGGTGGGCACTCGGTCCCATGGTCACTTGGCCCAGAGCCCCTCACACCGCAAGGAAGCCAACAAGTTCCTTCCTGCCGTGTATCTTGACTCCGCTGCTAATTACCAGATTTTTACGCATTTCATTATCAGGGTCCAACAAGAGCACCTGACGGGGAAATTGTGCAATACCAAGGGGCTGTGACCAGAAGGGCCCAGGCAGCCAGCGGGCATCTTGGTTATGACCACCTGCCTTTAGTCTGGGACCTTTCCTAACACCCTGGCACCCAGGCCTGGGCTCCGTCTGGCTGGCTTTCCAGGAAGCTGAGTATAGGTCAGTGTTTGTAAAGTTTCTTTTGTAAGCAAATACTGTATATGTATATAAATAGGAGACAGACACTACTTATTTTTTCTATTTTGTATACACTTTTGTGTTCCTGGCTTAAACCTCCCTTGGTCACATTAAGAAGTGTCCCCATCTGCACCACGTTTGTGTTGAAGGGGCCGCAGGCCGCCCACCTCCACCCAGGGTAGAGGTGTCAGGAAAGGGGCGGTCCCCCTGACAAGGGCGGGTCTACTTGGTAGGCACAGCTCTGTCATCTGAAAGCCTCTAGAAGGAACCAGGGATGCCGCCCCTTCCCACCCGCTCTGTGTCAGGCGTCTGTCCCTCTGCCTCCCAGGTGACTCCACTATGGCATCTCACCACCGCAGTATTAGCCTGGGGTCATTAAGGGAGAAGAAAGGAGGCACTTTTAAAAGCCAAAGATTGAATGACCGAGTTACCCGAGGCCAGGAAGAGGCTGCCCTCAGCCTGACGTCACAGCACGGCCCTCCCTGTCGGCCCTGTGGCCCATCTTGTACCACTTGCTCTCAAGACAGGTGAGAGGCCATTCTTCTGGGTCAGAACTGGTGCCCTCCATAGAACAAGCCAAAAAGCGTCCCTCCTGCCGACTCACCAGACGTGTGGATCGGGGAAGCACCCAGCGGCCTGGGCAGCCAGCGCTTGTCTCCCACAGTTCCTGTCTGGATACCACAGATCAAAGGCCTGGCCACTGCTGTGTGTCAGAAGCGACAAGCACTTTACTTTCTGGCAGTTTCTGTGTCTTCTAGTCACTGTCGACCCTCTCTGGGGGACAGTAACGTCATGGTTTTAAGTTCTTGTTTTTTTGGCGTGTGTGGTGTGTTTTTGTAGATCCTCACAGCCCTGTCCTGGACTGTAATGGAATCGCCTATTTAAAGACACTACGTGATCTCGGATGTATATAATGGTTTGTTTTGTTTTTGCTTTTTTTTTTTACTATGATGGAATTGTTTCATTTCTCATGTTAATATGAGAAACGTATGCCAAATGATTAGTTGATGTATGTTTTTTTAATTTAATATTTAAATAAAATATTTGGGGGGAAACCCTGACTTTCCCTTGGTTCACCTCTGGAAGCGCCTTCCTTTGAGACACTGTTATAAGGCCCCAGCAATCCGGGGCCTGTTGCATGCAGAGGGCTGGGCTGTGTCCAGGCCTGCCATGGTGGCCTGTCTTAGCCCAAAGCCTGAAACAGGCTTTTCCTTCCTGTGGCTGTTGCCCTCTTTGCCTCCTCCCCCTTTCTCCAAATGTTCTCTGAATCCCTTTACAAATTCTAGAAGGCTTAAGCCTTTACAAGTGTTTGAAGAATTTCACAGAGTAACTCCCCTGATGTAAGTCTTCACTGCCTTTCAGAATAGGACAGTCTCATAGTGCAGCTCCTCTGGGTAAAAATCTTCCACCTCTTTACAATTAGATGACCGGCCCTGGAATGGAGCCCAAGTGCCCTGCAGTGGCGAGGTACCATGATGCCAACTCCATAGAGAATAATGGGACAGTTACCTCCCTTGGGCCTGTACTCAAAAACTTGTCTCAGATGCTTACACACCAGGTTCCCAGGAGTACAATCAGAGGTCAAAGTTTAGAAGCAAACCCAGTATCCATTCATGGATGAATAGATGGGCAGAATGTGGACCCTCCCCATAGTGAAGCATTAGCTGTCTAAGTGCAAAGAACCCTAGCCTGAGTGAATCCGGAGGATGTACCTAATGAGGTAAATCATTTACAGCAGGCAGAGGCAATATGACTGCATTTCTATGAGGGCCTTAGAGTAGTCAAACTCAGAACGTAACAAAGGTTAGGAAAGAGCGTCTGTTTTTAACAGGGACAGAGATCCAGCTTGGGACAGTGAGATGCTTCTGGGGGTGTGACTGCATAGATATACTACTGAACTGTGTGCCCAGAAGCAGGCTAGCACGTTTCACGTTGCGTCTTTGGAGCCATAATAAAAGTGTTGCAGAAAAAAAGACTTTGTGAATGGACAGTAGCTGCCAGAAGGACCCATGGAGAAACACAAGACTCAAAACAAGGACATGCCACTACAGGTGACGAGAACCCAGCATCTATGCCGGGACCCTCGAACGTCTGTGAGGAGCACTGTCCCCAGGGCACAGCCCAGCCCCCTCAGATGACTAGATGGAATGGAAGGCTGTGAGGGTGCCTCCTTGGATCCCAATGAGCCTTGGCGGCTCACGCTGTATGTTTCAAATGGTTACCACATCTAGTCTTGCTAAGTCAGTCATCCATGAGGAAAGTCACCCAGACTACACCTCCAAGAGACTTTGGTGCTGGGACCTAGGTCAGGAGAAATGGCAGGGGCTCAGCTTGGCTCTGTGTGTTCTTAGTGATGTCATTGCCGAGCCTCGGGACAGTAGTCTCTAGTTAGACGTTCAGCTTGACTCCATGGCATATGCAGTGGCCGTGTGCCGGAGAACCTGCTTATTGAGTGAAAAACTTGAGACCAACTCCAGACAACTCGTGTCTCTGGGTCTCCCTGTGTATTTAGCTTTCACGTGTTCTTGTGAAGTAGTAGACGTACGTCTCAGTTCGCCACCTAGGAGGTGCTCTCCAAATGGGTAATGAGGAGATATATATATATATCTCGCGGTGCCCCAGGGAGACTGGGTACCCATATGTGTTAGCTCCTTAGGAAGCGGGTATCAGCTACACTTTCCCCGGTTGCTTCTACTAGACCCTGAGGTGGAAATCAGAGCCTTGGGAAACTTCTAGAAACTTGTGAGACCCTAGAATTCTGACCTGGGCTAGTTGAGCTCACAACCTTTTCCAGTCCCTCTGAGGAGCAGCCTTTGTTGTTGTGGGTCCCTTGCCTGCCGCGAGGTCCCTTGCCTGCCGCGAGGTCCCTTCCCAACCCTGCCCAGGTCTCACTGCCAACATTTTTGCTCTGCAAATGGCCCCACCTTCCCAGGGAGTTTCACAAGATGTTTACATCAGGGACGTGTCCGTTCCTGCCCCGCCACTGGAGAAGCCGAGTGGTGCTTTCACACACCCCTCAGCACACAGCTGCACTTCTGAGAGATGGAACGCACTGGGGTTCTTCAGCTTTCTTCCTCCTGATCCTTCTGGCTAGGGTCCAGGCATACCCCGGAGCAGTGACCACTGTGGAGCAAGCGGCACTTCTGTCCTTGCTAATAGAAGATAGAGCAGTACCCACAGGGCTCAGCACACAGTGTCTCAGTGGCTAAGAATGTGGTCTTTGCTGTCACATGCCTGCCTTTGTGTCCTGGCTCTTCAGCTTTCCAGGCCTGTGACAGTAGACAGATGACCTGGATGGACTGTGCATTAGTGTTCTTGTTTGCAACGTGGTACACTCAGCCACGGTGTCGCCTCTTAGGGCTGTGTGGGTTCTGACTAGTTTATGACACACAGGGACAGCACAGTGTCTGCCTGGATGCTGTGGGCACTAGGCAAACACAGTGATATCCCTAAGCGTCATCCTCAGCAAGGACAGGACAGAGCTTCCTTCCTCCCGCCCCAAGAAGGAGAGTTGTCAACTGGCCACACATCTCCAGGCCCACCTACCTGTCCTAACACTCACACCGAGGGTGCCAACTCCTACAGGAAGTGGCAGCCTTCGCCCAGCAGCCCCTAGATGCTCTTTGGCCAATGAGGTATTTTTATTGTTTGATGGCAGGCTGGCCGTCTCTGCAAAAACCACAGGTTGGAAGGACTTCTCTTGGCAATCTTGAGGAATGGGACCTGCTTCCTCCTCTGCATCCCAGCATGCACTGGGATGTGAGGCTGTTCCAGGTGGGGCCTTCAGAATGGGAACTGAGTCTGACTGAGGAGGAACTGACTCCTGTGGGCAGAAGAGAAAAAAAAATCCAGTTTCTCTTCTAGAATGAAGTTGGGGTGTGTTAGAGGACACACGGGTGAGGGGTTTGGCAAGCACCAATTCGAGGAAACATGACCTTGGTCTTGCTGTATGGGCCTTGAAGAAGATCTAGTGGGGTTTCTTTAAGGCCTGGGAATCGGGCGTGGCTTGTGGCTAGGAGTTCAGTGGAGTTGAAGCGTTTCAGTGCCCCTGCCTCAGAGAACTGCTGCCTCTCCACTTTCATTAGCGTCATTTGGCCTGTTTGAATGTCAAATCTCTAAAACACTGAGAGGGCTTTAGAACACTCAGGAGACCCAGGGGCCAGCTCCAACAATGCTGGTGTTTCCCCTTCTCCCCGGGACAGCCCCCGGGAGTGGGGGCTGGAATCAGGCTTCCCCAGCAGGTGCCTCAAGCTTTCTTTGCAGTCCACGGGAAAGATACATTTTCTTTGCTTTTTCGAGACAGGATCTCGTCTTGTTAAACCCTCGTAGTCAAGGATGACCCTGAACTTCTGATCCTCCTGCCTCTGTGTCCCAAATGCTGGGATAACAGGCATGAGCCACACAGTTGGCTAATCCAGTGCTGGGGATTGAACCGAGACTTCAGCTCTGCCAACTGAGCTGCGTCTCCAGGCCCCCAAAGGTGCATTTTACAAACTCTCCAGCCAGCAAGAGGCTGGGTGGAAAGCAGAACCCTCCACCCTGCTTGCAGGAGGGAAGATACGTCCGAGGTTCAACAGAAGAGGCATCCCCAAAGGACCCCCAGAAAAGAGGTGGGTGCGTGGGGAGATTTGGGCCATACTGAGCAATCCCAAGCCCCTGTCCTGACTTTCCGTTCAAAGAGCCTGTACTACAGATGGTCCAGGGCATGCTGCATGTGGAACATTCCTACTGGGTAGTAGCATCTGCTGTCCCCATCCCAGGTGCTAGAGGACCTACTTCTGTCACTGCAGGTTGGTTGACACTTTCTAAAGTTTTCTACAGAAACACGCAGGGTGGCATCCTGAGTTTGGCTTCCTTCCTTGGCATTACTGGGTGGAGACTTACCGGATGCACCATGGGTCACTCGCTCACTCCTTTAATTGCTGAGTGGCCTCCCTGGTGCATACACATCACCGTGTGTTTACCCAGACACCTGGCGACGGGCACGTGGTTGAGTTCCAGCTTCTGGCTATTAGAAATGGCACTGCAGTGTTTGCGTGCCAGTCTGGGTGGGGACGGTTTCATTTCTCTGGGGTGATATAGGTCAGAGGGCAACAGCTGGACGGCAGGGCATGACAGTGCCAACCTTGCATGAAACTGACGCACTGCCCTGCAGAGCAGCTGCCCCACCTCAGACCTCTGGCTGCAATGTGCAAAGTCCTGTTCGCATTTGGTATCGTCAGGGTGTTTTGTTTTGTTTTGTTTTACTCTTTAGCCGTGCTCTGTTGCAAATAGTGACAGCAGCACCTTTTTGCGATTTTAGTTTGCTCTTTCGTCACCATGCCTTCCTCAGCCTCCCCACTGCTGGTGTTGCTGGTGTTGCTGGTGTTGCTGGTGTTGCTGGTGTATGCCACCACATCCAGTGCATGCTCCTTTTCACCGAGCACCTTAAGAACCATGTCATGGACCAAGAGAATCACCCTGTTTTTCAGGTTTCTTTCAGTTTGTTCACTACTCTTCCTCTCTGTGGTGCTAAGATTTGACCCCAACCTCACGCACACTGTGCGCATCCCTTAGAGAAGGGCCGTGCCCCTTGCTCACGCACACTGTGCGCATCCCTTCTCTGCTACTGGGCCGTGCCCCTTGCTCACGCACACTGTGCGCATCCCTTCTCTGCTACTGGGCCGTGCCCCTTGCTCCTTGCTAGTATTTCGTTGGCTTACCTGACCCCTAATTATTGAATTATTGACATTCTTGATACAGTCATCATGTAAGTCTCTTTGCTACGTGGGTTTGTGTATACAGATACACTTGAAAGAGAGACAGCAAGCTTTCAATGTGAGGCTTGCCTTTCATTTGAAAAGAGTTGAAGTTTTTAGTAAATTTAACTTGTGCATTTTGACAAATTGTAATCCACTGTTTTTTTGTCCTGTGGCTACGGGCTTTTGGCTTTTTGTATCTTTCTAAGAAATCTGTCCATGCTGATGGTTTTAGAATATATATATATATATATATAAATAATTTGTAGGTCCTTTGTATGAATTTTAGGGACATCTTGCCAGTGTCTGACTTGAATTTAAATGTTTGAGAAAGTGGTTTTCTTCCTTTCTTTCTTTTTCTTTCTTTCATGTTTAGTGGAATTTGTCACTGGAGGCATTTCTTTGTAGGAGGTTTTAAACTCCAAATTCAATTTAAGAAATACATCTAGAGCTATTCAGAGTTTCGATTTCATTTTCGAGTAAGCTGTGGGAATTAGAGGGCAAGGGGCTGTGAGTTTCACTGGCTTTTATCATATTTTCTAGAATGACACTCCTAGAAGATTTGCTTTTATGACCACCCCAAGGATAATAGTGAAAGACATTTAAAACCCACCAGCAGATGCTATCAAAAGGCATGAAGTCAAACTCAACAAGTTCTACCCTTCCAGACCCCAGCTGGACACAAAGGCCAGTCATTCATCCATGTGGTTTCTGGACCCTCCAGCTGTAGGTAGAGTGTACACACACACACGCACACACACACACACACACACACACACACACACACACACACACACACACACACCAGGCAGAACTACAGAACTCCAGCCCACTCCTGCCAGCCAGGAGGCCGTAACAGCAGGTGCCCAGCTGCCTGAGGACAAGCCATAGCAGGCCCAGCAGAATGAGGTATGGGGAATGCCTGGAAAACTCCAGCTGTGTTGTGTGTCATTGCAAAGCACTTGGTTTGGCTCATGCCAAGTACATTAGTTTCTGATGGGGAAGCGTAGGGCCAGGAGCTTGGGATCCGGATTTAGCATTTAGGCCTCAACAGCTGAACTTCATTCCCAGCCCCAGCCCTAGATGCTATGCTCTTGCCACCTTTGAGAGACTTCAGACACCTGGGGCTCGCAGGCGCTCTGCCCACCTTCACCCATGCCCGGAGCTGCAGGCAGGCTGTGCTAGGCGATGCTCTTAAGACATTTCATGGGCGAGCTCCCCCTTAGCATGGGTATAATTATTTCCCTGAAATAGCATGACAGCCCATAGTCCCTGCCGCCTGAGTCATGGGGAGAGCGTCGCCTCTTACAGGCATGGCTTGCTAGTAGCCACTCAGGAGTCACACTGTCCACAGCTCTCCAGGCCCAGCTGGAATATTCCAGGACCTGAGGCACGGCATAGCTAAGAAGATGCTGCCCTGCTCAGAACCTCTGCCTGAAGAATTAAAGTAGGCCCATCATGGGCACGCAGAAGTCACAAGCCAGCAAAGAGGGTTTCTCATATATGATTGGCAAATGGCAGCTGGGACTCTTTGTATGAGTCTAAGGCCAAAGTCCCGCTAGGGAGAGGGGCCATCTCAGCAGTGCCACCGAATGAAAAGGAGGAAGACTCCTGGGCTTCACTGAGGTCAAGGCCGACCGCTATTGTGGGTTGGTTAGCCATGATCAGTAGCAGGCAGCCAACATGGGATATAGGGTGGCCAAGGGTGCTGGGACAAGTGTCAGCTACCTTGAGCCCCTCACCTGCATGAGGACACAGCCTCAGACAAGTACTTGTGCCTTGAGCCGAGTTGTTTGATACCCCAGACCTTGTCATTCAGCGCTGGCTTCCCATGTGTGTGAGCTGCACATACGGAGGTCCCTCTTTGTTCCCGGGCACCCTGAGCTCCCGTTCCCCGCAGAGCCGCCAGCTCTCACCCCACAGAGCTTCTGGTCTCATTTCTTCCCCGAGGGGCTCTCAAGTAGGCTGTCAGTGAGAGCCTTGTCCACTGCTTCCTGAGGCCAATGGCTAAGCTGTCCCCCATATCTGACGCTGCATACTCAGAGGCCTGTCCCCCTAAGTCATGAACACTGTGACCATGTCATCAATGCCACTGTCTCTGGTTCCTGACACCTTCCACCTTGATGTTCTTGTGGCTGATCCCTGTTTTACAGGTCAGAAACAGGAAGCTTTTTCTGAGGCAGGGCCTGAGTTGTCTTTGCTCCCAGCCCCTCCTCTGGGAGAAAATGTCCCTAGCCACCATGGTTCTGGGGGGCAGGAACTGTGAGACTGGGAACAGTAGGGTAAATCCACTGTCTCATGAATTATCTCTACCCCCCTGCCATAACACCCCTTATGAGCTCCATGTGGAGACGGGGAAACTGAGGCCTCTGGGCTTAGCAAGGGAGGGCAAAAAGGCCATGTCTGGAGGCTGCGCTGCCTTCTGGCTTCTGTAGGCCAAAAGGGCTGACCACCCTCTTCCTTAAAGTAGGAAAGCAGTTCCTGTAGCCATAAGGAAAGTGGGCTTCCCTGATCACACACCTCCTGCCTGCTCTACCTGAGATGCAAACCCACGCTCGTGCTAAGGAGTACAGGGCAGAGAGCTCTGGGTCTCAAGGCTGAGCTCATGGCCCTGGGCACAGCAGACTCCGGCTTTTCTTGAGCTTTCAACTGACAGAGCCTCCCTATGTCCAAGCCCTGCCTGGGACTGCCTAAGCTTGATCTATCTGGTGTCTGAAAGGAGGTGGCTTTGTAAACAGACGCGTGGAGACAAGGCTCCGCGAAGGTGGAGGCAGGACTGGAGTGACTGACACCAGCCAAGGACCACTGTGGGTCACCAGAAAATGAATGAGAAGGTAAAATTAGAGCCTTCTCTGGGGCCACTGGAGGAACGTGGCCTGTCGGAAGACCATGAAGGGACGCATACCTTGTTTTCACATCGGGGACTTCTAGAACTCAGCAGAATAAATCTTTGTAACAGTAAGCCACTGGGTTTGTGGTAACTTGATTCGGGAGACTCCTGCAAAAGCCCAGACCCTGGCGTTCCCGGTGTGAAGAATCTGCAATTACAGCATGGAGACACCAGGACTCTCTTGGTGTGGCTGACCCTGACCCTGGTGTGGGGACCCAAGTGTGCTATGTCCTCTCTGGGTTTCGGTGGCTCAGGGGAAGTCAGACTTCAGGGTCCTCATTTGAAAAGAGGAAATATTTTCCCCGGTGGAGAGACTTTTCCTCCTTCCCCGCTCTGTTGTGTTTCTGCTTTGAAACAGACTTCGGCTGCCAGAAGAGACATCCTTAAACAAACACACCCTCCTGGTTGGAGTAGACAAAGGCATATGGAACGACAGTGTGGCTGCCACCCACCTCCCTCCGCGCCCTGCTGCTTCTCCCGGGCCCGGGCCAGAGAGCTCTCACAGCTGTGGCTATGACCACTCCACTCTTCTCCAGGCTGAACTTAGGAAAAGGGTGCTCTGTCTCAGCCCACAACCCCGCTGTAGGCCTCCCCTGCCCCTCTGCAGTCTGGAGCCTCTAGCTCTGCCTTCCTGAGGGCGGGGCAGGATTGCACTGTCCCACTGTCAGAAGGACTGTCTGTCCCTCCTTGTGCATAACCTAACTTTACCCCAGGAAATAGTTCCTTCTGGGGAGGGTCCCCAGACTTGCTGGGACCTCCACCTTGGAGCTACAGTGATAGAATGTCAGCCTTGAAACTTTGACCCTAGGTCAGAGGGCACACGGGTCATCGTAGGCTGGGGTAAGTAGTCCTGGGGTAAGGCCTGTCCTGAAGGAGCCATGGAGTGGAAGGGAGGTCTCTGGAGTCGCAGGGAGAGCTGGGATGGTGGGTGGGGAGCCAAGGCAGAGCCCACTCCGTCCAGACACAGGAGTAGGTAGTGACATCTGGGCCGTGAGTCAGGCCAGCTGCAGAGTACAGAGCTGACGGGTCCCAGGAGCCAGGGAAACTCTAGTCATTGTATGCAAAGCTGTTGGTCTATAGCTCAGTAAGTGCCCGGTGCTGCATGGTGGGAAGTGAGTCCCTAGCCACTGTGTGTGGGGCCAATGGCAGGAGCAGGGAGGCAGGTGGCTCACTTGCAGCGTGTTGGGTACTGATCCTGAGTCCTCCCTCCTCCTCCTCCTCCTCCCATCAGCTGAAGGCCAGGTTCCAGTGACGCTTTCCCGGGCCCTGCTGGATGTGCGTGCCCAGTGCAGTCTCCACAGCTTGAGGATCTCCTGAGGCTGTCAAGGGGGGTCTGCTAGGGAGGCTGTGAGGAGATGCCCATGGGAGGGGCACTGGGCCTTCTGGGCCTGTACAGGAGTGGGGCAGGCTGCCTGTCCTCACCCCCATCCTGGGCTCTCTGCCCAGCTACCTGGGCAAGCCGTCCAGTGGGAATCATATCGCAATATTCTCTGTAGCTCTGAGTCTTAGGTGTCCTCATCTTTCCTCTAAAGTATCTTAGTACAGAGGACCTGGCTGGCTGGCAACTATATCCTAGATAGCCTTGGGCCTGGGGGTTGGGGGGGTGTGACTGTGGCGTCCCTTTGCAGCCCCTGCTGAGGGCTGGTGGCACTGAAGCTGTCGTACTCCATTTCCTTCCTAAAGTGGCATTTAGGGAAGATAGACCCCCCACAACCCTTCCCATGCCTCTGGGTGGAGGGTGTTGGTGCCCTCCTGGGGAAAGGAAATGGAAGCAGAAGAGAGAAGTAGTTTGCCACAAACTGGGGTCATGTCCGTGGCAGAAGGACACAGTGCATGAAGGTGGCAGATATGTTCCCAGGCTGCGGTTGTGTTCCCAAAGCCTAGGAGGCCCCTGTCCGCATTTCAGCAGCATCTCTGCCTTCCACCTCCCTGCTGCCCTGTCTGGGCCTCTTCGGCCCTTGTAGTATAGCATCCACTCTTCAGACACTCCGCCAGCAGTCATGGTGCTGAGTGCTCAGAGGCACCAGGGGGTCCCGAGAGCTCATCGGAAACGTTCATGGTTGTTGCTGCCTGCAGCTGCCCAGCTTGCTGCCCCACAGCCTGGCTGTCAGCAAGGGGCTCTAAGCCCCTGCGGGGAGGCCCTTCAGTGACAGTCTCCATTCAGAAGTACCCTGGGAAAACCAGAGGCTGGCCCCGGGTGGGGTCAGCAGAAAGCAGAAGCGGTACAGTGTGTGGCCACCTGCACACGCTGTGCCTGCCACCACCAGTGGCATGCAGATCCCCAAAGCCCCCACTCTCAGGAGACTCATGGGACCAGGAGAGGGCTGCCCAGAGCATCCTGGGAACCCAGTCACCGGTGGGCATCTTCGAGATGCATGCATTTGCACACACTCACACGCGCACGTAGGAACCTAGGCACACACCACAGGCAGACAGCGATCTTCCGTCTTGTTCTGACTCGCTCACCACAACAGGGTGGAAAAGCAAATGTTTTTGTCCCTGTGCTGTGGAGGAAGCTGAAGCTCAGGCACAGAGGAGTGACTCAGAGTAGATCATCCAGCCTGCCAGGCAAGGCTGGCCATGTGACCCCAGGTCAGGTGCCTCAGAACGAGGGAGGGCCAGCATCTTGGGAAACAAAGGCAAGAAGGGCTTCTTTCTCATGGTGCTCAACATGAACCTGGGGCAGAGGTGACCTGGAGGACTGACCACAAGGGAGAAGGTGACTTTAGGAGGGCGGTGACGGGGGGCAGGGGGGTGACCATAGGAAGTGGGGTGATTAGAAAGACAAAGCTGTCTGTAGATGACTGTCCCCAGAGCAGGTGACCACAGGGGATGATCTTGGGGTAAGGAAAACAACCACAGGGAGAAGTGGCCACAGAGGTGGCCACAGGGGAAGCGATGCCTGTCCCACAGAGAAGGATGGGGTACACCCTATGTCCCGCCTGCATAAAGGCCCTGTGTGCCAAGCAGTTGAGGCTAGTGCTTCTGTAGGCAGCAGGCAACCTTCAGCTGTTGGAGGCTACCTGGCTATCATGGCCTAGAACCTTAGAGCCTCCAGTCCCTTGGCCGCAGGGCCTGGCTTTTACCCTCGGCCCTCCACCGTGCCTGGTGGCTTATGTACCCGTGGTTCAGCCCCCTCCCACCTCCTGCCCCCGCCCCCGCCAACACGGAATAGCCCAAGTTGCAACCATGGCTGACCCAGTCGCTGAGGACAGGCTGTGCTGAGGGCTATGTTTGTGATAATGGATGTTAGCAAGGCTCAACTGCTCTGTGGAAAGCTGGCTGGGGCTTGTGTGGACTGAAAGGGCTGAAGGAAGCCACTCTCAGTTGGGAGACCAATGTGGACTTTCTCTTGTCACTCAGTAGTGTCCTGCGTGTCCAGACCAAAGGAACTTTACATTAAAACTGGCTCCTGCAGCCTTGGTGTGCTGAGTTCTGTCACAAAGCCTGCTGGTGAGAGGCCCCTGCGGGGAACTGGGCAGCACAGGTTCTGGGGAGGACAGCTTCCTGCTCAGCCGGTGGCTGGGAGGAACTTGCTAGCAAGTTCTAGCTTCTGGGTCTGTCCAAGTTTGATTCAGACACAACATTCACCCTTCAAAGTACATAGGTACCCACCTCTCAGCTTTCCTTCCTGGGCTCCTGAGCCAGGATTGGGCTGTGGACCAGATGGGGAGAGTTGGGAAGGGAGGCAGCTGACTGTGTGCACTTGCTATAAGCAACAAGCCTAGCTAGGTCTGCAGGAAGATTCTCGGTCCTGCTTAGGCTGCGGGATGAGTTTGGGGCTGTGGCCTTTGGTTTTAGGACATCAATAGGCCTGGCGGACAAGATCTGTAATGAGGGCGACATTTACACTGCACTGAGGGTCAGAGAAGCTTTCTTGAGCTCCCGGGACAGCTTGGTGCCACAGGGAAGGTCTCTGGAATGCCCTGGGGCTCCCAGCTCGACCTCCTCACCCCTGGGTGTAAACCAGCCCTTGGAAGCAGTTCCTTGTTCTGTGCCTCTGCTCCGTGCTTAGGCGCCACCCCCCTGACAGGCTTCTTGTTTAGAGACTTGAGGCAGCAGCCTGGGGACATGGAGAGTGTAAAGACTAGAGAATGGTTTTCCAGACCTCTGCTCTTCTCCTCCTGGTGGACTGAATGGAAGGGGAATCGGTTTTGCAGCAGAATCGACTGTGAGCGAAAGGCGGGCTTCCCACCCTAGACCCTTCCCACGGTCTTTAGTAATCTTTCAGTCAAGAGCCGTGGCCTGGATGGGTAGATGGCTCAGGCAGCAAAGTGTTTGCTCTGCACAGGACCTGAGTTTGGTCTCCAGTACACATGCATTAAAAAAACCAGGCATGGCAGCATGAAAATGTAATCCCAGCTCTAGGGAGGCAGGGACAGGGGACCCCTGGGGCTTGCTGACCTGCTGGTCTTGCCGAATCAGCATGTTCCAGGTTTAGTGAGAGACCTTGTCTCAAAAAAAAATAAGGCAAAGGACAATTTAGCCAGACACCCGATGCCAACCTGTGTCCTCCATACTGTGCTCCCCCCCACACACACATATAAATAAGCCATAGTTTACAAAATCTGCTGGGACAACAAGTTTGAAGTATCGGTGGACACTAACAGCCATGATCACCACAGCCAGTCTGGGCAGAAGGGCAGAATCTTGAGACTATGATTTGGATTCCTGGATCCAGCTGTGCCTGAATCTCTGCTCTTGGCAAAGCCGTTAAGCCAATTACTCCTCTTTAGACTTCGCCTTGCTGTTCCAAGTGTCACAGCACGGGAGCCAGCACAGGCGGACCATGTGGACTAAATGGAGATGTCTTCCCAGCATGCACCACAGTAGGAGAACCACACCATTCCCCAGGGTGAGCAGAGAAGACAAATAAATTTGGCTGCTGATAAGGGGTGGGCTTCTCCATCCAGGTCCTCCCAGTTCTACACAAGCTGTTGATTCAGCCTGCTGTCCCAGTGTCCGGCTACAGTGCCAGAAATGGCCATGGCGTGTCAAGTCTGACTCACTGCCAACTGCAGGGAGCAGCAGGAACCCCAAGTGTGCCGTGTGCACAGGTCTTCAGCTCACTTTGTCTCTGCAGTGACCTCCGTACCCCTTTCTTCATCCTCCATTTGCCCTTAAAGCACAGACAAATGCAGCAGTTGGACCTTCACACAGATGAAGACAAGAGCCACCAGCCACGCTGGGGACAATACAGAGCCTCTGTATTTTGGGGTAGCCGTGATGAGTTGAGTTTCTCTCCCCTTCCTTAACTACCCTTGGGGAAGATTCCCCTAGTGTCTGGTCAGTGTGTGTGTGCATACATGTCCATGTTTCTGTGTGTGCAAGAACATATGTAGGTGTAGATGCTTGTATCTATAGAGGTCAGAGATCAGCCTTGGATACATTGGTCCTTAGGAGCAATAAACCTTGGTTTTTGAGACAGGTCTCTTGCTGGCCTGGAAATTTCCAGTATGGCTCCACCGATGAGCAGGGAGGTCTAGGGATCCACCTGTCTTTGCCTCCCAGGACTGGGATTACAAGTACTCACCACCATATCCTTTTTGTTGTTTGCTTGTTTGTTTCCCTGTGGGCTCTGGAGATCAGACTAAGGTCCGTATGCTTGCATGGTAAGCACTTGGCCAACTGGGTCGTTTCTCTAGTCCACATCTGATCACTTTTAATTGGCCATGCGTGGAGAGGTCCAGTTTTACGTTTCTTTACTGCTGGCTCCTGCTTCCGAGTTAGCCTTTTAATCTCTCCAGATGTGGTGTGGGGACAGAAACATGATTGCCTTTGCCTTTATTCTGCTCCGTCCTCTGGGGTATCCCCTTCGCATTCCCCACCTCTGTAGACTTGGCCGTTGTCTCGCCCACACATAGCCTGGGCAGAAGTGGGCCTCACTGAGGAGTCCTTCAGGGAAGGCTGGCTTGATGGGCTTCTTAGGATAATAGTACATGTACTGGGAAACACGTATGGCCATTTTTAGCTGGGACTTGGGTTCACTAAAATTAAAGACTTGTGGCATCTTCTACAATGGCCCCGGGGCTCTTCACCTAGGTTAGTCACAAAACATCCTGTCCCCCAGGAACACAGAGACAACCAGCTATGTGTTTATTTGTCATAAGAAATGGTTGCACATGATTGTAGAGAGAACATTATACAGGAAAGCCCATGGGTGACTCCAGTTCAAGTCTGAAGATAGGTAAGCAAAACAGCACAGCTTGAAGGACTCCAGGCAGAGACTGAGTCCCCTCCAATGGCTCTTGGGTCTCCCCAGGCCGCCAGCAGACTGAAAGAGTCCCTCATATTGGGGAAGCCTGTCCCTCTCTCAGCCACCAATTCCCAGGCCATCCTGCTCACGCCACAACCTGAAGCCATGCCTATCCAAGCAGGTACCTCCTGGGCCAGGAAAATTAACACAGTATATCACACATCACTGGACTCTAACAGCACTGAGGCTGCTGGTCTGTGTGATGGTGTTGGCCGCCACCAGGTCACACGTGACAGGTTTCCACCTTGCTCCATCTTGGCTCTCTTTGCTGAGGGTGTTGGCTCTGATTTATGGGGAGACCCTGTGGAGATGTTGTGCATCACACGGCCGGGGTTTAGCCACAACCAACAGCCATGATATGCTGAAGCCTCCAACTACACGAGACACTTCATAGAAATGTATTCCCAACCCAGTCACATGTAGCGTCTCAGTTACAAGTTCATGATAGTCACTGAGCACGCGGACCCATAGAGCTGGGGCTTCCAAACTCAGGGTGCTGAAGCCCATAGGCTTTGGGGTGATTTCCTGTACCATGAGAGAACCGGTTCCCACCCCACCTCCCTCTCCCAGATGCCTTACCAATGTGTGGGGGAAGGGCACTAGTGTCGGCCAAATATCTACTTGTCTTTTTTCACACTCCCTAACCTTCCTTGTGATTAGATTAGGATCACATGACCAGCCATGGCCAAGGATCTCTGAGCAGAAGTAATACATGTACCTTCTTGCCAAAATATTCCTGGGCTGTGGGCCACACTGCAATCTTCTACTCCCGCCGTGGGCCTCTGGAAAGTATGTCTGTGGAGGAACCAGGATCCCCCAGTGCAGGAAAAGCTGACCTGTCCATCCAGTCCTTTGGAGTGCATTGTAACAGCGTGGAACCATAGGTTTGGGAGCGTTGGTTACTGAATAATTGCCAAGACTAACGAATCCACAGCAGATTACCAAGGGGTTACCAAAGCCCGCATGTGCATGAGGCCCATAGGAGGTGTCCCATCAGGAATGCAGGCTCAGACATACTGGAGAGTCCTCTAAGATGCTATCACAAGGCTCTGGGAAGAAGACTAGCTGTGCCAGCAAGCCGTCCAGTCCCTGCATTGTGATGGGCAGGCTGTGTGCACGAGGCAGGAGCCTGGTGGGAGACAGGTAAGGCCACCACCCCAGCTTCTACAACAAGAGCACGAGGTACTCTCTCCAGCAGGTGACCCTGTTCTGAGTAGTTCTTACAGACCCAGAATTCCAGGCTAAGCCCTTTGGATACATTATTCCAGGTTGGTATGCAGTGAGCTTCTGTATGCCTGGGAGCTTTGAACTCTTGCATTGACCTCTCTCTAACGAGGCTGTGGAGACAGACACTAGTGAGTTCTCTGCCTTCCTTTGTACCTAGTCAACAGGAAACCCAAAAAAACCTACGACATTCCGGAGAGGTAAAGTTGGGATGTGATGATTTAATGGATCATCTGGGCCAGACTGAAGTACCCAGTGATTAGTCAGATGTTTCAGAAAGTGTTTGCCATCACCTGCTGTCAGTCAACTTGGTAAAGAGGCTGGGCCTCCAGTGTTTGGCTGGGCGTGGCTCAGTCAGGAGGGACCCTAAGAGCAATCCCCAGGCTTCTCCAAGGAAGGAATTTTGCCTTAAGACTTCTATAGTCTCCAGCTCTCAGCCCGCCTTCAACCTGTCCTTAAAATAAATAGATGTCACCTTCCATCATTCAGGTGTGCATTCTGTCTCATTTGTCAGCGATTTAATGTCCTACACCCAACTGATCAGGGACGGGGACTGAAGTCAGGATGCTGCCGCAACGCAGGCAGACTTTGTTTCCTCAACTGACCCTTGCAAGCAGATGGCTGACTGGCACTGTGTGGAGTGAGTTTCCAAGCTCTTGGGACGGCACATGTGGGTCATGAGCAAACACTGACATTGCATATATGACTTGGGCATCCGGCTGGCTGAGTCCAAGTATGTGAACCCACTCACAGATGGGGAGGACCATCCAAGGCCTGTAGTTCATTTCTCTGGAGGTCCCTGCATTTAGTCTATACTCCAGGGGGCGAGGGCTTGCCAGTGTCCTTTCACTAGAAGCCATAGCTGCTGTCAGGCGGCTCCAACTACTGGTCTCTGAGGCTCTCGGGTCAGTACTCACTCTCTGCCCCTTCCCTACCCCGTCCACACTGATATTAGAGGCAGCCCAAGTCCTCCATACAGGCTCCTTGCGAAGAGCTACTCAGTGACCCCGCATTAACAGAGCAGCAAGTCCAGTCCTGCTCTCCTCACAGGGTAACTGCCGTGGAGGGGACTTCCCAGACCTTTGAAGCCGTTGGCAACTGGGAACAACTCCACTCTCCCTCCAGTGTCCCAGCGACTGGTGACGACTTTAAATCAAGA
The DNA here is from genome assembly GCF_017639785.1 of Mesocricetus auratus. NCBI lineage: Eukaryota > Metazoa > Chordata > Mammalia > Rodentia > Cricetidae > Mesocricetus > Mesocricetus auratus. The sequence goes on along the minus strand of NW_024429208.1, from coordinate 7,915,902 downwards.
AATCCAACCAGATTCTGGAAACGTATCTTGGCTTTTTTCCCATTAAAGTCAGCTCCCCACAGCAGCTGGAAACACCGGAGGAAACAGGAAATCCAGGACCTTCCACGTTCCTCCTGGAGGAGAGAGATGGGGCTTCTCCTGGACGTGGCACGGGATGCAGGAGGATAGGGGTTTCTGTCCTGTGCCCTGGGGACTCTGTCTAAATCCAAACTGGGGGAAAGCCAGCCCAGGTCTGACCCGGGAAAGCCCCTGGGGGAGTTTCCTTTCACATCTTGGCATGTGTTTCCTGGGGGAGGAAGTTCATATCCTCTTCCTACAGGGATTCCCCTTCCTGGGGACACCTCATCCACCTCCCCAAACCAGTCACTATGGAGACCATGTTGCGGAGGCGGAGGTGGAGGTGGGCCAGCTTCTGCCTGACTTCCCTGGGTCCTTCTGCCTGCTTGGAGTGAGGACTCAGGGCAGGGCATCCTGACTTGCTGAAAAGTTCGAGTTTTTTTTTCTCACAAGCTGTGCCTTTGTTCTGGTTCTGAACAGTATTGTGCTAAAATGTTGTCAGTCTTGCTTAGTGAGGGTTTAGTGGCCTCTTACATTTTGTTCCAAACAAGTGACTGGTCTCTTCTGAGGCAAAGTAGGGCAGGGAATGGGATCTGTGGCGTTTACCCTGAATAACTTTGGGGTGTCTCTGACTTCATGGCCACCAGGCGCAAGGACATGGAGCACCCTGAGGCTCCCTGAGCTCACTGGGACTGGGCTTGAAAGTGTGAAGGTAGGCTCTGGAAATCAACACTAGGTCCCCCATCAGCTCAGTAAGAACCAGTGACTACAATACAATGTAGCAGGCTGGGACAGCTTAGTGGCTCAGCAACTGCAGGACAGAAATGGGGCTCTCAGGTCTGTGTCTGTCACAGCCAGGGTTTCCGTGGCAGGGGTAGACTGGAGGCTGGGTTACACCCTCACCGAGAAAGCCGGGACCCAGCTTGGGCAGAGGTCCAGACCGTCACCTGGAAGGTCCTTAAGGCAGTACCCCAATCTCCTCCCAGGTCCCCTGTGGCAGACACCCACAGCTGAACACTAGGAAGAGCTCAGGGAATCCTGCAGAAGACAGGGAGGAAGGGTTGTAGGAGCCAGAAGGACACCACAAGAAACCCACAGAATCTACTCACCTGAGCTCACAGGGGCTCACAGAGACTGAACTGACCGCCAGGGAGCCTGCGTGGGACTGACCTAGGCCCTCTGCAGATGTGCTACAGCTGTGTAAGTGGTCTTAGGGGACTCCTGACTGTGGGAGCAGCGGCTGTCTCTGACTCTGCTGCCCGCTTTTGGGTCCCATTCCTCCTACTGGGTTTCCTCATCCAGCCGTAACAGAAGAGGCGGTGTCTGGTCTCACAGCAAAGTGATCTACCTTGGCCGTCTGACATCCAGGGGAGGCCCTCCTGTACCTGAACAGAAACAGTAGAGGCATGGATGGGGGTGGGGTGGTGGAGGGAGGTGGGGGAGAGGAACTGGGAAGGAAAGAGGGAAGGGTCATTTTGGTTGAGATGTAAAAACAAGAAATAAAGAGAAAGAAAGGAAAAGAAAAGAAGGAAAGAAAGCCTCCTGAGGTATGGAGACCTTCTCACCAATCTTCATGTGGTAGATGGTCTCAAGGTGCCTGGAGGACACTCTCCTATCTTGCCAGGATGCGGCCCCCACAGCCTGGCCCAGCTTGCAGAAATCCTCATCCGGGAGGCCCAGCTCTCCTCAGCTTAGCTCCCTCAGACAGGAAAGCCCCTGGCAGGGCACTAGGAGAACCAGGCTCCAGGCCAGCACAGCTCATTAGGCTGGAGGGGTGGGGCTGTACATGCACACAACATGACACAACATCTCCACAGACAGATAAACATTGCTCACACACAACCGGGAGCACACACCATAGACATACACCACAGACATACAAATTCTACACAGTACATGCACACACACACACACACACACACACCAGGGGAACATATATACCATGACAGTTGCACAAATACACACAACATTCACACCCTAGCAGACATACTTCCGCACTAAACACACACCAGGTTCACACACACACACACACACACACACACACACACACACACACCATACCCACAAGGTCACAGCTTATGCTTCCCTCACGGGACACCCAGGACAGGCTTTTTGACTGCAGCCAGTACACACAGCTGTTGTCAAGCCTCTACTGATCTCATCCTGGACCCAGATGACTCTGCTCTCTTCCTTGGTGCTGCAGGGCTCTCTGGGTTGGGGTCAACGCCCAGCTCTCCACAGAAGACCCTGGTATGTATGCCAGACATTGCTTTCACATCGGACAAAGACATACCCCTGCTGAGCCCAGACAGGCCAGGCACTCACTCTAAAATGCCCAGCTCAGGGAGGCCTTCAGCACACTCTACTGCAGGCCTCAGGCCTTGCTGGACATGGGCTGGTTAGTCACCTGAATTAGGCTGAAGCCAAATTCTCTTGTTCACTGCTTCCCAGTGCTACAATGGGAAGGTAGTGGGGTCCCTGTCCATATTGCGGAGGGTTGCTGTGTAGCCAACTGGTCCCACTTCCCCATTTCGGACCATTTAGCAGAGACCTGGGGACCATGTCTCACCCTCCCAGAAGCCCCTGCTAGTCCCTCTAGGCCTTCCACACAGCCTTTGCCATGCTATTGCGGGTCACTCCTCTTTCCTTTCCAAAGACCAATGGATGCCTCCGGCCTCTTCCAGCCTCGCCTTTCCCACCTGCCACTTTGTCCCTGGCGCGTGCAGCTTCCCCTGAAGTGTCTGTTCTCCCCCAGAGGACCCAGGTACACCCTCTCCTCTCATGGCCTTGCTCCCTTCTCCACCGAAGGAGGTCACACCGATAGCAGGGCTAGCACGTGTGAAATCCTGCAACGTCTTCCCCTGGGGACCACGATGGATGGGTTGGATGTGGACATCAAAATCTCATGGATCTGATAGGCAGCCGGCTGGGCTCAGAGAAAAGGGGAAGCTGGAGAAGTCGGGTGGGGCTTCATTAGAGGATGAGCTAGAGGTGATATGGAGCCAAGGGTGAGCTACGTGTGGGGTTCTTTGCCATCGTTCCTGCTGGGACAGCTCCCAGCCCCCACTATGCTGTCCCGTGCCTTCTTTCACCGGTGTCTGCTGGAATTCTCATGGCTGCGGCGGAACAAGACTGGAAATGAGAAGGGCTCCAGAGTTAGGACCACGGCTGTTCAGAGAGGGCTCCAGGCCACTTCCCAGCGGCTCTCGCCAACCCTGTGTTTTAAGCGGCTGATTACAAAGCGGCTGCCATGACTTTGAGTGCCATAGCCACTCACAACAGGAAGAGCCGCTCCTGGAGGCTTGAGAGATGCTAATATGCCTGGTGCCTTAGCTAAATGGAGTCCTGAGCTCATTCCTCTCCAGGCATCGCTAAAGGTGAGGACATCACCGAGACGGGTCTGCACCTCCCTGGATACACTGCAGGTAGCCTCTTGGCCTCCCTCTGGCCTCCTCGACTCACACTGTCTATGAAACCTTACGGTACCGTGATTTTTGTCCCACCCCAACCAGCAGTTTGTCCCAGAACAGCAGAATAGAACTCTCATAGTGACTTACACCAAAGAGACCTTAGATGGCCTTTTATCCAGGGCTCCAAGTGCCAATGGTTAGTCAGCACAGAACAGTCACCCCCAACCCCTGGGGGCCACTTTTCTCTGCCCCTAAACCCACAGAGCCCATGTCCATCAGGTGAGAGTCCTGATGTCATATTTTACTGTGACACATGTGAAATCTGTGACAGTTTGCCTGTGACAGAGCTGAGAGAGAGGAGAGAGAGAGAGAGAGAGAAGGCAAGCTTGTCTGTCTTTCTATCCCAAGAAACTAGATATGGAGGCCTCCAAAACCTGGCAGCGGTAAAAGTTTCTGGACACTCCGTGACTAAAGGTCAACTCAAACACATGAAGAATCTAAGAGGTTGCTGGCAGTGGCCGCCTGCGTTGTACCCTGTGACCTCACTGTAGCTTTGGTCCCAGACACACAGTGTGCATACTGACCGTGCACGCTGTGCATGGAACAAGGTGTTTTTAACGTGCATATAAGCTTGTCTACCGTTCAAGAAACAATGATAGAAAATAAGTGAACATCTCCCCCTTCAGCACGTGTGTATAAATCAGCGCGTGTTTGAGCAGGGTTGGGATAGAATGCTTAATTTTACAAACTGCTGTTTGGGTTGCTGATTCTGACCTGGAATCGGGACAGGATTTCCAGTGATGCCTGGGATAGCCTGAAACATGTTCCCACCGTTTCGTTCTACACATCTCTATGAGGCAGTGCCCTAAGCACTGATGGTCATCAAACAAAAATACCGACCAACCCCTAGGAACACGGAAGAAGCCCTGAGTCCTGCAGAGCTAACCATTCAGCCACGGTTTCATGCATTATGTAGCGGCAGATGAGCACTTTTGTCTGAGTGTACAAATTTGCCTTTTGTCTTTAACAATTGGTTGATCAGATAAACAGCAAAGAATTACTTGGAAATAAACTTCTTACGACTTATTCTCAGGATATGTTTGATTCCCGTACCCATTTTCTATGACTGCATAACTGAGGTTCATGTAAGACTTTCTCCGAGGGGAAAGGCTCTCCCCTGCGCTAACGGCCTTCACTTTGGGATGAGCACTTTCTACCATGAGAGCCTGTTCTCTGTCCCTAGCCCAGACAGCACCCCTAGACCTACCCATCTGGGGTCACCATTGAGAGGTTCTTCCCACTGCTTTGGTTCTGCATATACACCCTCTCCCTCCCCTGAGCTTCCTGCCTAGGTGGGGATACCTAGTAGGGCAGATGCAACCCCAGCTGAGCAGTTAGATCCCCAGGACAGCCATGGTCTGCCAGCTCTGAGGTAATGCCACCATGTTCACGCTATGTCCCCACTCTGGGCAGGGACAGAGCCAGATCTTTCCAGCAGATCAATGTCCACCCAAGGAGGTCTTGCTCGCCAAATGTCTACACAGTCTCACTGTTGTCTGGTCACCACTCAATGGCTTTCCCCTCCCTTGTGGCTCTGATGGCTGTCTGTGATGACCACATGGGGCAGGTCTGAAGACACAGGGCTGCTTCACAGCCCATCAAAGGCTAGGGTAGAAGATAGACCAATAGATGGCAGCCTTCCTGGAGGAGGTGGTGTTGGCAGTGGCGTCTGCAAGAACACAGACTTCTCAGGTGAAGATATCGGAGGGCAAATGCTTTAGAGAGGATAGAGTGAAGCTTGGAAAACACAAGTGCCTGGGGGCTAGGAGCCAGACCGGAGGCACGCAAAGGCTATTGGGTAGGTGTGATGTCAGTTGAGTCTTAACTGTGTGAGGAAACACGGCTGCTTACTGTTCAATGTCAGTGACATGGGTACCTTTAATTGGCCCCAGACCTAAGGCAAGAAATGCCTAGATGTTCTTATCCTTTCTGCCTGCCAGGGAGAACAGGATGCAGAGTGGTTACCTCCATGTGGCTTGGCCACTGCTGTCAGGGATCAGGCCTTTTCTTAGCCACATTGACCCAGAGGAACAGTGGGGGCCAGCCTGGGGGTGATCAATTTGGCACCTCCTGCCCTGCACCCCACACTTACTGGTGGTGTTTTGCCTCCTCAGCAGCATTTTCCATGAGTCTTCTGGACTCTCCCATCCATCCACCCATCCACCCATTCATCCATCCATCCTTCATCTACCCATCATCCATCCATCCATCCATCATCCATCCATCCTTCATCCATCCATCATCCACCCATCCACCCATTCATCTATCCATCAGCCATCCTTCATCTATCCATCATCCATCCACCCATCCATCCTCCCATCCATCCATCCTTTGGGGCAGTGGCTGGGACCATGACCTACTGAGAAGTAACCAGGATCAACATGCAGCTTCTGGTAAATTCCCTGCTTTTCTTCACTATTTCTGCCCACTGTGCATCTGTCAGAATAGATGTGTCCTATGAGAGAAATAAATCCAAGTAGCTTTAAGCCTCTGGGGCATTGATGCTATTTGTCATTTTAGCTGGCTTTGCCTATGGTGACAAAAGGCTTCACTGTCCTCAACTTGTTCTGGAAAGGGAGGAATTGTTGGGTCACCTGTTTCTCTCTCATTCTGAACTCAGTATAGACAATGCCACCTGAAGGAGCCCTCCTGCGGGTCCCTCTAGCTGCCCCCATGAAGCTTTCCCCAAACAACGCTTGAGTCATCCCTGAAGAGGCTGGCTGCATTTTACCACCCCAGTGGAGCCAGGGCAGAGGCACTGAGGGACCCTCCTAAGCCCTGCATGATTGCTATTTTGCACTCAGGATAGACAAAACCACCTGAAGGAGCCCTCCTGGTGCTCCTTGCCTGGCACCTCCTGTGTACCCGCTCCTGACTACACACCCGATGGCCCTCACCCTGCTGCCCTCTGCTTCCTTCTCCCCGCCCACCTGGCACCTCGGCTCTGTAAAGCTGCTGGAGGATGTCTGGGGACCCTCCATCCTGCCTGTACTGCCGTACCACGCTGTGCGTAACGGGAACATGGTCCGTATCTGTGCTGAGGGATGGAGCTCATCATGTCTGGACCACTGTGATGCCGTGCAGAGACACACTGAGTGCGTGAAGAAAGGAAGGGGGGATGGGGGCTCGTTTTTTTAGTTTGCCGAGCAACAGAGCTAACATTTCCCCTTCCTGTTCCTACAGCTGTAACTCACCTACGGGCGATCAGGAAACTGTCCTTCCATGTGCCCTGTGCTGCTTGGCAGCGGCAATCTCAGCCTGCAGCCTGTAGCAACCTCACCCACGGGTGCCCAGCGATGGGCCGGAGGGACAGCATCCTCATTGGTCTGTGTGGGGCAAGGTGAGTGAAAACAGTCCTGTGTCCGCTCAGCAGAACCCACAAAGCCTGGGCACCCGCCACCTCAAGCCTTGCTCTCAGCTCCTGTCATCTGTAGTCTATAATATGCTCAGGGCCACTGCAACCCAGCCTTCCCTCCCCACAGCTAGACCCTGCCCAGGCATGCCCTCAGCCCCAGACCCTCTGCTATGGGAAAATGAACAGGCAACAGTGTTGACTGTGAGAGCTAACAGGCCATGAGGTCTCTGCCTTCTGGAAAGGACAAGACAGTGCTTGCAAAGTAGACTCTCCACCCCCTTTCCCTCCCCCCCCCGCTCTCTAGCTTCCTCTCTCCTCCCTCTCCCTCCCATCTTTCCTCCTTTCCTTCCACCCTCTGATGAAGCAGTGAGAAAGCTCTTACTTAACAGATGCCGGAACCTTGACCGTGACCTTCAGCCTCTAGGCTGTGAGAACTTCACTTGTTCCTTATAAATCACAGATCTGGAGGTATTCTATTACAACAGCTCTCATAGACTGGACCCCTCCCTTTGCCACCTCGCCATCCCCCTCCCTCCCTGGCCCGTTACCCGAAGCTCCGCTCATACAGCTCCTGCTAGAACCTAATGGCATTGGCTGCTCCTGAGATGGAGGGGGCGACTCGCTGGGGCAGGTGACATCCCTGTCCCTGTGTGAGTAACTGTCCTTCAAGAAGCATGCTGGGCCTGGGTGCTACACAAGCTGGCAGACGATTTCTCAGGACAGCGAACCTTTGGCCCCGGAGCAGGAACCGTGTGGCTATCCCTCCTGACCCGGCCCCTCTCCTCCTTGTCTGGCTTCTGGGAGAGCCGTCTGCCACCTTTCTTTGGGCGCTCAGGGAGCCCTGGTCACTGGTGGAGAACTCAGACCACTAGTGGATCCGGGTGTCAGAGACAGGAGCATAATGGGAGCGGCAGGCGACCGTCCAGAAGACTCCCTCCCTGCTTCGGGGTGATGGGCCTCAGAGCGGCCCTGGTATGTGGGAACGCAGAACCGACTTCCTGATTTGCGTTCAGTGGTGAGAGTTCACACGGATGGCTCATGACCACTTTTGTGAGATCTGCTATTGCTGCCATCCAGATCGCAGATGGCTTCTGGAAGTTTCTGCTATGCACTGTACACCCCCCCCACTACCACTGGCAACACCACTCACCGGTGGAGTCAGAGGTCCTACTTGGAAAGTAGAAAGTTCCTGGAATAAAGAGCAGTGGCTTGAGCTGAGGATCGTTCATCCAATCTGACACCTCGTGTGGAAACAAAACACCTCAACAGAGGTTTCCATAAAGATTCTTTGAAAGGTTTGGCTGACTCTGCAAGTGCTTTAGTCTCTTGGTAGATTAGGCCTTGCTCTGTTAAGAGGCCCCAGTGTCCAGGAAGACACCGCCACAGAGCTTACAGAGAGCTGCCTGTCCGTTAAGAAAAGCTGAGGCCGTTTTTCTAGATGTCATCACATGTGTGGAATTTCCATTCACTTTGACTGCTTTTCCAACCCTAAATATTTTCTATGATTGGGATTCTGTATTACTTTTCTTCCTTCCTTCATTTTTGTTTTTTCAAAGCAGGGTTTCTCTGCGTAGCCTGGAACTCGCTCTGTAGACCAGGCTGGCCTCAGACTTGGAGATCCACCTGCCTCTGCCTCCCAAGTGCTGGGATTAAAGTCGTGTGCCACCACCGCCTGGCTTGTATTACTTTTCTTTCACAGTGACCCTGCATAAAGTATCCCAACATGCATAAGCATGGATCCACTAAACCTGAATCCACCGCAGTGGAGCAAGATGATCAGGGAAGCTTCTGGAAGGACTGAGAGGGCAGTCCATTTCCCTCTCCAACAAAACCAATCACCCCAGCCACCATCTGGTCCCCAGCACACACCCTGCCTGTTTCCACCCCTGGGGTTCTCTGTTGGCCTGGCTACCTAGAGAAAGGGTTTCCCAAGATCCTGTGTGTACCCTGAGTTTCTCAAGGGGAGTCCTGCCCCCTCTCAGCTTCTTGGCTATCTGTAGGTCTTTGAGGGCCCTGTCAGAGGACCATGGCACAGAGGTGCGCTTTTCTCCAGAGAGACCAGAGGGAAGAAAGAGCAGCCCACACTGCTGAGAGCTTCTCCACAGTTCTGGGCTCTAGGCTTGAGGGCCATTCCGCCAAGCAGAAGAGCCACGTGGAATTCTCTGAACATCTCTGGAAACTGGGAAGCATGCAGGGAGGCCCTGGGACAATGTCTTCCGATAAGAGGTAAACGACAGCCGGGCGTTGGTGGCGCACGCCTTTAATCCCAGCACTCGGGGAGGCAGAGGCAGGCGGATCTCTGTGATTTCGAGGCCAGCCTGGTCTACAGAGTGAGTTCCAGGACAGCCTCCAAAACAATACAGAGAAACCCTGTCTCAAAAAACCAAAAAAAAAAAAAAAAAAAAGAGGTAAACGACAAACTCGGAAGCTTCCTGCCGGTCTGTGAACGCCGGCGCGCATCTGCAGTACCCATGCGTACAGACCTCGGCTTTAACCCTGTCCTGCTGACTCTTCTCTGGCCTGGACTCTTGTGGCTTGGAGGATTCAAACTCATTTCCAGGCATCAAGTTGAACAGCTGGAGAGGCCAGGATGCCCCCGATGAGCAGCTGAGAGACCCAGCCTGGTAGTGTAGAGGCACCAGAGCAGGGAGGCGGGGCAGTGGGCTCTGCCCTCCAGGAACAATGGCCCTGTCACCCTGGCAGGGCTCTTCCTTGATGAGATTCCTCTTCGTGTGCTTCTAGCCACTCGGAGCATGAACACATACTCGCAGCTCTGCGGCTGTTTATGCACCCACATGAACAGGTGGGATCATACCAAGGTACCAGGACACAGAATCGAGCCGAAGCATGCTGGTCTAACAGTCCCAACTGAGCACTTAGGAAGGTGCGGCAACAGGATGATAAAGACACCAAACACGCCTGCCCCACATGGTGTCTCAAGACCAGCATGGGCACAGAAGTATTGGAGGGAGAGCAAGGCCCAGCAGCGGCCCATTCACGTAAATTCTAACAGGAAACCACGATAAATCAGGGTTGGAGGTGGGAACAGAGCCCAGCGTGACCAGAGAGAGAAGTGCGGGCTGATAACATGGCAAAGGGCTGTGTGCTGTTGCTGCCTCTGCTTCTCTGTAGAAGTGTGGATTGCGGGGAGGGCTGGGGACCCAGATCTGAGTGTCCTGGGCACTCTGGGGACACCCCTGGATATGAACAGCTCTAGTGACCTGGGATTGGCTCTGCAGATGGCCTCACTGTATAGACGGGAAACTGATGGGCTAGTGGCGGGGTATAGGGCTTCTACTGGCTCGTCTACATCAACTTGACACAGGCTGGAGCCGTTTTGAAAATGCCCCCACCAAATTGGCCTGTGAGCAAGCCTGTGGTGCATTTTCTTAATTATTGATTGATGCGGGAGAGCACAGCCCATTAGGGGCGGTGCCATCCCTGGGCAGGTGGTCCTGGGTTCTATAAGAAAGCGCAATGAGACAGCCAGGGGAAGCAAGCCAGTAAGCAGCGTTCATCTGTGGCTTCTTTCTTAGTTCCTGCCCTCCAGGTTCTAGCCTCGAGCTCCTAACTGAGTTTCCCCAGTGATGGCATGTGACCTGAGAGTTACAAGCCGAAGGAAACCCTTTCCTCCCTGAGTTGGTTTTATCATGGCGTTTCATCACAGCAATAGAAACCCTAGGACAGGGCTGCATGAGGGAGTTTACTGTGGTGACTAGTAAACATGCCTGTACATGTGTGTCCACACACAATGACTACATGCACAACTGAATCAGAGGACAGAGCCCTGGGCATGTGTCCTTGAGGTGCTGGGCCGTTTCTTCTTCCCCAGCAGGGTGGCTTCTGGCTCTAGAAAGCTGGCAACTCCCCACATAGCCTTCCAGCAACTTGTTATCACTGTCTGCCCTTGTACTGCCTGCTGGGATCCCATATAGCGGGGAGGGTCCAGCCTAGCTCTGAAAACCCTGGGACCACCAATCCCTGCCCTCCATCCCCCAGCTCTGTCCTTTTCCAGCTCTGAGGGAGGGGGGTGGTGCATGTACCTGTACTGTCCTGAGCCCACGTTTTATCTTTCGTGGCTGTGTTCCAGCCCTGCCTCATGCAGTGGGGCTGTGGGCACGCTGGTGGTTTGATGAGGGACGACTCGCTTTAGAGACGTCTTGGGCAGCTCTTGCAGATCCCACAGAGCCAAAGCTTCCCCTCCAGACCCCTCATCCTCCTTGAGCCCCACATTATCACATGCCCATCCTGTGTGTCCGTTTCACAGGCCTGCGCTCCACTCAGCAGTGAAGTACCCCTCCCAGTCCCACCACGTGACCCCCACCCCCCCACCCCCGCAGCTATGCTGCCTGCGTGTGAAGAAGTTCCAACTCTCCACAGTCAACAGTCTCTGGTCCTGGTCCCTGGTGTCCTGGGTGAAGGCCTCGCCCCTTCAGGTGGATCTGTGTGCAAGTTATCCCAGATGTGCCTGACCTGAGCAGCTGGCAGGCTGACCCTGGCACTGCCAGCAATCCTGTGTTCCTATAAAGGGTTGAGATGACAGCCGAGGAGGACCCTAGGACCTAGCGCCGTCAGACGGGCAAGCCACATCAGGCCAGTGGTTACTGTCGGTACCATGGAGGAGAGGAAGAAGAGGGTTTTAAAGTTCTGTCAGTGATGGTATGGTAGGGCCCAGCTCAGGGAGTGTGGTGAAACCTCGAGACCTCTACCTGTTCTGGCTCCCATCGAAGAGGACCAGGAAGGGGCCGAAGTCCTGATGCCTGCTAGGGACCAACGCATGCCACTGCTCAGCCTGGAAAGCCTGTGAGGATGTACTCTGGAAAGCCTGTGAGGATGTACTCTGGAAAGCCTGTGAGGACGTACTCTGGAAAGCCTGTGAGGATGTACTCTGGAAAGCCTGTGAGGACGTACTCTGGAAAGCCTGTGAGGACGTACTCTGGAAAGCCTGTGAGGATGTACTCTGGAAAGCCTGTGAGGACGTACTCTGGAAAGCCTGTGAGGATGTACTCTGGAAAGCCTGTGAGGACGTACTCTGGAAAGCCTGTGAGGACGTACTCTGGAAAGCCTGTGAGGATGTACTCTGGAAAGCCTGTGAGGACGTACTCTGGAAAGCCTGTGAGGATGTACTCTGGAAAGCCTGTGAGGATGTACTCTGGAAAGCCTGTGAGGATGTACTCTGGAAAGCCTGTGAGGACGTACTCTGGAAAGCCTGTGAGGACGTACTCTGGAAAGCCTGTGAGGACGTACTCTGGAAAGCCTGTGAGGATGTACTCTGGAAAGCCTGTGAGGACGTACTCTGGAAAGCCTGTGAGGACGTACTCTGGGCACTCCTTGCAGCTCACCCTTTCAGGGTGTCTTTACATGGCTGTGACAGACACAGAGCCGAGCATTTGTGTGTGTGCGGTGTGACAACTGCCCCACCTGGTTCTGGGCCTCCGCAGCAAGAAGAAGGTTCTGGAATGTTCTTCCAGTTACACAGTGGCAGGAGGTCTAACCCTCACACCTGGCACTTTGAGCTACTGGGAAGTTAGGAGCTAGTCCTGCACACGATGATATGCGTGGAACATGATGATGTGCATGGAACTGAGGTTTGGAAAGCTCTGGAGCCCTAGGCTCAAAACCAGGCCTACGCTCTACTCTGGGGGTGCCGAGAGATCTGTGGAGGACAGAAGCCGGCCAGGCTAGCTGCTGTGGCACTGGGGAGAAATGTATGCCCGCCCCTATTCTTTTTCAGACAGCAGCCAGCCCAGGGAGGCTGGACCTCAGAAACCTGGCCCCCAGGACCGTTACCAATTCACTGCTAACATTCACGCTTGTCTCAGCACCGTGGTTCTCCAGCTGAGACCCGGCAGGACTGGTGGGGCTCAGGCTCCTCAGAGAAACTGCATCTCCAAGCCCAACTGACTGGAGCAGGGGGGAGGGTAAAGGCCGCCTCTGGAAAGAGAAACACACTGGAAGCCTCGGATGGTGCTGCTGTTGCCATGGCAATGCTGGCTGCAGGGAGTGGAGGGCAGGTGGACCGGTAGCTGCCACTCAGCCTGGTTGTCAAGTCTTCTGAAGGCTCCCAGCCCCATACCGCTCCCTCCCTTACCCCTTCCTTTCCCCAAAGGTGTGTGAACCACATCACCCCCACTGCTTCCCCTGTGGAGAGTCTCACTCCTAAAACACCTCAAGTTAGAACATCTCACCGGCAGCCAATCAGAGCCCTGTAACCGAGGGCTGACTTCACCTCAGCCTCATCCCACGCCAGAGGACACAGGGGTCAACATGAGTTCCACACTGCTCCAGAGTGAGCCCACCCCTCAGAAGAGGCACCATGCTTTTCCTTTGGACTTAAAGCGTTGAGGCTGCCAGGCTGAGCCGGCTGGACCACCGTACAAAGATGTTTTCTGGACATTGCACCCTCTTGGAGAAAAGCAGAGCCTCTTACCAAGGGAACTGGGATGCCACAAGTGTCTCTGGACCTCCAATTATGTGAGGGAACACTTGGCCTTTCCTTGCTAAAATTTGAGTTCTTTGGGTGTACATGCTGGGGTCCTGCCTGCCACTTCTGATCCAAGAGGCCTGCAGGATGGGTCTCCCTCATATACTCTCTCCCCAAACTTCTGCCTCTCCCAGGCAGTAGGGGAGCCTACTGTCTTCCGAGGTGCTTAGGAGAGACAGAATGGTCAGCCCTTGCAGTGAGGAAGGGCTGAAGGTTCAGCCCCAGCTTCTGCTGATGAGGATGCTGTAAAATCTAGAGCTGGCAGTCTTCCAGACTCTCAGAGGGGAGCAAATATCATCGGGCCCTGGACCCCACTTCCCTGGATCTTGGATCACCTGCCCGAAGCAACTGAGGCGCCCGCAGCATCCGTGTCCATGTCTCAACCGCACCCGACACTTACAGGAGACTCCTAGCACAGGTGGAGCAGATGGTTAAGGCCAGGGACCCAGCGACAGTGGCCTAGAGCCCCGCATCCCAGCTATGCCTCAGAGTGTGTCCAGGGTGCATTCTTAGTAGATAAGGCTCAGAGCCAGCCTAGTCTTAAGCAGGTCAAGGATAGAGCCTATGAGGCTATCTACGCAGGCCCTGGGCTACCAATGAGTGGCTTTGGGCTCTAAATGGTCCCACCCATCCTACCAGGGTGACATCTCCCAGGAGGTACAAGATGTCCAGCTAGAATGCTGTGCCAGCTATGCTGGCACAACAGTCACGTTGCCGTGTGCCAAGCTCTAGGCTGGTGAGGAAGACAAAAGGAAGGCAGTCTCCATTGCAAACGGCAGCAGTTCCTCAGGGCCAGTGGCCTCACTCACCCAAGCACACTTCAATAGAGGAGGGATCTAGAGGGGGGCCTTTGGGTGCCCGCATCACACTGGCGCTGCCTGGGTATTGTGACAGCATCATTAAGGACTGTCAGTGTAGATGAGGGTGTCCCTAAGGTGAGCAGCTCCCAGAGGTATCTCTCCTAGAGTGACCCTAAAACAAAAGTGTCTGCTGGAGAAGATCAGGACCAGATCAGGACCTCACAATGCACTGTGTGCTGTGTACTCTGGGGAGCTGTGCCCTGGGGCCCCCAGGGACAAGGACAGCCATAGAAGCCTTGAGCTGCCCTGTAAGCCCTGCCTTATCGCTCTTCACACAGACTTGGCTGCAGTGACGACAAAGGTCACGGTGTCCCTGAGGTCACTGGGAGCACTCAGCAGGGGCGGGTGGGTAGGTGTTCAAATCAAGGTCCATCGTACTTCTCTGGTCTGACCTCCCCAGGCACAGCTACCAATCCAAGCGGGGCCAGCATACAGTCTTTCTCTTCTTGCCTTGCCCTAGGGGATGCAGGTTCCAGGCCCAGGACAAAGCAAAGCCTAAGGCTCCTTAAGCATTGGACAGCCCAAACTGTCCTCGGGCCACAGGTCAGATGCCTAAGGTAGACAGTGTCCCCAAGGATAGTAGCACCTTCACCAAACAGGAGGGTCACCGAGGCTTAATGCACCCCTTGCACAGCCCATCTCTCTCCGGCCTCCACCTGTCTGCTCCCTCCGGAGCCTGGCCAGGGCTCCCACAACCTCACATCAGAGCAGAGGGAGGATGTTGGTTCCCACAGAAACAGGCAAGCATCCAATTTCATCTCTGCTTCTTCTCAAAGCCTACTCAATGACAGGAGCACCCCACAGGACAGAGACAGACAAGGGTGAGGAAGAGGGGAGCCAGGGTGGTGTCGCAAAGAGATCTGGGCAGTTAAGCAGTGGTGCATGGAGAGGCCTGGGCAACCATCACAGGTAGGAGCAGAACCCCAGAACACACTCTCTGGAAGGAGTCCCTTCCTCATTCCCATGCAGGAGTATTTGTAGTCCATGCATCTTCCTCCTGTGATAGCAAAGCTGTCACCCGCTCAAGTCCATGCCAGAGCATCCTTCTAGACTGCATAGGAAATCCTATACCAACCCAAAGGTGGTGGCGTCGGAGAAAACACTTCAGCGTGCACACAAACCTGGAGTTCCCGGCACACGCCAGCGTGTTCATGTCTCCAAGAAGTTCTGTTGCTAAAATCCTGCCTGACCCTGCTTGCTTAAGTCTAACCTGGCATTTCTCAAACCTAACAGAGAACCTGGTTTGTTTAATGTCACGTTTATTGACATCCATGGGATAAGCTGCTGTGTAGCTGCACCCGGCACTTCCTTGTGTGGAGAAACAGAACTCCCGAGTCACAAGACTGAGGAAGGGACATGGTGTCCTTGAGGGCAGGCTGCCCCAAGCCCTGTGGGAGACGCTGCAGGGTGGGGGTCCTTGCTCATGCTGGGTCACTATGGAGGGCCCTGCTCCTCTATACGGTAGCTCTCTCTCCTCTCCTCCGCCACAGTGAGTCATGCATGATTCATTAATCTTAATGAAAATGCAAATACACCGCCAGCCTCTGCCTTAATTGAAGGCTGTTATGGGACCACGCTCTGGGCTTCTGGGCTGAGATGAACAGACGACCCTTTTCGCTTTCTTTGCCTGGAGTGGTACTGTTGGTGAAGGCAGCACAGACAGGCAGTTTGGTCCCTAAAGAGACCGCCTCCTTCTCCCTCTCCAACACACATGCTCACCCTGGGTGCGCCATTCCAGCTATGAACTCAGGCCAGCTGTCACTTCCTCAGTAGTACCTGGCCCTTGGGTCCCCAACTTGGCAACGGAGGAAATGCTAATTAAGGCT
Source organism: Mesocricetus auratus (assembly GCF_017639785.1). Lineage (NCBI taxonomy): Eukaryota > Metazoa > Chordata > Mammalia > Rodentia > Cricetidae > Mesocricetus > Mesocricetus auratus. Next base: position 7,899,850 of record NW_024429208.1, on the reverse strand, counting down.
TAGCTTCCTGTGAGAAAGAGCCTATTTCCTTCTGGCTGTCCTAACACAGCCTCCAAGTGGGTCAGAGAAGTTTCCAGATTCCCAAAGAAGCCTTGTAGGGGAAAATTATCCCTAATGCAGCTGAACCAGGCCCATGAGCAGTAGGGAGGGCGGAGGGCCAAGCAGGGGGCTGTTGGATAACCTGTCTCTTCCCTGGCCTTCATGTCCCCGTGTGTGTGAGCAACAGTGGGCTCTTGGTCTCTCACATCATCCCTGGGTGCCCTGAGTGGCCAACAGAGGTTCTAGGGCGGTGGAGCATCTGCACCCCCCCCAGACTGAGCTGAGAGTCAGCTTTGCAACCGAGGGAACTGGAGCTGGTACGGAGCCTGTTCCGTCCAAAACAGCCCTTCATGTCCAAGGGTTCCCATCGTGGCGTCAACCAGCTGCAGATGGAAACTATCTGGGGAGAGATTACATCTGCATGAAGCATGTGCAGACTGTGGGCTCCCATGTTTATTCCCCAAGAAATGGAGAACAGCAACCTCTTCCATGATGTGTTCGTGCTGCTGCGTAGACACGGTAGAGCTGTAGGTTAGATGGGGACCTGTGCCGTTCTGAACAAGGTCCTGAGCAATCAGAACTTGGCGTTCTAGGACACTCCTGGACCCAGAACCTGTAGTCACTGAATGTGAGCCTCCTCCTGCCCCGCATGGCCTGAGACATATGACCCAGCCCACAAATAACATTTAATTTATTATAACTTCATTCCATATAATTAATTATTATCAATGACATTTTAAACCTGTCCCCTCATTCTGCTACCAAATGATCCAGTTCTGAGCTGACAACTAGGGAGAGAGACATTATGTCATTTTGCCACCACCGTGCTTACATGGCTGACGCTGGGGCTGCCTGGCCTCGTTGAGGACATCTCTTCGCATCAGATGACAAGCAGAGGTGAGTCATTGCCATCCCAGGGTGAGATGTTCTGTCACAGAATGTTCTCCATGGTTTGACAAAGGCAAGTCTGCCAGGAACTGTTTTCCTCATCAACTTGATAGAAGTGGGTTTGACCAGCCAGGCTCCAGAGAGTGTGCCATGAAGCACCTGCACAGCGACAGCCGGTAATCCAGTTAGTGCCCAGCCTGCTGCCCTCTGGTAGACTTCCATTATTCTTTGCTGAAAAAAAAAGAAAGAGAAGAAAAGGAGACCCAGGAACTTTGCACCCCCTCACCCATTTCCCATGGGTCACATTGAGTAGGAGGTCCCTTGGCAAGCTAGTATGACACCTGTGTTGTATGAAGCCAGGAGTTCCTGAACGTGGCTTACATGTAGGCTTGGGTAGGCTCGTCTGGATGGGAACTCACTACATCCCCTTCTCATCCTGTTCAGGTGCTGTCGCTAGGTTCTACCACCTTGTTGGTACCTCTTGTCCCCACTTGTCAGACCAGTTCTCGGGACCTTCAAGTACCTCTTACAGGTCCTGGAGTCAGGGCAGCAGGAGCTGCACACAGCTGTGCTGTGGAGTTGGACACAGTCATGACTTTTTTTTCTAGTATATCTTTTATTTTTTATCGGCTTCTCACTGGCAACTCTAAAGCTTTGCATTTTAGGTCACATGTTTAACGTCTTGCTCAACTTTGTCAACTGCCATTGCTCTTTCTGGGGCTGGAATGAAAATGCAGTGCCTACTGGAGGAAAGAAAGCCCACTTCTACACAAGAGGACTGTGTCATTTGTTGTGCCCCACATTGTCAGCAGGGACTATCTGGCCCCACAGGCCACCATCAGGACCCAGCAGTAAGTCTTCTCCCAAGGACAGAAGCAGGAGCCGAGGTCACAAGGTACCAATGACGTTGTGCCAAGAGGCAGAAATTTGCATAATGAGAATAAGAAAAAACAAATCGCATAGAAGACCAGCCTTCAGACCCAAGAGTGAATCTGTCTCTGTCCCTGGGGAGGGATGTATGGCTCTAAGCTCTCATGCAGAACAGTAGCTGGGACCACTGTCCCCTCCTATGACTTCATTTCTGGACTGTGGCTGAAGCCCATGTGGGCTCTCCAAGCCACTGTTCTGGGGACTGGTGGGATCCCTGAACTTAGAGGGGCTCGTGTTTGTTAAGCATATTTTGAAACTCTGCCTGTGTGATGTCCCATTTGGATCAAAACTGCTCGCTGTCCTGGGTTGTTCTTTGTCAGAATCATGGGAGATGCCCTGTCAGTCAGTGGGTGCTGAAGTGATTTCACGTGGCTCTCTCTCACCAAATGTGACAGGGTTGTGGGGTGGGGTGGGGGAGGCATGGGGGACGGAGGAGAGCTGAGGGTTTGGAGAGGGCTGGCAGCTGCCTGGTGTGTCTTGGTGAGTCTGTACCCGGCACTCACTCCAGTCCTGCTCTAGAGTCACAGAAAAAGCAAGAGTTACTGGACAGTCAGTAGCCTGGTGAGGTCCATCTGCAGCTTGATACTGGGCACATTTTGTAGTGTTCAATGGAGAAATTCAGCTAAGGACATCCAGGTGCCTGGGGTAGGGAAGGCTCTGGTATCACGTCAGTCCCTTGTCCCTCATGGCAGCTAAGCTGACATCTGGAGCAAGCTGGTGTCTGTAAAACAAAAGGTACAACCCTGAGACTCTGGTCCAAGAACAGAGAGAAACGAGTCCGTTTAGCTGTCAGACCAGAGGGGAAGAGTGTGCAATAATGATGACCGGCCAGCATCAGCTCTGCTCAGGTGACCGCATGAACCGGCAGGCTGGGGCAGGTCCTGTGGCCAGGAACCACTGTTCCCATCATCCTTGCGTATTGTCAAGGGCCCAGCCTGAACAAGAATTTTATGATTACCTTTGTTCCAGTATATCACGAAAAAGTCCACAGGAGTGTCCCCCTCCCTTTGGAAAACAGACCACAAAATGCCTGTCTTCCTACTCAAATAAATTAAAAGAGACTTCATTTTCCCAGTGGACTTTTTTTTTGCAATTAAAAAAACAAAAAACCCTGTAATTTGCCAGACAACATTGCTAGCCCCCTCCTCTGGTGTGAGTGTGCTCACTGCATGATCCTGCTTCTTTTACACAATGAGGCTTCGTCTCAGGCACACACCAGGGCTCGGAACAAAGTGCCCTTTAGAGCTCTGAAGCCCCAGCGGCAGTGCCGTGACTGACGCACGGCCAGGCGGATGGAAGCGTGGCGCGGATGGAGGGTACCCACCCGCTGGCTGTGTTGCTCCTGGGCTTCTGGAAAGTGGCTGGCGGAGGGAACAGCAGACCGGAGGGCTGATGCTCTGTGCCTCAGAGGAGCAATGCCTGCTCCTGGCAGGAGGAGGGTGGGGTGCCACCACCCCAACTGGGGCATGCCACTGTGCAGAGGGTCATTGAGCAGCTGACGTGAGGAGAGCCAGGATGACGTCACCAGTGACGGCTGGAGAGGCACCGTCATGAAAAATGACATGAGAGGGAAGAAAGGGTTAGCGAGGGAACACGCAAGGTGAGAGCTGCCCTCCCCACCCCAGGACGTTTTCCCCGAGGAAAACAAACGGAGACCTGGGAGCAGTGATTCGCAGTGCTAACTGGTGCCTGAATTAAACAGGGGAGGGCACTTGCCTGTGCGTGGGGGCTGTCAGTGTTCAAGAGGATCCCCCGCCCTGAAGTCCTTTGTGTCCTTGGCTCACTGGAGTCCCTTTTCTGTTAGGAGACAAAAACGGGTTATGAGTGGGCTCTGCGGCGTTGGAAACAGCAAGGGTTTCATTAGGAGGCAGCTGCCAGCTCCCTACTGTCTCCCTGCCTAGGACAGAGCTGGTTAAGTGAGAGTGGGCTTAGAAACTCTCATGCAATTGTCAAACAAAGCAACCATGACTTCGGGTCCTATAGTGGCTGCCCCTCCTCCCTGCTCACCAAGGGACCAACCCCAGGTCCTCACTAAGACCTCGTCTGCTCAGCACATCGGCAGGGCCAGCTCTCTGGAGTTCCAGCAGGCCAGCCCTGCTATTTTATCCTAGGGGAGAGGTCCACAGCTCCAACCACTGGCACCCAAACCCTATAAAACGCAGGCCTTAGAACCTCGGGAAGGATTCTGCTGCTGAGCCAACCTGGGGGGACTCTGCCATCCGTGGTGCAGTGCTTGCTTCCAACTGGAGGCCTCTGTGTGGAAGCCACTTCAGCTCCTCAGCACCACTGTGGGAGAGCATCCCCACCAGCAGGTGCGAGCTCTGGCTGTCACGCTGCTGCCGCCCGGTTCCTTTTCTTGTTCAGACTTGAAGGAGAATGATGGTTTTTGTTTTCATCCACTGGGCTCCACAGTGGAAGCTGCTCCTGAGGACGTTTACACACGTGTCTAGGATCCCCAACTCATCCTCACTCTCCTGGATATCATCTAAAGGACAAGGATGGCCGGGGCATTCAAGATGGGGTCAGTGTTGGGGTGACAGTTCCCAGGGAATCTCTCTTAGAAAGAGATCCGGATGGGACAGATGAGGGACCTAGCTCTCATTGAGGTATAGTCAAGTTGCTATCCATGTTGGATTCTGTCCCCACCTCTTTGAAATGGGGAGGGCTGAACAGGCACGGCACCATCCCAAGACCTAAGGAGATGATGGCTTCTTTTAATACTTGGAATTGGCTAGTTTTGTTTATAAGTAGTGTAGAGATGTAGAAGAAGTGGTACCCAAGCCGCTTCCTCAAGACCCCCAGTCAGGGCAGGATAGAGATGCTGCAGTTACTCAGAGCCACCCGGGCCTCCTGCAGAGCTGTCTGTGACATCCCGTGTTCCTGGTGACTAAGGCCCTAGGGGACCCTGTACTCGGGCAGGAAGTGAGAGTCATATGAAGGATGTTGAGACAGAGGAGAAGGCCACTGGCGGCTCTCTGCCAGGGCTTGGTTAGGTCTTCTCTAGACACCTGTGTGCCCTCCTCTGTGCAGAGGGGAAAGCCGAGACTCAGAGGCAACAAAGCTGACTGCATTGGATGCCACTCAGAGATGGCTCCTCGGAAGGAGATCCTGTGGCCACCAAGGCTAACTTCAGCTTCTAGATGCCTCATACCTGTGTCTCCCCCGAGAGTCCCATGATCCTTGCCTTGTGTTTCAGGAGAGGCCAAAGATAAGCATGTACCTGTTGCGTTTGGGCCTAGCCCTCGTACCCACCAGTACATGGGCAAAGAAGCTGGACCACATCATTGATGGGAAAAGATTTTTTTCTTCTGTAACTCTAAGCACCTAAGGAATGCTGTGGTCACACAGACCAGTTCATTTATTAGGATGAAACCACAAGAAAACGACCTTGTTCGGGGACCTTGGCATGGCCTCTGCTGGGAATGGAAGGGCAACGAGTTGACTCTTGGCCATGGTGAGTGACAGGGATGGTCTGGGGCTCGGGGCACAGCCTGGCATATTGCTCCCTTTTGGGAAGCCCCCAGAGTCAGGACATGAAGGCCCACAACCAGGGCAGTGGTAAGTGGATCCCTGTGTCTGTAAGGAAGGAGCCAGCAAGCCGCCCCCTCCCCAAGGCTGGAGCTCTGCCAGCCTTGTGGATTCCTGCTTTCCAAGACTCAGCTTCCTCGTTTGCTGCAACACCTGGGCATATTTTCTGACACTCCAGGCCTTCCTCACTGGTCTGTTCCCCCTCCCAGACTCCAGGATGTAACAGAAGTAAGGAGACATGTTTCCTACTTTGTACCTCCAAGATGCAATACAAACGCTCCTGTACACACCTCCCTGGCGGCTCTGCCCCCTGCGCTTCTCTTTCTATGAGGACACTGGGCAGATTGGACCAGACACCCCCATCCCCAGTGACTCCAGGTGCGTTGGTGGCGCACACCTTTAATCCCAGCACTCCAGGAAGCAGAGGCAGGCGGATCTCTGTGAGTTTGAGGCTAGCCTGGTCTACAGAGTGAGTTCTAGGACAGCCAGGGGCTGAGGCTGTAGCTCAGTTGGTAGAGTACTTGTCTAGATGTGTGAAGTTCTGAGTTCAGTTCCCAGAGATCCATAAGCCAGAGATGGTGGTTTATGCCTGTAATCCCAGCACTCAGGAGGCAGAGGCAGGAGGATCAGAAGTTCAAGGTCATCGTTGGCTACCCAGTGAGTTCATGGCTAACCTGTGCTATGTAAGACCCTGTCTCAAAGGAAGGAAGGAAGGGAGGGAGGGAGGAAGAGAAGGAGGGAGGGAGGAAGAGAAGGAGGGAGAGACGGGGGAGGGAGGGAGGGAGGGAGGGAGAGACAGGGGAGGGAGAAAAATAATATAATTTGCTCCTCAACTTTCTTGCCAGAGTCATCTTTTGAATTCCTGGTAAATCAGAGAACAAAGGAATCACAAATTACAGGAATGGAAAGAAAGCCGCTCCACAGACTCGCCCCAGGGGCTTCTCCAGCTGGCACGGGAGGGAGCTGCCCGTGAAGCTGAGTCCTTCAGCTTCCCAGACTCAGCCAGGGTCACTGTGGGTCAGGGCTCTCTGCAGCTCATGGCCACAAAGGCAACTCCACATGTGATAGCAAACAGTTTAATTAACCTCTCAGCTTTTTCCATCTGTGTGGCGGGACTCCAAATACTTGCCACTGGGAGGCCATGAATGGACGCCTTCCACCAGGATGGACCACAGCAAAGCTGCAGTGTCGTGTGCAGCATGAAGGAGATGGCTGGAGTCTCCAGGCACAATCTCCTTGCAGATGTGCCTCATCTGCACCCTTAGACAGCCTGTGCAGCTGCCTCAATACAGGGTAGATTCCTGGAAGCGTTACCCACACAGTGCAACGGTGCCCTCGTCCTGGAGAGTTTTGACTTCCTCTTTCTGCTGCTGGATCTCCCTTCTCCAAGGCAGTGGGGTGCTCAGCAGGAATCCAGCCTTACTAATTGCCTTTTAATAAATGGGTGATTTTTTTAAATAGGTAAGTTGTCTGTCTGCACTTAATTAATAGTGACTAGTTGCTGCTGCAACCCATTTATTTGAGATGCGCTCTTATTTCCGTGAGAAATCCAGCACCCTCCGTCTTATTATTTGGGTCAGAAAAGACACACAGAGCACATGAAAGGCTGGAAGGTGAGTCCTAGTCCTGATCTGCCACATGTGGTCACTGTGCTCAAATTCAACCTCTAAGGTTTTGCTAAGGGTTCAGTTTACTTACAGTCAAACACTTCAAGGCTATAGACAGAGAATTCCGGACTCCAAGGATGTCGTAAGTAGCTAGAAGTGGCATTGCCCCTCACTAGTAGCTCTAGAAGTGGCATTACCCTCTGGCTGGCCCTTTCAAGTATGGAGTAAATGTAGGAGAAAAGGGTCAACCAAAGAAACACACCCTGACCAAAGCCAAAGAAGCACACTTTGGCCATAGAATCAGAGTCAGTGAAAAAAATATACCCTGACTCTGAAATTAGAGCCAAAATGCTAAAAAAAAAAGGGGGGGCAATGAAAGAAACACACTTTGGACCAGAGAACCCTGACCAAATAAGCAACCACTCCCTGAACAAGAAAGCCAACCAATCCTGCACACAAGATCTAGCCAATCTGAGCTCAAGGGATTGAAATCTGATCAATCCCCACCCTGGAAATCGTCTCCCTGGAAAAACTCCACCCTTAAGAAGCCCTTTGTAAGCCCAGTGCCTGTTCAGTTTGTGGCTGTCTTCTTCCAGCCTGGCAGAGGCAGCCACACTCCTGGATTCTTCCCTCCCAATAAATCTCTTGAATGAGATTTTGGTGAAGACCTTTAGCCAGAATGGAGGAGAGGAGAGAAGTAACAACCTTTTGCTAGAGCTGGAGCAGAGCAGGGCTATAACAACTTTGCTGGGGAAACCCTCCCCTGCCAGAACACAGTTGTTACAATGGGGAAGCCTTTCCCCTAGCAGGGTTGTCAGCTGCTATGCTAACTGTGACCTGTGGTATTCTTTGGCTCCTAAGTACCGGAACACTTTTCCATCTGAGCTATAACACTTGGTATTCCTTGGCTCCTGAGTGCCAGGATCCCTTTCCATCCAAGCCACAATGCTTACAGTAAGGGTTGAGGAGGGTCATATGAGAAGTTGGGAACCTGAAGTCAGAGTGAGCTATAAGGGCTTGTTTGTCACCTGTGGGGTCTGTGTTTTGGTGTCAGAGAGTACCTGGGTAGAAAGGCAAATGACAGTGGGTATTACACTCACAGGGAGGCTCACTGACAAACGTCTGGTTGGGACCCACAGATGCTGCTGCCCCAGGAGCTTTAAGCCAGGCTCTCAGCGAAGCTTCAACCACAAGCCTAACAATGAGGATTTGAAGCCACATTCCAGTAGGTGACCTACTTGTCAAGATGCACATTTGTGTGCATATGTAAACTTGTGTTTAGGTGCATGAACAGGGATTTGTGCACATGTGTGTGCATGCATGTGGGGACCAAAACCAACTTGGATGTCTTCCTCAACTGATTTTAATTTTTCTTGGGTTTTTTTTGTTGTTGTTGTTGTTTTTGGCAGAGTCTCTCGCTGAACCTGAAGCTCCCCAATTCAGCTAGTCTGAATTAAACAGGTTAGTTCCCTCCCAGCCCCAAGATGTACATATTTTTGAGACTAATAAGAAATCCTGTTTCTGTAGGAGGCAGTGGTCAGTCTAGGATTGGAATTTTCCCTGCAACTTACTGTGGTCCAGCCAACACAAGAAGACCTCGACCCCACATCCCAGTCCTTCCTCAGAGCCCTCTCCAGATGGCCAACATGGTGTGGACATGTCAGCTGCTTTAGATCCTGTCCATAGTGGAGGCTGTGACTTGAGTGGCCCCCTCTACGCTCCAATGAGAGGACCTGTCCAGGCTCTCCGGTTGGCGAGGGGGTACAGCGGCATAAACATAGGAGGTCTAGTACAGGCCCCAATCACCAGTGTCTCTCACTGCCAGTTGCATGGTTTTGAAGTCGATCGTGGGGTTAGCTCTTCAGGGCATCCCTCCTTGCCTGTTATTAGCCTGGGAACACCCATTCATTATGGTGAGATAAGCAAACTCAGGCGCCAGCCCAGACATAGTTCCCCCAGGCCTGAGGAGGTGGGGAAAGCCACCCTATCCACGTCCTTCAGAGACGTGAGCCTTGGGCTCCTGGCTTGAGGAGTCGAGCAAGGGCCTGCTGTAAGGGGAGGTTGTCCTTCTGATGTGTAGCATTGATGGGGCTAGGGAGGCTTGAAGGGCTCAGAGACCCAGGGCCAGTTTGGATCCAATGTCCAAGGACCTCAAAAGCCTCTGAGTCAGAGGCGATAGGATGGCCCACTTCATGCTGCAGCCTGCCTGCCTCCTGTCCTGCCCGAGTGCCAGGATCATTTGTAAATAATCGGCTTACTCAAATGAGATTCCCTGAGTAAGCGGCACATCTCTACACGGCTTTGCATAGGTGCCAAGGCTCCGAGGTACCAAAGGAGCATGGGGAATATGTTCTCCAAAGCCTCCCTTTAGTCTGGTCCCTTCCCCTTCAGGACGGCCACTGTGGCAGGCACAAGGGAGCGCAAGGGTATCTATTGTCTAACCCAGCAACACAGAGATGGCTCTCTTCGGCACTCTCACTTTTTTCTTCGTACACCGTGTGTCAAAGCTTTGCCCACAGGACAGAGCTCGTCCTGTACCTGGGCTGCGTCTCATTAGAAGGTGGCTCATGGTTGCTGATGGATACTCAGGCTGTGGGCAAGCTTCATGTTAGATAGTGCTCTTCAACACGGTGAGCCTAGTAGTGGACAGCAGGACAGGCAGACGACACCTGTGTGCAAATCTGCATCCCTGTTCTCGGGACATGGAGGGAGCATGTGGCAGGTTTGCGTGGCTGTGTTTGGCCTAGTGCTCTCCCATTCCGTGGCTGCACCGAGAGCAGTATGCACGGCAACCAGGTCCAGTTAGGAAAACCCGCAGATCCATGTGTCCCAAAGCCATACTTGAATACTAGGAATGGGTTACCCAGGAGGAGGAAGGATGAGAAGGGGCTTAGAGGGGCCAAAGCAGCTCCCAGGGGTCAGGGCTGCCCTGCCTGGCTTGTCTCTGCTGGGCTCCCAGAACTGTGACTGCAGAGGGTTCTTACGTGTTAACAAGGGGCTATCTCTAGTTGAGGCAGGGGAATAAGACAGAAAGTGAGATCAGGCTGGGGCTATGAATTAGCATTTGAAAGAAAGGATCTTCAGAGAGGAAGACTGGAACCCCATCTCCAAGAATGACAGTTAACACAGGAGCACAGGGTGGGGGTGGGGGCTGCTCTAAGCAAATGCTCGCAGTATAAATTCCCATCCTTTGCATGGCATTGCTGAACTGATAACCTCCCCCGCATTGCTCCAACCCACTTCCTCCTTTGGGAGTGCTCTCTTTGTTAATAAAATGTCCCTGCTTCTAACACCATTCACAAGTCTCCATCCCACAAGCCCTTGCTTGAAATCCCAGTGGGTGCCTGCTGAACCCAACACCTGCAATATCACAGTGGCATGGGCTTTCCCTGATCTTAGTGGCCATGGCCACCTGGAAGCAAGAAGCACTGCCTGGCCCCAGCAGATCTAGCTGAACAACTGAGGTCAGCACGGCTGCGTTATAAGGGCGGGTCATCCCACTGGATCTGACCTTGCAGGGTTAGGGCCCCCTGGGCAGTGGGTGTGCATTGTCCCTGAGTCCCTGAGTCCCTGCCTTCGAGCTTTTTTGTGCCCAACTGTGTCACTTTGTGTTGTCTGTGTCAGGTAGCCCTCCATATTCAGGCTTCAACCAGGGGACTCGCCTCACTGGGCTGCAAAGGCATCCATGGATAAAGGTCTTGGCACAGCAGCACGTGTCTGTAATCCGGTGGAGCCCAGGGCTCACTGCCCAGCTTGTGCACCCAACCGGTGAGATCCAGGTTGAATGAGAGACTTGAAAATAGTAAGGTAGAAAACTATTGAGGAAGACACATGATATCAGCCTCTGACCTCTATACATACGCATGAGCGCTACACACACACACACACACACACACACACACACACACACACACACACACACACACGAGTTTCCCAGGATGTGATTTGTAGAGGTGCAGTGTCAATGTAGAGAAGTCAATGCCTTTGGAGACTTTCTGATCACAACAGAAGGGGGCACCCAGCACCCCACAGCACCAAAGGAGCTTGTCTGGTCCTCTCTGATTTTCCCCAGGAAGTAAGATGGAAGGCAGCTGTCTTGGTTACTTTTCTATTGCCATGCTAAAACACCATGACCGAGGCAATTTACGGAAGGATGGGTTTGTCTGAGTTTACATCCAAAGGGACAAGAAGTGTGGCAGCAGGCAGGCACGGTGACTGAACCAACCAAAGCGCTCACATCCTGAACCTCAAGCACGAAGCAGAGAGAATGAGCCCTGAGGAACTTCAAAGCCAAGCCCTAGTGACATACTTCCTCCAGCAAGGCCATGCTTCCTAGACCACCCAAAACAGCGCCATCAACTGGGAACCTAGTGTTCAAACACATGAGCCTATGCGGGACAGCTCATTCAGACTGCCAGAGTGGGGATCCACAAAGGTATGCTGGTTTGAGGAAGTCTGGTGAGCTTGGAGGTCCTGTGGATTTTCCACTGGCCTTGTTCAGGTCTGTAGGCGAGTGAAGGCAAGATGAAACTGACCACTGTGGACCCATCCCTTCCTTCACTTGAAGAGTCTGCCAGCCCTGGGGGGCGGATCAGCTGGCCTGGGGTGACTAGCCTGGGCTGACAGATGTCAGACAGATGGACGCAGATTGAGAAAGCATGGTTGGAGTCCATACGTCAGCACATGGGACACTAGACTGTGTTTGTAAAATGCAGAGAGGCATAGGTAGGCCGAGGGAGGTGACTCAGAATACTGACAGTGCCATCCCTGCAGGGACAACATGCTGTCACTCCCTTCTGTCTCCTGTGATGTTCTTAATGTGAACTCTGTGAATGAAGAAGAATTATTTTTATACAGAAAGAAATGGTTTGGCCCACATCTGTGCCTCCTCGGGTGCTGCAGCCTGGCCTAAGACCCGGCACCTAGAGCCATGTCTACCTGCATCTACCCCATTCCGGGATGTGATTCCCTTGCTGTCCTGCTCCACAGCACCCTGAGATGAGATGGGAGGGAAAATGAGAGAAGTACTGGGTAAGATCTGGCCATGAACAAGCCTAGGCTGCCCTGAACACATTGTCCCAAGGACAGGCCCAGCTCCTGGGTCAGTTTCGGCCCAACTGCCTGCTCAGCCTGTGTGTGACACTCTAGCTGGGATATAGCTAGGATTTGGGACAGATAGACCTGGAGTCGTAGCCCCTTCTCAGCACCCCTCACTAGAGAAGTACGTTAGAACCTTCGCTGAGTTCCTCCCTGACAGGTGGCCAGGGGCTTGCTTCCCCAGAACTAATGAAATTTCAGTCCTGAAAGTCCTATGGTCACCTGATCCCAAAGTGGCTCAGTCCTCCCCTCGTGGTCCTGAGTCATGAGACACTCTCCTACCTCATTGCCTCATCATCCTGTCCTACCCGTAGGTCTGAACTGACTGGGATCTGTCCTGTGGCTCCCACAGTCTCTGACAGTCACAATTCATTACGTGCACAGCTGCTGCCTCTCAGTGCTCAGAACACTGGCTATGTGTGTGTGCAGGGGCGGGGTGTAGACAGATGGTCCACCCCAGCCATGTGACTACCCTCCCCAAGGGTACCAGCTGACCATTCTCCTTTCTAGCTTGTAGGCTGCATGTAGTGGGGACAGAGGGCCTGGCACACGTGTTTGTATGTGTGTGCGTGTACATGCACGTATGTGTGTGAATATGTATGTGCGTGTGCACCCACTACAGATGGAAGAAAAAGGAGAGAGAAGGGAGAGGAGAGATGTGAGTTTGGGGATGGAGAGATTGACTGAGCTGATGTCCAGACATGGCCTGGGCACCTTCATCTTCCAGGGTATTTCTTGATTTAGTCAACCCTTGAGGATGACCAGATGACTCCCACATTTTCCTGGGTGTGCAAACCATGCACATCACTTTGCTTAGAAAGTACAGAAAAATATACATTAGCTGATGAATTTGATTTGCTCTCAATAGCACCCATACATGTTCACAAATACATGCTAAAATTATAATGCCAGATGGATGATTAAGAAGGCAAGCATTTAAAAATCACTCTTTGTGATCTGTTGTGCCTGTGGTGACACTCAGGCTTGGCTATTGTGATGACAATGGCTTCCTGCCTGAAGAAGTTTCTGGAATATTCTACAAGTCAAGTAGGCATTTGAGAGGAAGGAGCCAGCCTTGACTTCAAGGAATGCATTTTACAGTTTCCAACAACTGCTTCAATCCCCTTCCTTGAACCAACAGCCAGCTCTGTCCTTTGTCCAGTGTTCATCCTGGTCTGATTGTTGAAGCAGAGGCCACACCCCAGCACTAACTGCTCGTGTAACTATGCTCCAAAACTTCACCTTTCCAGTTTCCCCAAGAGTATATAAAATAGCACCCCAGAAGTCAGGAGAGCAGACTGCATTTTGTGCAGTGTAGGGGACGAAGCCAAGTTTCATGCATGCTGTGTAAGAGCCCTGCCACTGAGCTACACCCCAGGCTGCAGAGCCAGTTTTGGTACCTCAAGACCCAAAGCTTGACAACACTGTTTCAGTTTCCCCCGAAAGGGTGACAGGGACAACTACCTTATCTCCACCCTCTGCTAAAAATGGTGGACTTCACCAAGGATCCTGGAGCCTGTCAGCATGGGCAGCACAGCCAGATACTAAGATCAGCCAGCCCTTCCCCATGGAGCCCATGGGATGATTCATGACTGATGGCAGAAGGCTCAGCTGCCCTGCAGCCTCCCTGCCTCCCATCTCAGGGTCAGAGAACGGGCTGCAGGGTGGGATCTGTAGGAAGCTGTCCAACTCTGAGGCCTTGGGCGCCCTCCGCACGCTCAGCCCTAGCTCCCCTAAGAATAGCACAGCCTCGCGGCAGAGGCTCCAAGGAACTCAGGGGCTCTTGCCAGCTACTACTTGCTGCAAAGTGTTCGTCCCATCAAGAAGTGTGTGGCTTCCAGCAGGCAGTTGCCAAGTTTAGGTTACTGAATGGTCCTGTTGAGTAGTCGTAGGCTGGAAGGGGAAATTAGAGAGGAAAATTTCCTACCCTTTGGGTTTTTGTTTTCATAACACATCATATTCACTGGTAGCTTCTGGGTCTCTGGAATATCTGGCACCACTACGACTTGGTAGCTCGTTTGAATGCCAAGAAGACCCATGGTACGGGGCCTTCAGGGCTCAGAGAGCTGCAGAAAGCCAGAGGTCAACTCAAAGTGGGGTCTTCATTGAGGTCAGGGCTGCCCACTCCTGCCCTGCCTCCCTCTTCTTCCGATCCTGGGGAGAGGCTCTGGCACAGAATTCTGAGGCATTCGCGGAGGACAGCTCAGAGACCTCAGAGGAGTAAGAGCCCTGAATATTTTTTCCTTGCTATCTACTTGTGGCCCAGTCACTATAGCTGAGAGTCAAGGCCACTTTTGTCTAGCCCGGACAACTACGTGTGCTCGGCTACAGTTTTGTCAAATGGCTTTCGATATGGGTTGCACCCCAACACCATAGCTGGCAGTACCTGATCCCCAGGGGAAGGGACACTGCACAATCAACAAGATGTATAATGCCAAGCTGGTGACCATGGCCACCAGCATCCCTGGAACCTGGCCGCCAGTGTCCAGACAGGGTTTTAGCTACACAGACTCCAAGGAGCCCCTCCCACACACTGCCTGTCTCCTCATATAGTGTGGGTGACGTTAGGCAGCATCAGGGTCAGCCTTTAGGGCCAAGGGTCAAATTGACCCGTTTGAGGTGTTCAACCCATAGGCAAATAACGCATTTTACATTTTTAAAAATGTCTTGGCTGGGGAGATTTATCTCATGACATGTGAAAGTTACATACAATTCCCACGGAAATGCAGTTGAGCAAGCCACTTGCTCCTGTGGCATCTTGGGTGCTCTGGCGCTGTGACCACCCGGACCCTTCAGGAGCTGCTTACTGACGCTAGGACAGATTCTGCTTCCCACACTTCAGTCCTTCTCGGAACACCACTAGCTGCTGACAGATCCGAAATGTGTTCCAGGCCTTCTACCCAGGCCACTTGGCTCCTGCGTGTCAGCTGTTGGGTTCCCAAGAGCCTGCGGCCCCACTTTCCACCTAAAGTAGACAGATAAGGCCAGTGTTTTGCTGCCTGGGGTTAGGACCACCCAGGAGGCTTCCTGACCTACTTGCTGTGGTCTGGAAGCCATCGGACTATCTCAGGAACATTCTACTTGGACTCCACCAAGGCCCGGAGTCCAGGTGTTGGCACATAAGAATGGAGTTGGTTTATTAGTTCCTGCCAGGGGCCCATGGCTGAGGGCCAGGAGGAAAACACCAGGGCTGGCCCCTGGGCGCCTGCAATGGCAGTGGGCACTCCCTGTGCATCTCCTGACATGTCTGAGCAGGGAATTCCCACTTCCAGCTGGTATGGGGAGAGACATTAAGTGGATAATCTCCCCCAGCAATGGTTCAGATGAGAATCCCCAGGGTGGTGGCTACTTATTCCCCTCAACAAATCAGGTCTGGGTCATTAGGACATCGCCTCTAGAACATTCTCCAGTGTTCCCACCATCTCTCTCCCACTCAGAGCACCCTTGATAGAGGAAGAGTTAGCGGAGAGGGAGCTGTGCCAGTAAAGGCCCCGGCGGGCAGCAGAGAGGGTCAAGCGCCTCCGAAGCTAGCTGCGTCTCACCAGGTGTCCGCCTCGAGCTCCCTCTGCACCGGGGAACCTGAGGAAATGCACCTGGACTTCAGGACAGGTTGGGGGAGGGCTCTTTGGGGCTGAAAGGCGCAGGGGCAGAAAGTCAGTGAACCCTTGAGAGAGAGATCCGCGGGGACTTCTGGGGATACTGAGGAGGAGAAACATGAGTAGGTATGGGGCTGTGGAAGCCTGTGTCCAGGGCTGTTTCACAGGAAGGAGGAAGCAAAAATGAGAGCACGAGAGACAGGAAGCTTCTGAGTGTTACTACAGGCCACAGCCATGTGCCCTGTACGCATGACCAGACCAAAAGACTTGACCATACATGCCCTCACATGGTAGGCATGGGATTGACCATAAATCACGCTCCTTCTGGTCCTATTTGGATAGCCTAATTCTTCCTTCTGTCCTCCCAGGCCCAAGGGCCTCTCCATCTACCCATGGAGTCCAGAGGCCCTGCGAGAAAGCAGGCAGCTTCATCCTCAGCCTCAACCCGATGGAGTCCTCGTCACCTTCCCACAAGGCAAGAAAGCCAGGGACCAAGGATTGAAGCCACAGCCCCTAAGTGGGCTTTGAGGGCCTGAGCAGGTGACACCCTTCCTCCTCCTCGCCCTGCATCGGAATCCAGCCCATGTCTAGGAAGGCTCACACTGGTTCCTTCCAAACCCTGCCCTGCCACACCAGTGGTGGGGGCGGCACCCGAGGAGTAGGGAGAGGCTCTGTCGAAGTACACCCCGGTCTGGAGGAGCTCCCCAGTGTCTTGTCAGTATTTAAAGAAAGCAACCAGAGCCCCACAGCCCTGGGCTCCTGGCTAGAGTGTGTCATGTCTCCCAAGAGACGTTTTCTCGGGAGATGTTACCGAGAAGGACAAGCCACCAGCCCCCCGGCTCTGTGATTCTTCAGGAAAGATACCCGATGGCAGGAGCTGTTCCCCTGTGGCCTCTCTTAGCAGCAGGTAGAAACTGGAGAGGGCCGGCCTTAGTCCCTTTCTTCTGTGTGCTGTGTGCCTGTAGCTCGCTCAGCAATGGCCCCCACTGCCATCCTGGTCTTCAGCATGGCCACGTGAGACCCTGAGGGCTAGCATGGCTCCTGTATTCTCACGAGCATCCTGTCTCCCGGAAGTGTTGGTGTTAGCCTGGGTTGGTCTCTCCATGATGTCCCCCTGCCCCAGGTGCACGCTGGGGTTTGGCTGTGTGGTGTGGTACTTTGAGGCTGAGAGCCTCTTCATCCACTGCACAGGATCTCCTGTAGCCTTCACTCTCCTCAAAGTCTACTTCCTCCCAGTTCCCCGGGGGCCGTGGAGATCATGAAGGTGGCTTCAGGCAGAGTTGAGGAAGGGTGGTCTACACTCAGGAGACCCCTCCCCCACCTCACACTCTTTCTCTTCATGCCATCTAGAAAGAGCCGTGTTAGCCTTTGAAGGGCAGCGGTGTGTGAACACCACTTAAAGGATAACTTTGGATTATTTTCTTAATGGGAAAGCAAACATTTATGTCTTACACACCAAAGGACCTGCAGGAGTGTGGGAATGTTGACTCTGAGGGCGCTGGCCTCTGTGGCTGCAGGACTCAGGGAGGGAGAGAGGAACCGCTGGCTGCCTTGCTTGACTACCACAAACCAAACACTTGCTCCTTTGTCCCTGGGCTATGCGGGCTATGGCTGTGGCTGTGGTTGCGGCTGTGCCTGGGGCCTGGGCCGTGAGCTACTGGGCCTGTTTTCCTGTAAACAGCAAAAAATGTAGAATGCATAGTGGCAGCATTGGTTCAGGTTTTTGAGTGGACCCATCCCGACTGACATTTCCCTGGTTAGAAACAAGATGTCAGGAGGAACAGGGGCAGGTCCTTCCTCTCTGACTCTGACTGATATCTTGGCTGTGGCAGAGATGTAAATCCCTGCATAGAGGGCTATGAAGATGGCCCAGTTGATAAAGTGTGTGCCTTACAAGCACAGAGGCTTGAGCCCCCCCCCCATGATCCATGTGAAAAATGTTCATTTGCAATCCCAGCCCTGGCGAGGTGCAAATAGACGAGGCCCTGGGACTTGCTGGCCAGCCAGCCTAGCCTACTTGTTGAGCTCCAGGTCAGTAAGAGACACTGTCTCAACAAAATAGAGTGGACAATACCCAAGGGCAATGGCTGAGTGTGGTGATATATTATTCATGATCTAGTAAAGCTTGCCTGAGGATTCAGAAAGCAAAGTCAGACACAAGCTATAGAGGTCACTCGCTGGTGGCACACACCTTTAATCCCAGGACTCGTGAGAGGTACGTAAGACAGGAGCTAGGTCTCAATATCAGATTCATTCTCCAGCCCCATGGAGGATAGGAAGACATTCAGTCTCAGGGTTCTCCAGCCACGCTGAGGAGAGGCAGCAGGATCAGCCCATTCCACCTGAGGTGGTCGTAAGAGCTAGTGACCGGCTACCTTGCTTTTCTAATCTTCAGCTTGAAGTTTGAACCCCAATATCAGTCTCTGGGTCTTTTATTTATTGTGCTACAGCTGAGGTTGTCCTCTGACCTCTACATGCATATGTGCACAAGTAAACTCACATACCAGCACACATGTATACCGAACACACACACACACACACACACACACACACAGAGGCATGCACGCACACTGTAAAAGGAGAAAGACATCTGCGCATCTGTGCTTGCCTGTGCCCTGCTTTGCAACCCCATCCCTGTGTGTATATGATGTCTGCCCTTTGGTCCCTACTGGTAGCATCATCCAATGGCCCTTTGGTGGATGCAGCCTGCGCCAGTTATTTAGATTACTGCAGCATAGCATTACACACACACACACACACACACACACACACACACACACACACACACGGAGCAGACTGCAGCCTGGGGCTCCAGCAGAAGGAGTAAAGACCCCTGGTAAGAATAAGGCCACCAAGGGGCGGTTACCCACAGTCGTGCTGGCATCATTCTCTACCCTTGAAGTACTGCTCACATAAGTTCTGCTACATGCCACAGTGCCCTGTCACAGCTGTCACATCACTGTTCCCTGCCTGCCCGTGACGAGGCGAATGGCCAGAATGTGTCCTTTTGTCACAAGGTTGCCCATTGGTCACTCTCACCCTGTCATAGTAAAGACATCTTGGAGATGGTGCCAGCATCCTTAGGCTTGTTGTGTTCACCACCTGGACTTGCCCCAGCCTAGAGCAGGTGTCCCACCATAGCCACCCCGCCCTGTGGCCTTTCTCAGCTCCTACAGGTGAAGACGAGAGGCCTCTGGGCCTGACGCACAGCATGCACACGCATGAGCAAATTCTTGCATGTGGAGACAACAATGTGCGTGCGTGTGTGTGTGCGCGTGTGTGCATTCTCATTATGTGCCTGCATGAGTGTGCACACTGTGTAGACCATGAACCTGTGTGTGTGCACTGTGCTCACACGTACTGTAGACGCACCCGTGCACTTCTGTGGATCTCGTGTGTGTATGTGTGTACACATATGAATAAAAGTCCTCCAGTGTAAGGAAGAATGGCATGCTCCAGCCGGCTGGCAGAATGGGCCATGCGTGGCTCTTCCTAGGGTGACTGGGGCTCTCATGTCTGCCTCCGTTCAGTGGCACCTGGAAAGTGCCTGGTGTCCTCGTGATCATTCACCCTTATTCATCCTCATGAACTCATTCAACGCGTTCCTTCCGGACTCCAGCAGGTGTTCATTGGGTTATAAGCTCTGGAGTCTTTGGCTGGGACACAGCAGCTCCTCAGAGGCCAAAGAAGGCTGCCCACTGCCACACCCTCTTATAGCTCATGGGTCATCGTCACTCCCTTCTAGGCATCCATCTGGCCTCTTCCCCTCCAAGTACCCAGAGCTAAAGGACCCCAGAGGCACTAGGGACAGGGCAAGGGGCAGGAGGTGGTCAGCAGGCAGGACATGTGGCTCGCAGGGCAGCTGTCTCTCCTTGACCTTCGGAGCCCCACACGCCACGCTGGCCGCCCTTTGAAGAGCAGCTGATTATCTCAAATGCTGCCCTGCTCTGGAGCCCGCATGCCCTCCCTCCACGGACCGCAGGCTGCCAGCTGAGTGGCGGGTGGCAGCTGCTTGAGCTGGAAGCTTTTGATTTGCGTCAGTGCCTAGCTGGCCAGGAGGGGCCTGCACGGCGGGTGCTTGGCAGCTGTGGAGAGTCACAGTGACATCACGGTTCTCAGGACCCAGGCAGGCATCCCGGGGGGGGGGGGGACAGGCTGCATGGTCAATGGAGCACATGCTGCCGAGCCCTCAGCCCTCTCCCCCAGTGAGCTGGGCTTTGCAAGCAGTTTCCATGATGCACATGCCATGGAGGTCAAGCCCCCAGAGGCGGAACGGAAGTGGATTATCCCTCCCCCATTGGGCTCCCTTCGGCTCCCAGAGCAGCCGGCTTGCCACCCTGTGGCCACCCGGGTCATGGAGAACTCCTGCTAATTGAGGGCCTCTGGAGGAGCCCTCACCACGCCAGCAAACCTGCAATTTCACAGAGATAAAAGGATCCTCAAAGGGCCCCAGGGAGAGAGAGAGCACCGTGCCTGTGAGAAGGAGTCAGGAAGAGGGGCCATTGTCATCTCTTCCCTGGTGTGCCATGGAGGCTGCGCCGTAGCCCAGCCTTTTCCTGGGTGGAAAGAGCCAGGCAGTAGTGGAGCTGTGCAAACCTACATGTGTCCCCTCTCTTTGTTACTGATGCCTCCTGCTCAGGGCAGCAGCAATTGTGAGTCATTTCAAAGGCTGGTCGGTTTATCCTTACAAAGACTTTCTGGGAAGGCGCCTGCTCTCAAAGAAATGAGACTGTTTGTCACCATGGTCACCCAGCCCATCCCCCGCCTGTCAGCAAGATGCTCTGACTCCTGGCAGTAATTACCCCTGGTGGGACTGGCCACATCCCTTCCGCTGGTGTCTACAAGGCACCCTCTCTGCTCCTAAGCCAAAAGCCCTGTGCACACAACTTGGACCTCATTTCACCTGCGCAAACGCTTCCTCCTCCAAACAGAACACAGAACACTGCACTCTCAGAACTCCCGACATCCTGCTTTACCATTCCTGCGGGGCTCTGCACCCTCACTGAGTCCTGGGATGAGCGCGGGTGGGTGGCAGGTTGTGACTACAGTGAACTTGCACTCAGACGCTAGCTGCCCTGCTGGGTTAGCGGACTGGGCATTGGCTGCAGAGGTGACACAGGTCCTGGGCTCTTCGCATCTTACTGAAGGTGCCTTAACATTCTGTGTTAACACTCCAAGCTGATTTTTTTTTCTCACTAACAATGGTAGCTGGTCACCATCCCCCCTCTTTCTCTCTGGGAATCCAAGAATCCGGAAAATGGACTTTTCAGAACCCCATTCCAGCCAGGTGGGGGGTTGGGGCCACAGGGAAGCAGTTAAAGAGCCTCATATCCTCACCCTGAGAGTTCAGACTTTTTGCCCAGGATCCATCAAACCTGGGGGACAGGAAGCTGGCATCAGAGCCTGTGGTGGTGACAGACAGCGTCTGATCTGAGTGGAGCTGTGGTTTGGAGAATCACAGGCCACACTGCATTCCCTCCCCACCAGGCATCTGTGTGGCTCTCATTCTGAGTGTCTGGGATCTTCCCTCACCCACACCGCTGTGCTCCTCTGGGCTGCGTGCTGAGTCACCGGTGTCGTCCCTAACTTGGAGCATCTTAGAGCAGACTGGGTGGCTTCAACCACAGACATTTACTGTCTCTGAGATCTGGAGGTCACAAGTTCAAGGTTGAGGTGTGGACAGGCAGCCGCCCAAAGGTCTGAGGACAGCTGGTGATCTGCTTCTCCCGGCCACTGGCGCTGCAGAGTTCCTGGGCCCCCGACTCATCACCTGGCCTTCCCATTTGTCTGTGCTGGCATCTCCCTCGCCATCTCTGGTAATGATTACAATGGTTGCCTTTAATGCCCAGCCTAATCCAGGGCCACCTCATCTCTAGAGTCTCACCCAGGACACAGCTGCCAGACCCTTCTTCCAAACACAGTCCCCATGGACAGACTTGGAGGCTGCCATCAGTCCCTTAGGGATTCACAGGGAAGTGCTTTCCCATCTCAGCCTAACGGACCTAACCCAGTACCACGGTGAACAGAGAAGGAAACAGAGAATCAATTGGGACAGAGATAGGACTACAGCCCAGGCCATGTGCCCTTGAGCATCATTTGTGTAGACTGGGGTGTTGGGGAGAGGAGGTCTCCCAGCTACACTGAGCTCCAGCTCCAGGGGACTCTCCTTTTGTGGTCTGATTCTCAGCCTGACCCTCCCCCAGCCTGCCATCCCTTGCCACCATCACTGTGACCTCTGCACAGGTTCACCTCACAGACATGTGGCTGGCACCAGCTAGTGGCTGTCTGACTCCTGGCCTGTAGCTGTATGTGGCCACCCACCCTGGCCTGAACCTTGTGCCATGCCAGGACTCTGAGGCTGGCAGAGCCAGCATGTGTGGCCAGTCAGCCGCATGTAGGTCATGGGGTTGGGCCACACAGAGTTGGGAGAAGTCTCCAGTCTTCCAGCCCAAGTGCAAGGCAGACCCCTTCTCCCTTTCCCATCTGTTCCTACTGGGGTCAGGGCCCTCACTGTAAGAGTGGACTCACTGAAGTCTCAACTGGCCAGGCTGCTGTGGTGACTTTTGGCACAGACCTTCTAGGAGCAGAAAAGTGACCCAGCAAGGACGAAAGTAGGAAGACTCCCTGCCCACAAACAGTCACATGTGTGCCAACTGTCTACCAAGATGGGAGAGCCCTGAGCTTGTATCAGTTCCCGGGCCTTAAGGCTTCCAAGAGGCTAGTCTTAACTCCAACCTTCCCAGCGGGGAGTCCACAGTCTGCAGGAGCTCATCAGATGGGCTACCTTTCACTCATGGAGATGGATGCCTGAGAGTCCTCTCCTTCCTGGCTTCTCTTCCTGCAGCAGGAGCAGGGCCCTCACAGGCCCTTCACTGAGATTAAGGAGTGTCCCTGATCAGGAGTCAAATGACAGATGGATGTGTTACTACCCCTTTGCTCCTGGATACCTGGGAAGTGGTTCTTAGCACAGGACACCCTAAGACACCCATAGAAGAGACAGCAGGAACCGTGGATGGTGCTCCTACCAACCTGGGACTTCCAGTCCCAGGGAGGAAGGAAACTGCAAGCAGAGGCAGGGACACCCTTCCTGGGGTCCCAAACCTGCCTTCTGTATTTGAACAGGTGAACAGGGTGATGAGTGACCAAGGAGTGAGGGGGTCATTCCGGAGGAGGCTCCGCTGCTCTACTGCTGTGTAAACCCAGTACTGACACCCATCTCTGCCCTGAACGTGGGGTCACGATGAGACAGTGTGGTTGCAGCTATAAGGACTTTCAGGCCAGCAAGGTCTACCATGTCTCTCCCTGTCACTCATGCTATGATTTTGCAGCTTGCTGAGTTCTAAGACTGCCTTCTCCAGAGAGCTCCCTGGCTGGGTTCATGGCCAGGGCCATGCTCCCCGGGAATAGCATGACCACGTTTCTTTCCATCCCACCAATGTGTAAGCATGGATGGCAGGTCCTCCTGTGTTTGAGCCCCGAGTAGCCTCATTCACGCTGACTTGTCCGAGGCCTACATCAGGTCCTCAAACTGCGACTATGAATATATCACTCTTGCACAACTTGACATCTCCAGGAAGAACGGGAGGTGCCCAGTGGTCCCATCGGTATTTAGAGTCATTGTTATAGACCTATGGGTCTTAGGTGTCGGACTGCAAAGGAACAAGGCTCCAGTGTGACAACATAGAGGTTCTAGGTGTGGAGACCTTACCACACACCTTCCTGGACCATCCTATCCTCTAATTAACATCTATCTTCGGTGGGATTCACTTGGCAGGATGAAGTAAGTGCTCACTTTGAATGGCTGATAACTTCCTGGGGAGACCCAATGACCTGGTGCGGTGTTTCAGATCACAGTCCTCCACTGTCAACTACTGTTCCGTTAGATAGTACCTTCAGCCCTGCAGACTGCCTCCCACAACATGTGAATACACAGCTAGGAACGTCCTACAGTACTCTGCCCTGCCCAGGCTCAAGGGAGCGGAGCTTTAGGCTGTTGGCAGAGTGAAGAGCCTAAAGGACTGTGCGCAGTGGCCATTTAGAGGGACACTGGAGGAGCTAAAGCTGTAAGAGTGTCCCTGTTCCCTCCCTGGGAGGTCGCTTTTAAGTCCAGGGTCTCCCAGGCTCTGGTGCTGAGGGTTAACTGACCTGAACAAGGACTTCAGTGGGCCCTGTCTTAGTCAGTGTTCTATTGCTGTGAAGAGACACCATGACCACGCCGCTCTTATAAAGGAAAATATTTAATCGGGGCTGGTTTACAGTTTCAGAGGTGTAGTCCATCATCTTCATGGTAGGAAGCACTGCAGACAGGCACGGCAGTTGAGAGGTCTACATCTGGATTCACAGGAAGCATGAAGAAGGCAGACACTGGACCTGGCTTGAGCATTTGAAACCCCAAAGCCCACCCCCAGTGACACACTTTCTCCAACAAGGCCACATCTCCTAATCCCTGTCAAGTAGGGCCACTCGCTTATGACCAAGCATTCAAATATACAGAGGCCGTTCCTATTCAACCACCACAGGCTCCCAAACGTACTTCTGGTTCATTCCTCAGAGGTATGTATTCCTGTCCTTTATCCTGCATCCCAGCGAGAGGGAGAGACCCCAAAGACTGGACCTGACATTCAGCTCATAACCCTGGTCCCACAGCGGGGGCCAATGATCACAGTCCTGTGGAACCAAGGGTCACAGTCCCTCTAAGTTCCCTGCTCATCCCTCCTGCCCACATTGCTGCCACATCCCAGGGGGTTTTGGGGGCTGAGTGGTACCCCCTAAATGGATGTGTTCACCGGCACTTGTGAATGCAAATGTATAAAGGCCCTAACCGTGTCAAGTTGAGATGAGCTCACTGCATTAGCGTGGCTGACACCATGGAGGAAGATGGGTTTGGACACACACACAGACACAGGGATCTCTTATGTGACAGTAGGGGTAGGGATCAGAGAGGAACTTCTGGGAGCTAAGGAGCTCCAGGCACCGCTGGTGGCTTTCTAGGCAGGAGCTCCAGGCACTCCTGGTGAGCATCGAGGCCTGGAACAGATGCTCACTCAGGACTCCAGAAGGACTCGGTGCTGCTGCACCTTGACTTTGGACCCTGAACCCAGGGCTGTGAGCAAAGTGTTTTCAATTTATTTAAACTCTAGTTTGCAAAACTCTGTTCCAGATGGAAACTCGGAGCAGACAGGCTCTGAAGAAGCAGCCAGACACCTTCAGCACAGGACCACTCCTCCTTGGCCCCAGGTGGGTGTGGCAGGGTGAGAGACTCCGCTTCTCTGCTGGTTGTGCCCAGTCTCTTCTCCCTTATCCTCCCTCAGACATCCCTACCCACCCCTCACTTGTCCAGCATGGGGAGTGGGGGATGTCCTTCTGTGTAAGCTGTGAATATGTGTTTCTTTTGTTGGCTGATGAATAAAGCTGCTTTGGCTAATGGACAGGCAGGATGTAGCCAGGAAGTATAGGTGGGGCTACCAGACTAGGAAAATGTTGGGAGGAGAGATGCAGAGAGTCACCAGGGACACACCATGTAACCGCTGAAGGAGTAACATGTTAGAGCTTTACAGGTAAGCCACAGACTCATGGTAATACAGAGCTTAATAGAAATAGGATAATAATTAAGGGAGAGCTAGCCAATAAGAAGCCTGAGCCACTGGCCAAACAGTTTATAAATTAATATAAGCCTCTGTGTGTTTATTTGGGACTAAAGCACTGCCAGACCTGGCTGGGAAGAAACTCCATCTTCACACAAGCCTTCAGCTCACTCTGTACCCACCTCTCCTATACCTCTTCCACAGCCTGGCCCCTAAATAAAGCAGCCATCTTCCTGCTGTCGGGGGATAGCCTAGGGTGGGTAGAGCCAATGGCACCCCCCACCCGTAAACCTCCTGAGACAAGGGCAAAGCCAGGAAGCCCTAGTTACAGCCACATGCTTACACCCAGGTCATCCAGGGAGAGGCACTGAGCTCCCCTCCGTCTCTAAGGATCTTTCAACTCCTCCACCCCACACCTGTCCATCCTACAGCCTCTCTTGAAGCCCGCTGAACCCTCCTCGCCTCATCCGCTTGAATGGACTGAGGCAGTGTCCTGGGACTTTGAGCTCTCTGTCCAGGATGAAGGTTCTGTCCTGGCCTTCACTGAGGTTCTGTTGTACTGAGCCCTGTGGACATAGCCTCACTCACTGACATTGGGGGCGGGATCTCACATTCTTGGTCATTAACTGGGCGGCTCCAAGTTCCGGTGGCTGGTCCCACACCTGGGGAAGACAGAGAGGAGGAGCCGTTACACATACGGGGATTTCCTGTCCCTGCTGTGGCAAAGGCCCATAGACCTGAAGAGTTAAAGTACAGATTTGTCTTCCAGTGCTTCTGGGGGGTCAGGGTCTGATCCAGAGTCTACTATTAAGGTCAAGGTGTTAGAGGACATCTCTCCCCTCCCCCACACCCTAAAGCTCACGGAGACTGTCTCCATGCCCTCCTAGAGGCCACATGCCCCTCTACACATCTTCCCTGGGTAGAACCCGCCCCTAGCAGCCCAACTCTCCATGCTGCACCCTCCCCTCCCTCTCCCCACGTAGCAGATCCTGTGTGCACCCCAGGCCTCCACAGATGAGCCGGTTACCCCCACACACAGCATCTCCAGCAAGACACCAGTCTTTAAATACTTCCTTCCACGAATAGGGAAAAAAATTTAAAACAACAACAACAACAAAAACCACGAGCTCTAGGACCATTCCACCAACCACACTGGGCCACTCTGGGCACTCTGTATTTGTCACCTGTGTGTGCCTTGACAGTGACACTGAGTTCCTTCCCTGACCCTTTCCTCCAGTTACTCACCTTGTCCATGGCGCCAGGCCTGGGGCCCAGGAGGATCAGGTGGCCAGAGACACAAGCTGTTCATTGTGTTTATGCGGGTGGGTCCCACTGGGCCTGGCAGGCCAGCACCAGCATCCTCCCACTGCTTAAAAAAAAAAAAAAAGGGCCTTTGTGCAGGCAGCAGGTCCCACCCTGCTTCACACGAGCCAAGACCGGCTCCCAGCTTCCCTGTTCGCAGGCAGGGTGACCGTGTGGCTCTTCATTTTGTGTGGTTACTGTCACCAGTATTGCACGCCAGAGGGACCAGCAGACCTGCCAGCTGAGGGCCCGTTCCTTCGTGGCTACAGTGTTGGTGAAGTTACAGGGAAATGGCACCTGGGAAGACAGTGATGCTGGCCAGCCAGGCCCTGTGGCAATGGCAGGACTACTTGAGACACCTCCTGAATCCCTTGGGTAAATAACATGGTCCCTGTGGAGTAGTACACTCAGAAGAGGGTGAGCTTCCCCAGGGGGCACTGACAGCCTGGTGGCCAGCAGGTGCTTGAACTGACTGATGCTGTTGTCTCTGTGGAAAAGATTAAGGACAGGAGGGAAGGAGGTGGCCAAGAGACAACAGTGAGCATTGGAGGCTGCAGCCATGACAAAGGCTGGAGTCTGGAAGGCAGTGGGGTCCCAAGGGACCTGGGAGCCATTAGGACCTGGGAGAGGTGACAGCATCACCGCACCATCCCCGGCACCATCCTTGGTACCATTCCTGGCGCCATCTCTGTCAACATTTAGTTTCCAGCAAGTCCCCAGGAGTCAACATGCACCCTGGCTTGGAACATGTCCCCAGGCCTGCTGCTGCTGTTAGTCCAGGCATCTCAAAGGCTCCAGGATGGGGACACGCTTAAGAAAAGACTATGAGCTGTAGTGACACCATCCCACTCATACAGCGTAGGGTACGGGCTCCTACCAACCCCCCGGGGGAAGATGCCTCCCCGAGGCTCCAGTGTTAGATTGCAGAGTGGCCAGGCCAGGGGCTTGCTGCCTCCTTTTTGTTCCAGTTCTCTGGAAGGTCATAGCCACTGACAACAGGAGCCGAGGCTGCTTGGCATCCTAGAAGTGGAGACTCCAGCACTGTCCCCAGGGCCAGGGTCAGGATGGGAGGGAAGGAAGAAACAAGGGAGCCGCTTTTGTGAAGAGAGAACTGGGTGGGGGCACAGGAAGGGCAGGGAAGGAAAACGGGAAGAAGGGTGGGGAGGGCAGCACGGATGGAAATTGCTTGAAGCCGCAAGGACAGGCCCCGCTTTGACCTGAGGTAGAGGGCGGCAGGAGCCTTCTCTACTCCCCACACAAGGCCTCAGACGCCAGGCTTCTGCAGCTCTTCTGGAGCCAGCCCAGGAAAGGCCTCCATAGACTATGAGGGTGGCCCCCATTCCCACCTCATCTGCTTGAGGCCTTATTTCAAGCCCATGGGACATTCCACAGGCTGGAGTGTCCAGCCGTAAATGCCACCAGCGGCTGAGGCAGTGGCAGTGTGGTACAGGAGCTGCTGCTGGGTCTCCCGGCTGTGAGCACTGTTCCTGGAGCCATTCCAAGAGTGGATGGGAATAGGTAGCCCAACACCAAGGGGCTTGGAGAGACCAGCTCAGGAGGAGAGCTACTGGAGCCAGGCTGTGGGGAAACCAAGTCTCCAACGACACTGGGGAGATCTGCTGGAGTTAGGACCACACCCAGGGTCAAGGGTCATGGGAGAAGCCCTCGAGGACAGCAAGGCAAGGGCAGTGAAGGAGGATAGACTTCTCCCATGACAGACTCCCATCAGAGTCGTCTACCTCCAATGCTCTTCCCCGCTTCCAAACGGCTGGAAGCCCAACCAGAAGCCCAAACTACCTGGCGGACAGTTTGCTAGTGCATGACATAGACAACATGAAAAGGGACAGAGAAAAACTACACACAAAGAAAGATCCATCTGTTACCCCTGTTGCTGTCATGATGGTTGGTTGATAGTTGTGGTAGAGATGGTAATGGTCCTGGCCATGGTTTTGGTGACAGTGACAGCGGTATTTGCGGTGGTGACAGTGATGGCAATGGTCCCGGTGGTCATGTCCGTAGATTTAGTGGACATGACGATGCTCATGTTGGTAATAGCAGTCATGGTGGTGGCGATGGTGGTCGTGTTCTTAGGTTTGGTGGTGATGATGATGTTGGTGCTGGCGATGATGGTGGTGAGGGCAGCCATACGACACTAATGTTGGTAATCGTGGTGATGCCGGTGGTGACAGAGATGTGATAGTGATGGTGATCATTGCATTAGTTTTGGTGGTGGCGGATGTTGGTGATGGTGATGGTGGTGACGGGAGTGAAATGACGGTGATGGTAGTCATGTTCTAAGTTTTGGTGGTCATGGTGTTCACAGTTTCAGTGGCCATGGTGACTACACCCCCAGGGCAGGTAATGAAACTGTCATTTTCTGAAGAGCTGGGACTGTCCGGTAGCCTTTTACTCTCTGCATTAGACCTCTTATTCATCTTGCAAACATGAACAAACCCTGAGTCCCCTCTGTCCACACTGGGCTGCTGAGTAATGTCACCAGGCACAGGAAATCACTACTGGCCAGGATGAGTCCTGCTGGTCATTAACTCACCACCCAGCTACTGTTTACCCACACTGCCATATAGCCTAGTCTCTCCTTGGATGGCTGGCCACAGGTCATGCATACCATGGCAGGCCTGTGCACAACACCAACCCTTCCTAGCCCAGGTCACTTATTTCCCAAGGCCTTCATGGGCTACCCCATGGGAAGTTTGCTTCTTAGAGCTAATGCTGCCCAGGGTTCCTCCTCCCTCTTCTACCCAGGTACCTGCCCACCCAGCAAAGGTTTTTTTCTCCTTCTCGGGCCTCTAGGAAGCTACCCCTCCTTCCTGTCAGTGAGGAACGCAGCTGGCACAGGGAGGAAAAGACATACTGACATCTCAGGAAGAAAGCTGCCGGCTGCAAACCCACACCTGCCTGGTCTCTAAGCACACCCTGTCTTCTCTCCGGCAGAGGACAGGTGGGTGTATTCAGTCCAAGTTCACAAAATAGAGCAGTCTGACCCTACATGGTTTATGCGTGAGTTCACTCCATTGCTCTTTTATTTATTTTTCTTTTTGCTGGGGATTTGGCAAGGAGCATGCCAGGCAAACACTTTACCAAACTAGCTAGCCCCAGCTCCCTCCCATGTCCCTCTTCAAGCCGGACTTGACTATAAGCACACATGTACAAATATACTGCATACACACTGCACTATCACACAACACACTTACACTAACAGGCATGTACATATTAACATGCACAAAATCATATGTCACACATAAGCCACACACATATTTTCATGTGCCTAACACATAGGAACCCATTTTAATACCACACACACTCATTCATGACACAATATCCCCATATGCACATAACATTCATGTACCTACCTACATGTGACATGCTCAGACATGCTTTTGAACACACATACACATATACACACACCAAGTCCACAAACAGCACACTCACTTTTACACATATGCAAAAAGTCCTTCCCATACAAGAGCACACATAACACACCAATAACATAGAGCATATACTACACATACACACACCATATAAAGACACACACCAGTGTCTTTTCATCTTCTGTGATTTTCCACATTGGTACTGGCCAGAAGGAGGCTGCCCACCATTTTTCTTACTGCCTCCCGGACCTTGACCACAGAAGCATCCTTACTTTTAGGCCCAGTCCCAGCGGTGCATGGCTAGGTGTGTCTGGCTCCTGGGACAAAGAATGGCTGTAGATGGAGGAGATTCTGCTGTGAACACCATGTAGCCAACCTAGGCTGCCCAGCCCCCAGGAGGACTCCAAACAGGCCTGGACTCCTGGAGCCCAGCCGTGGGAATGGCTGCCTAGGAGAAGCATGGGGGTAAAGAGTATGCCTCTGGCCCAACAAGTAGCAGGTGCCCCTCAGCCAGTGTAGCAGGACCTTGGCTGTGGCTCCCAGGAACCCGCACCAGAATCCTCCCGCTACACTAATGATGCTGCCACTTATGCAGTCCCCTTCTCCTTTCCTACCTCCTTGGGGACATACACCCCAGAAAGGAGACAGCTTCCACTGGATATGCTAATAAAGGGCAAGGAGCTGGAGGAAAGGGAAGAGGAGGAAGAAGAGGAGGACTTGGCAAATATTTGCTAAGGGAATGAATGCGTGGAACACAGCTCTGCAGCCCCTGGGCGGCCCTGAAAACACAGAAACCAGGAAGGGAAGAAACTGCAAAAGGAGAAGGCAGCCCTGCCTCCAGGGAAGAGGACTTTGAGGGCTGGCAAGCCTGCCCCTTCTCCTCAGATCCCTCTGAGGACCCTGAGCCTCTAGCGTGCTCGCTTGTGAGCAGCTGAGCTGCCAGACAGACATTAGCAGAGGCAGTGCTGGGGGGAGGGGATGGAGGGCGCACACAGCCTGTCACTGCAGCTGCTTTGTACCAAATGCCTGGGATTCTAGAGTCCCTCCCACCCAGCAAGCAGGACCAGCTGAAGGCTGCCCCCTCAAGCTGGCTGCCCGGGAAGGGTCTACCTGCAGCCGTGTCTCATCCTCATTCAAATGCCAGCCAGCGTGAGTACTGTGCTTAGGAGGCCCCTCCCACCCATGCTCGCCATGAGGCAACCTGACCCGGCCCTCTTCATCATCACATGCTCCCCCTCCACCTCCCACCCCCACAAGCCACCCTACGAGTCACAAGGCAGAGTTTCCATTAGCGTCAAACGTACGTGGATGCTGGTCCTAAAACCGGTGGGAACGCAAGGGGAGAGGACAGTTTTAGAAAATTCACATGCCTGGAGTCACATGGTGACCAAAAACACAGCGCCCCCCCCAACGTGGGGCAAATGGTCCTTAGGGTGTGGACTCTGTATTTGTCTGTGTCCCCGTCACACAGCCACTTCAAGGAGGGGGGTGACAGATGCTCACCCTTAAATAAGTTATTCCACCTATAAAGCGCAGTGCTGGAGGGTTCAGTGTTCTCCAGGACTGAAAAGCCTGTTTGAGTCCTGCCCCACAAGTGCTCCCAAGTCTGTGTCACTGGCCAAAGCAGCCTGGAAGGAGTTGGGCATGTGCCCCAAGTTCAAGCACTCCAAATTGCCCAGAGTTTTCTTGGATGGTCAGTATAATCTCCAGAACCCCGCCCTCCCACCCCAAGTTCAAGGAGGACCCTATGCCTAAGGTTCCTGGGTCATTTCTGCTGAAAACCAAGCCACCACAGGAAGCAGCAAGCTTAGGGAACAAAGGCACTGACTCTTAGTGAGTGCTCAGGGCTCTCTGTTGGCCCGGCCATGGGCTCACTATGGCGCTCAGGCACCTGGAGTAGAGTTCAAAAAGATTTGAGGAGTGGGAAAACTCGCAATCCCTGCCAGCTCTCTAGCACGGGCGGGGCCGGTCAGTGTGAATAGAGCCATCTCCTTCTGCACAGTGGAAAATCAGGGAGCTCACTATTGCAGGGGCGCCCTGTTCCAGCTATTCCCCACTGCTGGCATTCCTACAAAACAACAACAAAAAACCAAAACCAAAACTAAACAAAGCACTAATGCGCAAATCAGAAACCAGGAAGAGCCATTCCAACCCTGCAGATCTGCTGTGCCCGCCCTAACCCAGGTGCATCCAGCCAGTCTCCATACACTCCAGATTGTGGTCCTTTCCCGGAGACTGGGAACGGGTAGAAGGCTTCCACACAGCAAGGCGCGGGGGGGGGGGGCATCTCAGACCCACTGGACTCCAGCTTCACAGTTTTGGTTGAGAACATAGGTTCATACGTTCAAATACTTGGTCCCCAGTTGGTGAAACTTTGGAA
The DNA here is from genome assembly GCF_017639785.1 of Mesocricetus auratus. Lineage (NCBI taxonomy): Eukaryota > Metazoa > Chordata > Mammalia > Rodentia > Cricetidae > Mesocricetus > Mesocricetus auratus. The sequence continues at coordinate 7,867,510 of NW_024429208.1, read as the reverse complement.
AGGATTAGGAGGTGTGGCATTGTTGAAGGAGGTGTGTCGCCATGGGGCAGGCTCTGAGGTTTCAAACGACTCAAGCAATTCCCAGTGTGTCTTTCTCTCCCTGACTTGTGGTTATGGGTCAAGATGTAGGCTCTCAGCTGGCCCATCGCTCAACCACCATGGACTCTAACCCTCTGAAACCATAAGCCAAATGAACCCGTTTCTTTTATAAGCTGCTTTGGTCATGGTGTTTTGTCACAGCAAAGGAAAAGTAACCAAGATAGACTCCAGGCAGCCGTGTTATTCCAGAAACTTCCCCTAGTGCCAAGCCAGTAGGTAGTGTCCAGTTCTCCCATCTGTGGCCCTCACGCCTTCCTTAAAGGGCACATCCCACACTGCAGGCGCATCAATACCTCTTGGCTCCTTAAATCCTGACTGAGCCTGATCCTGGGCCCCTCGTCACACAGAAGCAGGGCTGCCTGAAATCAAGGAACAAAACAGGAGTCCCAAAGGAGCCATATCCCTCCCATCTGGATCCCAAAGTGGGAACTGGGACAGCTCCCAGCTTTGTGGTCCCTAGGGACCTCCATCTGAGGTTACTTAGTTAGTGGCACTCCCTAGGGCCCTGGTCACAAGTGGTTGGAGGTGCGTGCAGGGGGAGTTAGCCTCTGGGATCCTGCTGTCCCGGGAAATGGGGTTGGTAGAACTCAGTGTGTCCGCAGACTCTGCTGGGACTATCTAGGTGGGTCCACAACCAACTCTGCTATGTCACAATTCCACAGAGAGGCATGATCAACGGCTCAGGTCGCCACTGCGCTTAGGACACTCATCTGTAACACTACACTTGGAGACAGTTCTTATAGAGGAACACACTCAAGGCCCCTGCCTCACCAGCGAGAAGTGAGGCTCCCACTTGATCACTGCAAGACTCTAATGGAAAACCCACCTGGTACCCTGTTGTAGCCAGGAGCCCACATGCAGAGTCCCAGACATCAGTGGACAGAAAGAGCCCTGGAGGCTTCATGGCATAGCATGTGCCAAGGAGAGGTTGTTCTATGATATGGCTGCGTGAGGGTGCCTCTTGCCAACAGGAATAAAAATGGTAGAAAAAATGGCCTTGGGGTGGATAACTAGGAACAGTTAGCAAAGTTCTGGCCCAAGCCATCCCTGGTCCCAAAGATCCATCCATTCCTCAGCAGTGTAGAGTTCTGATAAGCATTCAGGTATCAAGCAATGAGGAAGCCACTGTCCCGCAGGCTGGAGGGGGAAGGGCCGGCACTGTGGTGCCCTAGTGGACGCCAGCTCAAGGGGCATTTTAACCAGGAACCTTCACCCAGACTCCTGCTCTACAGGCAAACATCAGGCTGTCTCAATACTACCTCAGGCTGTCCCTCCTATCCAGATATCTAGTAATCCTGCCAAGCTTTCAGTCAGCTGTAAGAGAATAGGGACTGAGCAGCTCCCGTGTGCACACGGCCCCCCCTCTGTGTCTATGACACTGCAGAAACACGTGAGATAACCTGGACAGGGTGGGCTGGGGACCAGTGCAAGGTGACCAGCTTCAGGGCTCCGGAAACCTCCAGACCTGCCATACACTGAGTCCACAGTCACTGGTCAGCTGCAGCATTTCCTATTAGGTACCCGGCCACCCTGTGGTCACCATCCCGTAAGCCCACGTGGATCCCCAGACTTGTTCTGTGGATGTGCCTGCTTCTCATGTCACTCACGTCAGCCGCGATGCCATGTCCGAGGCTCCACTTCTTCTCCGGTCAGGAAAAAGGCACTAAAGAGTGTTAGCCACGGCTGCTACCCACCTCAGCTTTAGTCAGGTCTCATGCCCCACAGTGTCCCTCTGCAGCATGCTCTCTGAACACCTGGAGGAGAGCACACCACCCTGGGGTGTTTGAGAAGGAGGCACTCTCCCAGTAGAGCTGGTCCCTCACTTGCACCTCAGGACCGTGATGCACACTGGGTGACACCTTCTCCCCTTGTTCTGCTGGTCAGAGGCCCAGGTCAAGCACAGAAGGACCAGGTGCTTCTGGCAACTCTAGAGAGACCCCTGTGACTGCCCCTCTAGCATCTGCTGGAGCTCTCTACAACCCTGGTGTCCTGGTTCATCCCACCTCCCTCAGGTTCCTGCCTCAGGTCTCACGTGACCTCCTCCTCTGAGCTCACTTTGACTCACTCCTTGCAAGGCATTCGTGCCGCAAAACTCGCAAAACTCCCGTTGACGGTTTCAGGCGGACATGGATTTGGGCCGGTAGACCATGCTATAAAACCTCAGAGGGTGGAGCTGGAGAGATGGCTCAGTGGTGAAGAGCACTGGCTGCTCTTCCAGAGAACCTGGGTTCGATTCCCAGCACTGACTTAGTGGCTCACAGCCGTCTGTAACTCCAGTCCCAGGGGGATCTGACGCCCTCTTCTGGTCTCTGAGGAACACACACGGCGCACAGACACATGTGCAGGAAAAAAAGAAAAAACCCATACACACAAAATAAAAATTTTAAAGTTAAAAAAACAAAATCTCAGAGGAACAAAGAACCTGGCCTAAGTTCAGAGCCACCCAGATAGTCAGGGTCAGAGTTTGACGGGCACTTTCTCAGTAGCAGCAATGCCTCGAAGCCTGGGTAGTGCCATTCAGCATCCCCACTGCAGATCTATTGGTTCCGTCCTGCCGGGTTAAAAGGCAGGGTGTGATGCACAGTGTGCCATCATTTGCGTGGTAAAGGGCAAAACGTGAATGAATACATACGAGGCTAATTATAGTTACAAAGATGACCTAGAAAGATAAATAAGAAACTAACAAAAATAGTGACTTGGGGCTGGAGGGAGACTTTAACCATCCTGAATGTGCTTGGCCATGGTAGTTGACGCCAGAACCGTGTGGATGTTCTCCGTGTTTAAAAAAATAAACTCCGGCTTTAAAACAAAGTATCCTTTAAAAAGAAACCAGCAAAACAAAGCTTATACGGAGTTTATACAATAGTCAGGCAGAGATACATCTTCTGGGAGAAGGGAATGACAAAGAAGCCACGCATAACACCCAAGCAACCCTGCTGTCGGGGTTGACTCTGCCACTGGGGTTTCCCCACCTTGTGTAAAATCAACAGCGCTGAGAAGGTCCCACAATTACTATTGTCCAAGAAAAGTGTGCCCCTGCAGGATCTAATAGGTTAAGTAGCAAACAGAACTGTAGGTGTGAGCAGGACATGGAATGTCACCACTGAAAACAGAACTTTCATTTCCTTGTTCCTGCGGAGACTGGGAGCACTGGCCACTCAGGAGCCATGAGGCTAACCAGGTCTCTAGCCCACCCGCTTGTGGCAGACTAGGTACAGATCTAAGATAGATAAGATGTGTGTGCCCAGGATTGTGGGTTATGCCAAAAGTTAAGGAAAAAGGCAGAGGCTGTCAGGGGACATAACCAGAGCACTAAAGTTGAAGAGACCTCTGGCAGTCAGCTAGGACACCCCAGATACCCTGCTGGCAATTTGTTCAAATATGTTTATTTCAGAGAATTACTTTCAGGACCAGGTATGGCTTAGTGATCGTGCTTACCTAACAAGTGGTGGGCTCTGGGTTTTTCTCTCAAGTGTACTCATAGACACACACAGACACACACACACACACACACACACACACAAACACATGAGCACACATGCTTAAGTGTGTACCCATTCATTCCAATAATACTGAAAAATAATGAAAAAGATTTAATCTCAATTGTGACTTTTGGAGATAATTTCTGTGCCAACTCCTCATTCTGAAAATTACTCATGAGGTGCGGGGAGAACTGTGCCTTTATCTTATCCTGTATCTTCTAAGTTTCAAGTAGATGTCGGCATGGACAGTTCTTGTTTGTAAGTAGTTGGCTAACAAATTCAGGGTAGGTATAGGAAGTGGAGACCCCCCCCTCTTCAAGCCCCCAGGAAGCCAGTACTCAGGTACCCATCACCAATCACTAGTGGGCCTAAGGTCACTAAGGAAAATGTCTCTGGGAAGTTGGATGTCCTGGGGCCACCACCCCCACTGGGAGAGCAGAGTGCCGCACCAGGTGGCCACCACTTATGTTAACTGGGCTGATGTCAGCATTTGTGGAAGGGAGGGTGTCTCCAGGGTGACACCGCCCCAGTCAGCAGCACAGACTGCAAGCACAGACATCCCAAACGGGTTCTGCTTGGTTTCTTGGATAGACCTTAGCATGGGAGGAAAATGAAGGAGAACTGACCTAGGCTTAAAAGAAAATTAATAGACACAAAGAACTGGAACCTTGTGACCTCGTTCAGACCAACCACTGAAAGCACTGGAGGACGGCAGCAGTTTAATCGAGAATGTTCCCCATCGTCTCAAGCATTTGTGCACTTGGTCTTCAGTTGGTGGCACTGTTTGGGGAGGCTCAGGTGGTACAGCCTGGCTGGAGAATGCACGCCCCTGAGGGCAGGCTCTGTGAGCAGAGACGCTACCTGCTTCGGCTTCTCTTTTGGCTTCACGCTTGAAATGTGAGCTCTCAGGTCCTGCTGCCAGGCCTGCCTTCTGCCACCATGCTGTCCCACCGTTGTAGACTCTGACACTCTGGAAGCAGGTGGACTCTTCTATGACTTGCCTTGGTCATGGTGGCTTATCACAGCCACAGGAAAGTTATCAATACAGAGACCATGGGAAATTTATGTGTTGAATGGCATCTCCCTCTCTTTCCCTGGCACTGCAATAACATTCTCTGACAACGTTGACCGAAAGGAGAAAGGGTTTATCTTGGCCCACAGTCCAAGGGCACAGACCGTCGTGGTGGGGAAGTCATGGCAGCGGGAGCCTGAGGCAGCCGCTCACACGGCACCCACAGTCGGGAGGCAGAGGAGAAGGAACGCTTGTGCCTAGCTCACTTTCTCCTTTCCGTGCAGTCCTGTGTCTCTGCCCGGGCAATGGACTTTCCCACAAGGAAGATGAGTCTCCCCATTCTGCTTAACCTGGTTAGGAGAATCCCTCGAGAGCGTGCCCAGAAGCCAGCCTAACCTAGATAATCCCTCACAGGTGTGCTAACAGTTTGTCTCCCACGTGATTCTAGATCGTATCAAGCTGACAATTCACACTAACCATCACAATGCCACTCCTGTCAACTTGACACCCAAACACATCACCTTTAAGCCATAACCTCCCAACAACCCTTGTCCTCTTAGATGTATGTCCCCGTTAATAATGTAAAATGCATCCAGTCCAACACCAAAAGTGCCCCAGTGACATATCTCCTCCAGCAAAGGCCACACCCACTCCTCCCCCAAACAACCCCAATCGGGGACCAAGTATCAAATACCTGAGACTTACGGGGAGGGGGAATCTCCTTCAAAATACACTTGCAACATAAAACCATATAGGGCAAACATTCCTATTCCAAAACAGAGGAATGGAGGTATAGTAAGGAATGATCAGCCCAAAGCAAGACTAAAACCCTGCAGAAAAAAACTCCAAACCCTGCATCTCCATGTTCGGCATCAGAGCTTGTAATGAAATCAGCTGGGCTCCGGAAGGCCTAGGCAACCCCACCCCTCCAGCTCCACTGCCTGTCAGACAGACATTTGGATTCTGTCCTGGAATGGCCCATTGCATGCTCACAGTTCTTCACCCAATGGCCCGGACATCTTCAATATCCAACTGCAGCCTGGGCCTCCCCTCACAACATCATGTGATGGCCTCTCAAAGCCTCCTCCTCTCCATTCTAGGGCAGCCACACCCTGACCCCCAACAAACACACAGAGACATACACACACAGAGACACACAAGCACACAGACATACACAAACAGACACACATAGAGACATACACATAGGCACACACATGCATACACAGACAGACAGACACACAAAGAGACACACATACACACACACACATGCATGCACGCACACTTTAAAAGAACAGTGAAAAGGAGAACATGTTTCTGCCATGCCCACCACATCCATCTGTTTGCTGCTCCTTTATTGGGGAGGCCACAGGAAGCTTGTGGGAACAGGAACTGGAAGCTTGGTCACTTGATGGGTCACATGAGAACACAAGCAGAATGATGGGCACACTTGTCTGGTCACACAGTGAGAGGTGACATCCAGTTTTTGTCTGTTTCCTGTGGCTTAGTGGGCACCGGATGTCCCCTCAGCATGCAGAGGAGGCCCTTGGAAGAGTAAAGGAGCTGTGTTCTACAGCACTTGAATTCTTGGACCTGGGGGTGGAACCGACCAATCGGAACCCACCCAGCGTCAGAACCAGGCTACAAGGAATGCAAGCAACCTCGCCTCGGGGAGGGGCTGTCAATGGTGGAGTTCCAACATGTATCTCAGAGTACACAGGGGGTGGCTTCTGTCCTAGCCTCCTGGGACCACTCCACTGTCCCTTCAAGTGTAGTCCCCAAGCCCAGCCCTGGCCTACATGGGAGTTCTGTCTCTAAATTCTCCTGGCTCATACAAAGTCGGTGCTAGGGAGGAGCTTAGAGATCATCTTCAGGCTCTTGGCTGTGGGGTTTTCCCTGTATGTCCCCCTCAAGTGTCCCCTCCTCTGAGCAGTCCGTCAGAAGTGACACTAGGCATTGTTTCTGTCCCCACCCAGGGTTCCCCATGCAGGCAGAGCAGTGCAACGGTCCAGGGCATGCGCTGGGGCTCCATTCTGCCTCCTTATACCTCGTCTGTGCTCTGCAGAGTGGCTTGGGGTGGAATGGGTGTTGGGGTTCTCATCAGAGTCAGGTCTGCTTTGCATGCTAATGTGAACTCAAAGAGAGGAAGGGGCCAGCCCTTGGCCCAGAATCTATGATTAGCAGCTTCCTACTGGCTCCGCATGTTGAAGGCAGACCTGTGTTCTCCACAAGGACATGCATTTTGGCGGCACTGTTCCAGAGCGATGCTCCCCTTTTCCACTTGCAGAGTAGAAGGCGGGGGTTCGCAGGAATCCTGCAAGCGTTTCCTGTGTGTCTGCCTTTCCAGGCCACCTGCCAGTAATGCAGAGCTGCTGGCCTCGGTCCAGGTGGGCACGGGCAAGCACAGGCCTGAGTTTCCTGAGGAGAAGGCTGGCAAGCATCACCGTAGTTAGGAGCCACATACACCTTACAAGGACAGGCCATGGATGCTCCTCCTTGTCCTCACAGGGCACACGCGGGCTGCTCTTGAGGCGCTTACGGACGGACGTGTGAGACTTGGTGAGTCACCCAGAAGGCCGCAAGCACGCTCCTGTGTAACCAGGCCCCTTCCCAGAAAGAAGGGGGTCTTCCTGGGCGAGCTGCCGTGATGGAAACCGTCCAGCTCCGAGAGCAGCCTGCTGCTGTCTTAATGACCCGGCATGTGGCAGCCCGGCAGCCAAGCAGGCTGGCTGTGAGCGCAGAGCCAAGAACAAAGCGGGCCATTAAAAGGCAGCGCAGAAGCTCCCACTGCAGGCTGCCGGAGCTGGAGCAGATGGAGGCGGGCTGCGCTTCCAGGCCTCACAAGGAACATCAAGGGCCTCGTAGCAGTCTGCCACCCAGGACTAGACGTCTGGGACCTCGGCCGGCCAGAGACTGGCCAGTCACAGCAGGCTGCAAAGTCAGTCTGCAGAGAAAACAGATGGTGTGATTTATCTCCAGGCCTCCCCCACTGTAGAGAGTTTCCAAGCACTGTCCAATCCACAATTCTCTCCGTTGCCACACTCACTCACTCACTCACTCACTCACTCATTCATTCATTCACTCATTCATTCATTCGTTCACCCACTCAGCTCACTGACTCACCTTCTCACTCAACTCTGTTGTTCACACATTTCTTCGCTCATTCACTCATTCAATTCACACATCGGTTCAGTCACTCATGAAGCTTTTGGTCAGCATTTACTATGCATCAGGTGCTGTCTGGGATGCTAGGAGAGCCTTGGAAAACCAGCTCTAACCCCACCTTCAAACATTTGCACGTCCAGAGCAGGCACTGGGAAGTTAGGGAGCCAGGGAGCAAGAAGCGACTATAACAGTGTATAAGAAAATGACAACTAGAGCAGACAGTGCACGTGGCCCTCGGTCTAGAGGACAATGAAGGAATGAAGACTATGGCCACAGCAGCCAGAGGAGGCAGGTAGGCCTTAAACCTAGTCAAGAATCTGGCCATTTTCCCAGAAAGACAAGAATTGTAATTATTTTTTTTGCATTAACTCTCAAAATGTCTTTATTGGCGTTTAATCCAGCACTATTTCAAATATTTATTTACTTTTATTTTACGTGCATTGATGTTTTATCTTCATGTGTGTCTGTCTGAGTGTGCCAGATTCCCTGGAACTGGAATTACAGACAGTTGTGAGCTGCCATGTGGGTGTGAGGAATAGAACCCAGGTCCTCTGGAAGAGGAGCTAGCGCTCTTAACCCCTGAGGCCATCTCTCCAGCCCCTAATCCACCAATGTTTAAGTACCAAATGTATGTCAAACAAAGCAGGCCTGGGGGTTGCATCCAGGCCCTGGCCCCGGCCATGCTGTGAGTAATATGTGTAGAGAGAACACACTGGCACATGTCTGCCTGTCTCAAACACACTTGTGTGTGGTATTCCCTGGGGCCAGCTGGCCTAGGCTGTGGCTACAGGACTAGGAGTGTGGATACCAAGGAACCACCTCCACCCTAGGATGCCAGGGGGCTTCAGGCCTCTGCTGCTGCTGAGATCTTGTGCTGAAGGGACAACAATGCAGGCTGCCTCCTGGGATGCTCAAGGTCTCCTGATCGCCTGGCCACTCCTGAAACACGGCGGTGTCCCTTGCCACTCAAGATCAGACTCAAGCTTCCCTCTCGTGGCTATCTCTGGGGTGCCCCTCCCTGTCTTATACGTAGGAGTCCCTGAATGCAATCCTTCTTGCTAAGTCCGTCTGCCGTCTGCAGGAGAATGACCAGCGGGTTATGAAGTCATTGGAGTCACTGCGTCCCAACCAGTTCTACTCAGCTTTGTGTCTTAGCCTTATCTATTGTGGCCTCTGACCTTGTCTGATAGAGAAAAGCAGGAAAGTGAGCCAATACTCTATTCCATGATAACCTACAGCCTGTGTGGTGTGCTCACTCTGCTTTAGCCCAAACCTACTCTGCCTGCAACTTGAGTTACATGCAATGCCAAGGCAGGTCCTATAAATGCTGGCCTGCACTGCCCACACGTAATCCTCACTGCATTGCTCGGCCCCATCTCTAGAAGTTTTATGTTGGGTGAGGGCAGCCAGGAAGGAAGCTGTCTGTGTGTGTGCAGCTTGGGTGCCCAGCTTGCCAGGCCATGAGTTGCTAGAGGTGGGGTTGGCTCTGAAATGTGTTTATAGTCTGTGGGGAAATATATCATGAGTGTCTCCTGCTCCAGGGGCAGCCACGGGACTGAGTAGCTGAGAGTCACCAACAATACAGTCTAACTTACAAGATATGTGGTGGGACAGTGAGGCCATGGGGTCACTAAGACTCTACGCTTACTACTGGCCCAAGTCACAGCACCCCGGGACAAAGGCACAGATGTGGCCAGCATACTGCCCCCAACTCCTACAGGAACCCCAGCTAGCATGCCTGCAAAGGAAGATAATTTGAGGCACTGAGGCAGGGACGGGACATGGCCAGGGAAGGGAGACGGCCAAGGACACATTCTTCTGTCCTCTACACGGGGGCACCATCTTGAAGAGCATTTTCTCTCTAGGCACAGCAATGGGGAATAGACCCTCCAACAGCCACATGCTTTGCAAGTGAATGAATGGACCTCTAGTCTTGACCTTCTGTGGAAACATGTGACCACCAAAAGGGAAGAGACAGTCAATGACATTTGCTGAAATGGCTGTAGGAGCTCTGGGGCCCCGGTGCTCTTCTGCATATGAGTCTCCAAGGTTGGAAAGGCTTGAGGCCTAGGCCACTGGTAGACAAAACTACCACTGGAGCAGTATGAGGTTGCCAGACAGTAAGAACAAAAGTGACCCCAATGAGCTCATAGGGATCTGACCCAAGGTTGGATGGGGAGAGAGGTCCCCCAGCCATGATTATCCAAGAACCATGGACAGGAGTTGGCACTATGGGGCAAATGTCCAGAGCAGCCACCTAGGATTGATGTTATGGTACTCTGTACAATGGGTGTATCCATCAGTTTGGGCTGTGTAACAAAGCACACTGGCCCCAAGTCAGGAAGCGCTTGTTCCACAGCTCAGAAGACAACAGTCAAAGATGGAGGCATTAGCAAGGCCAGAATAAAACTCTGGCTCAGGCTTCCCAGCATCTAGCATCCTCTATCCTCTGTGCATAGTCATTTTCTCCTGCATCCTTATGCTGTCCTCTCTCATAGGTCCAAACTTTCCTACCAGTAAGGATGCTAGTCCTATAGGGCCCCCTACTGAGCTCACAGGAACCACATTTCTACAAAGCCCTATGTCCAGTTGAGGTCATTCAGTGATTGCGGTCAGCATTATCCAGATGCGTCAACAGTCCACCCCCCCTCACTTTACTCCTCCAGTGCTCCTGGCCCTTACCCTACACCTCTTTGCATCTACAACAAGCATTAAGCTTCAATCTGTGAGCTGTCAGCTGCAAGCGTGGCAACCAGTCTCCTCTGCTGCTCAGAGTGTTAGAGCAGAAAGGACATGTACATCCTTCTCATCCTCCCAGCGACTCGAGTGGACACATTGCCATGGGCAGATGGTACCTGGAGCATCTCTTCTTTGCCATGGGAGCCTGCATAACTTAATGAGCCTCTGCACACGGCTAGCACAGCTCCCACATATGCTGGTGGAGAGTCTTGGGAGCATTGACCTGCCTTCCTCCAGCCATGGGAGAAGTAGGGACAATGCTCCCTGGACTTAAGTACATATATAAATAGGATCCTTTGAAACAAGAGCTGCAGATTTCACTGTGTGACCCTTTGTCTGTGTGAGCCCTGACTAGTTGATATTTTGGAAGTGCCTGGAAACTTCAGTCTCTAACCTCTGGGGCCTAACATAAAAAAAAAATCATATAATGGAAGACCCCCTCCCAGATGCCAGTGCTGGGTGCAGGTGACAGGCTGGCCACCCTCCACCGCCCATGCATCTGAAATGTAGGCGTCTTCTAGAGAGGGGATAGAGCGTCCACTGGTTGGAGCTCCAGCTGTCTCAGATCTGGACTGTCATCATCTCATCTTTAACCAGTCACCACCCAAGCCTGGGGTGGAAGAAAGGCAGCCTCCCTCTCACGCCTGCTGTATCTGCAGAGATGATCTGAGAGGTTTGGAGCAGGAAGCCAAGTCAGAGGCATCAGAGGCCTCTAGCCACAGAGATACAGCCAAGGGTTACACCCTGTTCCTGCTCCTTATCATCACCTAGATTGAATGTCAGTGCCACACGGAAAGGGGCATCTCCCATCTCTGGACTCATCTTGACTATTAACTGACTCCAAAATGTCCCCAAGTCCATTTGGCTGTTGAGAACATTTTGTCCACTTAGAACATGTCAGAAAGTGTCCTGAAACCCTTCGGACTAGGGTCCCCAGGAGGAGGATCGGATTCAGATAGCTCGGAACTGAAAAACAGGGAGGTACTGGCATCGTCAGAGGATGGCTACCCTGAGCTCAGGTGGTAGCCACTGGCCCTGATGCCCAAGCCAACCGCTTGGCTCAACTCACATCAGTTCAGCAAACAAACCTCAAGGGGATGGCTCCTGGTATTGCTGGAGCAGCAATTCTCACACCAGAAGGAATTGGGACCGTTGTGACTTTTAGGGGCTGTGGTATTAACTTAGCAGAGATGGGATCTAGACAGTGAAGGTCAAAAGAAGAGGGAGCCCTATTTGGCGTCCATGTCCAATATCCTTGAGATGACCAAAGGCACGAAAACCCTTGGCACCACTCCCTGCTAATAAAAGGAACCCCAGATGGGTGTGCTACATTCAGATGAGAGACTGAATTTCTCACCCTAGGCCATGACCCAGTGAAGAAGGGTCTACAGGCTGGAATGCAAGAGCCATGACAGCTGCTCAAGTAGTCAGTGTGGGCCACAAGGCATGATCTATAAATGACAGACCCATGGGCCACATGTGTCCAAGGATAGCTGTGACTGGGGCCCAACACAGTGGTATAAACTTGCTTAAGACATTATGAGATGTGTGTTTGTAACTCAAGTGTGTGGTTCCTGAGTATGAATCTTATAGATGGCGACACCGGGTCTTCATGTCAAAGGTTAGACACGTCCGAATGCAAGAATCCAAAGTGCTCAGCGCTGCAGTAATGCGGTCTGTGTCCCGACTTTTTATCTGTGAGCATTGGCGTATAGTCTTCTAATTTTAGCTGGGGACATTCCCTAGCTCTTACAGACTAGGTGTGACTGTGCATCTCAGCTCTGATCAGGAAGGACTGTGTCTTCTCTCCAGAAGTCATTCTAAGGGGAATGTATTGCCTGCCATGGACTTGATGTGTATTCTCAACGCTGACTTTATGCTGAGCCTGCCCCTGACGGAAGGGTGTTGGGGAGGGGAGGTTGGAAGATGTCTACAATAGATGGGGGCATGAGGATAAGTCCCCATGATGGGGTCAGTACCACACTCTGTGAAACTCCAGCATGGGGAGGGGACTGACTGTTCACAGGCAGAAGAGGCTCACCCTAGTACTAGCCACCCAGGTCCCTGACTTTGGACCTCAGCCTCCAGGACCCTTTGGGCACATCACTGTACGATGGTGATCGAGTCTCCACAGGACGCAGAATGACATTTGTCAATTGTGGACTCAGGGTGATGGAAAAGGTCTAAACAATCTGTGATAGATCTAATGATAGAGCGGACATCTAATGGCATGGAAAATGCTCACAATGTAACTTTAAAAAGAGAGACACACACACACAAAAGAGGGCAGAGGCCAATTGGACTGCTTTGTACAGGCACAGGGCTGGGTTGTGGGAAACACCTCAAAAAGCACAGACCAAGGCGTCACCTCTGAAACAGGAAGAACATTCTAGAACAAGGAGAAGGAGGGTTCACTTCTCATAATGTTGTCCTCAGAGTCTGCACCAGCCAAGCCTGTGGGGACTCTATAACCAAGCTGTACTTTCCAGAATGTTCCAGAGGAAGGGAAGCCTGCATTAAGGTCTAAGCCTTAGAACCCATCTATAGTCTTCCTGCTTTTAAGAGATGTGGGGAGCTAGGCCTCCCCGCCCCCCAGGATCCTAGGGCTTACCCCGGCTCTTGAGTCTGCAGCTGGCCACCAGCCTGGGGTTCCTCAATTCACAGCCTTCATAAGCCCTGATGTTTCAGAAGCCTGGGTGGAGCATGAAGGTACCCAAGTCCTCTGCCCTCCGGCATCGGTGACATTCACCGTCATACAGCCACAGTCCGTGGCCATCTTGTCCTTGTATGAGCAGCTCTGAGGCTCCAGCCAGTGGAACCCCCTCCCATCCCAGGGCTAGCCGTACCTCAAACAGGCTGGGTGAGCCCCGAGAAGTCAATGGAAACCTAGGAAACCAGATCACGGGGTGCACAGCAAGTGAGAAACAGAGGGGTCCCCATGAGTGCAGGGCCTAGGAGAAGTGGGTCGTCCCCCTGCATCAGAAGGTACCCACTTTTCCGTAGCAGTAAGCAGGCTGCCCAGTCCATGGCCCAAGTACAGAGGGACATCTGTCCTAGCCCAGGAGAGCTGTTGCCACCAGTGCCGAGACGCCAGAAAAGACAACGGGCACCTATCTGTCTGTTCTGTGAGGGTCACTGGAGCAGCCTTGAGAGCTGACTGGATCCTCCCCAGGGCCCCACTCACCCACAGGCCATCTTTACCATTGGCCCAAAGCTTAGCTGACTTGGTATAGACTGGTTTTTCTTACCCCCACACAGTTAGATGCTGCCTGTGCGTTTGGGGTTCTAAGCAGTCTCCTGGCATCCGCCCCCTGGAGAGAGTACCAACACCTCACATTGTGACAGCTAAAGCTACCCCAAGGTCCTGGGGTCCAGGCTGTTCTGGCTGATCACCAATGATACACAGCCTGCTGGCTGGGGCGGGGCGGGGGTGGGGAGCATTGTACACATCCCAAGCTGTTCCAGACCCAAGCCTAACCTGAAGCCTGTGGGTCTGAGGACCTCAGATGAACCAGGAAGAAGAGGCTGGAGAGAGGGCAAGGCTGGGGAACCCCGCAATGTCTGTCCGTGACTGAAGGACACAGGAAGGAACGGCTGCCAAGAAAATCCCTCAGGTCTGCAGAAGGGTTTGGCGTAGGACTGCTTGCCTCAGAATGACTGAGGCCCAGGGACAGCCACATCTGCGGGGCTCCTGGGTCAGGGAAGCTAAGGGTGGAGCAGAAAAGGACCAGGAGAGTCAAACTGTTCTGGAACCACCCTGAAGGCAGTGGTCCACCTGCTCAGAGGCGTGTCTCCCCATCTGATGCAAGATCGGCTGTGATGGCGGGCTCAGGGAGGAGCCAGCTGCTGCTACTATCAGAAGGCAGATGGCTCCACTCGGGGCTCTTGGTGTGTCCTTGGCATGGTGGGGGCGGGGCCTGCTCCCCTGGGAGGCACAGTCTTGGCACACGCTCCTGAATCCCATTGGCCATGACCTGATGCACTCTTACCTGGATTTCCCACCGCAGTGGGCTGAATAGTGAGTGCATGGGCGCGTTCCCCGTCCATCGAGGGACACGGAACTCCACTTGGGTGAAGTGGCGTGTAGACGAACCGCAGCTGAGGACCTAATGTGAGCATCCTGGGCTTGAGTGGAATCTAATGAGTGCTCTGGCCTAATGAGAGGGGAGGAGAGGGCAGAGAAGAGAGAGCTTAGGGAGAGGGCAGCAGAGGGCACACCGGATGTCGAAGGGAAGGGATAAAGCCTCCCTCACGCCTACAAAGGAAGCATGGTGCTGGCACTGTGACTTTGCACTCTGGGTTAATGGGGTGTGCCTCCATGCCTGGCTTGGCCTCCAGCTTCTGAGAAAACACATTTCTGGTGGTCACAATACATTATAATAGTCCTGCATCCCAACTTCCCCAGGATACTCACTCCAACTCTCAGGGCGGGGGGTGGGGGTGGGGGGGTTGGGGGGGTGGGGAGGGGTATTGGCATGCCCAGGTACCACTTCACAGACCGCAGTCCATACCTGCTCCTAGTGCTTGGCAGGAACCTGTGATTTTTGCACATGAAACCTCATATTTGCATATTTGTCTTTAGATTTTCTTCTGCATATTCTTTTTAAAATAAGCTTTATTCCTAACAAAAAGCTGTAAATAAACAGACACACACACACACCATCACACATCTAATTAACCAGGCTCATTCTTTTTCTAGTCACATTTGTATTCCTTTTGTTTTTGTGGCCATGCTTGTGTTTGTGTGTGGGCACCCATGCGACAATGCACATGTGGAGATCAGGGGACAATCTGAAGGAGTTCATTCTCTCTCTCCTCCATGTAGGGTGGGGTGGGGTTGAGCCCAGATCAATAAACTTGGGGTTGGCTCTTTTGCCCACTGAGCCATCTTTCGGCTGTGCAACACTAATTCCAGTCCTCGGGGGTCATCACAGGTTTGACTGAGCTTTTCAGGGAACACATGGAAACCGCTTCCAGCTTTGTCCTATGCCAGACAAGACTCACTGTGTGAGTATCCACAGGGAACTTCCCAGAGACAGAGCCCCAGGCTGAAGCCCTTCTGAATTCTCAGACCTGCGGTGAAGCTCCGGGTTGAAATGCCTTTCTCTTCATCTTGGCTGTGTTGTGTTTGACTACTTTTTGCTTGCTTGTTTTTTTGTTTTGTTTTGTTGGGTTTTTTTTCAACACGGGGTCTTATGGAGTGCAGCCTGGTTTAGAACTCACTATGTAACTAAGGAAGTGACTTGGGTCTTCTATTATGCGTATGGCTTTGAAGCTCACAGTCAAGCCTGCTGTGGGCCACAAGAGGTTGGAAAATATTATGTGAATAGCCAATGTCACCTTCCTTAGTTCCAGCTAGCAGACACCTTTTTGGACCCATCTCTGACTCCTCTGCTCACTTAACTTCTCTATGAACTTCTGGTCTTCTTGCCTCTGCCTCTTTTGGTGCTGGGATTACTGGCACTCACCATCAAGTCCCATATGTGTGTGCTGGGAATTGAACACAGGACTCCCTGTGTGTCAGGAAAGCATTCTTACAACTGAGCAAGGTGGCCTTGGACTACTACGTAGCCAAGGATTGTATCAAACTTCTGATCCTCCTGCCGCCATCTCCCAAGGACAGGACTTAAGGTATGTGCCACCATTCCTGGTTTATTCCATGCCAGGGATCAAACCTAGGATTTCGTGCATGTTGCATGAGAACTCTACCCACTGAGCTGCGTCCTATGTTTCCTTCTGTGCTTTTGCCACTAGGTTTTAACATCACTTCTCTGGGTGCCTCAAAAAGAGGGTCTTGATGGCATCCTTCCTGTCAATCAGTGATTCACAGTCACCTACTTACACCGGCTGGTGTCCCTCGGGAGGTGGGAGGAATCATTTGTAAAGTCACCTGGGCCTGGAGCCATTTGTAACTTTGTAACTATGCTAGCCTCTTAGACCTCAACACCCCAGCCAAGCTCAGTGCTTGGCAGGTGGGCTGTGCAGATAGAGTCCACTCACATGCAAACGCAATAGGGTGTGTTGTTTGTAGAGAATTGAAAAACTATTACTTTATTAGTTTTTTAGTTTGTTTGCTTGTTTGTTTGTTTGTCAACTCTAACCAATTGGGAACACTATTCTCTCGAGTTCCTTCCTATACCCTACCAGCTTGCCCAGCAACTCAGCCAACTCAAGTCATACCAATATCCTCCCAAGAATGAGAAGATACAAAACAAGGAGTTTTCTTCAATTTTGTTCTTTGATGTTATTCCAAAAAACATTAGGGAACCATCTAGAGAAACCCCAAACCATAAACAAAATTGAAGCATGGCAGTTCCTCATACAATTAAATATAGCCCCATCTGATTGAGCAATTTCACTTCTGTTCCCAAAAGAACTGAAAGCAGGAACTTGAAGAAATATCTGTGTAACTTGTGCTTATGATGATGATATTCATGGTTGTCACACAAAACCAGAAACACTTATCAGTATCCATCTGCAAGGGACTACAAATACTACCTGTTCCTAAAAAGGAGAGAAATTCTGACAGAACAGGCATGAACCTTGAGGGAAAGATGCTGGAACTCACAAGAAGTCTGTAGAAGCAAGGGTGTAGTATGTGCCTGCCATCCCAGTACCACAGAAGTGGCAGGAGGATCAGGAGCTCACGGTCATTCCTCAGTCACACAGTGAGCTAGAGGCCAGCCCAGAGTGCATGAGACCTTGTCTCAAAAAAAAAAAATGAACACACGCAAGAGTCTTTAGGATGAAATTTTCAGAGAGAGAGAGCAGGAAAGTGGGTACAAGGACTAGAGGGGTGACCTGAGAGACTGTTGTTTAGTTGGGACTAAACTTCAGTGTGGACAGATGGGAAGCTGATGGCAGTGACCCCTGTCCAGTACTGAGCATGCTCAGTGCCACCTCTAAGAAATGAATGAAAAGATAAATCGTGCATGTTTGTGTCCAGTGCACATGCATGGAGAAGATAGGTCAACCCTGGTGGCTTCCTCAATCACTCGCTACCTTACTTTCAGAGATAGACTCTCATGTTGAACCTAGAGCTTGCTGATTAAGCTAGGCCACCTGGCCCGTGAGCATGTGCAGCAAGTGCTTTAATGACCAAGCCATCTCACCACCCTTAAAACGGTACTATATAGAGACAAGAGCTAACCAAGGTCAAAGCTGAGGCCTTCTGACTGCAAACCTGTATGCTGTGCCTGGGAGCCCTCTCTTCCGCTGCCTGCATACACTCTGCTGGAATCCAGCCAGAAAAGGACTAAACAGTATTTCAGCCTAATGGCTCCATTCTAAGTGGCCCATGGTGGTCCCAGTCATGTGCTGCCAAGCTGAACATTTCTTCTGGACCTTTCCCTGACACTGTCTTAACAGACAACTCTTATTGAGTCTTTCTTGATAAACTCAGGAGCTTAACTTCAAGGTCACTGGGGTTATTCTATAGCAGGAAGCCCTAAGAATTGGGATGCTTCCTGCTAACTACCAGGCCTGCAGCGGGAGAGTCTGGCTGTCCCAAGGAATGGCCTTCCAGGTAGAATATCAGTCCCTCCTCCTCTGACAGTCCCTAGAGAGGCCATATGACCAGGCTTCCCTGGCTGCGTAGGATGCCACCAGCAGGTAGAGATTTACACAATGGACTATCACTCAGATGTTAAAAAATGAAACCATGAAATTTGCAGACAGGTGGGTGGAACTAGAAAACTCATGTTGAGTGGGGTATCTCAGCCCAGAAAGACAAATATGATATGTGTGCATTTACTCTATGGGGATATTAGCCGTGAAAAGCTTCAGTTCACCCCCACCGTGGGCTTTATGTGCTGAGAGCTCACAGGGCCAGCGGCTCACATAGGTCCGAGTACCTGCCGTGGGGTGTAGAAAACACTGAGTAAGCACCAGCTGCCTGCAGTGCTCCTCCTTGAGGCTGGGCTCCTCAGTGCCCTCCACTGCCCCCCCAGACTCTACCCCCAGCCCCGCCTTGGGCAGGACCTAAGCTTCTAGCATATTCTGATGGCTAGGCAACAGACCAGCTGGCTGGGCACAGCGTGGTGGCCATGACAGTGCAGTAGCACTCTGGTAGATCTGGGAGTGACAAACGGGGTCCTCGTGGCAGGGTGTCACAGTTGGCACAAGCAGATGAGCACGAGATGCCCATGAAGGGGACAGGGCAGCAGGGAACCCCACTAATCGGAGCTACTTCCCTGCCCATTGCCATCCCCCCACCCCCGTAAGGCAGAGTTGACACGAGGCAGGGAAGTTTTGCTCTGCTGTGCCCACGGCCAGCTGCCAGTTTCAGTGGTGGCGTGTGCCCTTCCCTTTTCTGGGCACGGGGACATTTGCATCCCTGGGTACAGCCTGTTCAGTTTCTGCTCCCTCCTGGGCCTGCATCAGCTTCCACCCCACATGAGGGAAAACCAGTTCCAGTGGGTGGGGCACTGGTCCCTGCAGGCAGCCTTTGGAGAAGAGCGTTAGATCAGTCAGCTAACGCTGCCAGGTGCTAGGGCCAGCCCACATCAGGCCCTATGGTCCTTAGAGAGGAGGCCGTGTATGGGACCCTAAGGCCACATCTGGAACACGCACAGCCCAGCCCTCCCATTGTGCGCTACCAAGAGCTTCATGGGGCACACACTGCGACTTCCTGCACGGCGGCCTAGCCCCGGCTCACTGGGAAGCTCTGTAGCAGACACTCTCTTGCACCCACTAGGGATACCTGCAACTAGGGGTGCCTCTAAGGGAGCTTTGATCTCCAGGAGTGCATCTTTATAGAGATGTACTTTGGGGGATGCTGGGCTCTGGAACAGGTCAATGCCAAAGAGCATATGATATTGGGGGGGGCTAGGACAAGGTTTGGGCCTGAAAAGTCTTCTGGAAAACCAGGCTATTACAATGGGAAACGAGGCTATCAGCATGGGTGACACTGTATCAACCTCTTGAATTCACAGCTGGGCTGATGGAGGAACCTCTGGTCTTTACTGTAGGGTGCCCCCCGGGGGTTGACTCGCTTTTTCTCTTATGTCCATTCATCCATCGGGCTACCCCTGACTCTCAAGATCAACGGGAATGCATTCAGGAGGCCTGAGCAGTCTCCCTTATCAGCAACTCAGCTTTCCACGGGGCGAGAGTAGTTGCCTTAGATGACTGTTTCCACACACCAGCTAAGGCCCAAGTCGGTCTGGATGGAGGCAGTCGACACCAGGATATGGTTAGAGAGAGGCCACATTATTTTCTAGATTTTAAAGAAGCTGGGGAGACCCCGGAGTCTGTGAGGAGGTGGCCCTTCTCCTGCAAGCTCAGCTCTTAATCCCAGTTGAGGACAGATGGTAGGTACCACCTCCAAGACCTGGAGTGACACTATGCAAATCAAGGGGCTCTTGGGTCCCAAGAAGCAGCAAGGAATGGCTCCTGCCTGTGGAAGGAGACTACAGTAGGCTGAGAGGAGCCAGGTGTCCCAGAATTACCACATGGGCATCCCTTTCCTCTCCTGGAAAAGGAGAGAGAGACTGTGTAGGCTTGTGTCTCCTGGGCCACCATGAAGCAGGATGGAGTCCTGTCTGTCTGTCCTGTCAGTCCCTTGGGCTTCACTGTCACCCCTCCTGTCTCCATCCCCCTCCATCTCTGGGGGTCACTCTATCCTGCCGTCCCCCTCAGGGGCCTTCCTGACCACAGCTATCCTGCTCCTGGCCTCACCTGTTCTTCAATGTCCCCCTCCCCTGTGCAACAACCAACCTGAGCTCTGTGAGGTCCCCACAGGAGCCCAGGGCCAAGTACATGGAAGCCTCCTGCCACCAATTTGATTGGATAGATGGAGTCCTGTGGGGGAGGGGAGGAAAAAACCACACCCTGACAAGCCAGGCATGGTGGTGCACTCGGGAGGCAGAAGAAGGCAGATCTCTTGTGAGTTCGAGGCCAGCATGGTCTACAAAGCGAGTTCCAAGACAGCCAGGGCTGTTACACAGAGAAATCCTGTCTTGAAAAACAAACAAGCAAAAACACCTTGAGAATAGCATCTTAGCAGAGAAAGGATTTGTTTTAGCTCACAGTTCCAGGCTATGGTCCTTCGCAGCAGGGAGCCAACCAAGATGGCGGGACCTTGAGGCAGCTGGTCTCATCTACGGTCAAGAGCAGAGAATGCATGCACTCGGCTCATTGTCTCCTGTTTTATATAGTCCATGACCCAAACCCAGAGACTAGTGCCACCCACTCTTAAACTCAATTAATGTAATCAAGACAGTTCCCCATTGGTGTGTCCATGGGTCAACCTGACCCAGGCGATTCTTCATTGAGACTCTCTTCCCAAGTTATTCTAGATTGGGTCACGGTTGCAGTTAAGACAAACCGCCATGGGTGGATGATTGGATGAATGAGTGCGCGTGTCAGCCTCAGCATGAGCACTGGCCCTTACAAGAACCCCACCAACCCAGCTCAGGGGCACCGGCTCTAAGAGCCACTCTGTCCTCAGGTGCGCGTCAGACATTTCAGAAGCAAGCAGCCACGGACCTTCCTCACGACCCACCTGCCACTCAAACCCAAAAAGTGCTTCCCTGGGTGAGGGGTCCCAAGACCACCCACAAGCCTGGTCCGGAGGGTGTGGACCAGGGCCAGCCAGCTGGACCCACAAGGTGACCGCAAAGCAGCAGCCAGTGATAGCCATGGCAACTGGTGGCCCTAAGGATGCCAGAGGAAGTGACTTCAGCCTTGTACGGGGCGGGGCTACTCTGGGAGGAGGGCGGCACGACGTCCTAGATGTGCCCCCAAGAGAACACATGGGATCTGGGGAACACACCTGCTGCGGCCTCCTGTTTGCGTCCATCTGAAAAATCTGGGCAACCTAGGGACACGGGCCACCAGAGAGAAAGGGGGACCTGATTTCCTCAACACTTGGGAGACGGGTGCTTCACAAGTGGCTGAAAGTCCCTGGCGGGCAAGGCCACGTGGTGGCCCCTCCAGCCTCTGCAGGCATGCCGCCTCTCTGGCAAAAAGCACCAGGGCCCTGGGGGACCTGGGATGGCTTGGTTTGTGGTTTTCCGGAGTTGGGGCTTCTGATAATTCTAGCTTTCCTCCATGTCTGCCTGTACTTAGATGTCCTCTCCAGCGATGCTCATGGATCCCTAACAGACCCAGCAGCGGGATATCATGGTGTCTTCTGAGTGCCTAAGCCTCTCCTTTTTCATCTCCTATTTTTCCCCATTCTTCCGGGAGACTCCTGCAAAAAAAAAAATCTTATCAAAGTGGTTCTTTTTGTTTGTTTGTTTTTTGTTTTTCGAGACAGGGTTTCTCTGTATTGTTTTGGAGGCTGTCGGTCCAGCCCGGTCTCGAACTCACAGAGATCCGCCTGCCTCTGCCTCCCAAGTGCTGGGATTAAAGGCGTGCACCACCACCGCCCAGCCCTCAAAGTGGTTCTTACTCACTTTCTGTGAATCTGACTCTAAAGCCATCATCCCCACCCCTCTCACCCATGTCCATACAGTGCTCTGAGGAGTCTTCCGGGGGCTCAACCACACTCTCCCTCTGCCTTTTTTCCCTTGCTCTGTGGGCAGGGTTCTTGGGTCTGTGCCTTGACTGGCCAGCAGACAGCCGTCTCCCCCACCTTGGTCCAAGCCTTCTGCCTCTCCCCCTTCCTGTCTCAGACACCCAGTTACAAAGTGGGAGCACTCCTGAGACTCCTGGATTCCACTTCCTCACATTTTAAGGCACTGCTCAGGTAAGTCCCCTGTTGGGCTCTGTAGTGACTCCAGGTTGGATATATGGCTGAGAACAGATCCCCAGGTTCTGTGTCAAGGCATACACTGTGGTGGTTGAAAGAAAATGGTCCCCAAAGGAAGTGGCACTAGGAGGTGTGGCCTTGTTGGAGTAGGTGTGGCCTCGTTGGAGGAAGTGCGTCACAATGGGGGTGGGCTTTGAGGTCTCCTACGCTCAAGCTACGTCCAGTGACACAGTTCACTTCCTGCTGCCTGCATGTCAAGATGTAGCAGTTCCAGCCGGGCATTGGTGGCGCACGCCTTTAATCCCAGCACTCAGGAGGCAGAGGCAGGCAGATCTCTGTGAGTTTGAGACCAGCCTGGTCTACAGAGAGAGTTCCAGGACAGCCTCCAAGGTCACAGAGAAACCCTGCCTCGGGAAGCAAAAAGAAAGAAAGAAAAAAGAAAGCAAGATGCAGCTCCTCCTCCAGCACTATGTCTGCCCGCATGCTGCCATACTCCATCATAATGATAATGGACTAAACTTCTGAAACTGTAAGTTGCCACCTCATTTAAACGTTTGACTTTGTAAGAGTTGCTGAGGTCATGGTGTCTCTTCACAGCAATAGAAACCCTAACTAAGACACACTATGTGTGTTTGACCCAGCCATGTCTTGAAACAGTTGAGCAGATCTCAGGGACTGTGGACTGTGAAGCATTTAATTATCTGAGCTGCTCAAGCGTCCCTGGGCTAGTCAGTCTGGGAAAAGTTAGTGTTGACCAACCTATAGGGACTAATACCGAGCAATATGACAACTCTCCCAGAAGACCTCTGCACCCCCAAACAAGATGGGACCCCATCTAAAGCGCTCCCATCTAAACTTGCCACCCTGGAGCTGCCTGGGGAGCTCAGAGGGACATGATAGCAGGAGTCCTGGGATTTCCCCACCCACAGGACAGGAACCAGAGTGTGCAGGGTTGGGGGAAGCAACAGATCTACGGGCATACGTCGCATGCAAAAAGTATATATGTACCCTATATACACCCAAACATATCACATGGAAACACTGTCAGGGACATGACACAGCCTAGATATAAACTGGAATATATGTTACACACACCACACATACTTAAACACATACATTTGTATCACTTATTCAATCACTTTACACACCCCTCACACACTTATTCATATATGCATTAAACCCAACACATATACATATACATGAATAACACACACACACACACACACACACACTGAGCAGAGCCAGTCACTGCCTGGAGCAGGCAGTGGGTTGATTCTCAGGGACTGTGGCTGGAAACTCCGGGCTGCTATAAGCACCCAATAGGTTGGGTAGACCAAGCATAGGATAGGCATGCTAGCCAAGCCACTCTCCAGTCCCTGTCACAGGTAGGGCTTCTGGTGGCAAGGGAGTGGACCCTCACAGCTGGTCTGAAAGGGCAGCAGTGTGATGCCCAGGACTATTCATGGCCACTGAGCCAGAGGAGCAGCTATATAGCCACACAGCACTCTTCCTGATGGACTTGTCTAAGACAGCCTGATCAGCACCTTCCTCACCCTCCGGGGCCAGGTGCAGAACTCAACAAACACAACCAAAGCCCTGGGCAGTAGAAGCTACACATCAGCACATCTGGTCCCTGTGAGAGCAAGGAACCGGAGACCTTTTTGAATGAGACCAGCCCACCCACCCCAGGACACTCCAGGAAGCCCAACTCTGAGCCCAGTGTCCTTGCCCAGGCTAACCCCAGGAAATCCTTGGGAAGAACCAGATGGAGGGGCTGTGGTTCATCTGTGTTCCTCAGAGGAGAGGTTGTGGCACCGGGCAGCAGAGACACAGATCCGAAGCCTTTGCATTGGCCAATGTCACAGGTGCCCCTTCCTAACTGAGACAGCTGAGGCCCTCATCAGCATTTGTCCCCTTGGCCTGGAGCTCTCTGCACCACACCTCAGCTCAAGGGAAAACTTGAGACCTGTCCTTTGAGTCTCAGAAGGGCCGAGGGCTGCTGTCAAGCACCTGGCTTTGGAATTTGCCATGTCACTAGCTCCATGCTAGCACAGAGGCCATGGAAGAGCAGGGTTTGAGGTGGAAGAGCAGGGTTTGAGGTGTGCTCATCTCGCTGCAGCTGAATTTGCATGGCCAGTTCCTGGGTCCAGAGAACAAGGGACATAGGAGGAACACTGAACCCCAGCCCCAGGGGCCTAGACAGTCACAGTCTGGTGTTTGTCACACAGTATTGTGATGTAAGAGCTAACTGACAGCCTCATTTGTCTTTACTGTGTGTTACTCACATAACCTCGCCCCCCCCAAACACACACCGTGGACCCATCTTCACCACACACACCGTGGACCCATCTTCACCACACACACCGTGGACCCATCTTCACCAACCACACCGTGGACCCATCTTCACCAACCACACCGTGGACCCATCTTCACCACACACACCATGGACCCATCTTCACCACACACACCGTGGACCCATCTTCACCACACACACCGTGGACCCATCTTCACCAACCACGTGGGCTAAAAGCATGCAGAAGACCTAGCAGCCATCAGCTTGCTTATTCCAGATGGCTGCGTCTCAGGCAAAGAGCATCTGCACTGTAAGAAGAAATGCTCTGGAGGTTTGGGGAAGACATCCCCATAAATCCTATGGTTTCTTTGCTCCAAGAAACACCCTGTTCACTTCTTAGGGAGCCAAGCTGCTCTGTGAGCCAGGTATCTGCTCTGATGTGACCGCCTTCTACATCTCCACAGCATCTGCAAATGTCATTGACACTTCAACTCTTGGATGATGTCAGGGCTAGAAACCAAGGGGCCGAGGGGCTGGTGATGGGCTCTCTGGAAACAGATCTCCTCTATCTCCAGTCCTTCCCCCACCCTGGGTCCTGGACTCCAAGGGAGGGTCCAACACCCAGCAGGGCCCTGCACCTCGCTGGCCTCTCCCAGTGTCTGCCGGGAGATGGTTGCCAGGCTAAAAAAAGCAGCATTGTTCAGCCGGCACGGCTTTGACGTCTCTGCTTGCTGGCTTGTTTCAAATGACAAGTCCACACAGGCATCGCTCCTCACTCAGGCCCCAGGCACACACCCACATTTAGTGGGGCTTGTGCACCCTCGGGCAGTCACGTAGGGAGATGCTGCTGAGCCTGCCTGCGAAGGAGCTGGGCCTGGGAAGTCCAGGGCCAGATCCCAAGGGGCCCTCAGGAATGCTCCCTCTGAGGAGCAGTGCCGGGGACAACTTCCTGTGGGATTCATGCTACCGCCTCCCTTTCGGGGGCAGACAGGCCTCTGAGCCAGACTGTGGAGGACGAGGGTGGTTTCTATGTAGAAACAGTGCGTGGGTAGGAGGACACAAGTGATGCTGCATACGTGCACAGACTCAGGAGACCCGGCCAGAAGGTTGTCCTGGGGCCACTTGCAAAGCTACTTGCTCCTTTGGGCAAAGCCCCCTCGGGAAGGGCTCACACACAGCCTCCCATGCCCTTCAGAAGGCCAACTCTCCCACTCTTGCCCCTATTGGTTTCAGGGGTCCCTGCAGCCAGAACAGTCTGGTTCCACTCCTTCTGAGAGGCTTCCAAAGGGCAGGAAGGACAGTGCACACTAGGCTAGCAACAGGCAGACCATCAGTATCCCCAGAGTGCCTCTGCAAATCTGTTTTCTACCCTCGCCTGAAGGAGGAGGGGGGCTGTGACACGTTGGAACATGTCACTCATGCCTGAGGCGGCTTGGGAGCTTCAAAGAACTGAACCAAACTCAGAGGGTTCAGAGCCGTGCCCACAGGTGAAGGACCAACTGGTCAACAGGATGCGGAGAGCAACGAAAACCGTCAGAACTGTCACAGCAACCTGGGGACATGAGACCGGAACAGCTACGGAGGACTGAGTTTCATCCAAGGGGCACCTCACTGCAAAGATGTGACTTCATCCAAGGGGCACCTCACTGCAAAGATGCGACTTCATCCAAGGGGCACCTCACTGCAAAGATGCGACTGAGGCCCTCGTCCTGTATCTCTGCTAGCCTGAGTGACTGCGGGGGGCCGAAGTCTCCAAAGGATCATCCCATGTGAGGTAAAGGAATGAAGGGCTCATGTACATCAACCACTGCCCATCCCCAACGCCTGTCACTCAAGCTCTTTGGAAAGTCCTTCTCCTTCTATGAGACTGGTGCATGCATGCATGTGCAAACACACACACACACACACACACACACACACACACACACACAGCCCCCCAAATGCCCTGCCCAGGATGAGCTTTATCTGACCCTCTTGGCCAGGGGACCGGAGTGTCACATATGTATTAGCTGCATGGGGATTCCCTGTATCTGGAGAAGACAAGGTCAGAGTCACCATTGTGGAGCAGATATTGCCCTGCTCCCCACATCCTTTTTTTCTTTCCTGTACAAGACTAGCCAGTCAATAGTTCAGCATGGAAAGAAAGGGGCTTACAAGCTCCCACCTATAGTTGAGGAGCTGTTGGTCACCACTGATGGCTTCTTGGGGAGGGAGAGTCACTTTTCTACGAGTGTGGCCCACTCTCCAGTGGATGGTCTCACATTTATTCTTACAGGCGCAGCACTAACTGAATTAGGTGGGTGTCTTAGTCAGGGTTCCTACTACTGTGACAAAACACCATGACGGAAAAGCAAGTTGGGGAGGAAAGGGTTTATTTGGCTTACACTTGCACATCTCTGTTCATCACTGAAGAAAGCCAGGACAGACACCGGGAGGCAGGAGCTGATGCAGAGGCCATGGAGGAGTGCTGCTTACTGGCTTGCTCCTCATGGTTTGCTCAGCCTGCTTTCTTGTAGAACCCAGGACTACCAGCCCAGGGATGACACCACTCTAGATGGCCTGGGCCCTCCCCACCAATCACTAATTAGGAAAATGTCCTACAACTGGATCCTATGGAGACATTTTCTCAATTGAGGTTCCCTTCTTTCAGACAACTCCAGCTTGTGTCAAGTTGACATAGGACTAGCTACAACAGTGGGTCTGAAAAGAAAAGAGAACAAGAAAAAGAAAGTTGTGGGTGTAGGAGTGGATCTGGAGGGGTGGAGTTAGGAATGGATAGGATCAAAATATGCTGCGTGCATGTGTGAAATTCCCAAAGAATTAATAAAAAACATTTAAATTGTTCTTTTTTTAAGTTGATTTTTTAAAAAATCAAAGGAAGGATGGGGAGAGAGACCGCCAGTGAATTCCAGGCAGTGGGCGCCCAGATGTCCAGTGAATTCCAGGCAGTGGGCACCCAGATGTCCAGTGAATTCCAGGCAGTGGGCACCCAGATGTCCAGTGAATTCCAGGCAGTGGGCGCCCAGATGTCCCAGGGTGTTGTTAGTCATAAAGCAGGAGTGGTATAAAGACACACACCTGTTCAGACCCTGTGCCATTGTCCCACGTCAGGCTGCAAGTACCCTCTTCCCTATTTCAGTTACATGAAGAAATGAAGCTTGTGCTATATGTGGTTTGTTTAATTTTTCTTCCTTTGTTTTTTTTCTCCCTGGGGTTGGGACTCAAGGAAGGCCTCACCCAAACACTGTATCACTGAGCCAAACCAGCACCATGTATTTTGAGGGTGTGAGTGTGTGTGTGTGTGTGTGTGTGTGTGTGTGTGTTTCATGCCCCCATATGCTGCAGCTAGTACATATGTGACACTCTGGTCCTCTTGGCCAAGAGGGTCAGATAAAGCTCATCCTGGCAGGGCATTTGGGGAGCTGTGTGTGTGCGCGTACGTGCGTGCATATGTGTGTGTGTGTGTGTGTGTGTGTGTGTGTGTGCACAGAGGCCAAGGCAAGAAGTCACCTACCTTCCTCTATCAATCCACACCTGTTGCCTCGAGCTAGGGTTTCTCAGCAGACTAGAAGCTCTCCACTTTGGCTAAGCTTTATGGTGAGTGTGCTGTCAGGATCTGCCTGTCCCCCTGAGTGCTGGGGTCACAGGCATATACAACCAAGGCCAACTTCTTTTCCTTTTCTTTTAATTTTTTCTGTTGGTTTTTGTTTGTTTTTGCATCCCAACTAAAGTTTCCCCCTCCTTCCGCTCCTCCCAGTCCCCCCATCCTCTCTTCCTCCTCTGTTTTTCATCAGATACTGCCGGCCTCCCATGGATGTCAGCCAACCATGGAATATCAGGTTGCAGTGAGACTAGGTGCTTCCTCTTCTATTAAGAGCAATCCAGTAGGAGGAAAAGGGTCCCAAAAGCAGGCACCAGAGTCAGAGACAGCCCCTGCTCTCACTGTTAAGAGTCTTACAAGAAGACCAAGTTACACAATTTAACATATATAAAGAGGGCCTACATCACTACCACGTAGGCTCCCTGGTTGTCGGTTCAGTCTCTGTGAGCCCATATGAGCCCAGGTTAGCTGGTTTCTGTGAGTTTTCTTGTAGACACTTGATTTTTGACAAAAAAGCTAAAATTATACAGGGGAAAAAATGAAAACATCTTCAACAAATGGTGCTGGTCTAACTGGATGTGGGCATGTAGAAGAACGCAAACAGATCCATATCTATTGCCATGCACAAAATTCAAGTCCAAGTAGATCTAAGACCCCAACATAAATCCAGATACACTAAACCTAATAGAAGAGAAAGTAGGAAGTGACCTTGAGCACATTGGCATAGGAAACCACTTCCTGCACAGAACACCAATGGTACAGTCACTGAGATCCACAGTTAATGAATGGGACCTCATGAAACTGAAGACCTCAGTGAGGCAGGCCAACTTCTTATGATGGTGACGGGGATTTGAACTTGGTCCTCATGCTCTTGAGGCCGCCTCTCCAGGCCCTTTTTTCTTTTTCTTTTTTAAAGGACATTTCTCTGGACTGTTAATGCCGTGCTGGTTTGACATGAATATCTCTTCTCTTGTCCCTAGGAGCCAGCCTCCAGGGACCCTGGCCTCTACTGATAGGCCTACTTCTATTGCCTGGTCTTGTTGATGGCCTTTGATGGGCCAGGGGCTAACAAGCCTATCTATTGTCCATGTTCTAGTTAGGTTTCTGCTACTGTGATAAACACCATTACCAAAAGCAACTTGGGGAGGAAAGAGTTTATTCCAGCTTGCAACTGGCAGCTCATACTCGTCAGTAAGGGAAGCCAGAGCAGAAACTCAAACAGGAACCTGGGGGCAGGAACTGCAGCAGAGACCATGGAGGGGTGCTGCTTACTGGCTTGCTCCTCAAGGTTTGCTCAGCATGGTTTTTGTTTGCTTCCTTATTTGTTTGCTTGTTTGTTTGGAACTGAGGACCGAACTCAGGGCCTTGCTGGGCAAGCACTCAACCACTGAGCTAAATCTCCAACCCCAGTACTTTTTCTTAGGTAACCTAGGACCACCTGCCCAGAGATGGCACCACCCGCAGTGGGCTGGGCCCTACCACATCAATCATTAGCTAAGACACTACCTCTCAGATTTGCCTACAGGCCAGTGTTATGGAGGCATTTCCTCAGTTAGGATTCCATCTCCCATATTCACAAAAGCAGCCAGTACAGTCTAAGGTGTGTGAGCCCAAGACTGCTTTCAGGCCTAGTGTCTACAGACACAGCTTCACACAAAGCCATCACCACCTGAGTGTGGGCAGACAGAAAATGTCTGTTAAGGGCTTCACTAGCAACTCCCTCCCGTGATGAGGACGGCATTTTAAAAACAGTAGCAAACAATAATAAACAGGCTGTCCATGGAGTCCAGGAGAGCCCATCTTGAAGAGCGAGCTTGGCACCTCTGAGGTGAGCAGCATCAATCAGGACAGCTACATTCTCAGTCTCTGTACGGGGCCAGGCGCCTGGGGAGGCCATGGAAGGAGGCTTCATCCACCAGGACACTGGCTTGGCCCAGGGACTCCATGGACCTGTTTTGCTTTGTTTTGTTTTGTTTTGTTTTTTAAGGGTGGAGGATTTCAGTTCATGAATTTATTCAGTTCTTCCTGCATCTCCAAACCTGATATCATTATAGCAATGTATGCATGCATGCATCGCAACACACACACACATAGACACACATGGGCACACGCATGCACACACATATGTACATATATACATGTATGTACATATGTTCTACACATACATACACATAAATGCACACATGTACTTACACACATATACATACTATACATGCTTACACACACATATACACATATGTACCTACATACTCACACATGCATACTACACACACACACACACACACAGCAACAGGCCTGAGCAGAGATAATGGCTTCAGGACTTGAGCTTTGTCAATCAGGTTTAGCTTAAAGCTGAGATCGGGGAAGGGATGAGGTGCCGCCCCCAAACCCATGCTCAGCATGGAGTCTCACACCACCTTTGTAGATTTGATGAAAGCAAGTGACTACAAGACAGGGCCTGCCTCCTCAGCATCACAGTCTAGCGACCCCAGCTGGTCTGGAGGGGAAACGCTACTGTCAAGGAGCTGCAGACAGACAAGCTGGTTTCACTGGCTCTGGCACTGCCAATCCACCAGTGCAGGCTGTGCTGGCTTGAGAGAGTTCTTATGGGGCAATGGGGTATGCACGTGTATGTGCATGGCTGTATGAGGGTGCAAGTGTGCATTGGGGAAGATACATGTACCGGAGTGTGTGCATGTGTGCCTCTGTGTGTGTGCACTCACGTGTGTTGGGGTGTGTGCGTGCGTCACAGTGTGTGTGTGTGTGTGTGTGTGTGTGTGTGTGTTGGGGTAGATGCATACATCCATCATAGTATGTATCTGTAAGTGTGTCTGTGTGCCTGCAAGCCTCCCACAGAAGGAGAACCTCCTGATGGCCTGACTGGCCTGTTGATGCTGGGCTCTGGACTCACATACTGACCCTGAAGGCTTCCACAGCTCACTGACACAGCAACCTGTTACCCAAAGACAACCAGCTAGAATGGCAATGCTGCCATGTTGTCTCTACCTTGGGCATTTCTTCTCCTCTTCCATGGGAATTTCGGTCCTCCGTGTCCTCTAAAGGGAGAATCTGCAGTCACCCCAGTCACCACACCAGGACACAAAAGCTCCTCAGAAGTGACAAGGCCAATCCCAGCCTCTGATCCCCACCTAATACAGCTCACAATGGGGAACCAGATGTCCCTTCAGAGAGACCTCCCGAGGAAGGTTGATGTGTAACCCCTGACCAAGCTACTTCTAGCTTGCTCTGGGGTCCACCTGGAGCAGAGATGGAGGCCACGAATACACACTCGGGGCTGTCGGCCTGGAAGCAGGGCTGGTCTTCTCTTGCTTTGGGCCCTTCAGCCAGAGTCTACCACTGTTCCCCCAAGCCTATCACTTGAGAATTATGAAGCAGGAGCCATGCTCTAACACAGAGCCCAGCCCCTGACGGTGCCGGCTTCAAGCCAGCCTAAGTACCTGCTCTCTTGGAGCAATCTGTTTCCAGAAGTCCAAGCTGAGGCAGAGGTTGGGAGCCCAAAGCCCCAAGTGCTTAAGATAGTTACATTGACTGCATCCACTGGGTAGAACACAGGCATTTCCCTACGGAAGGTTCTCAGGGTTGCTCTCAGCTTTGGTCAAGAACAAAGCCACTTTGAACAGTTGTGTACAAGCGCTATATGAACACACGTTTTCCTTTCTCTGGGACAAATGTCCAGAAGTGAACTCAGTTGGTCATATGGGCATGTTTGGCTGTCTAAAAAAACACTGAGCTCCATGCATGATGGCTGCACTATTGATGGCAGCAGCTAGAATGGTCTGGCTTCTAGTGTCATCACCCAGCGATGGTCCACGCACGGGGAGATTTCTCTGCAGTACTGCCGGCTGATGGTGCTGCTCACTTGTGTCTCTGGGTCCTCCTGCTTGTGTCTTTTGCCTACGTTCCAATTGCATTGTTTGGTTTGGACCGTTGAGCTCTGAGAGAGAGTTCTCTGTGTACCGTAAGCACCAGTCCTTTGCCAGATGTGTGGTTTGCAAACATTTTTCTCCCGGTCTGCAGCACGTCCGTCCTTTTAGCCCTTGCACAAGACCTTTCTCGGAGCACAGGCTTCTCGTTTTTGACGCAGTCTGGCGTAGCTGTCTTTGCTCTTGCAGCTCGTGCCTCTGGTGTTACACCTGAGCCCTCTTCCCCTGACCTTGGAGCTTGCGGAGTTTCAATTTTCCTACGCGTGTTGTAGTGTGGGGTTTGCGTTCATCTGTGACCCGCGATGAGCTCATTTCAGGAGAAGCTTTGAGGCTCACGCCAAGGGCCGTTTTTCAGCCTCGACTTTGCTCCCCTCTTCCTCTGAATCGCTTTTGTCCTCTAGACAGAAATCAGCTGGGCACAGGTCGGGGCCTCCGCTTCCCCAGTAAGGCCCTGCTGCTGTGACGACTGTGCCTTTACCCTAAGCTGTGACGCAGGCAGCCTCTTGCCCCTGAGCCCTGTGAATGGAAACTTACACCTGCTCCTGTGTGGGGGAAACTAGGAACATTCTGGTAGCTGGTGCCTCTCGAACAGCTGCCGGATAGCAGGCACACTGATGCAGGGCCTGTGTGCGGGCGATGCCAGCTGAATGGTAAACACGCTTCTTATTTCTACCCTGGAGAGACGGATTGCTGAAAGGAAGAGAGGAAAGGGGGTGTTTTGCATACACCAGCCGGTTGAAGCCAGGGCCCTGAGGCTGCCAGACTCCACTGTAGCTTTGTCCGCCTTTGTCCTTGGCTCTGTGCCACCTGGCCTGGACCCCAGCCATTATTTACACACCTTGGACAAGCAGCAATGTAATGAGCACCAGAAGCCAAGTTTCCTGAGCTTTGGGGATAGGGTCCACCTCTAAGGATCAAAGGCAGGGAGGGAGCCATCTTAAATGTGTTTGGGGTGACAAGGTAGCCCAGCAGCTTTTAGAGAGTTCGGAGGGATTAAGTGTAGGTGCTGATGTCTGTGACTCCTGCTGAGTCACACGGCCTCGAAAACGCGGATGACATGGTCACAGCTGCTGCTCTGAGCTGGGAAACTTCCCACCATGAGTCACCACGCCCTCCGTGAGCAAGACTGGACTAGCTGGGGGGCCAAGACACCCCAAATTAGAGTCTCCAAGGAGTTGCTAGACCCTGGTGCCCGCCCTGTGCCTCACATCTGTCTGAGTCTGAGCGGGCCCCAGCTGATGGTATCCGTTGAGAGTCACCGGAAGTTTTCCCAGAAAGAGAAAGATGAATGGGCAAGGTGTAGCCAGGGAGGACAATGGGTGACATGAATCTTATACAGGAGAGGGCAGAGTCAAAGCCTACAGTCTATAACTCCCATCAGGCCTCAGGTCAGGTCTTGACATAACATGGCTAATCCCTTAGGTTCTGAAGGCCACAAAGTCAAAGTGATGGCTGGCCATGCTCTTCTGGAGGCTCTATTTTGGATTGTAGTAGCCCTGGGTAGCCCTCGGCTGTGGCTTGCTCTCTCCTTCTCCTTCATGTAATGCTGCCCGCTACGTCTGTCGTCTCTTTATGCCTCTCTCTGTTGGGACACAAGGGATGGCCTCTAGGCCCCTCTGGCTAACCCGGAATAAGGGTCTCTTCTAAAGAGTCTTCATTTAGTCACATCTGTCACCACGATAAAAGGAAACTCTCTGAGACGTCCTATATTTAATTTAAAAACCTGAAGGATGAGGAGGGAGGAGGCGGGAAGGGAGCAGGTAGGTTAGCAGCTGTAGGCTAACTCAACAAAGACTGTTTATGTTGAAACCTTGACTTAAACCCCGTCACTCAGGGACCTGGTGCCCCAGCCTTGTTTACATAGAAACTTCATGATTGCTAACCCCAGCCGGCCCAGAAGCCACAGGCCTGCCTTTCCTATCCCAAAGCTGTGGATCCCACCTCTTACCTGTGGCTAGCATGGGCTCTGAGGGACCAGGTGACATTCTTCAGCTGTCACCTCACCCTGCTCTGCTGCTAGAAACTCGCAGATGCTTGTCTCAGCCCCTCCTTCTCTTCTGCCTGGCATCTAGACCCTGCCCTTCAAGGGTCGAGGTGGTGGCCCGCTATGCTCCCTCTAAAGGCTTCTAGAGAAAGCCCCTCCTGTTTCTTCCAGTAGTTAAATGCCAGTTTGCTGTTTTGTTCACGTTGGGTCATGGGTAGATCTTATGCAGCCCGCCACAGCTTCACTATAATGCCTAATAGTCTCTGAGGGTGAACACACAGTCCATCAGGCTGGGGCAGAGTGAGTCCTGCCGGCCGAGGAGGGAAACATCCACCAGCTCCTGGAGCAGACTTAATCTTAGCTTGAAAGTCTAGGTGACCTGGGAAGGGGCTCGTAGATGAATGAAGAGCCCAGGAGGTAGGCAAGAACGCACCCTCACCAAGGACTGAGGTCATCACAGGCTCGGGATCATCACTAGGACCAAAGGGGACACACATCTGATGCCTTTTGACCTGATTCCAATCGCAAACAGCTACCATGAAGTGATTTGGTTAATGAATTCAATCGCACTCTCTTGAATAACACCGCTTGGTAGTGCTGTAGTTTTACCACCTGAAAGTCAGTTTGCTATCAGCATTGTGTATCCCATTTCCAAAGCCCTATGTTGATTGTTGGGATTTTTTGGTTTTGTTTCCAGAGACTCTAAAACAGGGTGTGTCTCTTTCAAGAGGCTCCCTTCCAGGCTGCCTTGCTCAGAGCCCACAGCAGGCACTGAAGGACCTCCAGCATCCAGGGAGGATGACAGGGAGCCCCATGCACACCACTGCCACGTGTCCTGATTGTGAGAGGCCCGGGCGCCTCTCCAACTCCTAAGCCCCAAGCGTCTTTCACCAAAAGAAATGTGCTGTGCCAGGCCTTGTGAGCTCCAGAACTGAGCATTTACCAGGAAAGACAGGGAAAGCCATGCTCCGCTCACTCAGCCATCAACGCTTGATCCCGGAGAAGGAACGTGGCTGAGGCATGGGGTCAGGAGGCAAGGCTCTCATCACCATGGCAGTCTCCACGGTATTGCCCAAGTCATACAACCAGCCCAGAACCTCATCCCCTTCTGCCTTCAGATTGCTTCACCTTGAACTTTGGAAGTGGCTCTGCAAACACGCTCTTGTTTTGCCTGGTGACAGCACTAGCCAAGCCCCTGGGGCAGACTGGGCAACCCACCCCTCCCCCACCCAGCTCCTGCTCCACCTCCCCACCTTACCCCCCCCACATACACATACCCCCCGACAGAATACCATGATGAGGAGTCAAAGCTGGACAGGAAGTAGAGCTGCTTCCGGCTCCTGCTTAACTGAGACAGTCTCCAAGTGACTGACGAGGGTTTCCAGGATAGGGGGACACTGGCAGTGGTGGCTGACCAGACACCTCTGCCACTAACTCCCACCCTGACAAGACAGGACAGCATTGCTGAGATCATATTGGTGTGTGTGTGTGTGTGTGTGTGTGTGTGTGTGTGTGTGTGTGTGTGTGTGTGATACTTGATGCCTCAGCTGGCCAGAGTCCCTCTGCTCCATCCATACCACAGACTCTAGCATTCCCCTCCTTTTCCTGGAGTCCAAAATCTTCTTATTGCTGCTGACCTGAGGGGCCAGAGGACCAGCCTGGTACTGATATCCAGGGACAAGTGGCTCTTTACTGTGTCCTGGAGACTCCCCTCATGGCCCAAGTGAGTGGCTGTTCCTATGTGGTCATGAGGAACAATTTGGGAAAATGAAGCATAGGACACATCCATGTGCCTAACCCTCATCCCACCACTCCCGAGAAGGGACAATCTTCACAGAAGGCCTTCCCTTCATCAAGGAGACAGCTGCTAGTGTGTCCCAGTCCTCACCTCCATGGATTGCCCACTGGACGCTCTTTTCCAGCAGGATGGGTAGGGCAGACCCCTTAAGCTCACACAGCTCTGACTCCTGCACTGGATAAATCGGTCAGGCATGGAGAATGAGGATCCAAGACTGACATCACAGACATCTAAAGTTCTTCATGAGCCTCCAAAGCAGCCCCCGCCCCCATAGCAACCCTTCAAGTGGTACCTACTGCTCCCAAGCCCTGTGCCAGATGACCCCAGAGATCAGAGAGTCTGTGCCTCGGTCGCTAGACAGGCTTCTGTGGACAAACGTTTCCTCTGCATTGAACACAACCTGTCCGAATGGCTTCTACCCATGTGGCCTGAGGCCTGTGAAACAGCCGCCTGCTCTGAGTTCGTGAAAGGAAGACACCCAGGGAGATGAGAGTGTACCGTGGAAACCCTCCGCTTGCCATGCTTTTGGTCCCTTCCTCTCCATTTCCAAAAGGGGATGGGAGGTGGGGGCGGGGAGAGAGGAGGCGGGATGGGAGCTGCTGCTAGTTCCTGCCATTACCTCACAATCAGCGCCCTCCTCCTCCTGAGAAAGAGGAAATCCACCTGCAGTGGTCTAAACTCACTTAGGAGAAGGGGGTGATGGCTGGCGTCGGGTTTTCTTTCAAGTTGGAAGCATGAGTAGTACAGAGACAAAGCTGTCACACTCACTCACACACACACATATACACACATACACGCACGCACTTTCACACACATACATGCACATGCATGCACATACACATGCACACACACATATACACATGCACACAATACACATATGTACGCACGTGCACACACAGACACAGACACACACACACACACACACACACACACACACACACACACGGTAGGCTGTCACACAATGAACTGCCTGCTCTGGCTTGAGCCTTGAAGGGCATCGAAAGCCTGAGTGTTAGAGGCTTGTTCCCAGTCATATGGCACTATCAGGAGGTGACAGGACCTGTAGGAGGTGGGACTTAGTTAGGTCCTAAGAGACATGTCATTGGGGAAGACTGTGAGACCCTGGTCTGTCTGTCTGTCTCTCACACCTGGTGAGGTAAGCAGCTTCCTTCACCATCCACTCCACACAGGATATGTCACCATGAGCCCAAAACAACAGGACTAATCAGTCACCAACTGACCCCTCCATAATGCAAGCCGGTGTAAACCTTTCCCGGTCATAAGTTACCCCAGGAAACTGTTATGGCAACGGAATGATAACAGAAGTCCTCGCTAGCCTGTCTGGGAGCCCATTCATCCACAGACCCAGAACTATCTGCCTGCACCAAGTGGACATTCATTAGCGGTCAGGCAGCCTGCTAAGTGTCTAGTGGATTTTCCACTTCATGTTTCCAGTGACAGATCTCTGCTGAGCACCTACTATGTGTCAAACTCTAGCTTACGCGTCGGCGCTGCTGCATAGCTCAAAGCACAGTCATGTGCCTGCAGCCATGCTGTACCGTCTACCACAGCCTGCACACGGCAGAACTAAGGTCCGTTTCCAGTGAACGTGATGACCATGCCACAGTAAAGATCACAGCCCGTGGGTGTCTTCACAACCCTCCAGGGCAGCTGGAAATGTTTGCAACCTGCGTCCAGCATTCTTGTGTCGCTGAAGGGAGCTGTCTATCACCCACTGAAAGCTCCCCAGGCGGGACCTGAGGCTCAAGAGAGTGAGTGTAGGAGCCAGCGTGTGTTTCAGAGCCTCGTCTGTAAAACGGGATGGCAACCGGTCTTATTCGTGGAGGAATAACCTCTGAGCTTCGAGTCCCTCCTGCGACATGGTCCGTGCAGTTGGGTGGGACTGTGGCTCCCATTTCTCATCATTCACGAGGCCAGCACTGATTTATAGGATACTGAATTGCTGGTGCTGGAGGACACGGGAACTCACATTTCCACCAACCCACGAGCATATAACTTGGTTTGATATATGCTCCTGTCTGAAAACACCTTGTTATCCTGAGTCGCTGGGTCATTAGCATAGAGCCTGCTCCAGGAGGCAGTACTGTAATGCTGCCAGAAACCAGCCCCTCTTACAGGCTTCTCTGCGTCATGTGGTCACGCATGCTCGGGGTACCAGACAGCTACAGCACCCTGATGGCGGCCCCTGAAATGCCAAATCAGCACCAGAACGTCCAGAAATGCTAACCATATGGCCCTAAATAGATTGGGAAATATTTGCACCATGAGTAAAGTAAGCAGGAATGCATAGAGCAGTCTCGTTTGGCCTCAGTTGGGAATGAGTGTCAAACGTCATCATTGAACTCAAATTTGTCACCCCTTTGGCACCTGAAGCTGGCATTCTGATGGCCTGGAGCAACTACCCTAAGTGGGTCTCCCTGCTCTTGGCCTTGGTAGGAAAAAGGAGGTGCGGAGATCCTGGAAGTTGTACAAGTCGCCAGGACACAGAGGTCCCCTTCAGCTCACCCCTTCCATGCTCAAGAAGGGGGTGTCAGGGAGAAGGAATTCTCTCACTGTTGAGATTTGTCACTAATTTCACCTCTGCTTCTCTGGGGCCTGCCCACAGTTGGTGCCCACCCACTCACCCCTGGCCCTGTCCATGGGGCTCAGCTAAATTTCTCCCACTGTGGCCCCTGAGTCCCTGGAGGGCAGGGTGGGCGCTCAGGGATCAGTCCAGATCTGTTGCTTGTTCCATTTCAATGGCCACACAAATCACAAAGACCTTCTGGAAACTGGGCAATATGTTCTTGGCACCCTCACAGACCTATATTTCTTCTCTTCACACAGGGTCCAGCCTTGTGAGAAAGGAAGAGGGTAGGAGGGAAAGTGTGGTGATATCTTTCTTGCACAAATAAAGCCCGTCTGGGGGTCAGAGAATGGAGCTTGCCACTAGCTGACCATAGAGGTCTGGAGATCTGTACGGACAGACAGGAAGTGATGTAGCTGGGCAGAAGCAGGCTATAAGCAGGGAGAAACAGGAAGTCGCTCTCTTCTCTGCTGAGACGCTTAGGAGGTAAGGTGTGCTGTGGCTTGCTTCTTCTCTGATCTCTCAGCATTTCCCTCTATATCTGACTCCAGCCTTTTATTATCTAGACCAATTAAGGACTCCTTTTATTGGGAAGCCCTGTCGCTGCCTTGAACTTAACAAAAGTATTGAAGCACCATAGCCCGACCTGGCCAGTGGAGGGTCTGCATCATACTGCGCTTCTTTGGCTACATGTGAAGAGAACCAGAAGGAAGGATAGACTCTCAGGCATCCTAGAGACACGTGCGAAGGAAACACGAAGGTGCTCAGCAGGAAGTGGAAGATGCTCAGCAGGAAGTGGAAGGTGCTCAGCGGGAAGTGGAAGGTGCTCAGCAGGAAGTGGGAAGTGCTCAGCGGGAAGAATGGGAACTGCTTAAGCAGCCAGTGAAAGCTCAGTTCCATAGTCTCCAGGAAGGTCTGGGTGGAGTCAGCAAAATCGCTGTTCCCAAAAGAATTGTGACAGGTGCAAAACAGGAGTGAAGAGCAACAATGTCAGATTTGCCCTCAGAGGCGCCACAAAGGCCACCAGGGGTCAGACTGTGCTAGGTGGTGTCAGTCTTTAAATGAAGTGGCCAAAGAGCGCCTTTTA
This sequence comes from Mesocricetus auratus, assembly GCF_017639785.1. NCBI lineage: Eukaryota > Metazoa > Chordata > Mammalia > Rodentia > Cricetidae > Mesocricetus > Mesocricetus auratus. The sequence continues at coordinate 7,828,027 of NW_024429208.1, read as the reverse complement.
TGGTCACAGTTGGACTCATGGCTTGGGATAGCTCTTGTTCTTAATCAGGCAACCTCGGGCATCCTCGCTGGCCTCGGAGTCCACGCCCTCCCAGTAGAGTTAATTATAACACATCTAGTAATCCCGAGGGTCGGCATCAAAGTCACGCAGCTGTCAGCTGGAACTCGCCGTGAACTGGGCCACAAACACCCTCAGATTCTGCTGACACCACCATCCCCATTCCACAGTCGGGAAGGAGATGCTTCAGGCTGCGGCAGATTCCAGACCAGGGTGTCCAACTGTGGGGCTCATTCCAGCAGGGGCCCTTAAGGGGAGCCGGGGTGGCCGGCTCTGCAGGGAGGTCAACGATGAAGCCTTAGACCTGAGTGCCTGACTGAGCTGGGCGGCCAGGGAAAGCCAAGTGACTACCAACTCGGCGGCCAAGCAGACAAAAGCAGTTTGCAGGGAAGTGCAGCACCAAGAGGGGCGACTAAGAAAAGAAGTGACAACACGCTCTTTTCCATCCTGTGAGTTCAAGCCGTGGGCTGCCGGGGCCACACACGGGCTCCCTGAGGGATCAAGGTGGCTCTTTTCAGCCACAGCCCTCAGGCTCACCCAAGCCAAACCAAATCACGAGCTGTGGTGTTGAGCCTAGAAGCCAACTCCTGCACCCTGCCCTGACTCCAGTACTGCGCCTCTGAAGTGGAGAGTGCCTCAACGGGCTCCAGACAGGTGTCTCCAGCACCTGCTCTCTGCCCACTCTCCACAACCCATGCTCATGCTGTGCTGATGCCCTCAGCAGGGCCAGGGTGCAGAGCTAAACCTCATTGGCCACCTGAGGGCTCATATCATCTCCATCTCCCCAGATCCACCCTTGGAACATTCTCTCCCTTTCTGGTGTGCCTTGAATCCAGAGGGCTTTGGGCTCTGTGGCTCTGAGAGACTGGAGAAAAGGAGGGAGGGTCCGAGCCATGACATCTCCAACTTGAACAGTGCTTGTCCTCAAAGCTAGCCTCCAGTAGCCACCGTGCCAGCTTTCCTACCCTGATGAACTTAGCACAGGGAAGCCAAGTGAGACATCAGTACACATACTGCAGTGATCTGAAAGCTTGTGCACTCCAAAATATGTGTGTTGGTGCCTAACCTGCAAGGAGATAGTACTGGGAATGGGAGCTAATGTGGTCATAAGGGGAGAGTCCTCAGAAGGCAGGTAGGGCCTATGAAGTTAATGCTGACTGTCAGCTTAATGGGACTTAGTGTTGCCGTGGAGACAACCTCTGGGTTTGTCTGCGAGGGACTTTTTAGAGTTGGTTAGCTGACTCAGAAGGATGCATTTTAAAGGTGGGTGGCACCATCCCACGGGCTGAGGTCCCTGACTGGGTGAAAAGGAGAGAGGAAGAGCAAGGGCAGGCTGAGTCCTGCCACCCCTGACTGGCCAGCCACCTCACAGTCTTGCTGCTGTGACTTCTACCATGACAGACTGTGTCCCCTCAAACTGTGAGGCAAAATAAACCCTTTCCTACTTCAGTCGCCTCTCGTCCAGTGTTTTGTTAGAAGCGGTGAGAAAAATAACAACACAAAGCCCTTACGGAAGGGAGGCCCCAGAGACCTCCCCTTTCCCTCCCCCGTGTCCACGCTCAACAAGGAAGCCTTGTCTACGAAGCAGAAAGGCCCTCACTGGACACAGAACTTCCCGGCCACCCTGATATTGGATGTCAGCCTTCAGAGACAGTCTTCATACGCAGCCTATTCGTGGCATGTTGCTCCAGCAGCCCGGATAGACTCCAGCATGCAGCGGCAGGGGGAGTCCTTCCATTTTAAGGGACAGTTGCCTCTCTGGCACAATGTCTCCGACACTACGTGGACCCAGGCAGATCCTGCGAGAGCATCGGGGGCAGAGAGATGCTCTCCCAGGCTCTATTCCTGGGGCCCAGCTGCTGCTGACTCATGGCTGTACCGCGACCTGTCCATGTGGGGCGTGACTCAGGCAATGTCACTCATCCCAACTCATGTTACCTGCCCGGAGACCAGCTGGGTGTCCCCTCGCCCAGGCTTTACCCACCCTACTCGAGTAGCCTTCACCCAGATGCTTAGCACTGCCCTCCGCCCCTTTCATCCCCACCTGCCAGGCACCCTCTGTCTCCCCAACTGCCCACCCATTGCAGATGAAGTTATCCCAGGAACTGGCAGGCCCAGTGTGGGACCAGGGCCAATGTCCAGAGTCACACAGGCATGGCAGGCCCAGACAGGCTTGCTACACCCTCAGGCAGGCAGCAAAATAGCACCACCGCCACCTAGAGGATAGCCCCCTGGACAGCCCCATCTGGAAAAAGGGAACCTGTACCATCTCAGGTGCACCCCACCCAACCTTGGGGGCTCTTGGCGGCTCTTCCTCTGGGCCTCTCCCCTTTGTCTTCAGGTAACTGGACCCTGGCATTGGCCTGTGGTGATGTTTCATATGGCGAGAAGTTGGATGTGACCCTAAGCGTAGGCTCTGCCCTCAGGCTGGGAGGGCTTGACAGCAATAATGCCTATTCCACTACCAGTGTAATTCACAGAGACCCACCTACTCCTCTACTTGTTCATGTTCTGTCAAGACAAATGGAATCCATGAGCAGAGCAGCTGAGGTGGGTTCCTGAGCACACCGTGACCAGGCACGTGTCCTGTGATGGATGCCCAGGAAACATCAGTGGGCCAGGAGCAAACGGCAGAGAGCAAGAGTCACACACAGATCAGATAGGTGCCTGATGCTGTGGAGGGGAATCCCGGAGCTGAGGCAGAGGCCTCCGTTGTTCCCTTCCCTTCTGAGGGCCTGGGGACTGCTGCGGCACCCTTGGCCCTGAGGCAGCCCCTTCAAGCCTGCCTTAGTGCCCAGTGAGTGTGCCTGCAGCTCTGCTGCCGCCACAGTGCCCTTAGTCCCCGGATGGATGTGTCTGTGGAGCTGGTGGGAGCCATTTCCTTCCACACCCATCTGACACCTCGGCTCCTGGAACAACTCGTCATAGGTGGCCAGATCTGTGTGCTCCCCCATTAGCCTGGGCTGGGAGAACGCACCCCCATTCTCATGGTCTCTTGTGGGGGGCTATTGTGCCTTCTGCTGACCCAGTACACCCCTGTGTTGTGTGATGTATTCTTGACAAATGAAGCTTGCTCGGAGTCAGAGGGCAGCGCTAAAGATGAATTAGATAGTGCTGGGCAGGGAGTCTCCTGGGAACACCTCTCCTGGGGCTCCAGACATGACAACGACAGCTTCCAAAGGAGCCAGCTTCCAGAGTAGCCGGCAAAGCAACTCCAGGATTCATTCGTTTGTTCCCTTCCTACCAGGAAGTCCCACCAGTCACAGCTTTGCACTTCTAGCCAGCCTTTCCAACTGTGGAACCTCCTGGGGGTGTGGGACTCAGCCCATTCTTCCTGGACCCCTCAACTCCTTTGCGGGGATGAATCTCCGTGGAAGGACAGAGCGAGTTTACCTTTTCTTCTTACGTACGCACTAGCAGGGCCTGGAGAAGCTGCCAAGCTCGGACCACTAACCTTTCAGCACCCTCTGGTCACACCCCAGACCAGCGGCATTCCCGGAGGACCTGTGTCACAAGAAAGGCGCTGTCACCAAATGTGTTTGGCCTTGGCTCCCCGAGAATCAGAGCCCAGCGAATCCAGGGGAGGCCAGGCTAAGCTGGCTGGACTTGGTGTCAGACCCAGAATCCTCCTGCTCCTTCATGGGTTCCTCACTTGCCCTTCAAACAAGGTCCTGCCCCCAGAGAGAAGGAAACCACGTTTGCAGCAGAGAGACTCATCAAACCAACCGACACTAGAAGGTGAGGTCACAGCAAGAACACTCCCTGAGGCCAGCAGTGATTTTCTTAACACGTGCTGGGTTGCATCAGGGACCTTGTCACACTGACATCCTCCTTACCCTTGATCTCTAGACAGCTTGATCTGAGGCCAATATCGACACACCTCACAGGTGTCCCACACACTCTGACCTTCCACAAGGCACAGAGATGGAAGAAGCAGTGCCCTCCAGCCCTCGGAGAGCTGGGAAACCGCGTCCTGCCAGCAGCACCAAAACTCCTGGAAAGAGATCCAAAAGCCTAGAAGAGAAAAAGAAGACAAGTGGCGAAGGGACTTGACGGGGGATGGGAAAACAGTCTGACAAATGAAATTTGAAATAGAAAACATTTCTGAAGGTTTAAAAATCCCAGTTTGGGATTGAGTAGAGACCCCAGGCAAGGCTAGTGAAGACACAGGTTGTATTGCTGGGTTCGGAGCCCCCAGGGAAGTCACCTAAGCACAGCAGAGGTTTCCTTCTTCCTGTAAACATCCTAAGACCCAGACCCCTTCCATCTTGTTGCTCTGTCATCTTCACAGTGCTGGGTTTTTTTCCAACTCGAGGCCCAAAACCACTGCCCCACCTGCCTCCCTCCTGCCCACTCATTTCTACTCCCCTGCTCCAGAATTTGAAGTCAGCCCTTCTTAACACACCACAGGTGAGGTGTGGTGGGTGGGGTCCTTAGCCTGCCCCTCACCACCACCACAGAGAAAGTCACCCTGCCAAGCCCCACACAAATTCTGCCTGTCCAGCCTCCCCTGCCCCAGGCTCTGCTTATGGCCACACTCAGGTAGCCTGGCTGGCTCTCGGCCTGCCTTTGCGGCTTTTACTGGAGCCAAGTGGTTGTGGCATCTCTGACAGGAAGGCCCCTTGCTCTAAGAGAATGGGAAGAGCAAACAGAGCCACTTCCCCCAGGGAAGGGTTAACCCACTTTGTGTGCGGCTGGCCCTGTGACCCTCTGAGCACGGCATGAGGCCTAGTGACCATGAGCCAAACTGAGCTAGGCTGCTCACAAAAGCCTAAACTAACTGTGTTGCCCGTCAGTAATCAGTTTCTTTCCCTCTAATTGATCAATCACTGAGGGACAATCAGTTTCTGCCCTTCGCGCCAAGATGATTAAATCCTTGCTACCAAGACGATTAAATCCCCACTCAAAGAGCAGAAAGAAACCTGATGTCTTGACTGCCCCGGGAAAATGCTTCTGGGGCGTGGCAATCCTGTGTAGCACCACCCATGCCAGACCCAGGCTCTCTGGATAGGACGCTACTGAAGGCTGCAGAGTTAGTCAGCAGCATCTGGCCCTGCTTGACCCTGGGAGCCTCATCCTCAAACCCTTGCTGCTATGGCGCCTAATGACACATGATGACAGGCCACCACCTGCCTGTGGCACCTGACAGGAAAGAAATGAGCAGGCGAGTCTCTAAAAGGCCTAGTGCAGAGTCCCCACCGGGCACACTCAGAAACTTGTGATTTTTCTCTCACTTATAAACTGAAGAGTTGATTTTGGGAAACTGCAGCCTGTTAGCCTCTCTCACTGATAGGTCTCTGAAAGGCACCTCCCTCTGAGAAGGGCAGTGCCATCCCCTTCACCCACAGACCTCCCATCAGGGCCTCTGCTGAAGTGGGTTTTGCAGAGGATCTGCTCACAGAGGGAAGAGAACGGTTGCAGGAGATGGGGGGCCGGGGGAGCGGGGGGGAGGGAGCGGACGGGCAGGGCGAATGCTTTTCCTCCTGGGTTACAGGGTCTGAGGTTTGCTGTAGGTGTTGGCCTTGGATGCCCACCCACTGCTAAAGGACGCTGAAATGAAGTAGCTTGGAGAGTAAACCCTGTTAAAAGGAGAAAGGCTTGGGAAGAGCCCTACGCTGGTCCTGAGACATCCCCTCCTACAGTGGAGCTGAGACATCCTGAGGGCCATGTAGGGACAGCCGGCCAAGATCCAGCAGGAGCTTCCCAAAGACCAGCTGCTGAACATCACACTCACCCTGGAGAGACCTCAGGGTGACTCTGGAGGACACTGAGTCCAGGAGCAGCAGGTAAATCTGGGATTGGAGGGGAGTGGGCAGCCCTGCTTCCTCCATTCACTCCTGGAGCCCTTGGAACCATTCCTAACGGTGAACGAACCCGTGTCGGGGCGACGGAACGGAAGTGGGGTTTGCTGGTGCAAGGGCAAGAGGGAGTATCTTCATTGAGACAGCTTGCCCTGTCCTTCCTGCACTGCTGGGGTCGGAGCTGGGGAGAGGCTGCACACCCCACTGAGGCCGCACCCCATCCGGGAAGTCATGGCAAGGCAGTCAAGGCCACGGCCCGGGGCACAAGAACCCAAAACCCACCCAACAGCTGCATCTGAAGTACCCACAGGAAGAAGACTGCTATCTGGTGAGCGGTTGGCCCCAAAAGACATGTTCGTGTCCTTACCCAGTACCTAAGTGTGGACTTCTCTTGCAGGTATAATTGAGACCCTGCGGGGAAGTCATCAGATCTGCGGCAGACCCTCATCCAAGGGCCATCACCCAGAAGCTAGCCACACAGAGGGGAGGCCAGGAGATGAGAGTCATGTGATCATAACCTAGAAGCCATCAGAAACTGGGGAGGGAGAGAGAGGTCTTTCCCTGAATGGTGTGTAGAGTCTTAGTCACTTTTTTTTTAATTTTATGTTTCAAACCCTTAATAATCTTGCTGATCAGAGAAAGACTGCAGCCCACCCTCAACACCTGGCTGGCTGGGAGCAGCCTTCATGCACAACCAGCCCCGTTTCTGTTCCCTCCCGCTCCTTAAACCGTGACCTAGGTTCACCATGACCCCTCCCCCTGCTTCCAATCCTTCCTAAAGATGCCCCAGCTCAACCCCTGAGTTGATACCAGAACCAAAGTTAGTTGGGGCGTCACAAAGCCTCTAGGCAGAGGTGCCCATTTAGGAGATTACAGGGAACGGAGAATCAGAATATCTCCCTTATATCCCTAGCCTCCAGCAAGGACATTTCCAAAATTGCTGCTTGGGCGCCCTGCTCTACCTGAACAGCTTGTTTTCTGGTCTCATCACTTCCATGATGGTTACCTTCTGGTCTTCTAACCCTCAAGTAGAGCATATTCCCATCCCATCTTTATAGGAGGAAGCCAAGGTGCCTGTGACAATGTCAGTCTCAGTGACATGGAGCCAGGGCTCCAATGGGGCAGGAGTGAAGAGCGGCATACTGGCCCTGGATGCCTCAATCTGGACCTCTGAGTGTTACCGAATGAAAGCATCCATCCTGGCAGACCAAGTAGGAGACCCAGGGGACCACCAGGGGGCAATTGCAACAGTCTCTGGCTGAGGCACTGGGTATAGGACTTTGATTTGGGTTTGCCTGATCAGGGAAGGATATTGCTGACTTACCCACCAGTAGCTGGTCCCTTGGGTCTTCCCGAGAGCACGCTGTCCATGCTCACTGTGGGTCCAGGACACAGTGCAGCTCCTCACAGGGACCTCAGCAGCACAAGTGAATGAGCTTGGCTCATATCTGTCCTGGAAAGCGACAGACATGTGGGACCAGACACAGGATCCAGGAGGACCTGAAATCTAGCGTCTGCAACCAAGCTCTCCCCAGCCCTCTCCAACAATAATGCAGCTAAGAAAAGCAGTCTGTTGGAAGTGAGTGATGGATGGCCAGACAGAACAGTCCATGTAGGCAGCAAGGGGGACTGCATGCTTGATGGGGCTGCAGCCCAGCCTCAGTCACGTGACAACTCCAGCAACAGGCTGCAGCTTCCAGAATGATGACAAGCAGATCCTGGAGGAGGGGTCTTGGAACCCCACCCACCCACAGAACTCACAAAGCAGGCTGTTAAGCCAGGTTGGCAGGTATTGCCTTCACTCCTCCCCTCACCCCCACCCCCACCAAGCCCCACCAACACTTGCTTTCTTAGCCAGAAGGTCTACACCCCCTTAAAACAATCTAGTCCACACAGCAAGGCAACCCTTTGTCCCTTTACACAGTGGGGCTCTGTGTGCCAATTTCCCAGCAGCCCTTGTGGCCAGGTCCCTGCCCCAGCTAACTGTAAAGACAGATGCAGTGAACACTTGATTTCACCCCAGAGAGCTTTTCTCGAAGGGGAAATAACAAAAACACCTGCTTGCACAAGCCCACCAATGAGGGTGGAAGAGGAACTCAGAAAACAGAGCTGGCAAGACGCAGCTAATGTGGACAGTCAACTTGACATGACCTGTAATCACCTAGGAGCCAAACCTCGGAGCATGCCTGTGAGGGTGTTTTTATATTAAGTTAGCTGAGGTGGGATGACACCATGAACATGGGTGGCACCTCCCATGGACTGGGGTCCCAGGCTGGCGTCCTGACAGTGCATGAGATGTGATCGGGTACCTCAGTACCTCATATGCCTTCCGCCATACCTTCCCAGTCATGATGGACTATGTCATCGAGCTATGAGCCAAAACATGCCTTTTCTTTCTTAGGTTGCTTTTGCCAGGAGTAAGTAATAAGAAAAGTAACTAGTAAACAGGATGGGTGTCTGTGCCTTCCAGAGCCAGCCGCCTACCCAAGACAGAGGCCTCCCCAGCTCTGGGTCTCGGCCTTGGCTTTAATCCCAGAGGCAGAGACCAGTGGATCTCTGTGAGTTCGAGGCCAGCCTGGTCTACAAAGCTACACAGAGAAACCCTGCCCTAAGGGAAAAAAATAAAAAGATCCAGAAAACACCCATGGTGAATAGTAGAAGGGAACATTTTTTTTAAAAGCCAAACAGGTTTAACCAAATCCATGAGACCTTCCCCCATACAGAAAACCCTAGGAAAGCACAGGTAACCTTATTCAAGTATGCTCTTAAGTGTGTGCTATAGGTGCCTGACTATTTACACATGAACCAAGAGAAAAACTCAACTCTTCAGAGACAGAAATCCAATCACCTTGCAGAGCTCAAGAGGACAGCATCGTCTCCCCCCACAGATAAAGTGCCCCCGTCCCAACATTAAGGTTTTAAGAAATTAAAATTAAACATTTACTTTTCAATCACATACAACAGGACACCCCAGACTCTGTATACTCTGTCCTTCCCTTGGCTGGCCCCTCGCTTGGTCTATGGAGGACCGGGTAGGAGACACTGAGAGGGACTTGGGGAGAGACCCCACAGCAGCCTTACTCCTTTGCCTGTTGGCCCTCTCCGACAAGGTTTGATCAAATATCTTCCGTGCCCGGGCAAGGATGCAATTTTCTCTACGCAAGAAACGTTTCCCATTGTATGTTCTCCTGAGCACAACTGACTTCACCCTGTGGTATAATAGCCCTCTTTTCTCGCTCTCCTTTTATTTTCTTTTTATAGTGAAAATTGTTTTTCTTGCAGTGCAGGGACACCAGGAACACGCTGAATGAATAGCAGATTTCCCTCCCTCCAATGAACAACGGGGACAGCATTGTACCCAGACAAACAGAGCTGAGAACTTGGGTCCTGGGGAGGAAAGCCTCGCCTGGGAGAAATCTTAACAGCAAAGAGGTTAGCATTGATCAGAAGTCGTCGGGGGCCTCTCTGTGTGAGTTTGTCCGTAAACGAAAGTCTGCATTGACTTTCATTTCGTTCTTATGACAACCATCGCTGCTGAGCGCCCAGCTTCCCCTTCTCACTGAGCTGTCCCTTTCCAATAACTTGCTTGCATGGATCTCTTTCCTGGTTGGACCAGAGCTGTCCTCTCCACCCCTAGCCCTGTGAACTCGAAGCCAGGAAGCTTCTTCAGTCCAAGTCACCCTTAAAAAGGCAGGACTATCCAAGGGCAACTCCTTAGGTTTCCCAGACACTATTGATAGTCGAGCTTGCCCCTTTGGGTCAAGCTCCCGAGACGACCATGAACACAGTCTCTGTGCTAGCCTTGGGAATGGAACAGTAAGATGCTACAGCAGTTTCAGCAAAGGACGGGGTATCCTGCAGTGTGACCTACTGAGGAGACCTGCAGTGGGAAAAGCACAGAAACGGACCACCTGCACCGATTCTGGAGCCAGGGAGGCTGGGGTAGCTGTGGCAAACAAGCCAGCAGAGAAAGCTGGCCGTGGTGAGAGGCTGAAGTTCTGGAGGACGGAACTGGGCTGATGAAGGCTTGTCAAGGTCATGGCTTTGTCCTAAGGATGTCCAGAGCCTTCTCACGCTCTCTCACCCTTTTCTCAAGGTCAGAAGTGTACTTTTAAGGACCAGGCTAGAGGCTGCCACTGGACAACACTGCCCCTCACTATCAGAGCCACAGAAAGCCATGCTAGAACATCAAGTTTCAATGGACGAGAGGTATCAAGGGTAGGAGCACGGTCTGGGACAGTCATAGAAAAAAATTGCTGGGGAAGCCAGGGACATTCTGGAATCACCCAAGCCAACAGCTCTTGGCACTGGTCAATGAAGAATTGACCGATAAAATAATAAACCTGCCAAGAGGTGGGAAATAGCAAAGGGATTTATTGTCACTGTTGTTGAGGAGGGGGCTGATACGAAAGAAAGGAATTTATTGTGGGGGGCACACAGGTCACAGCATGAGTATAGGGTCAGAGGACAAGACTGTGGAGTCGGTTCTCTCCTTCCAACTTTCTAATGTTCATGAGGTAAGTGAGGTATGGCAGAGCTCTGAAACAAACTGAGTTTCCTGGAGAGCCTGAGGTAAGACAGTACTGCAACAGGAACTTCAGCAGAAGCCATAGGCCTGAGTTGGGGGGTGGGGGTGAGCATGCCCATTCTCCCTAGAGAAGTGACTTGCTTCAGCACAGGTGCAGGTCAGTTTGGTCACATGGACCAGGGGTTTGTGGTAGCAAGGACTGGGCTATTGTGAGGCTTCTCTGTCTGTGGACAAAGGGACATGTTATCTTTTAGGGACAAAGATATCCATGTAGCCAAAAGGGGCGCCAAGTTAGCCTACAGCTCCGGTGTCCTGGGACATAAGCTCCTAACCACAGAGTTAACTTCTCAGCTCTAAGAGGTGATACCTACAAATCCCACACGTCAAAGAACACCAGAGGCAGAGGACAGAAAACAAAACCAAAAAGTCACTGCTTTGAAAAGATGCTGACGCCCAATTCCCAAAAACACAAAGAAAAATCAATGTTGTAAAACCATGACCACGCATCTAACCAGTGGGAGACTGAAATGCAGGGCCATGGAGAGAGATGCTGTTCTGCTATATAAGCTTACAGTTCCCAGAGACTAGAACAAAGCAAAGATGATTAAGTCAACAGCAGTAAACCAGAGGGAAGGTCAAATTTTAAAATGCTAGAAACCACCCAGAAAGACAAATATAATATGTACTCACTCATATGTGGATATTAAACATGAAACAAAGGACAACTAGCCTATGGGCCACAACCCCAGAGAACCTAGGCAACAAAAAGTACCCTAAGAGAGACATGTTGACTCTACCTAGGAAGGGGAAAAAGACAAGATCTCCTGAGTAAGTTGGGAACATGGGGGACAGGGCAGAGGGTCGAAGGGGAGAGGGGAGGAGGAAAGGGGAATGGGGGAAAATGTATATAGCTCAAAAAAAAAGGGTGGGCAACGAAATAGCAATTACCACAAAAAATGCTAGAAACAAAAAACAGTTATCAAAATTTTAAGAGTCCGAATGGATGGGAGAAATACTGCACGAAGGGAGAAGGGAGGAGAGGAAGCAGCATTCGATCAGAGCAGACGTGTGTACACGTGGATGGAAATATTGCTCTGAATCTCATTAACACATACAATCGATATGTGTTGGCAAAAAAGGGAAAATTTAATACATTGGAAGTTGGTAATGAAAAATTGACCAATAAAGTAATAGACCTGCCAAGAGGTGGGAATATGAAAGTGATTTATTATCACGTTTTGGTGGGTGGGTATGACATAAAGAGGTTTATTGTTGTTGTTGGAGAGGGTACATATGTCCCAGCCATGAGTGTACAGGTCAGGGAAGAACTTTATGGAGTCGGTTGTCTCCTTCCAACCTCACAAGGATTCTGGAGACCCAACTCGGGTCCTCAGGGCTGCCCGAAGCACCTTTACTGGCTTAATCATCTCACCAGCCCCAGAGAAAGGTGGCTTTGGAGAATGGAGGCCAGGTAGAAAAGACCCCAACTATGCAAAACAGAGATGATACAAGGCGGAGGGGGTGGCTAGATGCCCAGACACCTACAAGCCGGGAAAGAGACCTCAGAAAAAAACCTACTCTGTGATAGCTGACCTTGGACCTCAGCTTCCAGAGAGAGAATGGATGCTTTGTTTGAGCCCCATGGGGCCTGTGGTGCTGGCCGCTACAGAAACCTGCCACTGCTGGCCCCTCGGCACTTCCCAGGTCTGCCCCTTGTGGGCTACAATGTCCTGAACTCACTGCTTCCCAAGTTGAGCTCCCTCCCTCCCTGCAGCTCCAAGATCTGGTCCTGAGGTCCCTGGAGGTAAAGTGTGAGCAGGATCATATGGGTATGTCGACATACCCAGCTGTGTAGAGGGATGCGGTGCCCTGCTTGGAGCTGAGTGTCTAGGGTTTCCTTCAGATTTCTCCAGCCCAGAGAAAAGACAGCTGGCTCTGGTGGGGTAAGCCTACCAAATTCTTAGTGTTTCTTGAATCTGAGGTGGAATGGAGTCACGGGTACAGTGAACTAATCTTTCGTTTTAAGATATGTTTACAAATTCCGTAGAATATTAACTTTGGGTCTAATTATCCCTATTCCTAAATGGAGGTAGACAGTTGAACAATGTCGTGGCTCAGGCTGACCTCGAACTTACTGTGTAGCTTAGGAGGACTTGGAACTTCAGATCCTTATGCCGCCACCCCCTGAATACTGGGATGACAGGTGTGCACCACCACCGGGAGTTAAACCCAAGGCCCCCTCATGCTGGACAAGCACTGGGTCATCTGAGCTCCACCCCCAGCTCCTGAGCACTGCCGTTCTTAAAGCCCAACATATGTGATGAGTTCTGTCCTTGTGGCCGGTGGACCCTCCATACCTGACCTGATCTTTTAAACAAGAATTATTTGATGTTCAGAATGCAGTCAACTTGGGTTAACAGCCCGTACACACCTGTAGTGGGTGTGTGTTTAATCTTCTGTGTAGAATGTAAAAGTCAGCCAGAGCAGTGGTTGACGGTGTTTTCAAGTCTATGTCCTTTCTGACCATTCCTCTCATTAGGAAAGGACTACTAAAGGCAACGCCAGTATGAAGACACAGCTGTCCCTCCATTCTGTGATTGTCCTCTTCCTGAATTTCTGAGTTCTGCCCGTGGGTATGGGCAAAGTCGGGGTTGTCACTTCTTGTTGGTTCAGGCTTCGGTCAGCATGCATGGTCCCTTTAGATCTCCAGTGGCCGGGTCCCTTTCCCTCGGTACCCTCGGCCCTCCCTGTTCCCTGTGATTAGTGTGTGCGTGCTATGCCATTTTCCATCCTTCACTTCTAATCTCTGTCTTTGTATTTCAGGTTCATTTCCTACGGTTAACATATAATTGAGTCTTGCTTTTTAATTAGAGCGCTGAAACCACTTACATGCGATGTCATTATTGACAGCAATGGGTTAGAGCCTCCGGTTTGCTCTTGGCTTGCCGTCTGCCTGCCTGGATTTCTTCGTTCTTCGGTTTCTCTTCTCCTGGGTTGTTTTAGATGGCATTTTTTAGGGAATTCATTTTATCTCAACTATTAGTTTATTTTTTAAAGATTTATTTTTTTAATGGTGTGTCTCTGAGTGGGACACATTCGTGTGTGCAGACTCCAGAGGCATCTGATCCCCTGGCGCTGGAATTATGGGCAGTTGTGAACTGCCTGGTGTGGGCGCTGGGAACCCCCACTTAGCCACTGGGCTGTCTCTAGCTCTGACACAGTCTGTGTTTCTCATCCACTGCCACACAGCATTCCCCACCTGCCAGGCTGAGTCACACCTCTGTCTCACTTTCCTTCTGCGTATACTATGGGCCTACGATTGCTTTAAGCTGCTGTCCTTTATTAAGAATTCTTTTTAAGAAAATAGAAACTATTTAACATCCACCATTGCTTTCAGGAGTGATTTCTGGAATCGTTCTGCGATCGTCCGCTTTCAGCCTGAAGGAGTTCTTTAAATATTTACCGAAATGCAGGTGCACTCATGAAAATTCTTTCAGCTTTTTTGGGGGATCTGGTGTCTAAAAGTATCTTTGAGAGCTTAGGTTTTGCTAAATATATAACATTTTAGGTTGTGGGTTCTCTTCCAGCATTTTCGTGACACCTCAACCCCAGCTCCTAGCTAGCTAGCATCTGGCTGGAGAACATTACTATCATATCCCTGTGGTGGGTAATATTGACAGTAAATCTGACAGGATGTGGAATTAACTAGGACACTAACCTCTGAGTATGTCTGTGAGGGTGTTTCTACATTAGGCTACTTGAGGTGGGAAGACGCACTGCAGGCGGAGTTTTTCGTTGGACTGCCAGCTCTCCAATAAACACACAGAGACTTAATCATAAATGCTTGGCTGGTAGCTTAGGCTTGTTACTAACTAGCTCTTACAACTTAAACCATGTTTCTTATCTATGTTCTACCATGTGGCAGTACCTTCTTTCAGCACGGCATGCTCATCTTGCTTCTCTTGGCATTTCTTGTAACTCCACCCTTCTTCACCCCGCCCCCCCTGAATTCTCCTTGTGTCCACAAGTACCACCTAACCTCTCCCTGTTTTGCTATTGGCCAGGCAGCTCTTTATTAACCAAAGAGAGTAATACATATTCACAACATGCAAAAAAAGACTATTCTACGGTACCTCCGCCTTTTTGTCTAATTAAACGTGGGTGACTCCACTCCCTGGGCTGGGGCCCTGGACCCAGGGGCAAGGATGAAGGGAGTTGAGCAGCAGCATGCATCTCTCACTGCTCCCTGACTGGGGACACAACGTGGCCAACCTCATGCATTCTTCTGCCACCACAACCTCACTGCCACAGAGAACTGTACTCCCAAACTGGGAGCCAAAAGCTGTCCCCTCCCAGCAGTGAGGAAAGCCACAGCCACAGCTTCTCCTGTTGCCCTGTGAACATGCTTCTTTAAGTCATCTTACTGAATTTGCCATCTCCATTTAAGATGCAGCATCTGATTCTCCTGTCACTTCTGGGTCTGTCTTCGTGTCTAACAGACTCGTGGGTACAGGTCGCCATTTCTGCTGCTGCTTCTTCTGCCTTGTGATTTTGGTTTTTAGTTAGGTGCCAGGCATTCTCAGTGTGACGATGGCTCCTGGGTAAACTTCCCCTTTCTGCCTCGGAGAGTGCTGACATTTGTTCCTGTGGGCCAGGTCAATCCTCTTGAGATTTCTCACTAGGGTTTCTTGAGATGGGTCTAGAGTCGTTTTCTCTACACATGTGGCTTCCTTGCCACACAAGCATGGTTCTTAGTGTTCTGTCCCTTGACCTGAGTGTTCCATGTGCTCTCCAGCTGTATAGGTGGGACCTGGTCACCAGTCTGGTGTAAGTCCTGGGAATCATTTAGTTCATACCTCACCTTCCAAGGGCAGGATGTCTACCTACCCTGAGGTGTCAAGAAGCCCTCCTCAGAGGGACCTAGCTCCTGATACAAAGTTCCAAACCCCAAATTCTCCCACTCTCTTCCACTCAGCCCACCTCAGCCTCTCACAGCCAGATCTCTGTCCTGGATGGAAGAGCAACCCACCCGCTCAAACCCTTCCCACCAGGAGAGTAACGTTGACCACACACTCACTTCTGCTGCTGCCTTCCTCTGTGGACTGAAGCCTTCACAGATGGCTGTCCTCATGCCCAGCCCCACCCACTCCACACACATTGTCCCGTTTGTCAGCTCTTTGGGAAGAATAAAAAGAACCAGGAGGGGGCCTGGGAGAGTGAGGACCTGAGTTTAATCGCCAGCCAACATCTATGTAAAAAGCCATACCCAGCAGTATGATCCTGTAACCAGGCACTGGGGACACGGTCCCTGGGCTCACTAGCCAACCTAGCCAAAGTGGTGAACTACAGAATCAATGACAGACCTTGTCTCAAAAAGTAAGATGGAGAACAATTGAGGAAGTCACTGACACCAAGCTTAAACACACACACACACACACACACACACACACACACACATTCTCTCACACACACACATACTCTCTCTCTCTCTCACACACACACACACACACACACACACACACGCATGCACGCACATAGGTGAGTTCCATACCAGTTACTGCTTCGTATCATGGATTACCGTAGAAATTCCATAGTGTCACTTCCTTCACATTGTAACTTGAACAGGTCCAAATTCCCGCTTCATTTGACTGCAACGTGGTGCTGAGCGTGAACCAACAAACAGAATTAACTGCTGATACTTCTGGCAGAGTGAAGGCCAGGCAGGTTTTGGCAGACGACTTAAAGTGGTAGTCGAAGTGTGTCTGACACACGGATGGGTTCTGGTGACCGGCTCGGTGTCTAACAGAGACTGATCACTCCCTGCCCTGCTTCCCTTGGGAAATCAGATGTTGTAATCTTATCAGGCTGTGTTCCCCCAGACAGCAGCCATCTGGGACTAAGGACACCCCCCTTCCTGGCCTCCTACAGTGAAGGCCTTCACCTGTTATGAGCCACAGGGATCCCTGTGTGGCCTGAGCTGTCACCCTGAGGAAAATCCAGCCTGAGGACTCCCCAGTGCCATAGACCCTGAGCCTTTGTGAGATAAGGAAGATTCCTTCTCCTCCCCTACAAAAATGATACAGCAAAAAGGTGTTTGGCCACATTGGAGAGAGGCCATCGCCAGGGATAGATAGGACCTTGGCCACCAGCACCATCATCTTAGATACCCAGCCTCCAGAACAATGAGAATCAAACAGTCATAGCTATTTGTCACCGGCCCAAGAAGACTGAGGCTGCAAGAGTCCTCATCACCGGCCCAAGAAGACTGAGGCTGCAAGAGTCCTCATCACCGGCAAGATCGTGCTAGGCTCCAGAGGAACCTGTGTGGACAGAGGGGGACCCTGAGGGACGGACAACTGAGGGGCCCTCTTGAGCACTGGGTACAAGCCGCCTTAGACTCATTTGCATAGACCTGTTTGGGTAGCGGTTTAGTCTGTGCAAATGCATGCTCCTGACATTAGCAGGGTTAATTGCTGCTGCATGGGAATTTACAGCTAATGACTGGTTGGTGTCAAAGAAAACATTCAGGATTCCTAACACTTACAAAGGCACAGCTCACCACCCTACCTCTGATTACGAAGGCTGAACTGCTACATGCAGCAGAGGTGACCAGAAGGCCCTCCCTCTACAGCATACGAAACTTGGTCAGGGGTCATACCAAACTCGGTCGGAGGTCAGGGAGGAGAGTCCAGGGATGGCCCTGGGCTAGCACCATGCCTTAGATGTTAGGGGAGGAGCTAGGCACCATGTCCCAAGAGACCATGTCAGCATGTGAGAGTTCACAAAAGTCAGAACCTGGAGTCTGTCCACCAGAGTGCCTGGCCAAAATGTCCCACAAAGGCAGACCATCGCTGCCCAGAACCATCTGTGTGAAGAGTGCCTGAAGTCAAGAGAAAAGTCAACACGGGGAGTCATAGACCAAAGGTTTCATGAGAAGAAAAGTCGCTAAACCTATGAAGACACTGGGTCTCAATAATAACCAGGAAAATTAATAATAAAATAATAGAACAGGTGGCATTTCGCATCCTGGGCCACTTAGGCCTCAGAGTCAGAGTCACCATGGGCAAGAGCATTTACAGATGAGTATGGCCATGCTCCAGGACAGACACTGGGAGAGACAGGGCATCAATGCTCATACAGCATTTCTGTAATAGCCCCAAACTGGAAACAGCCAGACACTCACAGCAGTGGGGTGGACAGATGGAATAAGGCATAAGGTCCTGCAGGGAAACTATGAAGATGTGAAAACAATGACCCACAGCCACTCATCAGGCAGGAAAACCCTCGCAAACAAGGCCAAATTAGATTAGCCAGGAGTAGCTGGCTTCCTCCAAACTGTAGAACAAGACGGCATATTGCTGAAGGATACATGCAAGCATGGGCATCATAAGAAGTCCAACATGGCGGGATCAGCCTCACAGCCAGGGGTTTTATATGTATTGTTAAATCCTCAGAATGCCACCTATCACATAGCAAGGACTCCAGAAGGATTCACTGAGTGAGTGAGTGTGTGAATGAGTGAATGAGAGAGTGAGTGTGTGTGTGAGTGAATGAGTGAGTGTGTGAATGAGAGAGTGAGTGTGTGTGTGAGTGAATGAGTGAGTGTGTGAATGAGTGAGTGAGTGTGTGAGTGTGTGAGTGAGTGAATGAGTGAGTGTGTGAGTGAATGAGTGAGTGTGTGAGTGAGTGAGTGTGTGTGAATGAGTGAGTGTGTGAGTGTGTGGGTGTGTGGGTGAGTGTGAATGAGTGAGTGTGTGAGTGTGTGGGTGTGTGGGTGAGTGTGTGAGTGAGTGTATAAATGAGTGTGTAAATGAGTGAGTGAGTGACTGACTGAGTGAGTGGCTCTTGGGTTCTGGGTGGGACTCTGTCTCCTAACTGGGGAGAGGCTGTGTGTTCCATAAAAGGACACACTTCTCTCCTCTCCCTATTGCATATTTCACAATGAGGTAAAAATGTCTAAATCTCAAAACGGCTGAAACACAGTGGTGAGGGAGAAGCTGCAGGGACACAGCACAGAGACAAACTCTCTGAAGCCCAGGGAAGCAGGAAGACAGCAGCGCGTACAGGGTGACCCAGGAAGAGACGAGCGGAGCCATCCATTTTCTTTGCTGACTTGCCAAAGAGGCCAAGGAGCCGAGCTGGACAGTGCTCCACTCCTTGGCAGTGCGAAGAGCCCCATGGCTGCCAAAGGAGCTTGGCGATGTCACCCATGTGCACTGCCAGGTCCCACCAGGCCCTACGATGGCCAGGAGGAGCTCTGCCAGGCCATGCCGACATTCTCCTCCAGACCCAAGCCTCCCACGGGGATGCAGAGTTCCATAATTACAATGATTACCAAAGAAGGGGAGGGTGCCTGCAGCTTGCAAAAGGAGGGAGGCCAAAGGAAGATCCAATACTGATTGACAGTCGTGTGACCTGTCCATCAATCTCACACACACATCACAAACATGGCATGCGCCAGACCATAGCGTGGAATGTACTTGTATTGTGATGCATGACTCCTAAGCTTTGAAACACAAGGCCACGTCAAGGTTCAAGGTGGACGCCAACACAGACATGTTCTCAGAGACAGGCGGTGAGCAGCTGAAGGCTCCAGGCTGGTGACCAAATGGGTGTCAAAGCTACATTCGTCTCCAGAAGTTTAAGGCCGGTCTTTCCTTTTCCCTGACTTGACTTTGTTCTTCTAATTAGTCTTTTCTAGTCTTGCTACTTTCACTGCCTGTTCACTCCTTTTTCTAATGCTTATGGGGCTGCAGTTAATGTCACGAGCCACCAAGAGGGTGTGCCAACAGCTTGAAAGCATGTGTCTGCTTCTGCTCTTCCTTGACACTGAGTCGTGCTGTGTGGCTCAGGCCCA
Organism: Mesocricetus auratus; assembly: GCF_017639785.1. Lineage (NCBI taxonomy): Eukaryota > Metazoa > Chordata > Mammalia > Rodentia > Cricetidae > Mesocricetus > Mesocricetus auratus. The sequence goes on along the minus strand of NW_024429208.1, from coordinate 7,808,784 downwards.
GCTTGGATGGGTGATTCTCCTGCCTCTGCCTCCCCAGTGATGAGTATAGGTGTGTACCACTGTATCTACCACAAAAGCCAACCTCAGGTGAAGTTGCCCTCATCTGTCTTGGTGTATTCACACGCATGCGTGCCGTGATGTGCTTGGGGCACTCAGAGCACAGCTTGCCGCAGTGCTTCCTGGGGTTGAGCTCGAGTCGTCAGACCTGGCAGTCGGCACCGCTACCCACTAAGCCAAGGCACTGCCCATCCCCCCAAATAATTTAAAACATTTTCTTCTCTTTTTTTGGTTTTGTTTGTTGGTTGGTTTTTCGTTTTTGTTTTTCGAGGCAGGTTTTCTCTGTATTGCTTTGGAGTTTGTCTTGGAACTAGCACTTGTAGACCAGGCTGGTCTCCAACTCACAGAGATCCTCCTGCCTCTGCCTCCCGAGTGTGGGATTAAAGGCGTGTGCCACCACGCTCCACCAAAAAAGCCAAGCTAAATCTAAAAGCTTTGAAGTTTTTGATCTCAGGATCCATGGATGAGCCTTTCTGAGCACAAGCTGTATGTGTGTGTGTGTGTGTGTGTGTGTGTGTGTGTGTGTGTGTGTGTTTGTGTGGTGTGTGTGAGTGTACTGTGGTGTATGTGTGAGTGTGTGAGTGTAGTGGTGTATATGTGTGGTTATATGTGTTTGTGTGATATGTGTGTATGTGGTGTGGTATGAGTTTGTGTGGTATATGTAAGTGTAGTATGGGGTGTGTGTATGTCTATATTGTGTGGTGTGTGTAATTTGCATACTTGTGTGTGTACATGGATGCAAGCATGTTCTGTGTATGTACACATGCATGTGTACATGTACCTGCTTTCCTAGAAACAAGCCTGTGTCAAGGCCAGCCTGGTCTACAGAGCAAGTTCCAGGACAGCCTCCAAAGCCACAGAGAAACCCTGTCTCGAAAAAAAACCAAAAAAAAAAAAAAACCAAGCCTGTGTGTTCACATCTTCAGAGGCTTTGTGACCCGTGTGTCACAGAGCAGGAAACTCAGGTTCATTGAGTGTGAACCTCCACCCTCTAGCCTGACCCTGTGGCTCAGGAAGACAGGCAGGTCCTCGCATAGGTGCTCAGGAGCCCCAGGGAGGCCTCAGCCCAGACAGGAAGCTGTCTGGAAACTTGAACTTGACCTACACACTGTCCTGCAGTAGAGTCCCCTTGCACCGAGCACATCTGCGCTGCCAGGACTCCCAGGCAGCAGTCCAGAGGAGCGGTCCAACCCCACACATGTGGTGGTAACTCCTAGCCAGCTTTGCACAAGAGCAGAAACAGGGGTGTATTCCATGAGCCTCCAGGACGAGGTGGGGTGGCTTTGATGAGGAAGCACAGAGTTGAGGATTAACCCAGTGGGCATAACATGTGAGGCCCATGCAGAGACAGCCCACTGCATTATACACCAGGGTTTGTAAGGACCCAACCAGGCAAAGGCCCAACACACATGAATATTGTAATTGGTCACCTGACCCCTGCTATTGCGTGGCTGCTGTCTGTTTACTGCCCAGCAGGGTACAGAGCACAGGTGTGACCTAGTCGAAACTGTTCCTGGTGTTTGAAACTAGAGCTCATTTGCTAAATGTGGATGGTGCTGACACCCGCCTTGGGCTGCAATGCATACTGTCCCCACACTCGAGGTCAGTACTAGGCATGCCTGTCCTTGGCCTCACCTCCTCCACTCAGGGCAGCTATGAGAGGTACAATTAGATCCCAGAGTGCTCCAGGACCCAGCCAGTCAAGCCGGAGGCTGACCTGCCAGGGATTGGTAAGCTTGTTTATTTCTGTCAATGTGACTGGACTGCACAGGGATTGGCTATCCATAATACCTCAGATGTTGTGAGCCCTGTGTCACAGCTGAGTAACAGTCTGTCACTTCCGCAGCTAGCTCCTAGGTCTTCCCATCAATATGTATCGCTCTTCTGCACATGGGAGCCAAAGCCTCTCCCTACCCCAAGAGGTCACCTTGGGGGTGTCCTTCCACACTCCAAGCCCGGACTGCAACTGTGGAAGACATGAGCCCTGCCCCCCAGTGTAAGCAAAGCCTCCGTCAAAATCCTCGTCCCTTCTTCAGAATGTACATCAAGTGATACACCACAGCCTCAGTCACCCTGGGAAGGACTCACCTCACGGCGCCTGTAAAAACACAAAACCAGAAAGTCCCACACCACATGTCTTCCCAAGTCTGACTAATGTTTAGCACATCCTTATTCTCTTCACATTGACTGAAAGTTTTGTAAATTTCTCTTCTTCTATTTGGGAAGTCTTTGGTTTTTGTTGGTTTTTTTAAACTTTTTAAAATATACACTTACTTTAAATCTCAAGTATCTCTCCTGCTCCTGAATAAATACAAAAAAATCAGAGAACATTTTGGAATCTTAAAAATAGAAGTCATTAGATGGTTATCTTGGCTTGGAAATATCTGTTTGGCTTAGCATTCCAACTGATAGTTTAGCTGGGTATAGAGGGAGAGGCTAATATGCTGTCTGTATCTCTCCACTTGTGTTAGTACAAATATAATTGTATTGGTTACTTGCCTCATTACTGTGACAAAAATACCTGGCAGATGCAATTGAAAGAAGGAAGGATTTATTTGGCTCGCAGTTTCAGAAATGTTAGACCATCGTGGCATGGGAAGGCATCGTGGTCCATGGTGGTGAGGGTTTGGGGTGTATCTTGTTCACATCCATGTCTTAGTAGATTAGGAAGCAAAGAGCTCAGTTCTAAAATGAGGCCAGGATGTAATCCTCAGTCCCACCCACTTCCTACCACAAAGGTTTCACTATCTCCCCAAAACAGGGTCACCTGGGGGGAGAACACGTGTTCAAACATGTGAGCCTGTTGGGGATATCTCACTTTGTTTGTGGTTTGGTTTTTCAAGGCAGGGTTTTTCCAGATAGCCCTGGCTGTCCTTGAATTCACTTTGTGGACCAGGATGGCCTGGATCTCACAGCGATCCGCTCGCTGGCCTCTGCCTCCCCAGTGCTGGGATTAAGGGGTGCGCCACCACCGCCCAGATGGCCTTTTCACTTTCAACCCATAAAATACAGTATGTGTCTGCCTGTGATTGAACGACTGACTAATGGTGGTAGCACTTCAGCAGAGATCCCCTTCCACTGTCCAGATGCTATGTATATGGCATGTGTATGTGAGCCTGTGTGTATGCTTGCGTATGTGTGTGCACACGTGAGTGTGGGTGTACATGTTGATGCTGGGAGTCTTCTTCAGTTCCTCTCCACCTTATCGTTTGAGAGAGGGTCTCTCACTAGCCCTGAGGCTCATTAATTTGGCAAGGCAGGCCAATCAGGGAGCTCCAGGGAGCCGTCTGTCTCTACCACTGCCCAACACACTGGGGTTGCTGATGTGGCACCAAGCCTGAATTTTTATATGGGTCCTGGGATCTGAACTCGGGTCCTGAGGATTTACCAGCAGAGCCATCTACTTGGCCCCAGTGTCGTGATTTGTATACGAATTATTTCAAATCCCATCCCAAGAAGAATGAGACCATTGAATTCCATCTAAGTCTTCACTGGTGGGACAGCTAGCATCATCTTCCACCCTGACCCCGCTTTGACAGGTGCACGCAGGCGTGGAAAGATCACCCTTTGACGGGCAGGCCTCCCCGCAGGTGTGTGCCACCAGGAGGGGCTGTGGTTGCAATTGGCTGGCATCTCTGGAGACCAGTGTGATCATGGAAGTCAGTTTAGCTCTGAAGTCAGAGGGCAGGCGGGTAATAACAAGGCCACATGGAGACTGCCTATAGTCCTCCAAAGCCTCCAGGCACGATTCAGATGTTCAGAGATGGCAACCCACACCACCCCCATTAACTCACCATGGGCACCCTCCAGATACGCCATGTTCATATGACAGCCTAGAGAGAAAACGGGAATGGGAAAGCCAGGACAAGGCAGGCAGGAAGCAAACCCTTCTGAGGAGGTAGTTAAGAAAGCTGCACCAAGAGTAGTAAATGAAGTGTCCTGGGCATGCAGAGGAAGACAGAGGGTAGGGTATGGGGAATGATCACTCCCTTGTTCCCAATGACAACTGTGTGTCCTTTAGTCTTCCTGGGCCGCTGGCCTTGACCCCCGTTACCGTCATGGTACGAACACAAGGGATCAGAGGCCAACTGCCTGTGGCCTTGTGTTTCCGTTGGCTTTTGGCTGGTTCATCCATATTCACTTTCTAGCTTCAAGATTTCACGGAACCAACAGCCCAACAATTGTTTTTTTACCACCCAGCATTGCAGATTCCGGGATTCCCCTACTCCACCACTAGCAAGTCCAGGCAAATGACCCACTCCACTTTCAAGGTTGTGTTCAACCCTGGGTCAGTTTGGGGCCAAACAGGGACACCCCCCAAGGCTCTCAGGATGAACAAACCAAGCAACTTGGTTCCCATCAGTGGGCGGCAAGCCAGCAGGGAGCTGTCAATCTTGGCTTGGCTTTTTTAGGCAGCCTCAGAGAGCTAGAGAAGGTAGCTGAAATAATTCCCCTTTAGAAGCTGCGCTGTGGAGGGCCTTGTCTTCACTCAGCAATGAGCCAGGCAAAGTGCCCCTTGCCAAGGAACCTCGCCCCCAACGCTCGATTGCTAATTTGCCAGAAAGCTCCAACTGTACTTGCATGTTTTCCCTCTAATTTAGTCTGATCACAATTTGGAGCAGGTGCAACCCCAGCAGGCAGCTCAAGCAATCAGCCAGGCTGGCTGGCTGCACTCACAGGTCTCCTGCCTTCCGGGGACAGTGTGAGCCAGCGTACCTACTGTGACTGCCTCATCACTGCCTCCCCCAGGCACACACCCCAAGAGCCGCAGAACGCCATCTCCCCTGCCCACCCAGGCTCAGACCTAGGGTACTTGAGTGCTACCATTGCCCGCTGAGACACACTGAGCTTGTGAGGGCCGTGGCTGCTGCCCAGTCCCTACTCTGGCACAGGAAAGCCATGAGCCGACTGGGTACCACTGGGCATCCCACACCCACCGTAGTCACCCCTGTAGAACAGGCCAAGCTGGAAATGCAGTGATGACCTGAAACCAGATGGGGCCAGCGTCAGACGCAACCGTGGCTTCTCTTAGCCTCTGCTAGATCCTGCACAACTTGCCTTGGTTTATACTGGAGCACCCAACACCCAAAAGCCCCCAAGTAGGTCACTTCCTCTCGGCCTGTCCATAGAGATACATGCAATAAACATACACACAGCACATGCATACAAGCACACAGCTTAAACACATAACACAGCACATACTTAAGAGACACACTAATTAAACCCAGCATACGCATAGGGATGTATACACCATCCGCATGCATGCAGCATGTGCATAAGATATGCACAGGATAAACAGTCACCCAATACATACATGCAGATACATGCACCGTTGGAATCCCCTTCCCAAGCTGTGTCCCCTCCCCTTCCTCCTTCATCTTCACCCTCTTATGTCTACCCCCACCCAGACTGTATAGATCACTTGTCACCTCTTACAGTCGCGCGTGCGTGCGTGCGTGCGTGTGTGTGTGTGTGTGTGTGTGTGTGTGTGTGTGCGCGTGCTCACACACGCACACACACGCATGCACACATAAGCTTTTGGGCTGTCTGCCAATAGTGGTTATAGTGATGTGGAAAATAAATGATGACCGCAATTGCGTTTGGTGATGGAACTGACAATGACAGCAGTGATGGGTAAGGAGATGATGGTGATGGCGGTGGGAATAGTGTGAACTAGGGAAAATGGTATGGATGGGAAGATGGTGACAGCAGCGATGATGGCCGTATTACTGACAGTGACAATAGGGATGATGTGGGATACTAATGGTGATGGTAACGATCTTGATGGTTGTGATGATGATGCCAATCCAAAGACAATGATGGTAATGGTGATGGCAGTGAGGATGGTGATGAAAACGCCAATGTAAGGGCGATGGCGGTGGTGGTTGGTGACAGTGGCGATGGCCCGGGGTAGGTGGTGATGCTGGCATGAGGAGGAGGATGGTGATGGCATTGGTAATGGAGACAGAGATAGTAACGGCAGAGAAGATTATGACAGTGATGATGATGGTGATGGTGTCACAGTTTATGACGACTTACTCTGAGCCAGAGTCTAAATGTGCTGAATGTTTTGCATCTTTGCTGCTCATGGCTCCAGTCTTCTGTGCTAGGAATCATTAGCCTGTCTTAGGGAGATAAGAGACAAGAGATCTCTGATTCCAATCAGGCTCCCACACAGCTCACACACAGGAACTAACCCATGAACCAGTACAGGAATGTCTTTCTGGGAAGAGAAGGACAGGGATAGAAAGATGTAACCAGAGCTGAAGCTACCAAGGGCCTGCCTGCTCCAGAAACACACTCTATGTACGTGGGTCTCCTCTGGACCCAGTGGGCATTGAGGAGGTTCTGCCAGAAGCAGAAATTAGCTTGGTTAAAGGTTAGCAAGACAATCACAGGCCCCTTTCTGAGCCGAGACTGACACAGGCAAGGCTGACAGGGCCACTCGTTGGCTTTGGGCCATCACAGCCTTAAAGGGCATACAGGACAAAGCTTGGTAGAGCACAGTGGTGCCTCCTACATGGTTAGGGGGGTGGGTTCCAAAATCCCTTCAGAGAAGGGGCAGGAATTGATCAAGAATAGTGTACAAAAGCCAGGTGTGGTAGCACACGCCTCTAATCCCAGCTCTTGAGGATCAGTGTCAGGGTGATCTCTGTGAGTTAAACCCCAGCCTGGTCTACATAGTGAGTTTCAGGACAGCTAGAGCTATATAGCAGAGAGACGTTGTCTTGATACAAAAACAAAACTAAACTAAACAAAGAAGAGCAGAGTACAGGAAGGTCCCAGGAAAAAATGACCACAGTCTTATAGGCATGCAGGGACACCCCAAACTCCTGGCAACTCCTATAGCAAGCTCCTCAAAGCACCCCTCTGCTGAATGCCCTCTTTGAAGTATAGTAGCACCCCCTTCAGGGGCTGTGCTTACCATTAAGTGCCCTGATGCATTCCTGCGACCAGTGCAGACTAAGACAGGTTCAATCATGACCATCTTCCCTCCTGTCTCCACTCAGGGGACCCAGGAGCTGTGGATGCACGCCATGAATTCAACCCAGGCTACAAAACCTCTCTGCCCACAGCTGTGAATGCCAGTGCCACTGTGGCAAAACAAATGCGCTTCTGCCCACAGGAAACACACATACACACCAGCACGGGCACACGCACAGGTGCGCACGCTATCCATAAACATGTTGCCACATCGACACTTACTGAACATACATCCCTGCATACATGCACATATTTGTGGGCCTGTGTTCGTGTATGCTTACACATTGTATGCTAGTGCTTCAGACATCTGCATGTGAATACTCAGGTGTGCGCACGCACAGAGTAGATGCTCAGGACCCCAGTCATAGGTAGACACAAAGGTCTGTTCTCATCTCCAGCTTTGAGATCTGTGACAACCCTGCTGAGCAGCAGTGCAGATGTTGACAAGCTGGGCTCAGGTCACCATATCAGATGACTTCCATTTCTCTGTGCAGTCTCCCCCGCCCCCAACTTTTACCCACAGCCTTCAGCATGTGCGGTGGGTGTGTGCGTGCATGTGTCTGATTGTGTCTGCCTGTGTCTGATTGTGTCTGCCTGTGTCTGATTATGTCTGCATGTGTCTGGTTGTGTCTGATTATGTCTGCATGTGTCTGATTGTGTCTGCCTGTGTCTGATTATGTCTGCATGTGTCTGGTTGTGTCTGATTGTGTCTGGTTGTGTCTGATTATGTCTGCATGTGTCTGGTTGTGTCTGCCTGTGTCTGATTGTGTCTGCCTGTGTCTGCATGTGTCTGGTTGTGTCTGATTGTGTCTGCATGTGTCTGATTGTGTCTGCATGTGTCTGATTGTGTCTGCCTGTGTCTGATTATGTCTGCATGTGTCTGGTTGTGTCTGATTATGTCTGCATGTGTCTGGTTGTGTCTGCCTGTGTCTGATTGTGTCTGCCTGTGTCTGATTGTGTCTGCCTGTGTCTGCTGTACCAACTCAGTCCTGCTCCTGGCTGCCTTCTACTAGCCTGAAGCAGAGGCAGAGCACAGCAGGTGACCCATGGGGATGGGGTCCCACCCTCAGCATTGACATGGGCCTTGGACTGAGGTTGTCGACACTTGCAGGGGTGTGGGATCCGAGAACGTGTGTAAGTCGGCAAACGGAAGACATGGAGGTTATGTAAGACTCTCACGGGTGGGTCCCTGGAACTTCCCCCTGCCAGTCTGTGTCCCCCTTCATCCTGGGCCTACTGAACATTGTTAGCAAGCTCGGTTCCGTCTGTCCCCTCAACAGTCCCGTAACTGAGAATTGGAGTCCCCGGTTTAAAAAAAAAAAAAAAGATGGAGAAACTGAAGCCCAGAGCAGTGGGCAATTTGGCCTTGTGCCAGCAGGAGGGAGGCGGGGAATGAATGAGGTCACTGCTCCTCAAACCCGAGTTATTCTTGTCTTGTTGGTGTCACGGTGACATTCAATGCACACGTTTGAGTCACGGCGTGGGCACCAAAGAGCTTTCGCTGTGGTGGGGAGGGCCCCTCTCCCTGGTGGGGTTGTGACCTTACCTAGGAGGGGTGACCAAGAAGAACCAACCTGCTTCACTTCTTGTCCCAGCCCATCCTACGTTGTCACCCTCCCTCCCCTGCCCCGGGCCCTCCCCCACAGCCTCCCACGCCTCCCTCCCAGCAGGCCAGTGGCCCACCTTTGTGCGTCAACCTTAACACTGCTGAGGCAGCTTGGGCGACGAGTCTTGAGGGAGGAGGGGAGCAAGCTTCCTCCCTGGGCCTGGATCTGGGTAGAACGTGCCCCCTGTCGGCCGTGTGAAATCCAGCAGCAACCTCGGTGGTACTGGGAGCCAGTTCCCAGGACGGCAGGGCTACAGGGCCCTTCCCAGTCTCCAGGGTGGTGCTGTTTGTTGGGGGGGAGGTAAGAACATGAAGTTTGTTCCTTCCACACCCTGTTCCTGGGCCTGGTTATCCTGGTTGCTGCCTGAGCTTCATGTCTTGGGCTGTCTGAGAGCAAGATGCTCATCTGTCAGCCCTGCTTGTCAAAGGGTAGTTCTACTGCCAGGAACCAACAGCCTCATGAGACAACAGCCTGGTTCCCTCCTCACCGACACGCCCCCTGATGTGGGCACTGTGCCTTTTCCAAGGTAGCCAGCTGGTCATCCAGAACCCACAGTCTCACCCTAGCCCCAAGCCCTGGGACTCCACACACCCCACAGCATCCTGGTTGAGCTAGCTGCTGGGAATCGGAGCTCCAGCTAAAGACGCTCTGCCCAGCAGATTCACCCCTGCTCAGGCTGGCCAGGCCATTCCAGACTCATCCATGGCCTGGACACTGAGGCCTTTCCCAAGCCCCTCTAGCTTACTTCACAGGCCGACTGGAAGCCTGGCAGCTCCACCTGTCACCTAGGCCCTAGGCCCTGAAGTCGTGTGGCCTCTGCAAGACTATTAACACGAAGATGAGAACACTTGTGTTGAGTTTTTTAAATGCTGGGATCCAGTCTTCCTGGTGTTTCTGTCACTTTAATTTTTAAGATGTATTTATTCATGTATCTTATATATACGAGTGCTCTGTCTTTATGCTCACACCGGGAGTACAGACGGATGTGAGCCACCACGTGGGTGCCGGGAATTGATCTCAGGGCCTCTGGAAGAGCAGCCAAGTGCTCTTAACCTCTGAGCCATCTCTTTGCCCCCTCTGTCACTTTTGGATGCAAAGTAAATGCTGTCCCTTTAAAGTAAAATGGAGACTCCACTCGTGCCAAGCTTCTTCCTGCACCTGAGTCTTCCTACTGACAGTGACCTTGTGACCTGCCCCAGGTCACCACCTCTAGAGGCATGACCCCAGGCTCCAGCTTGCTGATTGGGGGTGTGGAAACTTGATGACCTCGGGAGAAAACAGCTCCTCTCAGACAGCAGCCATCCAGCGTAGCTGGCTCTGACCCCAGGTGCCATGGTGCCAGCTCCCCCTAAGACACTTGCCCCCCTCTTCTACGAAGTGGGGCAACAATTCGCACGTCCCAGTCAGAGCTCCATACCCAGCAAGCGTCAGAGCCACCCACAGACTTTGCGTCAGCCCAGGGCACCATCCTGCTAACGTCACTAGTGCTAGGCTGGCTTCAAGGGCAACAGTGACAGGTTACTGAGATGGTCTGCCATGGGTGAGGTCAATTTGGGTGTCCTGGGTTAAAGTGAGCCAGCAAACTCCTGTCACTAACCCGAATGTCACCCGGTTATTGCACCCCTGATTCCTGAGCCAGACAGGAGGTTGGGTACCCAGCTCTCCCCTACAGGACATGTCCTAAGTCAGCCTTTCTGTGAGACTGGCCTTCAGAGTGCGTCCCCCCCACCCCACCCCCACACCCCACCCCACCCCCACCCCCCACCCCCGAGGATAAGGAGCAAACCCTTCTCACCTTCCACACGCTACCTCTTCTCACACTCGAATCACCCTCCCTCCACCCAGACGTGTCCCCGGACTGTTTTCTCTAAGTTACCTAGACCGTCCCACAAAATAAGCGTGTATCCACTAATTCACACTCCCGCCAGGTAAGACAAAGTCCCCTCTGATTGGTGCCAACAGTCTGGGTTTCTGAAACACCAAGGATGCAACCCAGGGCCATGAATGCTAGGCAAGCTCTCTACCAAATAAGCCCATGCCTCGCCCTGGTGCCAGCCAATGTGAGCCCCTCCCACTTCCCCTTACTCTCATCCCCCTCCTGATATCTTCCTGTGAAGATGCCCAGAAACCATGCACATTATGGGGGCTCCCAAATGACCCCCTTCAAGCCCAGCTCTCCATCCCTGCTTCCCGTTCAGCCTTCAGGGACAGCCAAAGCCAGCTTTTCATTTGGTCTTATGGTGGGATATGTGGGGGAGTGACAGGGGCCCTGAAATACTATTTGAGGTCATGCTTTCTTCCTGGAAAGATCGGAGGCCTGACCCCTGACAGTAGAGTCCCTGTCCCCCGGGGAAGCTCTGTCACATTTCCTGGTTCCTGGAACAAGTGTTAGAGCCAGAAGGTGCCAGTATCCTCTGGGTGGGCCATTGCCCTGAGCTTGTTAATAGGTGACTCATGGATGGACCCTAACAGGGGTCATCAGTGGGTGTGCTCTGTGGATTGCCATAGAAACATCTAGAACAGAAACACAAGCTTCCACACATCGGCATGCAGCTCAGCCCTTGGGAATCACAAGTGGGTGGCCCCTTGCTGATGGCCTCAAGGAGTCAGCTCTGCGAAAGATGAGGAGAGCAGGAACAGGCTTAGCTACTCTCCTGGTTTGTGGATCATTGCGTGCATCACAAGCCATTCATTTCGATGGACTGACTAAATCATGAAGTTGTCTCACAAAGATGAAGAAACTGGCCTGGAAAGGCACCTCCGTGGCTAAGACACTTAGAGCCTTTCACTTTGTGGGCCACTGCGTGGACCCCTGGTTTGGCCAGCTGGAGACTGCACCATGGTCCAAGCTGCTCCTCTCCACCCTATTCATTCCTAGGTCTCAGCCGCCATCAAGTGTGATGTCTACGCTCTGACAGCTGGGGCTTCCTGGGGAGGACGGGCACAATAGCGTGTGTGAAGCAGCCCCAAAGGCCATGACTGGGGACCTCAGGGACATCACCCACACTTGTGGTTGATCTCCTGGCCTCAGAAAAATGAATCTCGCTTCTGAAGTCCTCACACCCGTCCTCTTACCTGGCCCTACAGGTCTCATGCAACTGTGCCCCTGTCCCCTCAGCTCTCTGGAGAGCCTGGCTTGTGGGGTTGGGCTCTGAACCAGTCTTTTAACCGGAGTTCTGGCTCACACTGGGGGCATAGGCATGGGGGACTCACAGCTGGGGACACAGGCATGGGGGGCTCACACTGGGGACACAGGAATGGGGGACTCACAGCTGGGGGCACAGGCATGGGGGGCTCACACTGGGGACACAGGAATGGGGGACTCACAGCTGGGGGCACAGGCATGGGGGGCTCACAGCTGGGGGCACAGGCATGGGGGGCTCACAGCTGGGGACACAGGCATGGGGGCTCACAGATTACATGAGAATAAAGGTGTCAAGTCTCCTAACTATCACCACACAGCCGCTCCTTCCCAGTGGCCTTCAGATACCCTTGAACATAAGGAAGAGGTATTTTCCTCAGTAGAAAGCACAATGAGGCAGATTGCAGAGGCCAAAGTGTGGCTGTGGCTGTGGCTGTGGCAGCGGTGTGGTGTGGAGTGTGTGTGTGTGTGATGTGGAGTGTGTGTGTGTGTGTGTGTGTGTGGTGTGGAGTGTGTGTGTGGTGTGTGTGTGTGTGTGAGTGTGTGTGTGGTGTGTGTGGTGTGGAGTGTGTGTGTGTGTGGTGTGTGTGGTGTGGAGTGTGTGTGTGTGTGTGTGTGTGTGTGGTGTGTGTGTGTGTGTGTGTGGTGTGGTGTGTGTGTGTGTGTGTGTGTGTGTGGTGTGGAGTGTGTGTGTGTGTGGTGTGGAGTGTGTGTGTGTGTGTGTGGTGTGTGTGGTGTGGAGTGTGTGTGTGTGTGTGTGTGGTGTGGAGTGTGTGTGTGTGGTGTGTGTGTGGTGTGGAGTGTGTGTGTGTGGTGTGGTGTGGAGTGTGTGTGTGTGGTGTGGAGTGTGTGTGTGTGTGTGTGGTGTGGAGTGTGTGTGTGTGTGGTGTGGAGTGTGTGTGTGGTGTGTGTGGTGTGGAGTGTGTGTGTGTGTGGTGTGGAGTGTGTGTGTGTGTGTGGTGTGGAGTGTGTGTGTGTGTGTGTGTGTGTGTGTGTGTGTGTGTGTGTGTGTGGTGTGTGTGTGTGTGTGGTGTGTGTGGTGTGGAGTGTGTGTGTGTGTGTGTGTGTGTGTGGTGTGGAGTGTGTGTGTGTGGTGTGTGTGTGGTGTGGAGTGTGTGTGTGTGGTGTGGTGTGGAGTGTGTGTGTGTGTGTGTGTGTGTGGAGTGTGTGTGTGTGTGTGGTGTGGAGTGTGTGTGTGTGTGTGTGTGGTGTGTGTGTGTGTGTGTGTGTGTGTGGTGTGTGGTGTGGAGTGTGTGTGTGGTGTGTGTGTGTGTGTGTGTGTGTGTGGTGTGTGTGTGCCCCTGTGTGCCTGCATGTGTGTTCATGAATGCTTGTAGCCTGATTTATGTGTGCCTGCGTGTGTGGTTTCCTCTCTGTTCTATTCTAATGGTGGCAGCCTGCACACTCAGGTTTGTGGTCTGCCTGCCTCTCCAGTAAACGCAGTCCTCAGCCAGGAATCTTGGAAGAAATCACACGTCCTTGGGGCTCCCAGCCTCTCAGCTAACAGCAGCAGCCTGGCCGGGAGGGGGAGGGGAGGGGGATGTGGGAGGGGTGGAGAGGGGGAGGGGGAGGGGGAAGGGCGCAGAGGCTGAGGGACCTCCTGATAGCTACAGTCTAGGGTTGAGTCGCCACCTTGCAGGGCCTCCAGCCTGAATGGGGCTCCCTCTCAGGCATCCTGAAATGAGAGAATGCAGGGGTGCAGAGGGGGAGTTGTACCCCGCAGATGCCATCCTGAAGCAGACCCAGTCCCTAGCCCCCAGCACTCCCTTCATGCCTTTCCTTCTAAGCTAGGACTGTCCCACACGAAGGCAGGGTTCCCTGGGCGCATTGTTCTAGCCGGCACCAGCAAGCTGAGCCAGGCTGACAGAACATGTGATCTCAACACCTGTGTCGGCTGCGGTCTCCAGCTAGGCCCCTCTCGTCCAGCCTCCCAGCCCCCACACGGGTCTCCGCAGCCGTGGCCGGAAGGAAGCCGTTCTGACTGTCTCTGCCAGAGGCTTCCCAGGGAGCCGCTGTAACCCCTGGGGCCCAGCCGGCTCACAGCCCGCGTCATTGTGCGCAGGAGCCGCCACGGAGCTGCACGGTGCCGGCCTAATGTTAGGTGACCTGTCCTTCTAATGGTTGTTCCAACAGACTCTACACGGAAACACGGCTGGCCTCCACAGGGCCTCTGTGCGTCTCCAGCTCAGGCTCCCTGATGGACAAGAATCCTGGGGCCTGGGGCATCTCCTACAGTTCCTTGTCACACAGGCAGAGGCCCCCAGCGCCTGACTCTGCGGTTGTTTATTGCGGTTGCCCCGGTTGCCTGGACCCATGAAGGAGACCCTTAAGGGCCAAGGTCTGTCTTTGAAGCAAGGCCTCTGCTGCCACCTGGCGGTGAGCCTGTGACACACCAATAGTTAGTAGGAAAATCTGTGAGGATGAGGCCTGTTGAAACTAATATGGAAATGTGATATTTCAGAGAGGCTGAAAAACCAGCCTGCAACCACAACGCAAGCCCTGAACAGAGCAGGACCAGCATCTACCTGCTGTCCCCTGACACCACAGCCTGCAGGTTTCCTGTGACGCTACAATAATAATCCTCCACCTGGGGATCTGGAGTGCTGGCTTTGAGGTCATCCGGAGGTGGAACCTTCACCAACAGGCAACACAAGGCAAGTGATTCCAGGATTATCACACCTACTATGTGTGACCAAGTCACAGGCTCCAGGACTGCCAGTTGCCAGTGTGACCAGCACCCTACAGGGCACACAGTAGGTCCTCTATTAAGAAGTTTCCCACTACTGCTGTAATTTTGCACTATGATGGCACCATCATGCTGCTGGTAATGGTGTTGAAAATGATGTCACAATGAAGGTTATGAAGGTTAATTAATGTCCTAGTTAGCATAATTTATCGGGAGAGGAGTCTCTCTTGAGTGGTAATGTCATTATCAGATTGGCCTGTGGACCTGTCTGTGGGAGATGGTTTTAGTTGTTAATTAATGGGGGGCATGACCAGCCCACTGTGGGCGATGCCATTCCCTAGGTGGGTGATCCTGGGCTGCACAAGAAAGCCAGTTAAACGTGAGCCTTGGGACAAGTCAGCAAACAACATCCTCCACGGTTTTTGCTTCACGTTCCTCCTTGAGTTCCTACCCTGACTTCCTCCAATGAGGAACTATGACCCGGAAGTGTAAACCAAGTAAGCCCTTGCCCCTCCTAAGTTGCTTTTAGCCAGAGAGTTTTACTAAAGCCCCCGAAAGGGAACTAGAAGAGTGACTGGTGGTGATGTCATGACAACCTTGGTGGTGGTGGTGATGGCAATGATCTCATCGTGTTGTTAAGTCTCAAACCTGGGACAAATAGCCAACTGAGGTGCCTACTAATGTATCAAAGAGGACGCTACCCACTGGGCATAGCCAGTGCCTGTTGCAGAGTCCTCCTGGCTGGCTTATCCCGCCCCGACGCTAGGCTCTGTGGCCCAGTGGCTGGGCCGCCCCTTTCCAGGCTGCTCTTATATAAACTCAGCCATTTAGCAGTTGGTCTTTTTCGGTCTCCTGGTCTCCTGGCTTTCCTCTCTCCCCTTCCCCGCCTCCTCACGTGGCCTGGTTCAGTTTTCCAGCCATGTTCACTCTGGACTTTCCCAGACGTCTCCGCCCCTGCCTGTAATCTCCCTAATACCCACAGTTAAAAACTTTAGCCCCTTAGAGGTAGTCATACCTTCTTTCACTTCTATTTTCATTTACAGGTGATGAGAGTGTCACGGCGGTGATGAGGATGGTGTCGTAGTAGTGGTGATGATAATGATAGCGATGACGGCGGTGATGATGTTATAATCATGGTGGGGTGATGGGAAAGATGACGTTATTAAGGTGGTGATGGTGCTGGCGGTATCGTCGACGATGTTGTCATGGTAACATCACTAACATTGTGGCGGTGATGATGGTGGTAGTGTTGACAGTAGTTATTGTTAGATCCCCAATTTTATATCAAAGAATCTGTTAGAGGCAGTAGTGTTGCAAAAGCAAAAAAAAAGGAAAATCACAACACCGGGCCTCTACTCACACCCCGCCCTGGACTAGGAGAAGAGAGCAGCCTGATATTGAGAGACATAGACAGTATATAAGGACTACAGAGATGTTGGATTCGACCATAGGTCAACAATCGGGGCAGAGAAAATGCTCACAGAATCACAAAAGCAGAACTGCACGTTTACGAGAGTTTAACTAAGGGTCAGCCGGTCGGAGCCGGCAGCACAATGTTAAGGTCAGGACACGGTTGGTGTCCTCAGTCGGCCACTAGGGCGACAGGTTTTACTACCTCCCTGCTTTGCTATCTCTAAGGTTGTAACCCCACTGTGACAGACTTTGCATTTCCATCCTCTAAAGTCCCTAAGCAAATGTTTTACCTCCTGTTTTACTTAGGGACGTTCATTTTATCCTTCAGCAAACATGGGTGTCAGGCCAGACCCAGGTGAGGAATTTAACTCTTTCGGTTGTGATGATGGTGATATTGTGGCAGTGATGACAATCACAATGTGATGGCAGTTACGTAGTCATGGTGGTGGCAACAATGCCAGTAGCGGTAGTAGTGATGGTGGTTGGTGGTGGCATCATCATGGCGATGGCAATGGAGGCTGTGGTGATGCTGTCATCGTGGTCATGACAACAGTCACCATGGTGGCATCATCATGGCAATGGCAATGGAAGCTGTGGTGATACTGTCATCGTGGTCATGACAACAGTGACCATGGTGGCATCATCATGGCAATGGCAATGGAAGCTGTGGTGACACTTGTCATCGTGGTCATGACAACAGTGACCATGATGGTAGTAGTAATGATACCACGATGATGGCGATAATGGCGATTATAATGGTGGCAATGGCAGCATCGTTATAATGTGGTGCTGATGATGATGCTGGAGATGATGACCGTGGGGCCACAGTGGTGACAGTGACCGCGGTGACCGTGAAACCGCTACTTGAGGTGAAACTGGAGTTCCAGGAAGGGCTCACAAGTGATTCTTGTTCTGGAACCACACGGCCACATTCAGGTGTCCTGAGTGGAGGGGGAGCAGGTGCCACTATAGAGAACTAGACTCTGAGGCACAGGGACCAGCCAGGCAGCATCCAGGGAGATTTCTCCCTCAAGCTCCCCACTAGGGCATTTCCCACTGATATCCCAGAGTCTCCTCTGCTTGCCTGACCTCAGGCAAGGACTATAGAGCAGGCAAACCCCTGGGTTCTGCCCTGCAGACTCTGATGAGGGTAGGGGCAGGCTGGGAATGTATTTGTCAAGTGTTGTGTATGGCTCTGAGGTTTCTGTCTGGGGGGCACTGGCCAGCTCATCCTTCTATGGGTCCCAGAGTGGACAGTGCAAGCTCCAGAACATACTCTGGAAACCCAGGAATAAAGTCAGGAAATCAGGTCCAGTCAGGATACAGGGACCCCGAAAGTCAGGCCAAGAGACAGGCCACAGGCACAAACCCCTGAGAAAGACAAGCCAGCGGTGGGGGTTGAGCACGCCCAGAATGCTAGGCGGTGTCTAAGGAAGGGGCTGGCAAGCATGCATATTATATGATCAGGACTGGTCCCACATGAGTGGAAGGGAGTTGAGCAGAAGAGAGGGGAGCAGACAGCCCTGTGGTTCAGGAGTTCTTACCACAGCCTGTGGGGCTAACAAAGATAGAAGCCCCAAGGCCAGGGAACCTCTGACAGTTAATCAGCCCCCAAGAGGTCAGCATGCAGCCACAGACACAGCTGTACCCAATGTGTTAGAACTGGGTCGCAGTAACCTCCTGCTGCCACAGCATCCAGAAGACCTCGTCATGACTCCAAAGAGGTCAGGGTCACCTGCCACAACTCCTGAGCACATGGGGTCTATGAAACAAGCCCAGGTGGGTCCTAGCGAGTTCCAGGCCTCACTGCTTGTCCCCTGGGGCCTTGCTGCTTGTCCCCTGGGGCCTTGCTGTGCCGATGGGTAAACCGGAGCTCCTCCTGGGCAAGGATGACAGCGCTGATCCTCAGAGCTGCCTGAGGATGACCAGCTGCTCTGTGCCTGCAGGGGGTCTTGTGACCTTGGTCCAGTAGTAGCTGTGGTGACATGACGTCACCTGGAATCCTGGGCAGGGAGGGCAGGTGAGAAAGCGGTTTTTTCCTATTCTAAGGAGGGGAGTTTTTGGAGATCCCCACCCCAAGATCCCAGAGCATCTCAGAGGGCCAAAGCAACCCTAACTACAGCCTTTAAGGCCCCCCAAGTTTAAGAGACAGATGTGCAGAGAGTGAGAGGGTGGCATGAGGAAGGAATTGAGGGAGGGAGGGAGCCAGGGAGGGAACTTCTGCTCTCTTCTTGCAATGATACAATCAAGTTGGGTCAGGGCCACCCTGGGGACCTCATTTCACCCTTATCACCTCCAAAAAAGATCCTATCCCCAAAGACATCTTCATTCTGAGGGACCAGGTCAGGTAATCTTGGATGGTCACAATACAGCCCACACAGCCCAATAACTGCTATGAGGGATATAAGGCCTTGGATATCCAAGGACAGCGCAGCCCCCTGCCTGCAGCTGTACCATGCAAGACGCCACCCTCGTGACCTTAAGGGCTATCCTAGGTAGTCAAACTGAAGGCTGGCCCAGGATCGAGGGTCTCGGGGCAAGATTACCCAGCATCCATCCTTTCTGACACAGGGGTCTCTTCAACTCTGTGCAAGTGGATGAAATGGCTGAATAGCCTATGGGTGTCCTGTGATAAGGTACGGAGTGGGCATGGCTGGTGGTCTTTCCCAGAAGACAGCCAGTATGTATAAATTCAGCTTGGTAGAAGTGATCTGTGCTGTGGTGGGAGTGGCATGTGCTGTGGTGGGAGTGGCATGTGCTGTGGTACATGTGTGTACATGTATGTACAGTGTGCCGTATGTGGATTATGCGGTGAGCTTGGTGGGTTCTATATGTGTGACAGGTACCATGAGTACCCTGTATGTGTGCTGCATAGTGTATGTAGTATGCTGTACGTTTGGGGCGAGTGACGTGTATATGTGTACATGGGTGTGATGTGTGGTAGCCACTATGGTGTGTGTCACGCATGTAATGGGCAATGTGTGTGTTGTGCCTCCTGAGTACTGGACCATCCGCAGGGCTTACCTGCACGGGCCGGGCCTGTGTGTCCTGAGAGCCTGCTGCCCACCACCCCAGCCCTAGTGGAAGCCTGTGATCCTCCAGACAAGGCCTCCCCCCACCACTGGGGTCTGAACAGGTAGCTAGCAATAGGCTGATCTGGGTAGACCTGAACTTCAAGGTCCGATGTCTACTTTGGTCAGGGGGAGGAGACAGGGAACCTGAAGCCTCCAGCATGAGTTAGGACACAGTGCCGCAGAGCTAGCTGCAGAGGGGACCATGGGCTTAAGAGATGACGTAGGGTGCCAGAAACCCTCTCAGGGCAGGTGGGAGATGACCGCTATACCCTCCCAGTGCCCCACCCCCACCCCAAAGGGAGACAACAGGACACCAGACTGCAAGTTGCTTCTGTCACCTGCTCTTTATTGTCTGCCAGGGGCTCCATTTTCATGGGTGGCCAGGGTCATAGAGAAAGTCTCAGGAGGAGGGGCTGGGAGAAGTGAGCCGTCGGAGCGCGGCACATGAGCCTGCGGTAAGAGTGGGCAGCAAGGGAAGCTGCTGTCCAGGGGCTCGGCAGAGGGCTCTCGGCTGGTTAGCCGCCACCCACTCTGTCACGTTCCAGGAGGACAGGTCATATCTCAAGAGTTCAATGCCATCATTCCTTCCAGCTGGCTGGTGTTGAGCCTCCGTCACCCCGAACCTGCAGCCCCTCAGGCCAAGACCCCAAGCTCTCTAAGCCACTCTCTCAAACCCTCAACCCTCTGAGAAAATGGGAAGGGAACAAAGAGGAAGGAAGGAAGGAAGGAAGGAAGGAAGGAAGGAAGGAAGGAAGGAAGGAAGGAAGGAAGGAAGGAAGGCAGACTCTGCTGTGGTCCCTGGGCTCAGTGGGTCAGGGGCCTCAGGGGACAACCAAGGCGAGGCCCGCTTAGGACGAGGGTGCAGAGCTGGGCTTCTCCTCCCGTGACACAGGAATGGCCCTCTCACTGTGGCCAGCATCCAAGCCGGACTGGACCTTGGGGCCAGAGAAGGTCAGCATGCCATCCGCAGACAGGGAGCAGGAGAGGGCAGACTGGTCCACATTGGAAGGCAGACGGTAGCGACGGTGGAACTCACGGGAAATGTAGCCATGGTCATCCTGGGCACCATCAGGGAGGAGAATGGTCAGGGGTGATGGGCCAGTAGTGGCCACCATCCCACAGTGGAAAAGGAACCTCTGAGACCTCACAAAGTGGCCAGGGTCCAGGGGGTCTCATGGGGCTGGGCTCTAGGACCAGAGGACCAGTGCCTAGCCATTTCACCAGAGAGTTACAACCAGACTCCTTAAACCCTGGAGTTACAGCAAGCCTCCAAGGGACCTCTGGTGATGGCCAAGCACAGAGAGTCAGCCTGCTCAGGGCCTGCGCTGCGGAACTGGCTTTTGCAGATTCTGTTCTAACTCCAGCGAACTTTGCTGTCCTTGGTTCTATACTCTCCCTGCTTCCCCTCGCCTTGGACTGAAAACGTCAGACAGGCAGAAAACTCACTTCCTCTGGAATCCTGGGCCCCCAGACTCAGCTCCCTGAGCCCAATCTCCTCCCTGTCTAGGGGCAAAGGTCAAGAGGTAGAAGGTGCACTATGCAGCCTGACCCAGGGTCAGGGAAGCCTTGTGCTGACTTCAGCACATAGGAGCTTGGGTGGCCCCGCCCTTCCTAATGTCGACAGAAAAGCCCACCCAAGAGAAACTAGGATTGGGTCTGAGAACCCCGCTTCTAGCCCTCTCTGCCATCTGGCCCACATAGGTGTGACACACCTAGCCAGCCTCTGAGCTTCCTGCATCATCCCAGCTCCATCGGGAGATGCTACTTCCAGCCAGGGCCTGGGCTCCCTCAACCCAAACACCTGAGGGTTCTCCACCTGATCAGGAGCCATGGGCAGGGTGGGTGACTACTGGGGAAGAAGTCTTTCCCGCCTGGCAAGGGACCTCCTTATGCCTCAGGACTGTCACTCACTAACTGAAATACCACGGGGGCTGTGCAACTTTTGGCGTGCATAAACTCCAATTCTCCTATCCTCGGGGTTCTCTCTCCCCAGTCAGGCTTCATGTGAAAATATGGCTCACAGGGGGCTACCTTCAGCCTTCATTCCCTGAGGCCCTCTCTAATCCCATCACCCAGAAGATCCAGGAGGACAGCTGGAGTTGTGCCCAATACTAAGGTCCTCATCCTGCATCCCTGAGCCCCGCTCATGCTGCTGCCTGGGCCCGCCAGGGCTGAGGACAGTGACCTCCATGGTCCTGGGAGGAGCCAGCCTAGCACGAGAGGCTCCCCAGGCTTCTCTGGGCGTGCAGGACCCACACAGATGGAGGTGCTACCCAAACTCACCTGCCTCTCATTGTGCTTGCCATGGATCTCCACAAAGTCCTCCAGGACCTTCACAGTGAGGTCCTCGGGAGAGAAGTGCTTCACGTCCAAGAAGATGACAAACTTGTCCCGGTCAGATCGGACCTGAAACCCAAACCTACATGTGGAGCTTCCCAAAGGACCACCAGCTCCAGGGGCAAAGGATGGGGAAACAGCCGTGTGACCTTACTGGGTGGATGAGACCAGACAGGGAAGCGCCCAGCCGTCAGAACCAACAATCAATCTTGTCACAGCTCTACTTCCACAGGCCAAGTAACCCTGGAGCTGGGACTGCTCACCGGGCCCCTCAGGTAAGATCACCCCTGACCTCCAAACCCAAAGACTGGGCAATGCTGGGTCAGCCAACCGATTATAGGGTGGCTGGCTAATTGGTTATAGGTTGGAGGACTAGTTATAGTAGGATGACTGGTTGATAAATGAATGGCTTGGCTGATTAGAGTTCAAGTAATTGGTTATGAGTTAGCTGGCTGGTTGATCATCATCGGGTAGCTAGTTAACAGGTTGACCAGTTGTTTCGTTATAGCCTGGTGGCCGGTGAGAAGTTGGGTGGGTCTCAGCATGTTAAGTAACTGGTTGATTATTTTGTTAAATAGCCGGTTGGTTATGGTTGATCATGGGCTAGTGGGTCCATTGGGGATTTTTTTGCCTGACTAGTTGGGAACTGGCTAGCTGGTAGGACTAAAGTATGCGATATAGCCACAGTCCCAGGAGCCCACCTCACCGGCCATGTGACACTACAAAAGCAGTCACAGCACCCCTGGCTGCTAGCACAAAGTCCTTTGCGCTCTCCTCCCTCTACCATAACTAGAGCCTGCATTTGGGCATTTGGCTTCCTAGGCCTGCGGCTGGACCTGCTCTGGAAGCCTTCTTTTAAAGTAAAGGGAGGCTTAACTCTTTCAGAACTGTGGGTCCCTTGGGTAGAGAGAGACATAGCCTTGTGGCCTTTCTTTGACCATTGGGGAAGCTAGAAGGGAGCCCCATCCGCAGCTTTGCCAGCTACAGAAAGCACCTGCTCTGCTATAAGAAAGGACCTCCTCTCTGTGCATCAGGGCAGAACATCCCACCCCCACACCAAAAAAAAAAAAAAAAACCGAGAAAGTCCAGGGAGCGGCCAGCTCAGGACGCTTGCCTTTGCCATGTAACTTGCCTTGATGGGGTTGTTCTTGGGGTTTCCAGCATGTGGTTGGTGCATTACAAACCACATATGGGTCATGAGCTGATGGGAGGAAAAGGCAGCGGTCGGGCTCGGGCAGGTCGCCCCCTCCGACCCCGTTCCCAGCCATGTGGAGGTTTGGGCAGCTAAGCACGTGGGCTCCCACCCAGCCTCTGCAGGCTGCGAGGCTGGGAGAGTCAGGGATGTTTCTAGAGGAGAGCACAGGGCAGCAGTGGATCCCTAGCTGTCCTCTAGACAAGCCATCTTACCTCAGAGATTCCAGAGTCCAGCACCGTTCGGAAGAGGGACTGGCGGTAGTAGGGACTGATGGTGGAAGACAGGAAGGGCAGCAGGTCGTATTCAAAAAGGCCCTCGCCGAAAAACTGGTCGAACAGTCGGCTGGGGTAGAAGGGCCCCAGGGCACGCTTGAACCAAGGGTGCTGGATGGTGACGTCCATGTTCTTCTTGGCAACGCAGGGACCGAAGGCTGGCAGTGAGTCAGGCAAGGGCCTCTGGGCAGTGCAGTGGAGAGCTAGTGTTCTGGTCCTCCTTATATACGCCTGCACAGAATAGAGGTATTAAGGGATTTCCCAAAATGCCTACGCTCAGCTCAGGAGGGAGGCTGCACCGTCAGCAGCCAGGATGCTCACCCGCCACACAGCCCCAGCCACACACACCGGGCAGCAGGGGCCAGCTCACAGTCTAGATGTCCCCGAGAAGGTCTGTAGAGTGTCTTATCACCCCAGGCCTGGGACAGCCCTGCTTCTTCACATGTTCTCCTGAGGGATCCTCCTGGCCTCCCTTGGAGGAAGAATTCAGAGCCCCGTTTCACACAAGGGGAAACTGATGCCCAGAGCTTAGCAAACCATCCCCCAGCTCTCCCAGCCTCCAGAGAAAGCATGTCATTCAAAGCAAAACACCCTGTCTCCTTCTTACTCAGAACAAAAATTACACAACTCACAGAAATTTCAAGGGAGACAGAAAACAATGAAGAAACCGGCTAAATCCTGTTCCAGTTCCTGCTCTTCCTAGGGCATCCGTAAGCTTCCAGCAGCCTGCCTGGGTATGATTCTGGGACTTTCTCTGTGCAGCCCACCCTGGGTTCCCCTCCCTGTGGTCACCATCTTCAGCAAAGCCTCAAGTCTTCCCAACATCACTTCACACGGGTATTAAATAAGCCAGCGGCTTCTGCCCAGCCCAGGGCTTGTGCAAATCCCTCACAGGTCTTCCAGGGTCTTACTGGCAAGGCTGGAAAGGATTCTGCTCCCCAACCTGGGGCCCTCGTTCAGGTATCACCAGATGTAAGACATCCCTGGACCCCAGCTGTGTGTGTGGCACTGGCAGGTGATAAAAGGTCAGAGAAACCACCTTTGCCCTGAAGACTTGTGATCCTGGAGTGATTTCCTGGGGTTCCAGCAACAAGTACCAGTTAAGATGCACATGATAAGCTGGGCAGTGGTGGTGTACGCCTTTAATCCCAGCACTTGGGAGGCAGAGGCAGGCAGATCTCTGTGAGTTCGAGACCAGCCTGGTCTACTAGAGCGAGTTCCAGGACAGCCTCCAAAGCCACAGAGAAACCCTGTCTCGAACCCCCCCCCAAAAAGAAAGATGCACATGATAAATGCCACAGGAAGCAATGGGCACCTCACAGTCTGACCCTCACCCCCCACCACGCTTGTTGCCCACAACTTAGTAGTTCTTCAGGCCACACTAGGACGTGAGTCCCAGGAGTATACCCTGTGGGGGTCACTTTGACTATCATGGTCAGCGGAGTAACAGTCCTCAGGAGGTAAGAAAGCCGTTCCATTCAGCATGACTAAGTAGCTGATGTGCGTTCAAACTTCAGGGGTCTGACCTGGAGTGGTTTATTTTAGGTTTATTTAAGAACAGCTCAATTAAATGAAAACTTTTCTGGTGATAATAAACTCAATCCCATGTATACAATAAAGCACACATAAATCTCTTTGAGGAACAAAGCAAGCTAAATAAAGATCAGACATGATGACATCGAAATTCTTTGTAAAGTATGTAAAGTTTCTCTCAGTCAATCTATAGAACCTGTTTATTTGTTTGTTTGTTTGTTTCAAGACAGGGTTTCTCTGTGAAACAGCCCTGGCTGTCCTGGAACTCACTCTGTAGACCAAGCTAGCCTCTTACTCACAGAGATCCGCCTGCCTCTGCCTCTCGAGCATTGGGATTAAAGGCCACTACCACCTGATGATATAGAACCTATTTTTATGGAAGTGATAGGTTCTATAGATTGACAAAGGCAAGTTTACTATAAGGGTTCTGGGCAGGGCCCAGTGTGGTCTCTGGCCGCACAGATAGTACAAAGGTCACCAGACTAGAATGCACATCCAATACCAGCCTTCTGGGAGGGTAACAGGTATCACATCCCCTCCCTTGAAGGAACAAGGCTATGTGCTAACACTCCAGCTTCCCCTGGTACCGTCTGTGAGCACAAGCACCTCCATGCCTCCTCCATCACTCCCCTTGACAAACCAAGGAAGTGGGACTTAGGAAGGCTGAGCCACACCAGCGCATCGCTCCACTTGGAAGAAGGGAAGGGCATCCAATGCAGAGGGCTCAGCTCACATATTCAGCTGGGGTCAACATCTGGGCAGTGGCAAGAGGTGAGGAGGTGTACCTTACTGTGTTGAGGACCTGAGTCAATAAGGAAGAGTACTGGCTGTGTCCCCCATGGAGGGCTTCAGTCCAACCAGGTTCATGGTCAGGGCTATGAGGATCTGCCCTAGAGCTTGAGAAAAGAAAAACAGTGGTGTCCATTTACAGTCAGGCATCAGGGGCTCAGCAGGTAAAGGAGCTTACAGCACAAGCCCGACACCCCAACCCCCAAAAGGCTGGAAGGAGAAAATACATTTCACAGAGTCATCCTCCAACCTCTACATGAGGTGGCCACATACATGCACACACAGAGAGACACACAGAGACACACACACATGCACACATACACACAAACACACACAGAGAGACACACAAACACACACAGAGAGACACAAACACACACGGAGACATACACAAACACATACAGACAAATATACACATGCACACACAGACACACACACACCTGCACACATACACACAGAGACACACAAACACACACAGAGAGACACACAAACACACACAGAGAGGCACACAAACACACACACAGAGACACACAAACACACACACAGAGACACACAAACACACACACAGAGACACACAAACACACACAGAGACACATAAACACACAAACACACACAGAGACACACACAAACACATACAGACCAATATACACATGCACACATACACACAGGGACACAGACACACACACATTCACACACATACAAACACACATATGCACACTCAGACACATGCCCATACACACTTGATAATGATAAAATAATTTTTTTTAACCAAGCAAAAAAAAAATAAAAAACCAAGTCTAGCCTTTGGGGCCTGTTAGCTATTCCAGAAGCTAAGTCAGGAGGACCTCAAGTTCAAGGTCTACCATGACTAGAGTGAACTCAAGGTCACCCTGAGCAGTTTCCTGAAGTGTCAAAAGGAAGGAGGGCATGGGGATGGGCTTAGCTGGTAGAGAGTTTACCTACCCTGCACAAAGCTCTAGGCCTGACACCTAACCCCACGTAAGCGAGGTGCGTTGGCACACACCTAGAATCCTAGCACTTAGGAGGTGGAGGCAGGAAGGTTGGGTGTTAAAGGTCATTCTTGACTACATAGCAAGTTCAAGGCTACCCTGGGCTACACAAGGCCCCGTCTCTAAATAATAAATTAATAAATGGATAAATAAATAAGGGCTTGGGGTTCCTGTAGTAGTAGAGCTCCTATCCAGCATGAATGAAGTCCTAAGGTCCATCACCAGTATGACACAAACAATAAATAAATAAAAAGTTGCCTATTTTTAATCATGTTTTTAAAAGTCATTTTGACTTCTTTAAATGCTGTGTTAAGGGCTGGATATGGTGGCACAAGCCTTTAAGACAAAGGTAGGCAGAGTTCAAAGACAGCCTGTTCCAGGACAGCCAGGGATACACAGAGAAACCCTGTCTCGAAGAAAGAAAAAAAACTGTTGGAGTAAGACAAAAGGGTTAGGAATTGTCAATTCCCAGCTACAACAGGGGACATGGAGGACAGTGTTCCACTCTGTCCCCTAAACATCCTGTATGTGAATGAAGACCAAGTTGAGACTACAGGCAGTGATAATGCCAAGGTGACCTCCTCTTGCGGGTGACATGGCCCAATACCATGGAGGACAAAGCAAACATTTACAGCCCTCATAGTCCTACTCCCAGAGAGACTGTGCATTCCTACGTGCTAAGGTTCGGTGGGCTCAGAGGGTTACGTGAGGCAAAGTCCTCCCTCGCCACAGGGCTTGCCTTCGGCACGACTGGTCCTGAGTGTGCTGATGGTGAAGTTCTAGAGAAGGAAACTGGAAGGTCCCACCATTCTACCTCAGCTCAAGTTGCTGCTGCACGAGTGTCCTGTGGCTGCGGGGACAGAAAGCCACAGTCTGAGTGGCTGACACAACACAGATGCATTGTCCTGAGTCTGCAGTGTGTCTCTTGAAGCTAAAGTGAAGCTGCAGGCTGGGTAGGGCCCTTGGAGGCTCCGGAGAGAGTCAACTTCCTGCTTTTCCAGCCTCTTCCACCTCAGGGCTCTGCCTCCACCTTCAAAGGAAGCCAGGGACAGCCAAGTCTTTTTAACAGCTGTCACTGTCCTGCCCCTCTTAGATCCAGCTGGGCAACGGCAGCACACACCTTTAATCCCAGTGCTTGGGAGGCAGAGACAGGCAGATGTCTGTGAGTTCAAGGCCAGCCCACTGTACAGAGCAAGTTCCAGAACAGCCAGGGCTACACAGAAAAAAAAAAAAAACCTGTCACCAAAAAAAAAAGATAAATAAAACTAAGCAAACGAACAAAAAGAGAAAGCTCTGTTCCTGCATGCTACAATACCTACCTCCAGGCAAGATGTGCCTGTGGGTGCATTGGTGGCATGGCTGTTTACAGGAGTAACCAACCGCTTTCAGCATGGAGCTGAGGCCGTCTCCACGTGAGAAAACTCTTGTAAGCCTGATCAAAAGCTCATGGCTGGTGAAGTCACAGGAGCTAGCGGGAAACGCACTACTGTTGTTTTGCTAAATGGACATGTTGTCAAACTACTTTCTAAAAGCCGATGTTCAATCCCACAGATGGGTGCTGCTCTGACCCTTGTCAGAGAAACTTCTTTTTGCTATGGGCAGCAGCCAGTTCAGAGGCTCACAACAGCTCGTTAGTTGGTCAGGACTAAAGGGGACATGTATGTCGTCGCCCATACCCAAGTCTCAAGGAGCCCCTCAGAAGAAGCAGTAGAAGGAATAGAAGAGCTGGAGGGTAGAGAGTTAAGCGGTGAGATGCTGTCATCTGGACATGGCACGGCCATTGCTCCCATGAACCCACAGCAGCTACCAGAACAAGATCAAGACAGTCGGTGTTTCACCAAGGATTGAAGGGCTGCGGGCAGTTGGTGGCTGCTGGGGAATGGGAGTCATTGACCTTTGGGGGTGTAGCTGTGTTCCCCACCCACGAGTGTGAGGGCCGTACTACAGGACTCAGTGAGTTACAAAAACAACACAAAAGAAGACAAGAAGGCAGCAGGGGAGAGTGTTGGGGACCCAAGGGACGGAAGAGGAGATCTGGGGTGGATATGGTCATGCTTGTGCTTGTGTATGGAACTGTTGAGGAGTGTTCAAAAGAGGAGAAGAAGGAGCTGGGATTACCCAGGACAGACCCACCCTTCTTCTACCCCGTGGCCAGGAGTCGCAGGAGCCTGTCATTCCCCTTTGTCCTGTGTGTTAATATGTTCCAGGTTCTAAGGCCTACCACGTGCTCGGCCATTGTTCTGCCTGCCACAGGTAAGGCAGCCCACGAGATCAGCCATTGACATACTAGTTGAGTCGTCTATATTCAAAATACACGCCTTTCTTTTCAGGCAAAGTCTCACTGGCCTTCCTTCAGATAGGCACTAACTACGTAGCTGGACTGGACTCAAACTCAAGATCCTCCTGCCTCAGCTTCCCAAGTGCTAGGTTTACAGGTGTGCGCCACCAGGCACAGTTCTTTGAAGGATCTACCCCTGTGTGCTACAGTACTGGTCTTCCAGGTGAGGGAGATGTGCTTCCTGATGCCGTGGTGACGTGACTGTTGTAGCTGTAAAGTTGCTGTTAATACTGAACTAGTAGGCACTGCAAAAACTAAACATTTGCTCTCTGGGGAAACTTTAGGAGCCGCAAGAGCCAGTAATCACAAGATTATCACTGTGCCTTCAGTGTCTGACCAAGCATGTTTTTTGTGTTTGTCTGAAAAGTCCTGATCTAGCTATAGGGTGTGGCTTGTACCTTTAATCCCAGCACTCAGGAGTACAGAGGCAGGCAAGATCTCTGTGAGTTCGAGGCCAGCCTGGTCTACCTAGCAAGTTCCAGCCATGATTACACAGTGAGACTCCAAAAAAAAATGTGAGGGGATGGGGAACAGTGCTGGAGAGATGGCTCAGAGGGTGAGAGCACTTACTGCTCTCCCAGAGGACCCGAGTTTGGTTCCCAGTGCACACACTGGTCAGCTCACAATCGCCTGTGACTCCAGATCCAGGGGGTGCAGTGCTGCCCTCTGACCTTCACCAGTAACCCTCACATGGCATTCAGTCACACAGATACATGCACACATAAATAAAATAAGCCTTTTGGGATTGGGGTTGCTTGAAGGCAGGGTTTCTCCGTGAGGTGCTGGCTGTCCTTACTGGAAAGAAGGAGCGAGGAATTCATGCTGTCATCCCTGAGACTCCAGTGAGGATGGAAAAAACACTTGTCACAGGGCTTGGTACCCACCAAGGTGCATCTAGGGTCTTGGAACCTACCTCCTGCCCATGGGAAGAACAGAGCATCCCTGACCTTGTCACACAGCCCTGCAGGCTTGCTCTGTAGAGAGCTTGCCATCCCAACTGCACGGGCAATGGCTACAAGGCTTTCTTAAGATGGATCTGAAGATCCAGAACTCGGAATGAGGGCATGCACTCGGAAGAATCCCTGTGACTCCATGAATTTGCATGCATCTACAGATTTCAAATGATTTTGTTTACATGTATAAGCTTCACGGGGGTCGGGGGCTGTTGGACCATCGCTGATTCTGTGGCCCATGGGACCACCTGTGCTTTATTACAGGTTTGATGTTTAAAATTGTGAAACTGAGCCCAAACCAGGCATCATGTTTAAATGCAAACATCGGCCCATGCCTGAAATATGTCTCTAAGTAGAAACGTTCTCTTCTTCCTAATTGCTAATTGCTTTAAGGAAAAAATGAGAAGACTCACCGTTATCCATAATTATCACTTGATTACACTGAAACTAATTTTGTCCTGCAAAGGGCGAAGTGTGTTCATAAAGCAACAACCTGCGTGGGGCTGTACGCTCTGCCCTCTGAGAGGCAGCAGCACAAATTCCCCGCCTCTTCCTCAGCTTCACAAGCAGGCCTGTTCTCACCCTAGAGTTTGGCAGTCTCTGTATTTTCACCCCAAAGGGGCATCTCTCAGCTTCCCTTAGGCTCGCCTGGGTTGCCAGCATCTTGCTTGTGCTATGGGGCATTATTAAGTAAAACCGGGGTTACAGGAACACAAACTCACTGGCCCTGGCCAGCATTAACCTCTCTTGACTAGAGCTTGGGAAGCAGACGGCCCAGCACGTCCCATTAACA
Organism: Mesocricetus auratus; assembly: GCF_017639785.1. NCBI lineage: Eukaryota > Metazoa > Chordata > Mammalia > Rodentia > Cricetidae > Mesocricetus > Mesocricetus auratus. The sequence continues at coordinate 7,778,604 of NW_024429208.1, read as the reverse complement.
GATGATGTCCCACTTGCAGGTTGAAAACAGCACCAACAACGAAACTCCATTTCCCAAAAATCAAAGAAAGACAATGCACCATTCTCCTGGAGCTGGGAAAGGGGTCTGAGCAGATGTGAGTCCTCTGTCACAGACTCTTGCTGGGGACTGAGGTTGCTAAAGGTCTGGGTGCAAATGACTACCTGTGTGTGCCCAGCATCCTGGAGCCTATGAGTAAGGCCATAGAAAAAGGGGAGCCTACAAGGTAGGCCTCGGACTGCCAAAGCTGCAGGGACCCCAGTCACTCTTGATCAAGGGGATGGGGAGTGTGGGCTTGGTGCCAGGGGACAGACAAGGAGGTGTTCGGAAACAACCCGGTGGAGTGTGTTTTGGAGAGACATTTGTACAGTGTGCCTTGTACGGTGAGTGTCCAATATGTGTGTGATGGCGTGTCTGTTATGTGGGGGTATGTGATCTGAGTGATTTGTGTGTGATGTGCGTGCAGTATCTACACCTGATATATGTATACGATGTGTATGATTGTGTCTACGGAGTGAGGTAGTAGGGTGGAGTTGGAGGTGTGTGTGTGTGTGTGTGTAAGAGTGTCCTTGGTAGAGTGGAAGCCTCTACCTTGGAGACCCTCTCCTCCAGTGTCTAAGCACAGCGGCCAGGCAGGAAGGCCCTACAGACTCGCTTCCATGTCTGGTTTGGACAGCAGCTTTCCACCCAACCTCAGCATTCCTGCTCCTCTGCACACAGCTCAGCCGCCCCGATCCGGCAAAGCTGACATCTGCTAGATCCTGAGGATTCCCGCGACGCCAGCAGTCTGCTGTGCAGTCAGAAAGCCTCGCTCGATTTTCCACCCCAGGGGCCAGGGCTCCTGCACAAAGCAAGCACAGGGTGACCAGCATTGTGGTGGAGCAGCAGGAATGCGCCCAGCTAAGCCCTGGCCCCAGCCTCAGGGGTCAGCGGGTCAGACAGGACTGCCCATTGCAGACACCACCACATCCCGGAAAAGAACAAGGGCCAGGCGCACTCGCCGACCCCTCCCAGGGCAAAGTCACTGCCTTCGAGTCAATGAAAGCCCCCATCAAGCATCTGAAGAGGCCAGCCCGGGAGCTGGCCCTCACCCCACCCTACCCCCCACCCCTGCCAAGGACTCAAAGAAAGCCAGGCTCCACACGCCTAGCCTATGGTGCCACCCCCCTGCTCACTCATATTTGGTGTCATTGATAACTTTGCCATGGGAGTAAAGTGCTGTCTCCTTGGGTTTCTTTTTATTTTATTTTTTTATTCATTTTGCAGATGGCTCAGCTGTTAAAGGCTAGGCTCGCAACCAAAAGTATGAGTGGTTTTCTTTTCCATACAAAAATATTCACTGGTCTCAGAAACAGAAAAATTGATACAAAGAGCATTCACAGGGGCTCCAGCCGGATTTAACAATTGCGTTTTTACCCCACTTGCTGCTTGTCATCATCGTCATTTATTTATTTATAGTTGTTTTTAAGCAGTTTGATAAACAATTTATTTGTCTTTATTTTACGTGCATTGGTGTTTTGCCTACATGTGTATATCTGTGTGAGAGTGTCAGATCTTAGAGTTACAGACAGCTGTGAGCTACCATGTGGGTGCTGGGAATTGAACCCAGGTCCTGTGGTAGAGCAGTCGGTGCCCTTAACCACTGAGTCATCACTCCAGCCCCTAGTTATTAGTTTTTTGAGACAAGGTCTCACTATGTAGTCTTGCCTGGCCTGAACCGAACTGTATAGGCCAACCTGGCCTCAAACTCCTAGAGCTCTAGCTGCCTCTGCCTCCCAAGGGCTGGGATTAGAGGTGTCGGTCACTGCGCCCAGCCTATTAGGAGCCCAAGTATCATGTCATTGTTGTCTTTCATGCCCCAGGTAATTCTCTTTAAAACAGATGCATTTCCTGAGAAAAGCACGGGACCCAGTGCAAAGATGGCATGACCAGATACTACCTTAAACTCCCCTCATCAGATGGTCCTTTGGTAGCTGGTCTGATATGCCCCCCACGCCCACCCCCTGCCTTGGTTATTTATTTGTTTATTTGTTTGCTTATTTGTTTTGGTTTTTCAAGATAGGGTTTCTTTGTGTAACAGTTCTAGCAGTCCGAGAACTCACTTTGTAGACCAGGCTGCCCTCAAACTCACAGAGATCCACCTGCCTCTGACTCGCGAGGGCTGGCACTAAAGGGGTGCGCCACCAACGCCCAGCTTTCCCTGGTTATTATGCAGAGCCTTTCTGACCCTGCTTCTACATTGTGGGAAAGTCATGTGTGCTTTCTTCATCCGCTAACATGGAGAGCTATGAAATAATTACCCAATTAGTTAATTGTCTAATGAATTCTCTAATGATCAGCCTGGCTTAGTCATTGTCTTAGCCCAGGTCCCTGAAAACAGAGCCTGGGGCAAAGCTTAGCTGTGGACATGTCATGGGCAGGATGGAGGATCCTCTGCCTCTGGAAGGCATTTGGAAAGAAAACACGGTGGCTGGCATCGCCTGGACTCTCAGAGCATCACCATATGGTGGCTTCTTGGCATCTCCCTCACCAGATCTCCTCCAGAGGGCCAGAAACACACACACACACACACACACACACACACACACACACACACACACACACCACTTTTCCTGCTTGTCCCCGGAGCTCCTGTGGGCCTGAATTATCTCCCCAGGCCCAAGTGGCGCCCAGCTGGTGGTGCTGTCCTGGTTGGCTACAGGGTTATGGAGATGTGAGTCCTAGCTACGGGATATGGAGACCAAGCATCCTGCCTCCTGCTTGGTCCTGATGTCAACAGCTGCTCCCCCCACACCCTGCACCATGCTCTCCACACCATGGGGAACCGAAACCCTGAGCTAAACTAAACCTTCCTTAAGTTGCTTCTGATAGGCACTCTGTCAGAATGGCAGACAAACCATAAATATAGGCAGCCCTGAGGGACCAGAGTGCAGGGTCAGGCAGCTCAGCCTAAGGTGCTGATGGTCACGTGACTGTGTGAATGCAGTTAGAAAGAGAAATTGCATGTTAGGTATTTACCACCATGTGTAAGCATCCAACACTTAGAAGAAGCTGGGCACACATGCCGAATCCTCCCCCAGAGATGCTACCACTTAGGACCCCCAGGAGACACCTCCCACACATCCCAGACGGGGATGGCCACCAGGGACAAGGGAACAAGCCCATGCTTCAAAACCACGGCCACACCCTTGGTCAGGCTGAGGCATCTTCTGCAAAGGGAGTAGCGCTTCTCCGCATCCACTCTGGTTGCACAGCTACAGACAGTGAATGACTCCAGCTAGGGCAATTTTGGCCCTGCCTCACAGGGATTCTTCTGGGCCATGCAGTGGGCCCCCAATGAGGAGACAGGCAGTCAGTCAGACCAGGGGCCCCAAAGCTGCAGCTCCGAGAATACCCTTGCTGGAGACTGGAATTTAAGGAGTGTTGCGGTTCCCACACCTCTGCCTAGAGGCTGCACACGAGGACCTGCAGCTGAGAGGAGGCACCTGGACACCTCATGGTTGGGCCAACTGAACCGAGCAGCTCACGCCCCTCCCCGTTCTCAGTTTCTGTCACAAACCCTTAGAGAGCTCCCAGACGTCGTGGTACCTTGTTTCTCGCCATACAGGACCTATGCACCCTCCCTCCATGTGAAGTTCCTACCAATGAATCTATACTGAATTTATTCCTAATGAGCACCCTATGTGGGGGCTGGAGAGATGGCTCAGAGAGATGACACTCAGTTGAGCGCCCTTCCAGAGGTCCCAAGTTCAACTCCCAGCAAACATATGGTGGCTCACAGCCATCTCTAATGGGACCTGAGCCCTCTTCTAATGTACGTGAAGATGCAGCACTTATAAACATAAAATACAGGGATAAGCAAATCTTTTTTTTTAAGGAGTTTATGTGATGCATACATTCTTCAAATTTTCACAACAAAACCCAGAAAACCTCTAGTTCAGGGTGGCTTTGGTGGTCGCTGAGTTTTCTGGGATCCTAGCCCCCCAACCCAACTTCACCAAGAACCAAGAAAAGTCCCACAGCTCTCAAAGATACCCCAAAGTTCCTGTTTCATGGAGATGTCCAGCGCTCCTTCCCCCCAGCTGCCAGGTACACCGGGAGACACCTCGGATAGTTCAGGTATGCCCAGAGCAGGATGGCTGCCAAGTCCTGGAAGAGAGTGGCTCCGAAATCCGGCATCTTTGGTGCAGGAGCTGTGGGTCCTGACCCTGCTTCCCAGGAAAAGCCTTGCTCGCTGGCCCAGCAGGGATTCAGACAATTCATCCGAAAAGCAGCTTCACAGGCACATATCCCTCACAGGAAGCTCAGCGTCTGTGTTTGATTGACAGCCAAGTGTCTGAGAAGGAGACTCTCAACTCCCTCTCGCTGTGCGCAGTGCCCTCAAGGCCCGCTCGTGCTGTAGCAAGGATAAGAATTTCCTTCCTTCTCAAGGCTGCATCACGCCCTGCCCTACAGGTGGGCCACATTTTAGGAAAGAGGATCCTGATCGGAAGTGGACAAGCTAGGATCTGGTCCTCAGGGAGCCCTAAGACAGGGAAAGCAGCTGGGCGTTGGTGGCGCATGCCTTTAATCCCAGCACTCGGGAGGCAGAGTCAGGTGGATCTCTGTGAGTTCGAGACCAGCCTGGTCTACAAGAGTTAGTTCCAGGACAGCCTCCAAAGCCACAGAGAAACCCTGTCTTGGAAAAAAAAAAAAAAAAAAAACAAGACAGGGAAAGTAGCTCAGTTGGTAGTGTGCTTGCCTGGCATGCATGAGTCCTGGGGTTCAATCCTGAGCCCCGATTAAAACGGGTAGGGCACCACTTGCCTTCGGTCACAGCGTGAGGGTGGTAGAGGCAGGAGAGCTACCATTTCAAAGCTTGACTGTACAGTCAATTGGAGGCTAGCCTGGGCTACAGGAGACCCTGGCTTTGTGGTCACACACCTTCCTTGCTGCAGCTAAAAGCTATTGTTCTGGTGTTGGGGCACCCCGAATTGAGGAGGGGTCCCCAAGCTGGATTCATCACCCCAAGAATCAAGAGTCCACGCACCAATTAATGCAACATGCAAGAGGCTTTAATTAGGCATCTGCAGATGGGCCTCTTGGTCAGCTTTTAGACCGATTGGCCCCGAGGTTCAGTTACAATCAGCTTTTAAAGACAAAAACCACAAGCCTTTGGGAGGGGTCCCTATCTTGTGACGGGGAATGTGACTACTGACCAGGGGAAGTAGATGTCTTCCTGATCTACACGTTGTAAATTCCTCAAACCTTGGTATGAGTTCATCATCTTTCCCTAAGTAAATGGTGGTTATCATCTCCTTGTTTCCCATGAATCTTGTTTGCCCATCTCTGATGCCCTGGTCAGTTCATCACAGGTGGTCAGCAGCCCAGAATTTGGCCTTTTGTGGGTTTACAGCCCTTCTGCAATTAAGGTTGCTAAACCATACATCCCATTCTGTGGTTTGGCCAGTTCCTGGGATGTGGCCCTTTGTTTACTTTCTGAGTTCTCTAGTGGGGTGCCCTCCCCTGTTTAAGCTTATATTTTATTTCTATAAATTTGGGGTCTTTCACTGGTTCCAGCCCTGGTGGGCCATGTTCTTCCCCAGGGACCCCAGAGTGCTGCCACTGGAGGCCGCACCATGGCGACACAAGCAGATTCTTGCCAACAATTTGAAGCTTAAAGGGATCCCAAAACCTACAGAGAGCCATGGAGGTGGGAGTGCAGTGGCATCCAAAGACCCAGCAGATGTGTCCTTACTGTGCTGACTTTGAGTGCCGGAGGCTTTTCTACACACAAGACCCAGGCCATGAGTCTTAAAACACACTCGGCTCGGGTCCAGAAGTGCTGAGACTCGATTTCCAGGGAGCCTCCAGGTCCTGATGATGGTGTTGATAGAGAGCCCCTCGGTTAGTAGGAGGACCGGTGGGACTATTGTCTTTTTTTTTAAGGGGGTGGGGTCGAGACAGGGTTTCTCTGTGGTCTTGGAGGTTGTCCTGGAACTAACTCTTGTAGATCAGGCTGGCCTCAAACTCACAGAGGTCCGCCACTCAGCTGGTCACCAAAGCAGAGCCCTCCTGGTTCACACCTTGGAAATGCCCAACCTCGCCACAAGGTGGCACTGGGCACCAGGTTTCCCACATGAGCTTTGCCTGTGCAGGCTGCAGCAACTGGCTGGCTTGCACTAGTTGGAAGTGGGCTGACCCAGCGGAAACCCACCAACCATGGTTGCTTTATACCCAGTTAGCCAAACCAAAACCTTTTCCCCTCTTACCTATGGCCTCTGCCTCCTGCCCAGCCAAAACTGAATGTCCTTCCTAAGTGTCCACTAACCTACCACCAGGCTCCTTCTGGTTCTAGATTCTCCTCCTCCCCCAAAAACCACCCCTTCCATCTCCTCCCCAGCATTCATAGCTCCACTTTTTCAAGCACGAGTTTTGAGACGTGGCTGAAGCATCGTGTTTACAGTGGAACAGACTCACACACCCTTCCCCCACTACAGGACATTCTCAGGGTTTCCTCACTTGCTTATTTTTATTTGTTGTTTGCTTGTTTGTTTTGAAACAAGATTTTATTATGTGCCCCAGGGTAATCTGGAACTCACTGTGTAGCCCAAGATGACTCTGAACTTGAGGCACCATCTTTTTTCTCAGACTCCTGAGTCCCAGCATTATAAATATGAGCCACCACACCCAGCAGGTCCAGCATTTTTTCATCCCCCCCAACAGGAAGCCCACACCCATGAGCAGTCCCCTGATGTTCGCCCCCAGCCCTGGGCAGCCCCAAATCTAGGCATACACACACACACACACACACACACACACACACACACACACACACAAATAAATTTAAAACTTAAACCTGAAGAAAACAAAACAAAACAAAAATCTAGCTTTAAACCAGGCATTGGTTGCGCACGCCTTTAATCCCAGCACTCAGGAGGCAGAGGCAGGCGGATCTCTGTGAGTTCGAGGCCAGCCTGGTCTACAGAGTGAATTCCAGGACAACCTCCAAAGTCACAGAGAAACCTTGTTCTCATAAAACAAACAAAAATCTAGCTTTAAAATTGGCTATGCAGCTGGGCAGTGGTGGCACACCTTTAATCCCAGCACTCAGGAGGCAGAGGCAGGCAGATCTCTGTGAGTTCGAGGCCAGCCTGGTCTACAGAATGAGTTCCAGGACAACCTCTAAAACAATACAGAGAAAGCCTGTCTCAAAAACCAAATAAATAAATTAATTAATTAACTATGCAATGAAGTGGAGCCACAAATAGCTGATGAACATATAAACACTTGTTTTGAGACAGGATTTCTCTGTGTAGCTCTGACTGTCCTAGAATTCATTCTGCAGGCTGGCTGGCCTCAAACTCGGAGATCTACCTGCCTATGTCTCCTGAGTGCTGGGATTAAAGGCGTGCTCCACCACCACCTGGCAGAAAACTCTGGAGAGATGGCTCAGTGGTTGAAAGAACTTGCTGCTATTCCAGAAGACCCACATTCCATTCCCAGCACCTATATGGTAGCTCACAAATACCCTGCAACTCTAGTTCCAGAGGTCCTGCTGCCCTCTTCTGACCTTTTTGGGCACCAGGCATGCAAGTAGTACACAGACATGCATGCATACAAAACATCCATACACATAAAATTATTTTTAAAAAATAATGTTTGAAAAAGCAGTGAAAAGCCGGGTGTTGGTAGCACACACCTTTAATCCCAGCACTTGGGAGGCAGAGGCAGGTGGATCTCTGTGAGTTCGAGGCCAGCTTGATCTACAAAGCAAATTCCAGGACAGCCTCCAAAACAATACAGAGAAACCCTGTCTAGAAAAACCAAAAAAAAAAAAAAAAAAAAAAAAAAGGCAGTGAAAAAATAAACTTTGTGGGATTCTAAACAAAACCCAAAGTTGTAAATATGGAACACGATTTGTAAGAAAGGGGAGCAGCCAAGTGTGGGGATAGTCTCCAGAATGCATCATATACATGGATGTAAGTGTTAGTAATCGACATGTATTACTAAGAAAAGGAATAATGCCGTGGTGGTGGCAACCTGCCCAGTAAATGGTAATTGTGCTGGAATTCCCAAGTCTCAGCTAACCAGAAGTGAGGCTTTGTCAAAAGTTCAGAATGAAAGGCTCCTTTTCATTCTCGTATCTCCCTGATCTTCCCTATCTGCTATGCTGCCTCAGGAAGGCTGAGTTCCAGGTCAGTTTGGTTGAGTTACCAAACCTCAAGCAAACAAACAAAAACCCCAAAACAAAAAAACAAACAAAAACCGAGAGGTTTTGATTCTCAGTTAAACTCTTCAGTGGTACTCTCTTCAGGATGGCTTTAGAATAGCATCATTCTCCAGGTCACAGCCCACCTGATCCTGCCAGGGACCCTGCTCAAATTCACCTCAGATTCACAGGCCTGCTCCTTGCATCTATTTTTTTTTTTTTACGAGACAGGGTTTCTCTGTGTTGTTTTGGAGGCTGTTGGACCAGCCCAGCCTCGAATTCACAGAGATCCGCCTGCCTCTGCCTCCCTAGTGCTGGGATTAAAGGTGTGCACCACCACCACCCAGCGCTCCTTTCATCTTTTAAGCATCAACCCACATGTCACCAGGGTTTGGGATCTTGCCCACTGGCTGCCTTTGTTCCCTGGCCATACCTGGTCCTCAGGCCAGACGCTAGTCTCCTGTCCTGGAATCCTCAGTGCCTGAGTCCCTAAGGTTTCTGGGAAGTGCTCCTAAGTGTACAAGGAAGGAGTAAAGAAGAGACAGGCTGGAAGCCAGCAGGACCTGACTCGTGTGCATTCCTTTCTAAAGTGTTGACTTCTGAAAATACTCCTGCAGCTTATGACCCTGCTTGGTGGGGACACTGTTATTATGTTAGGTGGGCTGATAATTGACTTGGGGTTTTTCTCCAATTCTATTATCCATTATTTTGTGTGTGTATGGGCACTTTGCCTGCACAGGTACCATGTATGCAGTACCCAACTAGACCAGAAGAGGGCATTGGATTCACTGGAACTGGAGTTACAGATTGTTGTGAACTGCTGTGTGGATGCTGAGAACATAACTCTGGTCTTCTAGAAGAGCAAGGCATGCACCTTTAATCCCAGCACTTGGGGGGCAGAGACAGGTGGATCTCTGTGAGTTTGAGACCAGCCTGATCTACAGAGATAGATCCAGGACAGCTAGGGCTGTTACATACAGAAACCCTGTCTCAAACAAATGAGCAAACAAACAAACAAAAAAAATGGCAGAGCCATCTCTCCAGCACCAGCTCTTCACCTATTCTAAATCGTCAGGGCATGTCTTGCTTTGTCTTGCTTGCACAGAGGAAGGCGATCCTCCTTTCTTGTCTGCAAACCAAGATATACATGTGCCAGCACACACACCTAACCTTCAGTCCTTTTCCTTTAAACATGAGAAAGGGTAAACTCTGTGGCAGCAACTCTAGCCAGCAAAGACAGCACAGGACACCATGTCATCTGGGGAAGGGAGGCCCTACTAGGATGTCATTCCTATTTGTGTGACCTGGCAGCTGCCCAGTGTGCACTCACCTGCCCCAGCAGCTCCTTCATGCCACCTCCCAGCAGTCTCGGGAATTGTCAGCTCCTGATATGCTTCTCCATGCGCCCTCCCTCCAGGAAGACTGAAACAGCAGTTGCCAAGAGGTGCTGTGGCTCAGGCAGGATTCTGCAGCAGCCCCACTATCATTGCAGCGATGAAACTGGTGTTCAATAGAGTCTGGAAAGCCTTGCAGTTGGGTGGTCAGCGCGCATTCAGCTGGGTATCCTATAAGGTACAGGCAGGCTCTCACATGCCACAGGCTAGCACTTACATTGCAGGTGGGGTCCCAAAACAGGAAGAACCCAATCCTGTGAAACATCGGCTCAGACTGGCACCAAAGTCACTCTGCCACATTTGTCTACAGAAGCAACACTGGATATGTCCAACTCAAGGAGGGGAAAGCAGGTCACTTAACTGTAACACCTAATTTTGTCATTTTTAGTTTATGTGTGTTTAAGTGTTATGTGTATGTAAGTGTGTGCCTGTATATGTTAATGTTCATAATGTGTATGCAGTACCCAAGGAGACCAGAAGAGGGCATTGTAACTAGGGTTACTGATAGCTATGAATTGCCCTACTGCTGAACTGTCTCCCTGCCCTAAGAAGATACATCTTGATAAAAATAGTTACAAAGTCTCATTTGCAAGAGTCACCGGAAATAGAAGGAGATTCAGAACATTCTTTCCGAAAACATTGAAACAAACTGTCCAGTGCATAAGGAAAACTAAGAACAAATAGTATCTATTTCATGACCCATATCATGGCCTAGGCCAGGATTCCAAATCAAATACATTCACATTTTTGCAACTAAATTTCTCATGCTTCTGAGATAAATAGCATAGCCATTGTAGTATACCTGGCTTCCAGTTATCTATCTGGTCACTGCTACCTAAATAGTAACAAAGTGACTTGTTAAATTACAAGTTAACCACACTCTGTAACTTTTCTAATGTTGATTCCTGGGAAAAAGCCTTGGACATAGTTGGGCTCTATAAAAGCTAAATGCCTGTCTATATCTTCTTCTTCCTACCCCTCCTCCCCCATTTCTGTTTTTTATTCCTTTTTTTTTCTTTTTCTTTTTCTTTTTCTTTTTCTTTCTTTCTTTTTTTTTGAGATAGTGTTTCTCTGTGTAACAACCCTAGCTATCCTGGAACTCTCTTCGTAGACCAGGCTGGCCACAGAGATCAGCCTGCTTCTGCCTTCCAAGTGCTAGGATCAAAGTTGTGTGCCATCATACCTGGCCGCCTGTCTGTATTGATCCCTGATGAGCCAGCAGGGACAAGTATTGGTGATCCCACAGCTGGAGGTGGGCATCAGAGGGATCTCGGGGAGTATCAAGTCCTGAAGCAGCACCAGAAAGGAAGTGTTCCACCCAAAGAACCAAGTCACCAGACTTATGACTAGACTGGCCTAATTATTTTTTTAGTTTTTATTTTTATTACTATTACTATTATTATTTGGTTGGCTGTTTGGTTTGGTTTCTTGAAACAGGCTCTCTCACCATGTAGGGTGAATTAACAAAGATCCTAATGCCTCTGCCTCTTGAGTTCTGAGATTAGAGACATACACACCGTGCCAGACTTAGGTTGGTGCACCAGCATGCCTGACCTGTGTTGTTTTCTTTGTTTGGCTTGTTTTTTCAGAACAGAGTTTCTCTGTGTGGCCCTGGCTGTCCTAGAATTTGCCCTGTAACCCAGGCTGGCATTGAACTCAGATCTGCCTGCTTCTGCCCCCAAAAGTGTGTGCCACCATTGCCTGACTCTGACTTGGGATTTTTGTTGTTGTTGTTGTTTTGTTTTTGTTTTTTCGAGACAGGGTTTCTCTGTATTGTTTTGAAGGCTGTCCAGGAAGTCACTCTGTAGACCAGGCTGGCCTCACACTCACAGAGATCCGCCTGCCTCTGCCTCCTGAATGCTGGGATTAAAGGTGTGTGCCTCCAACGCCCAGCTAACTCCAGATGTTTTTAACACAACATTTCCAGGGTGAGTGTGGTGGCGCTCCCGTAATATCAGCATTAGGAAGGAAAAAGGCAGGCAAATCTATTGTCAGTTTAGGGCCAACCTGGTATAGTGAATTCCAGAGCAACCAAGGCTGCATAGTGAGACCTTCCTATAATTAATTAAATAAATAAAGAAAATAGAAGAATTCTGTGCTCCCTGCTTAGCAAGAATCTTTGCACAAGCAGGTCACATGGTCTTACCATACTGTCTGTGGGAAATCCTACCCCCACACTGCCTTTCACCCTTCCACCCCTCCTCATTCTAACCTATGTTTAACTCATTCTAGCAAGTTCTCTACCATTCAAGGACAATGTGAGGTGCTTTATGTACAAACTCAATATTTTCTCAGACGGGTGATGGTGGCCACATGCCTTTAGTCCCAGTACTTGGTAGGCAGAGGCAGGTGGATTTCAGTGAGTTCAAGGCCAGCCTGGTCTGCAAAGCAAGTTTCAAGACAGCCAGGACTATCATAAAGAGAAAGCCTGCTCAAAACACCCCAAAATTTTTTTCATTGTTTTCTATTCCTATGTCTTTGGATGATGAGCTTTGGGGGTAAAGAAAGCAGTCTACCACCCCTAGTGCTGGGGAATGTAGTTTCTTTGGTAGTGCACTTGCCTATCATGTATGAGGCCCAGGAGTGCTGGTGCAGGTCTGCAATCCTAGCACACAGGCAGAAGCAGGAGGATCAGGAATTCAAGGATACCCTCAGCCATATGACAAATTCAAGGGCAATCTGGGATATATGGTAACGTCTTTAAAAACAGACGTTTAAAGCCCATGCCTTTAATCCCAGCCCCTGGTAGTCAGGGGCCTACAGATCTCTGAGTTCAAAGCCAGCCTGGCCTACATAGCAAGTTCTAGAATAGCCAGGGCTACACAGAGAAATCTTGTCTTGAAAAACCAAATAAATAAATAAGAAAAAACAGAAAGAGGCCGGGTGTTGGTGGTGCATGCCTTTAATCCCAGCACTTGGGAGGCAGAGGCAGGCTGATCTCTTGAGTTCGAGGCCAGCCTGGTATTATAAGAGGGAGTTCCAGGACAGCCTCCAAAAAATAAAAATAAAAAAATAAAAACCAAACAAACAAAAAACAGAAAGAATTGTTTTGGCCCAGAGACTATGCAAGCACGTACTGTTGGGACCAACTGATTGCCTAACACTTTCAGTTGTGAAAGCGGTTGTGTTGATGTTGGTCTTGCCAAGACACTGCCAATATCTACCTGTCAGTGATGGGACATCCTAATACTTCTTCCCTCTCCTTAAAGGCTATAAAACTCCTTTCACAAAGGGAGGGAAAGTGAATGTCAGAAACATGACTATTCAAAGGGATGGCTGTGTGGAGCGGCTGTGCAGAATACGGAAGGCTGGTTTTTCTTCCAGGCCAGCTTATCTGTTAGGAATTCGTGGCACTTAAATGGGAGCCAAGCGGAAGACATTTCCTGGTTTCCTTTGCATAAGAGGCAAAAGGCCCACGTTCGCACCTGTGGCCTTTTCCAAGCTGCCAGCTTCACCTGCTGTTCCTCTCAGCCCACCCTGCCTAACTAGACGAGGAGCCAGCAAGCTGTCTCCTCGGCCCCTGGCACTTGTTCAGACTATGGTTTCCATGCAACAGATTCCCAGGAAACCTGCCGGTGTGGTTTTCAGCTGTTTCCGGATAGGAAGCTCTCCATCCAGGCAGGTTGCTTCACTTTTGCATATTCATGCTCACCTTTAAAGCTCAGCCGCTCAGGCTGCTTTGCAGCTTGTCAAGACAAGCACACCACTCCCTGGCATATGGTGGCACCCTCATTGCCAGCTCCGTCACTGGTAAACATATTCCCACACATGCACGTATAGATTCCATTTATCTGTATCTTTTTCCCCCCATCAAGACAAGGTTTTTCTGTGTAGCCCGGGATGACCTAGAACCTTGCTCTTGTAGACAAGGCTGGCCTCAAAATCACAGAGATCTGCCTGTCTCTCCCTCTGAGTGCTGGAATTAAAGGTGTGTGCCATCACCACTGCCCAGCTCATTTATCTGTATCTTAAAACTAACAAACACATACAAACTGGGGACGGAGCCTGTGGTTCTATGGATCCTGAAGCATCTGTACCACCAAGTTACATGTCCAGCTCTCCTCCCTCTCTTTTTGGAAGATCTCACTAGGTAGCCCTGCCTGGTCTGCAATTCCCCATCTACATAACTGGCTCTTGGGAGTCTCTGTCTCTGAGCATGGGATTAAAGGTTGCATCAACACCTGGCTTCCCAGCCCTTCTTAAAACTTTTTGCACTTGAAATCAGAGTCACAGCCGGGCGTTGGTAGCACACACCTTTAATCCCAGCACTTGGGAGGCAGAGGCAGGCGGATCTCTGTGAGTTCCAGGCCAGCCTGATCTACAGAGCGAGTTCCAGGACAGCCTCCAAAACAATACAGAGAAACCCTGTCTCGAAAAACAAACAAATAAAAAAAGTGTACAGGTAACATTAGCCAGTCCGTGGTGGTGCACGCCTTTAATCCCGGCAGGCAAAGAAAGCAGGCAAGGTCAAACCCAGAAGATCCCACAGCCTGGGTCTCAACCCGATTAGGATTAGGATTAGGATTAGGATTAGGCTCTGCCTGGAAATCTGGTTAACATGATGGTGAGCTGGTGACTGGGGATGCTTAGGTTTAAATCTCTCCAGGAGGCGGGATAGGGGTCCCTATTTAAAGCCGCACCAGAGTGAGGCCTGTCTGGGGAGAAGGCGCGGTCCCAGCAGCGGGAGCGGGAAACCGCGGCGGCGCGGAGCACGCGCGGAGGAGCAGTTCACAGCCCAGGCAGCCGGCAGCGCGCGGGACCCGCCCGGGCGTCAGGGAGTGCGCAGGCGCTGGGGTCAAGGGCGGAGCCTCCGTGCGTTCTTTGTCCCGCCCCTGCGCAGACAGCGCCTCTCCCGATTGGACGGCGCTGCTACGACGGGCGTGGAGAGCGTCGTCGCGTCCGGTGACGTCTCCCGAGGACGTCGGGATAGTTGGCGGCGTCGGCTGCCGTGTCGGAGGCGTCCGCTGGAAAATGGCGGAATACTTGGCCTCCATCTTCGGCACCGAAAAAGACAAGTGAGTAGGGGCGCCTCCCGGGGCTTGGGCCGGGGCGGCGTTGGGCGACGGGTGCCGACCGAGGCAAGCGATGGCGGCGCCCAGGCATGGCGGGCGGGGAGGCCCTGGCGGCCTCGCGCGTCTGGGCGCTGCTGCCTCGTGGGCCGGGCGGCGGGACCGGGCGGGCGGCTCGGGCCGGGCCTAGGGCTCCATGGGGCTCCGCGCTGGGCTCCACGCGGGACTCTGCTCCACGAGGGACTCTGCTCCACGCCGCGCTCCCGCAGCCGCCCTGGCTTCTGCGGCGAGTTAACACGTTTCTTGCAACTTTGGGCTGTAAGTGTCGTGTCGGAAGTGCGGTGGCACCATCGCAAAAAACTCGGGCGCTGGGGTTGATCTTTGGGAGCGGTGTCGACCGAATCCACCTCCCTCCTGCCTAAGCGTTGGCGAACCTGCTTTTCTTTCCAAGTTAAGGTTTGCATAGGGTAAGAGGAAAAAACCAAACAATTCCGCTTGTATTTGTATGCCACCGTGGCACATACTCGTTCCCAGTGTGCTGACTGAAGTTTAGGCTAAAGGAAATGTTTCCAGACGCTTTGAAGGATAATTCCTACTTTGGAAACCTAAAGATTAAGTGTCTGGCTTAATCTGCTCCGAGTAAGTAGTCACCATCTTGGTGTTCCTGAATCTCGTATAAAGGGATATACAGAAAGCCTCTGTATTTGCAACAGATAACATTTTTTTTGGTGCCACATTCTCACTGTTGAAAATGTTCTACTTTCCAGGATGGACGCTGTCCGATCAGGCACCTTTATACGGATAGAATCTGCTCTGTGTGAAAGAGGGAATGTTTCTAAGTCTCCTACCCAAATCGGCAGTCACCTTAGAGACATTCTATTAGGGTGTCAGGTCTAGGCCAGTCTTAAAATCAGATGGGATAAAATTTGGGTTCTCAGGAAGTCACGGAGGAAGGCTGTATGTGTTGGGTTAAGGATGACTAAAATATATTAAAGGGACCGAGAGATGACTCAGTGGTTCAGGGTGTGAACTGCTCTTGCAGAAGCCAGGAGTTTGGTTCCCCAAATCCCGCTTCCTGCAATCTGATGTCTCCCAACCACCTGTAACTCCAGATCTGGAGAGATCCGTTGTCTCTGGCTACCATGGGCTACACGGGCACCTACGCTTAGGTACACACATACACTTTTTGGCTTTTTGAAACTGAGTTTCTCTTCATAGCTCTGGCTGCCCTGGAACTCACTCTATAGACCAGGCTGACCTCAATCTCAGAGATTCCCCCCCCTGCCTCTGCCTCCTGAGTGCTGGGATTAAAGGTGTGCGCCACCATCGCCCAGTTTCCTTGTAGTAGTTTAGATCATTTCTTGACTGAAGCAAAAGTGTTTGCTGGAAGTGCAGGATTGAGAGCTGTTTCATGTGGCACCCTTGTGTGTTTTCAGCTAGAGGTTTGTCTAAAAGCTCTTTATTTTTCATTGGTTTTCTTTTCTGTTTTTAATACTTTATGTGAATTGTATGTCCGTGTGAGGATGACAGATCCCCTGGAACTGGAGTTACAGACAATTGTGAGCTGCCTTGTGGGTGCTAATAATTGAACCCAGGTCCTCTGGAAGAGCAGCAAGTGCTCTTTTTTTTTTTTTTTTTTTTTTTTTGGTTTGGTTTTTTTGAGACAGGGTTTCTCTGTGGCTTTGGAGACTGTCCTGGAACTCTCTTGGTAGTCCAGGCTGGTTTGAACTTACAGAGATCTGCCTGCCTCTGCCTCCCGAGTGCTGGGATTAAAGGCGTGCGCCACCAAGGCCCGGCTGCAGCAAGTGCTCTTAACCACTGAGCTATTTCTCCAGCCCCTCGGTTGATTTTTCTAAAGCGATATCATCTAATCAAATTAGGTTATGTAAAGTAAGATCACTCTCAATCATCTTCCTCTCCTGATAAACTCCTGTCTGATCCAACTAGAGGATAACTGGTCTTCACAGTCCTCCAGATTTCATTAAGGTTAAGGCCTTCAGTCTTCAGGGTGAGAACCTTGCTAAAAGTGTCTATGGAACAGCACTCCCTGCCTCTGCAGCTGACTTCTGAATAGGGAAGCTGCATCAAGTAAAAGTTCGTATCACAGATCTCTCAGACACCTGATGATGGTTTTAGCTGGTTGTGATTCCATGGAGTATATCTGAACGGTGCTAAAGGGGCTTTGCGGCAGACAGGTGCTCCTGTGGGGTTTCTAAGGCAAGCTGGGTCTCCCAATAGCATATTTGCAATGAGGTTTCCAAGGAAATTGCCTCTCCAAACATGAGTTTGGGAAGAACCTGGACTTGGTTTTCTGGGTTTTGTTGTTGTTTTTAGATAACAACACCACTTGGGCCTGTGAATAAGAATGCATATCTCAGTTCTTGCAACAGTGTCTTATTGTCATTGTCCTTATTTTATAGGTGACATCCAGGACCCAGAGAGTGGGACAGTCTTTAAAAAAAGCAAAGAAAATATTAGAAGGAGAGGGACTTAGAGTTACAGAAAGCAGGTTAGAGTTGAGTGGTCTGTAGGAATGTGGAATTACGACCTCTGACATGCTGCCTGCAAGAGGAAACCGCAGCCAGCCAAACGCCTGTGACTGAAAGAAAAGTAGCTGGGAAACAGGATCGGGTAATGGTATTTCTGCCATATCTTCCCAGAAATAATCTGTTCTTATTTTCCCTTACAGAGTCAACTGTTCATTTTATTTCAAAATTGGAGCCTGTCGTCATGGAGACAGATGTTCTCGGTTGCACAATAAACCGACCTTTAGCCAGGTTTGTGTGTTGGGCTTTCTTTTTTTCTCTTTCTCTTTCCTTCCTTCACATAAATTATCAAAAGTATTTGCCCTTTCAGGGGCGATTAATGTTTCCATGCACTTAGCAGGCCTTTTTCTCTCTAGTTTTCTTTTGCATTTGTTGCAGAGGGTGGTGGAACTGCACACCCTACCCTAGAGGGAGGTCCTGCTGTTCTTAGCCTTAGAGGAGCTCCTGAAAACATGGTTGAGACTTGGCGAGGCTGGGCTGGCCACCCTGTCCTCCCTTCAGATAGATGCTGGTGGATGTAGTAGTGAGGAGTCAGTAGGTATTTGTCTGCAGACAGTTTCAGTGGGCGTCATGACCATGGAACTGTAACATAAAGCTGGGCAGAGATTGCCCCTAGCGGGTCTGTTCAGCTCACTGAGGTGCTTGTCTCAAAGACTTAGGTCTGTCCAGGTTAGACTTACTTCCACTTTATTTGATTTGGCAGGGGAGGTTGTAGGGGAAAGGCAAGGATTTGTCCCAGCAGAGACTTGCAGCTGAATTAAGAGGGCAGAGATTGGAAGGTCTTTATCTGAATCTGTCTAAATTGGGCTGCTGAGTTCATTCCCCAGCCCAGGCCCAACTTGTCGCAGCCCTCTGAGCTTCAGATACAGTCTTTGAGCATACATGTTTCTTTGACATATTTTGCCCTTATTGCCTACTATATTGTTTTTCTGTGGGAGTTTTAAGAAACTGTTAGCCAGTTGATGCAAGAAGATAGAAGACAGGGATCTTGGTTTAGAGTGTAAGTCCTCAGGGAACCACAGCATCCTATGTGCTTAGAGGGGAGAGCTCAGTAACTTTTCTTCCCAATCATCCCCGACTACCCCATAGTTAGTGTAGGAGGCATGTGTCCTCTGATGACCCTACGGTCCCTTTTTATGAATTTTGATTCTACCAAAGCACCTGCTTTAAACTGTTATGAATGTGTTGTTTGACTGTTAACAAAATCTCCCACCTGACCCAGTGGTTATAGGCTGCTGACTCTGCATGCCTTTAGTGTCTTTGTGGGGTGTTAACAGACCTGAGCATGTTCTTAGTCCTCTCTATGAGCCAGAAGGCCTTTACTGTCCCACAGATGCCTCCAGTGGCCTAAAACAAAGCAGGGGGTTAGAGTTCAGCATTACATTAATCACCTCAGTTAGTTTGGTTGACTAGTCAGAGGTAACTGCAGCTTTCTCTTCACGCTGCTTTCCTACAGTGAACAGTACTGGGGAAACTGCAGACCGGGCGTCCACTGGCCACCATGATAAAGTGAGCTTTGGGAAGCTCTGAAGGCGCAGGCCCAGGGTGGTAGAGGATTGCTTAGCTCAGTGGTTCAGGCTGTGTGGTCTGATGTTCAGCCGTCCTCCCAGGTGGGCTCCAGCAGCAGGCATGTTCCTCGCTTACACCCTTTGAGCAGGGGAGGAGGCCGAGCCCACTGGTCTGAGGAGCACTGAGAACTGCTTTTTTTGTAGCATGTTGTTGAGAGACTGTTTGCTCTAGGTCACACAGTCTGTTGGCTAGCATAACTGTAGTGTAATTCAGGGTGGGTTTCTTTGTAAGCTCGTAGTGATGTGGACGTGAGATTGATGTATTATATTAGTTTACTAACTTAAACATGGTTTGTTTTTTCAGACAACTTGATTTTAAGAAGAACGGTACAGTGTAAGGTTTCAAGTCTGCCTGATCCAGTTTAAAGCACAAGGGCTAACAGGATTTTTTCCTTAAAAGAAGGATCACAAAAGAGCAAATGTTTTAACTATTGTATTATGTAAACAGAGACCCACCAAGAAAGTGTAAATAAGAGTCAGGTATCCAAGACAACTGGCGTGGCTGTTTTGCTAAGAGACCAGAGACCTTGAGTACTGCATACGGTTGAAGTATGCATTTGTTTAAGAGAGAACCTTGTGTGGGGATATGATAATTACATGAATTTTCAATATGTCTGTTTGTGCTGGCTTGAAGTACAAGAAAGTGTTAGTGTTCTCTTATCTTGTATTAAAGCACTTTATTATTGGTAACGGGGACCACTCAAAACAACAGATACAGTTCCTTCTTGGTTGCTGGCTGACTTGACCCAAGTCACTGCTCAAACTCTGTTTTCATAATATGATGGTTTTGGTGTACTTGGCACAAGACACAAGTGTCTGACTTGTGAGGAAAAACAACAAACAAACGTTACCCGTTTGCAAACAAACTGTCTCTTTGCAATTGTCTAATATATGCACAGCAGCCAGTAGAATTCCCCTTTTTATTTTTTTTTTCCCCGCAGACCATCTTGATTCAAAACATCTATCGTAATCCCCAAAACAGTGCACAGACGGCTGACGGCTCACACTGTAAGTCCCACAGTTGGAGAAATTTTTTTAAACGATGGTGTTCAAGAGCCCACTCTTAATTGAGACATAATGCTGGCTCTGAGCTGCTGACATAGAGCTGTTGCAAACAGGACACGGTGCTGGAACCGCGTGGCGCACAGCCAGAACTTGACAGGGGCCACGCTCAGGAGGCCCTTCTCCTAGGGAAAGTCACTGGCCGGCCTCTCCTGTTGACTAACATTTGTCATGAGAGTGTCAGCCCACAGGAAGCGGGTTTTAACCCGGGTTGCCGATTGCGGCTTTACAGTGACTGAACCCTGGCCTTCCTTAAGTTCTTTCTGTAAAGTTAAAATGTAGGAATATTAAGGTAAGTTACCCAGTAAGTGTGGGTTTTATTTCACCATTATAACTTTTCCTCTAGGAAGTGGAGATTTCATGACATGAGATTATTGTATTTCTCTGGTACAGCGCTTGGTTCACCGCAGGTGCGAGCACTTTCCTCTCATCTGTCAGCTAAGAGCCGGTGCCGTCCTTGCTTGGCTGGCACTTGGCAGTGGAGAGTCCGCTGTGGCAGGAGTGCGATATTAGCATCTCATGAGATCTCCCAGCACTGCAGTGCTAGCGTAGTTCAAGACAGCCACCAACTAAGGGAACACCTCTGCTCTAGGAAAATAACCTGCTCTCTTTTCAGCGCCGACTCAACGGACTCGATCGTCACAGGCAACCGGCTAAGTGTGTACATTTAATTTCCATAATATAAAGTTGTTGCGTTTTGTATTTCAGACCATTGCCCTCTTGAACATTTACCGTAACCCTCAAAACTCTTCCCAGTCTGCTGACGGTTTGCGCTGTAAGTTCATACAAGTTCCTTCCCTGGTCCCCTGGGCTTGCGTGTCACAGCTCAGTGTCCACTCCACCCAGTCTGCTGTGCTAGTGTCAAGAACCGCCTTCCTAGAAGTGGCAGGAGCTGTTGTCCCCACTGACCTGCTGGAGAGCTGAACTCCTGTCCCGTAGTCAGAGGATGACAGGACTGGCAAGGGCACCCTTGAAGTAGTTGGGACTTGCTGCTCTTTGCTCCCTCCGCACTTGGACCGTCACCCTGGGATGCACTGGGATTGAGTTCGAGGTCTGCTCTTCCCTCTGGAGAGCAGTAGTGACATCTGAGTGGCTCTCACTTTCTGGAACTTGAGTGTAAATTGCTTAGAAATTTTCAGATTTTTAGCTCTCATTAGCCTCGTTTCCATAAACTCTGCACGTCAGAGGTCATGCTCTTTCATGAAGTCCTTGTTCTGAGTATTTCCCGGGTGAGGGTCTGCATCTCGCACTGACCCGAGTGCTCCTGCTGCACCCCTGCAGGTGTGCTGACCAGATGAGCACTCAGAAGAAGAGATGCTGGGGGCCAGACACCCACTTTGCATAGGTAGCACCTCAAGAGAGCTTCAGGAGGTAGCGAGCTACATTTGGTTAATGGATGGTACTTGATGGGGCAACAGCTTAAACTGGTATCAGTCAACATTGCAGATTTCTTCGTGTGCTGGGAATTCTTACTGTATATTTAAGTTATAACTGTTCTACAGTGGAACACTGAGATGCAGTCGTGTCCAAACCCAAGGTAGACTTCCCTGGGATGGCCACAGGCTAAATCCAGCACACCTCTGACCGCAGCGTCCATCTGTTGGTTGGCTTACCCTGGGTAATAAGTGGTCCCAGGGCCACCGCCTGCTGGAGCTAGCCAGGCTGGGAGGCCTCTGGTACACTGGTCTATGGATCGGGCTTTTCGTATTGTTTCCCTGCTAAGGTGCTGGGTGTTTTGTGATGCCAACCCTGACCTGACAATAGAGCACTCTCTAAACTGAGATAATGTTCATCTGATGATCCTCGGTTTAAATACTTGGGTTTATTTTAATTTTAGAAGTAAGGTCTGTAGGAGGAGAGAGGTGTTTACGTGTGGCTTTATTAAGTAATGTTTGTTCTCCCTGCCCTGGGGTATATATAGCAGATGAAAAACGTGGTTGGTAACAATGATTGTTCTTTGCCTGTTTGTTCACTTGGGGACTCTGCTTACTTACTGACAGGATGTTGTGTTTGCTGTCTCTATTTGCAAATTCATAGTATGTTTGGGGTATACTGTAAACTGAATTTTCAGCTCTTATTAAATCTTCCAGTCCTGGAGTCCAAGTTGTAGAAAGTAAATGAAACTAACTCTTCATTTTAGAGCAAATTAGTTATCACCTTGAAATTTGTGGAATAATACACTTCAGATACACAAATTAAAGTTGAATATAAATCTTTTAAGAATATTTCTTTAAGAAAAGTAGTAATTATCTAAGTTATAGTATTTAAATATATTGAGCCTGCTGCTGCTGTGTCTGGCCAGTGTCTTAGTGTGCTGGTCTCGGTCTTTTGGGTCATTTTTACTGATGGGAAATGGAACAGAGGAAGTAGCTATCAGTCTTAAACCACCACCAAATGGTTTTCAGGGCTCTTAGAGCATGGGAGTGTCTTCCTTTCCCGATTCTCCCTGATGCAGAGTGCCTGTCTGCTGGTGGAGCAGGCTCCAGCCATTTGCTGTTGCCTGTGACCTGTCCCTTCTCTCTTCAAGAGAGCCTGGCACATTCAATAAAATCTGGGTTTTCAGGCCAGATCATTCCCTCAAAATTCAAAATAACTAAACCTGAGATAAGTTAGAAAGGGAGCTGGAGTTGTCAAAACCAGAACCTAGGTCTTAGTTACAGATAACCAAAAGAGTTTTGAATGATCCAGATGCCCTTGGTGTGGCCTGTGAGCTTTCCTTTTGTTCGGGAATATGGCTTACAGAAGGTGTTGATTGAAGACACAGTCTGGACAGCATGGCCCCCAAGCCCTGTTGGGCCCTTGCCACCTCCTCGCCCAAATGTGTGGAATGGGACTATATTGACGTCCCATTCTCTGGGGTCTTGGAATAAGGTTGAGGCAGTGGTGGTTGGGATAGAGTGAGACTGGGCAAGTAAGTGTTCGTGACCAACTGTGACTTCACTACTGCATGGCTTATGGATAGTAAACTTGGTGCAGAGGTTGGGAACACCTTCAACAAGGTCTAACTGTGTGTAGAGAGACATCCAAAATCCTGGAGTCTGATGGCTTGGGTTTCAGTCACCTCAGAAAGAACTTTCTAGCATTCAGAGGTTGGCATACGAGCTCCTGATCACTCACCCTGGTTTCAGCTTCCATATTGACCTAAATGAAGGGGAAATCAGTGTATTTATCTGGCCTCCAGTCTTAAGGAAGACATCTTTATTTTAAAAGGTCTTAATCTAAGAGTCACCTTTTCCTTGAACTTGGTGTGACCCTTTGGTACCTACTAAAGCTGGCTGTGGTTTTGTAGCGGGACTGAGGCTGTGGTGGGCATTTAAGATCTCAGCAACTCCAAATCACAAGCAGTTCGATGCTCCTGTAGCATGCAGCTCTGGTCTGGCGTCCTCTAGACAGTCACTGTAGCGGTTGAGCTTGAGGACAGGCAGCAAAGCCACAGAGCTCTCACCAGCTGGGTGTTTTTGGCTGCAGGTGCCGTGAGCGATGTGGAGATGCAGGAGCACTATGACGAATTCTTTGAGGTGAGCATCGGGGAGCAGGGTGGGAGGGCGGCCGCGTGTGATGCTGGGCTGTGCACAGTGCTCCTCACTCAACCCATGTTCCCCTTCAGGAAGTCTTCACCGAGATGGAAGAAAAGTACGGCGAGGTTGAAGAGATGAATGTCTGTGACAACCTGGGAGACCACCTGGTGGGGAACGTGTATGTCAAGGTACAGACAAGTGGGGTGTCAGGAGTTGCCATCTTAGTGGTGTGGCTTTAGTGAGGGGCAGGGTGGAAGCGGCTTAGACTGGCACAGATGAGTCTGCGTAAAACTCCATGGGAACAAGATGACATTTGCTCCTCATGGATTGCATATGAAAAGGTAGGCAGCACTTGGTATGATCTTAGGCCGTCCTGGGGCCCATCGTGAGGAGGATTGGTGAGATTTGACTGCAGCAGCCCGTAAGTGTTTTACTTCTGAGCGTGTGATAGAGTGGAGAGTTAAACATGAGCGACTGGAGTAGAGTGGCAAGCATGCTGTTTGCTTTTCAGTTTCGACGTGAGGAGGATGCAGAGAAAGCTGTGATCGACTTGAATAACCGTTGGTTTAATGGGCAGCCAATCCATGCAGAGCTGTCCCCAGTGACTGACTTCAGGGAAGCCTGCTGCCGCCAGTATGAAATGGGGTAAGCAAAAGCGCACCCCTGGTGTGGTGGGCGGAGCTGGTCAGTGTGGACGCCGCACACGTGACATGTCTGGATCTGACCCACAGAGAGTGCACAAGAGGGGGCTTTTGCAACTTCATGCACCTGAAGCCTATTTCAAGAGAGCTGCGACGGGAGCTGTACGGGCGCCGGCGCAAGAAGTGAGTCCTGGGTGCATGGTGAAGTGGGAGGCTCCCCGTAGCCCAAGGGAAACCAGACCTGAGGTGTCCTTTTGGGTCTTGGTGCATTACTTCAAATACAGAATGCTTGAGAGAACCTTGCCCCCTGCTGTGCAGGGAGGCAGGTACCTGTGTTCCAGAACTGCACGTGCCTGCAGGGGTTTCTGATGGTGTGGGTTGTCTGGTTTTGCATACATGGGGCCATCCCGCTGACAGATGGGCACTGTGCTTTTGTTGTGGCCCTGCATCACAGAGCAGGGGTCAGGATGAGTCAAGTGGGTTCACTGATTCTAGCTAGTTCTTTCCCCTCTCCCATTACACGTTACGTAGTTCAGGAAGTAGATATTATTGAGATTGCTTTGATTGTCAGCAAGAAGCAACTCTCCTTCCCCAAACACTAGCCTAATGGACTCTGCCTAGCAATTTCTAAAGAGTGGTCGGATTGGAGAAGGGCTGTGTGCAGCAAGTCAATGTGGGTGTCTTCGTGTGGGCCTCGCCACTGCCCAGCCTGCATGCATTTTGTGCCGATTTCCCACAGCATTTGGTTGGCTCTAAGAACTATAGAATGTCAATTATATCACCATATTCAGTTTGGGCATGCGTCCCATACTGGGGGCTTGGAAGTGCTATGCTTTGATGCCATTTTCTTGTCCTTGATTCAGGCATAGATCCAGGTCCCGATCCCGGGAACGGCGTTCTCGATCCAGAGACCGTGGTCGTGGTGGCGGCGGAGGAGGTGGAGGTGGCGGAGGACGAGAGCGTGACAGGAGGCGGTCAAGAGACCGTGAGAGATCTGGGCGATTCTGAGCCGAGCCGTTTTTACCGTGTGTCTGCTAGACAGTGTTGTAGTTGGTGACAAGCCAGTTCATAATGGGATTTTTTTTTTAAAAAATAACAAAAAAAAACAAAGATGGGTTTCTGAATAAAATTTGTAGTGATTATACAGTACTGGTGTGACTTCTTGTCTGTAGTTGTTTTTTTTTCTTTTTTCTTTTTAAATTTTAGTTTATTTTCTGTGCATTGCTGTGAAGATGTCAGATCCCCTGGAATTAGAATTAAAGTTGTGAGCTGCCGTGTGGGTGCTGGGAATTGAACCCCAGTCCTTTGAAAGAGCAACCAATGCTTTTAAGAGCTGAGTCATCTCTCCAGTTCCTACAGTTTCTTTTCTAAAAGTTCTAGTTCCATGTCCTTAAGGTAGGTTCATATCACTGCTTATAAGCAAAACTGGAGGGCATAGAATCATAGGTGAGGGAGGGTAGCTTCATTAGGAGGGCTGCTCTAGGGTCACTTTGTGACCAGGAGTTTCTCTTCAAGCATTGTGGGGAAAGCTCTGCTTTCCTCTGCAGCCAACAAGCCAGTGTCCAGCTACAGCCCTCTGAGTACATCAGGCCATGGATGATGTTTGTAAGAGAATGTCCTGGGGTGAGGTGCAGCTCTAGAACCTGTTAGGGTCACATGACCTGTGTCTTCAAGCCAGGTATCAGTAGTAGTGCCTTTGGATGGAGTGCCTGGTAGGACTGACTGGCTGGCTTGTGTTTGTTTACATGCCTGGGGAATGCCCAGTAGCGCAGCCACAGAGCCCCATGAACACACCTTTGTCCAAGGCCTTCCTGTGGTGTCTTGCCCTAAACTACTTGTGTTGTGAGCTAGGGTAGGTACTGTTGCTGCCTTTGTAGATACTGTTAATGAATGTGGATACACTGTGGCCATGCCACACACCTCACCCAAGTCAGACATCAACCATCTGAGGAACATGCAGCCAGTTCTGGAAGTTGACATGCTGCATCCTGACATCTCGTCACCCAGGGCAGGAACCCTCGGCAGGTGTCCCATGGATTGCTCTAATAAGCATCTGGTCACTGGCATGTGTCTAGAACATTGCTCTGGCGGTGGGAGGACATGGGCCTGTCCTCGGGCATCACACGCTTCAGAAAAAGGTACTACTTCCCCAGACTGTTTCATGGAGACCGTTGGCGCTTGGGGTGATGTTGAAGGTGCTGCCCCTGTGGAAGACAGACTTTGTTGAAGTCCAGAGTGATGTTGGGGCTGAATGTGAGCCTGTGAATGTTTGGTCTGATGCTGTTGCTTCAGAAGGCTGTGGAACCGGTTAGGAGGTGGAGCCTGGAATAGCCCCAGCTCACCTTGTGTGAGAGTCCTGTACAAAACTTCTGTCAAGGCTGGCGATGGTAGCACACGCCTTTAATCCCAGCACTCTGGAGGCAGAGGCAGGCGGATCTCTGTGAGTTCGAGGCCGGGCTGGTCTACAAGATCTAGTTCCAGGACAGGCTGCAAAACTACACAGAAAAACTCTAAAAATAAAAAAGTCTGTCAAATGATAGACGTTTGTCACCTCTACTGCCTCAGCTTCTGAGTAGGAATCTAACTGCCCAAGAAATAGCAAGCCTCTTTTACTCGTTCAGTCATGCAGCTTCTATCTGTAGGCTCAAGTGGAAGGTTAGGGTTTTAGTCAAAGTGACTGAAGTTTCTGCAAAGGCACATGGACAGCTTGTGTCATGACCCAGGCTTGAGATGCCACCTCCAGCAACCTAGTGTGAGTGTAATCCTGTCCTGTTACCCCGGCTGGGTTCACAGTTGGGGGGCCTGACAGCCCTAACAGACCAGGATTGCCCACACTCTAGAAAAGGGGGGTTTATTCAATACGGCCACCTGGGGAAGAGGAGCGAAGAATCCCCATGGCCACCTTCACCAGTCTATCTTCGGGGACTCCAGAATTGTTTTCTGTGTCAATTGCATGTGGTGGGTGTACATGTCACAGCACACACGTGGAGGTAAGGACAAATTCAGGAGTTAGTCGCCTTTCACCTTTCTGGGACAGGGTCTCCTCTGACCCACCTTGCAGAGACAGGGTCTCCTTGTTTCTCTGCACTCCAGGCTAGCTGGTCCCTAAACTTCTTGTCATGAGCCCCAACACTAGATCTGCACCACACAGCTGCATCTGGCTTTTTAGGGCTATGGGACTGTGGGACTTTACTGGGTCAGCCTGAAGTTTAGGTCTGAATGGAGGTCAGGGGTGTGCACAGCTAAGAAGTCTAGTCAAGGAAGGTGTGGTCCTGCCCATCATCATTGCCTCTCAGGTTTCTCCTGAAACGTGGTCTTACAAGTAGTCAGAACTGAGCAAAATTCCTGTGGGAGACAAGCTTCCCTCTTATGCTATTTTCTCATTTTACTCCCGAGGTAATTCCAGTTCTTTGGAGTCTATTGTCTCAATTTTTGATGGCCAAATGGAAAGGCACAGTCATCTCTGTGAAACATTTTTCTTGTCTAGGCCTTATGGTACCACTCAACAGTGTGACCTCAAAAATTAGTGGCTTGTGAATCCAGTAGAAGAAAAAAACTGGGATTTTGCTCTGGCATGGTAGACACAACCTCACAGGGCATTGTGTGAGCAAGGGTTTCCTCCACAGCTCTCTCCTGTCCATGTGTGTCATCTGTGGCTTGTGAGTGACAAGAGGCTCCCCCCGTCTGTAGGCGGGCACTCAGGCCTGTGGCTGGCCGGGTGTTTATGTCAGGGCTGCTGTTCGGAGAGTACAGAAAGGAAGTGCTTTTAACCAGGGACAGGGTAAGGGCCCATGTTTTGCCTCTGTCCTCTCATCCAGACCGTGACCTGTCACAGATGGAGGGTAGGGAGTAATGGCTGGTGGTGCTGGGTGTCCTTTGGTGTTGACCAAGTATTAAAATTAAATTGTGACGACAATCTCACAACTCTGCTAATACTAAAGACTATTGTATTTATTTCAAATGTCATTGTGAGCAGAGATAGGATAGGGGCATTGGACTCCAAGTCTGAGGTCAGCCTCGGCTACACAGAGATAGTCTATAAACATGAATAAGTACCCATGATGCAGTTTCAATAATAAAAGTCTGCTTGATTAAAAAAAAGTATACCACCACTGATCCACGAGGGAGGACAACTCTTCTTTTTTTTTAAATAATTTTTATTTGTATTTTATTTACATTGATATTTCACCTGCATATATGTCAGTATGATGGTATCAGATCCTGCTGGACCAGGAGTTATAGACAGCTGGGAGCTGCCATGTGGGTGCTGGGAATTGAACCTGGGTCTTCTGAAAGAGAAGCCCATGCTCTTAACAACTGAGCCATTTCTCCAGCCTAGGAGGACAGCTCTTACCCATGAGGGCCAGTGATTAATGCAACAAGAGTGATGTGGTTTAAAATGTCATTGGGAGCTGGGTGTTGGTGGCGCACACCTTTAATCCCAGCATAGGGAAGGCAGAGGCAGGTGGATCTCTGTGAGTTGGAGGCCAGCCTGGTCTACAGAGCGAGTTCCAGGACAACCTCCAAAGCAATACAGAGAAACCCTGTCTTCAAAAAACAAAAAACAAAAACAAACTGTCACTGGGTGATAACTATCAACTAAAAATTGGCTCAATGTTGATATTAGAGTGTGAAAGACCAAAGTATCTCCGTGGCTATTATTGTCTCCCTACAAGATCCTGATTAATTAGAACGAGTGGCAGAGGAACTTCTCAGGGAGATAGAGAGGCACATCACCCCAGCCACGTTCTCACAGCTGACACCAGAGCTGGAGCTGGAGCCCAGCTCACAGCATGCTGGCCAAGGGTGAATGAAGACTGTGGCACCATATAAACTGTCATCCCAGAACTCAGGAGGTAGAGACAGGACCAGAAATTTAAAAAAAAGAAGAAGAAGAAGACACGGCTATGCCTATAATTTTTTTTTTCTTTGTTTTTCAAGACATGGTTTCTCTGTGGCTTTGGAGGCTGTCCTGGAACTAGCTCTTGTAGACCAGGCTGTTCTTGAACTCACAGAGATCCGCCTGCCTCTGCCTCCCGAGTGCTGGGATTAAAGGCGTGCGCCACCACCGCCCAGCCCTACTTTTTTTTTTTCTTTTAAGATTTTTTTTTTTTTTTTTTTATGTATACAGGTGCTTTGTCTGTTTGTAGCCTACAGACCAGAAGAGGGCATCAGATTGTAAACTGCCATATGGTTGCTAGGAATTAAACTCAGGACCCCTGGAAGAGCAACCAGTACTCGTAACTGCTGAGCCATCTCTCCAACTCCAAGACCTGGATTTCTAAACATAGACCAACACTCAGGAACTCGGGAAAAGGGTTCTTGCCTTTGGTATGACAGAATAAGTTATACTGGGAGGCAAGACAACTCAGCAGGCTAAAACCTTCCTAACGAAAAGCCTCACTACTCTCCAGTGCGCATGTCTAGCCCCAAGCTCCACCCCTCCCTCCTCCCTCCAGCCTTCTTCCAGGCTGGTGCCTGTTCTCAGACTCACCTTGCTCTTGCCCTAGGCACTTTCGTTTTCCAGCCCAGAAGACTTCTCCCTGGAGCAAGATGTGGCCCCTTTGATCAAATGTCACCTGCGGATGTTCTTGGTGGCTCAGATCTTCAATTC
This sequence comes from Mesocricetus auratus, assembly GCF_017639785.1. Classification (NCBI taxonomy): domain Eukaryota; kingdom Metazoa; phylum Chordata; class Mammalia; order Rodentia; family Cricetidae; genus Mesocricetus; species Mesocricetus auratus. The sequence goes on along the minus strand of NW_024429208.1, from coordinate 7,749,043 downwards.
CAGCTTTGGGGAGGCAGGAAGATCAGGAGTTGGAGCTCACCACCATGTCTCAAGAATCTAAAAACAGGGTTGGAGAGATGGCTCAGTAGTTAAGGGCGCTGATCCCTCTAACAGAGCACCCAGGTTTCAATTCCCAGAGCCAGCATGGTGGCTCACAATGACCTGTGACTCCAGTGTCAGGGGACCTGACCTCTTTCCGGGTTCCTGTGAACACTGCACAGTCATACACACCTGCAAAAGTGTCCATGCATCAAGTAAAATTTACATATATGTGTATATATATACATATATATGTGTGTGTGTGTGTATATATACTTTTTTTCTTTTTCTGAGACAGGGTTTCTCTGTGTAGCCTTGGCTGTCCTAGAACTAGTTCTGTAGATCAGGCTGGCCTCAAACCCTCAGAGATCTGCCTGCCTCTGCCTCCTGAGAGCTGGGGATTAAAGGCATGCGCTGCCACCACCACTAGGCAATTTGTTTTAGTTTTCCGAGACAGGGTTTCTCTGTAGCTTTGGAGACTGTCCTGGAACTCTGTATACCAATCTGGCCTCAAACTCACAGAGATCCACCTGTCTGCTTCCCGAGTGCTGGGATGTGCCTGGCAGAATATATATATATATATATATATATATATATATATATATATATATATATATATATATATATGTATATATATATATGTATATATATATATTAAGAAGCAAATTCTAAAAAAACAAAAGAAGTGAGGCAGGGTGGTGCATGTCTTTAATCTTAGCATTGGGGTGTCAGAGGCAGGGGTGTTAGCATTCAGGCATCTGTATGGCCTGCCCTTGGGGTTCTGACAGGATACAGCTGCAGCCACTAAGAGCACCTGTGAACATTCACTGCTTTCCCTTTTAAAAGGGCCCTGCCCACTCCCATCTTTCTCTCTGTTTTTCTGTCCTCTCCCTCCCTCCCTCCCTCCCTCCCTCCCTCTGTCTCTCTCCCCCCTCGTCTGCCTCCCTTGTCTTCAGAGACTGATCTCCCTTGTCCTCCCCCCTTTCCCCATTGACTTTCCCTTAAAAACCCCTCCATCCAAGCTTCCTCGCATGGTGTCTTTCTCGCGGGCACCGCTTTTTAAAATGACAAAGGATCTTTGAGTTCGAAGCCAGCTGTTATTAATTCTTCATAGAGTCTTTAAAAAAAAAAAACCTGGCCAGGCGGTGGTGGCGCACGCCTTTAATCCTAGCACTCGGGAGGCAGAGGCAGGCGGATCTCTGTGAGTTCGAGGCCAGCCTGGTCTACAGCGCGAGCTCCAGGACAGCCTCCAAAACAATACAGAGAAACCCTGTCTCGAAAAACCAAAAAAAAAAAAAAAAACCAAAAAAACCCTAACAAATAAAACTGGAGATTACTTACTTAGCCACAGGGGTGAAACTCGTCAAAATCAGCCTATTAGTTTATGTGTTTGCTCCCCCCCCCCACACACCTCTGCCCAAGGACTCTACCTACTTCAGGTTGACCTCGAACTCAAACTCGAGGTCCTCCTCCCTCGACCCCATCCCAAATGCTGGGATTCCAGGCATGCTCCACCTCGCCCATTTTAACCTCTATGGATATCGATATTGGGGCGTCCATCCTTCCCGTGGCACCACTGAGCCAGGCCCCCCCCGGGCCGGGTGCTTGGGAGAGCTATGGGCACTTTTCTGCGAGCGTCAGGCAGAGCAGCGACGCGTGACCCGAGCATGCCAAGCCAGGAAGCCTCACGAGGTACGTCCTCGGGCGAAACGTCCTGGAAAATGAGGCTCCCTGACACTCCGGCCGCCTGTGCCTCAGGGTGCAGACCTTTGGGCACAGCCCCAAGGACCCCTCTGGTGCCTAACAACAAACGGGTGTCAGAAGGCAGAGCTTTCTGAACTTTCGAGCGCATCTCCCTGAATTCTTAAAGAACGCAAAGACACCCGAGTGTGGAGGTGGGGCGTCCAGCCGGCCCCCTGGCGGAGCCAGAGTGGGGGTGGGGAGGGGAAGGGGGTGCGGGGTTGCGGGGGTGGGGTGGGTGGGCGGCAACTCTGCGGCCCGGGATTGGCGGGTGCCGGCCCTCCGCCCCCATCGCCGGGCCAATCGCGTGCGCCTGCGCTGAGCCTCGGAGTCGGTGCCAGACTGGCCACCCACCGGGTCCCAATCTGAGTGGTGATTTTGTCATTGCGCGCTCTCCAGCCCACCCCAGCCGGAGCCGCTTTCCCTCGTCTGAGTCCAGGTAAGCTCTGAACGCCTAGCGTCCGGTGTCGCGCGCAGCGAGGTCCTCGCCGGTGTTCAGTGTCCCGCGGGCGCTCCTCACCCGTGCGCGCAGACTTGGCATCAGCGGCACCTGGAAGCTCAGAGCAATGCCAGCTTGAGAGCCGGGTGTCCCGGGTCGTTAAAGTCCCCGTGACCCCATCCGGGGCGCCCTGCCGTCCCCCGTCATCCCTTGCCTGCTTCCCACAAGCATCGACCTCCCGGTAACCCCATGCTGAGCACCCGTGTGTTCCTGGACCCCACGACCGCGAGTCTCAGGAGCGTGGAGCCAGGTTTTAGGGTGACACGCTGCCCTGGTACCGGTCATCGATTTCCCGTTTTAGATGGAAACCTCTCTTTCGCAAATTGTTCTTTTGGGCCCTGGTGCCGGGTGGGGTAAATATTGAAGTAGCGGCGCGCGGGGTGGCCGCTGCACCGGAGGGCAGGTTCTGTGCTTCGTACGGGAGACCAGGAATGTGCGGCAGGGGTGGGGGGGTGGGGGGATCGAGGCTGTACAACTTGAAACTTGCCGAGGGTTTCTCAGGTCACTTCCACACACTGTCCCCAACCATCCCTTCCGATCGTCAAGTGGCCAGATGGTGTGTGCCGGAACTCGACGTCCCTCGGGAAACTCCACTGGAAGGGTGGCCTTTTGGTGAGGGTAGGGAGAGACGCATGATGCCCTGGGGCGTACTCTCCAAAGCGAGTTCTGCTTCGGGTCTCCCGAGTTCTGCTTCGGGTGGCACGGTGGCTTTCTGTTCGACAAAGATACCTTGAAGGATGGCGTTGGGCGATGCGTGCATGCATGGCTTTCTGGAGAGTTTTGCGGCTGGGTCGCTCAGCAGGAGGGCACTCTGGGGAGGGGTCTTGGGCGGAAGGTGAGAAGCATCTGCTTAGGCCACTATCAGCTGGGAAGCACTACTGCGTCCTCAGCGCAGCTCCTTCGAGGGCTCAAGGTGGCAGCAAGTTAGTTGCCCCCCCAAAGTCGTGAGTGAAGTGGGACAGGGCTCTTAACCTCATTTGGGAGTGCTCGGCCCCTCCCTTGGTTCTTTTCCTCCTTTACAGTCTATGTAGCCCGGGTTAAGATTGAACTCCAGAAAAGAAGGAAGGGAAGGAAGGAAGGAAGGGAGGGAGGGAGGGAGGGAGGGAGGAAGGGAGGGAGGGAGGAAGGAAAGGAAGGAAGGGAGGAAAGGAAGAGAGGAAAGGAAGGGAGAAAGGAAAGGAAGGAAGGAAAGGAAGGAAGGCTGGGTGGTGGTGGCGCACACATTTAATCCCAGCACTCGAGAAGCAGAGGCGGGCAGATCTCTGTGAGTTCGAAACCAGCCTGGTCTACAAGAGCTAGTTCCAGGACAGCCTCCAAAGCCACAGAGAAACCCTGTCTCAAAAAAATTTTTTTTGAACTCCAGACTCTTGCTGGCCTCAGGCATGATGTTCAGTGCCGGTCCTGTTTCAGGGTGTCAAGCATCAGCTTACCTATGTCTGCTGGAGTGGGGTCTCTGACTTTCTGTCCAGCACATTTGTGGGTACCCAGTGTCAGCTTCTGTCTCTTGTGTTGTCTGTTTGTTTGTTTGGTTTTTGGTTTTTCAAGACAGGCTTTGGAGCCTGTACTGGAACTCACTCTGTAGACCAGGCTAGCCTTGAACTCAGAGATCCACCTGCCTCTGCTGAAATTCACCACCTGGCCTGCCTCTTGTGTTTTGCAAAGGAAGTTTATTCCTCCCCCCATACCCCATTGAGACAGAATTTCACAGGCTGAGCTCGAACCTCTGATCTCCTGCTTCCACCTCTTAGGATTACAGGCATGCGCCAGGTGTTTGGCTTTGTTCTTCTTTGTTGTAATTGCGGGTTAAATATACATAACATAATGGTGGTCTTCTCTCCTTGGAGGGTGGTCCCATGAGGGCATCCTTCCCTCTCACAAACTTCAGATCAGGCTTAGATTACTTAGAACCCCAGAATGGTTATCCACATTAGGCAAACAAATGTTGAGGGATGTGGAGAGATGCTCCTTGGGTAAGAGCCCTTGCTGTGCCTGCAGAGGACCCTGGTGGCTCACTATCATCTGTAACTCCAGTTGCAGGGGATTTGACACCCTCTTCTGGCCTCCAAGAGCACCAGACACACACAAGGTGCACATACATACATTCAGGCAAAACATCATACATATTAGTAAATCTAAAAAAATATTTTTGTCTTTTTGAGACAGAGTCTCTGCATAGATAGCCCTGGCTGTCCTGGAACTTACTTTGTAGTCCAAACTGGTCTTGAACTCACAGAGATCCACCTGCCCCGTCCTTCCAAGTGCTGGAATTAAAATCATGCACCATTACACCCTGCTTTAAAAAAATTTAAAGCAACTGTGATGCTGCATTCTTCCTGGAATAGTAACATGAAAATGTGTACATGTTAAGTATGCATACATTTTTTTCTTCCTTTATTTTTGTTCTTTTTAAACAAGGGGATACACCCCTGGGCCTGGCACTTGCCAGCCACTGTGTCCTCTCCTAGCAAATCACACATCCGACCATTGAATAATTTTAACCTGCAGTTTAGCTTAGTCTGAGGTCCAGAAATGGCTGATATGGAGGGAGTATCTTATTGCTTTATCCTCAGTATTGTGCAACTGCTGTCACTGTCTATACAAGGTTTTGGCTAGTGTCAAATGTCACCTTGACACAGTTTAGAGTCAGCTGATATAGGGTCTCAACACAGGGACTGCCTAGGTCAGATTGGCTTGGGGAATTGTCTGTAGGGAATTGTCTCGATTATTACTTGATGTGGGAGAAGCCCGTCCAGTGGGCTGCAGCATTCTCTAGACAGGGAGTCCTGAACTGCATAAGACCCAAGAAGGCTAGGTGAGAACAGGCAACATGGGCACATTTGTTTCTCCTGGCTGTTAACTGTGGATGTAATGTGTCTAGCTGTAAGAGTTCTTCCTACCCTGACTTCCCTGGAGCGGTAATTGAAATAAACCCTCCTCCCCTCACTATGTTTTATCACAGCTACAGAATGAAAATAGGGCAGTCTCGTGGTTTTTCATCATCTCAGAAGCCATACCCTGCCTCTGATGTCCTCTGTGCTATGTTCCTGTTGATTTACCTGTTCTGGGCCTCTCACATACGTCAAATCACAGGACATTTGGTTATTCTGGGCATTTCTAGAAATGAAATTTGTTTTATGATTGGCCTTTTTCCTTTAGCATCATGTCTTCAGAGTTCATTTATTTTTTATTAAAAAATAAGAGAGATTTACTGGGGCTGGAAAGATGGCTTAGCAGTTAAGAGCACTGGCTGCTCTTCCAGAGGTCCTGAGTTCAATTCCCAGAACCCACATGGTGGCTCACAACCATCTGTAATGAGATCTGGAAAGTTCTTCTGGCCTGCAGGCATACTTGCAGGAAGAACACTGTATACATAATAAATCTTAAAAAGAAGAGAGAGAGATTTGCTTATTTGAGTCTATATCTGGATGTGCATGGGACACCCTGCTTGTTATATGTGTGCTGAGATCAGAACTCCCCTCCTTGTGGCTTCAAAACAAACACTTTTAACTGCTGAACTATCTCCATAGGCTCCATCTATCCCTTTTTGTGGCTGAATAGGATTCCATTTTGTGGATGGAACACATTTTTGTGCATCCATTCATCTGTGACCTTGGGTGATGTTTACCTTTTGGTTCTCAAGGCTGCCGTAAGATTGAACACACTAATATCCATTTCCTTTTTTCTTTTCTTTTTTTCTTTTCTTTTCTTTTTTTTTTTTTTTTTTTTTTTTTGGATCTCTGCCTTGGGGTCCAATTGCTGGGTCATGTGGTCGTTCTCTGTTTAACTTTCTGAACGGGAATCTAACCTTTTTCCACAGCAGCTGGACCCTGCACCTTTTCTCCCATCCTTGCTGGATTCGTTTGGGTGGAGTGTCACTCCCACAGGGGATATGTGAGCCAACTCTGAAACCAACAGATCTCTGCTCCCTCTACAGATAGAGCCCAGCATGCCTTTAGGGACATCCCAGTGTGAAGATGACTCTGCAAGGTGCCCCCAGTCCCTGGAGGTGCACTCAGGGAAAGGGCACCTGGAGAAGGGTCCCTCAGGAGACGGTGAGCGCCTCTGGATCCGACCTGATACCCCAAGCCGATGTACCTGGCAGCTGGGCAGGCCCATGGCAGACTCCCCACATCACCACACGGAGCCGTAAGTCTTCAGCTTTGATCCCAAGTTGGTGGGCCTGTTTCCCTGATGGGCAGGGCAGAGGAATGGGGGCAGGCTCAGTGTGGGATCCCCCACTCTGTGGTCACTGTGAGGGCTGGGGGAGGAGGTTAGAAACAGGGCAGGCCAGGCCCATCGAGCCAAGTTTTCTTTGTACCATAGCTCACACGTACAGAGCGTTTGGCCCCAGTGGGGTCCGTTTATGGCTGGGCAAAGACTGTCAATGGCACTGATAGATATCTGCCAGTTAGAAACTATTCCACACACAGCCACTTAGGAGCATACGCTGTGTCACACCCTATTCTAAGTGCCCAGGATGGAGCCATGCAGGTTCCTGCCCTATTGTAAAAGCCTGTAGGATTAGCTTCACTTCCTTAGTCTTCAGATTAGAACAAGTGGGTGAAAGGATTTGTGTTTTAAATCTTAGAGTCCTGTTCCCTGTGTGTGGCCACCAACATTTATGGTTATTGGTTCAAAAGTCTGAGCAGCCACTGGGCTGGTGTGGGAGGCAGCATTTTCAAGTGTGTGTCGGGGGATGAAATATACAACCTAGAAGCTGTGCCCATTGAATGGCCTCCAGTTCTAGGAGCTCAGGAGACAAAGTGGGGGCTGGTCAGATGAGCCCTGACACACAGCAGCGGGGAAGAGCGTGTGGCTGCAGGAGAACTAACTCCCCGGGGCTTCTGGGGGCCTGAGGACTGCTTGTTCAAGGACGAGTGTGGCACACACCAGCCTTCAGGGCAGGTCTGTTCTCAGCTGACCAGCCCTGCCTTTGTCAGAAGTCGTTGGAGGACCAGGGGGGCAAGTCCTTGCAGGGAGGCACTGGCTCAGGGAACCTGGTATGGCACCAGACATCCGCAGAGAGAAAGATGGACATGTTGAGTAGGACGAGAGAACCGGCCAGTTCCAGAGGTTCCTGATGTGGGGGCTTCAGAGTGAGGGACAGAGTGAGGGCAGCCCTGATAGTGAACTGGGGTTTCTCAGGTCCAGAGGGGCTGTCCTCCTGTGCCGGCAAAGCACAGCAGATGGGTCGGGTGGCAGATCTGAGCCGTCACCTGTACAAACACCTGACTAGTTTCTGAGTGAGCACACCTGAGTCCCCAGCCTGTGTCACATCCCTGGCGTTGAGACCTTGTCCCAGCCTATCTCCACTTTCTGAGCCCAACCAAAGACAGCCTGGGAATGGAGCACATGTAGCTCTTCTGCAGAGCAAGGCTGTGCCTCTCTGGCAGACCTGGCTGGAGTCTAGCCTGTTGCTGCCTGTTGGCACCCAGGCATCTTCTCCTCCCACCCTGGAACTCCAGATTCCTTACTCCTCCCCTGACCATGGGCCAAAGGTGTCCGAGGCTTCTGTTTAGTCAGTTTGGCTCCAGCGTGAGAAGCCTGGGGCGGGCGGGCAGGCAGGAAGCCAGGCCTAGCAGCCTGGAAGTCTGGATGTGGAGCGCAGCATGGATGAGGACAACGAGGCATAGGCAGGGAGTGAGTGCACATTCAGCCACCACTGAGCCTGTGGAGGCAGAGTCACACAGGGTCTGTTCTGGAAACTGCTTTGTGCTATCATTGAAATGCTACTGAGCAGTCCAGAAGCCAGAGGCAGGCTTGACCTGTCACTGGGCCATAGCCCTGTCCCCAGGGGCAAGTATGAGCAACCCAGCCTTGGACCTCTCTCTCTCTCTCTCTCCTCTCTCCTTCCTTTCTTCCTTTCTCTTTTTCTTTCTTCCTTCCTTCTCTCCCTCCCCCCCCTCCTCCCTCCTTCCCTCCCTTCTTTCTTTCTTGACAGGATTTCTCTATACGGCCCTACCTGTCCTGGAACTCACTCTGTAGACCTGTAGACCAGTATGGCCTTGAACTCAGAGATCCTTCTGTGTCTGCCTCCTGAGTGCTGGGATTAAAGGCATGCACCATGAACGCCCGGCCGAGACAGGGTCTTAATGTATCCCAAGCTAGCTTCAAACTCACTTGAAATCCAGATCCTCTGCCTCCTGTGTGCTGGAATTACAGTGTGTTCCTTTGCCTGCCAAGAGCTCTTTCTCTAAGTTAGGAAGAAGTTGCATGGTCTTGTCTCATGGGCCATTTGTGCTGGGTCTCTATTTGGATATAGAGATAGGATGCCAGTATCCTAAGTAATATTACAGCACACATCATCTTTCTTGAGAGTGTCCATTTGTTCAGGCAGCACAGGTCATCAGGCTCCGGGTGTCATGATCACTAGGGTGAGGCTTGGCCCTGAGTCATGGGTGTTAGGCTCCACATATCTGTGAGATGTCAATAGTCCCCAGGGGTTAGACTCCAAGTGGTCATGCCTACTGTTAGAACAAGCAGATTCTTGCTCGTATTTTTGGCCTTTTTTCTCCACGTGTTACCCCTGACAGATTAGCAAGGCCAAGTCATTGATGGAGGAGGAGGGGCAAACATGTTGAGCTGTTTTAGGTATGAGTAGGGGAAGAGGGGTGGTTAGGTGTTGCTACTGATACATCATAAGGTCACAAGGCATGCCAGGCATGGAAGGCTGGCATTTTAGAGAGAGGAGATGCAGAGATCCCCAGGGGTGGGAGATGACAGTGTTGTCATCCCTGAGATAGTCACCTGCAGCTCAATGGCCTGGAACCTGTGAGGGACCAATGCTGCCCAAAGGTCAAGTGACAAGGGGCTGGAAAACCAAAGCGAACTCAAATGACAAGAGAGGGACTTTGGAGTCCACTGCCATAAGGAACCCATGGCATTGTTGTCTGGAGGGTCCCATGGGGCTTTTGTCCCATTTGGCTTACTATAGAATATGATGTCTTGTGAGTCAGTCCGGGAGAGATGGCCAGTGCCTTTTTGGTAGAACTATTTGAAGTATAATGAATTTTAAAAGATGCTAACCCAATTAGACACTGAGGAGGCAAGGACTGGAAATGTAGAAGATGAGAAATTCTGCCACAGGGAAATGAGCGGCCATCTGTGGCCCCAAATATATTCATATCTGTCTAAATAACGATTGGAAAAATCTCCACCCAGCAGCAGGCCTGGCATGAAGGAAATACTCTCTTCCCACCGGGAAGAGAGCAGGGTAGCAAGAGCTGCTGTGCAGGGGCAGAGAGACCTGGGAGTTCTCTAGAAGCCCCTTTAAGTCAGGGGAGAGACGAGAGAGGAGACAGACAGGGGTGGCCAGGTAGAGTATCAGTTGTCCTATGTGGGGGTCCTATGAGGTTTGAGACCCATAGGAGGAATTAAGGGTTGTATTTTGAAGACTGGGGTAAAGTTCATGCGGTGTAGGTTGAGCCTGAGGATGAATGACAGACCCAGCTGGAATGGAAATTTTCTCCAGGAGTAAAAGACATTAAACAGTTGGATGGTGTGCATGCATGCACGAGTGCGTGCGTGCGTGCATGTGTATGTGTGTGTGTATGTGTGTGTAGGGAAGTGTGCATGTACCATAGTGCATGTGGGGATCAGGGCGACAACTTTGGGTACTAGACCTTGCCAACTTGATTGAGATTCTTTTGTTCTTCTCTTAGTTTTGTAGCTCTGGCTGTCCTGGAACTCACTCTGCAGACCAGGATGGCCTCACAGGAACATAAACCATGTAGGTGGGGCAGGAGAGATGGCTCACTGGCTAGGAGCATCTCCTGCTCTTCCAAAGGACCAAGGTTCAATTCCCAGCACCGACATAGCAGCTCACAACTGTCTGTAATTCCAAGATTTGACACCCTCACACAGATATACATGCAGGCAAAACACCAATGCACATAAAATTAAGTTTTTTTAAATAAATAAAATCATGTAGGTAGCCAAAAATTAACCTAAAAAAATACTGTTAAGATCAGTCGTGCCAGTTTTCCTAACACACACCGGTAGGATTTGCTGAAGGAGGCGGAGGCAGGAGGATCATGAGTTAGAGGCCAGCCTGGTCTACACATTTTGCGGGGCTGCTTTGGTGGCGCACGCTTTTAACCCCAGCACTCGGGATGCAGAGGCCTGTGGATCTCTGTGAGTTTGAGGCCAGCCAGGGCTGTTACACAGAGAAACCCTGTCTGGAAAGCCAAAGAAAAGATCAGTTGAGACTCCTCAGTTGAGACTCCTTAGTGGATGTTCTCAGGGTCTTGGGAGGAAACCTTGGCTCTTGAGTAATTGTTCCTCAGTCAGTTCACCATCCACGGCGATCATGTGACCTTGGAACCAGAGGGGGCATTTACCCTTAGCCAAAGGGTGGCCATTGGGTTTGGAGCCAACTGAGTGCTCTGCATAGAGCCCAGGGGTATAGCATTTGTGGACACAGTTTCCAGAAAAGAGAGCCAGACACAGCAGTTAAAGAAAAGCCAGAAACAAGTCAGGCAGTAGTGGCACACACCTTTAACCCCAGCACTCGGGATGCAGAGGCAGGCGGATCTCAGTGAGTTCCAGGGCAGCCTGGTCTACAGAGAGAGTTTCAGGACAGCCAGGGCTACACACACACACACACACACACACACACACACACACACACACACACACACACACACAAAACCCTGTCTCAAAAAAAAAATTAAACCCAGAGTAAGAGAGTGTAGTCATCTGTCATTTGTAGTCATTTGCTAATTATCCCCATGCCAGTCACCAAAATGCCACACAAGCCGTGCTGGACAAGATGGTAGTGCCGATGGTACAAGTTTTTCAGACAGGCAGAGGCAAATCGAGAGAATTTACTGAGATACACAGCATTGAGGCAGTGTGCATGTTCAGAGAGGGGCCCCAAATCTGAGAGAGGACATCTTTGGGGGCATGGCTTCATCTTAATTCATAGACCATGTGCCAGCCACGTGGTATCCTTATGTGGAAGGAAAGGCAAGTGTCACACCATCTATCGAGTAGTCAGTTTTGAGACCTCATTTGTCCAGGTGTCCTGGACCCGAGAGAATAAGGTTCTATGTGTGTAAGGCTTCTGAGCCGACAGGAGTCAGGCCACCAGGAAATTCTCCTGACTGGGTATTAAAGTGCCACAATTCTGTTTCACTTGTTTTTTTTTTTTTTTTTTGTTTGGTTTGTTTTTTGTTTTTTGTCTGTGTATTCACTCTGTAGCCCAGAGTGAATTCACTTTCTTGCCCAGGCAAACCTCCTGCCTCAACCTCTTGAGTGCTGGGGTTATAAACATGTGACACTCTGTTCATGTTCAGGTATTTTCGTTTTTTTCCCCACTGAGAATGAAAATTAATGTTTACAAGAACCTGCCAAAATGATAGAGAACATCGTGTTCCTAACTTGGCTTCCCATCCATAACATCCTATGAGACCCAAGGGCCTGTTCAGACATAGGGAGCAGAAGTTTTGTGGGGACCCAAGTCCTTCAAACTTAAGGTGTACTGTGTGTGCATGCATGCGTGCGTGTGTATGTGTGTGTGTGTGTGTGTGTGTGTGTGTGTGTGTGTGTGTTATCCCTACCGTGTGTGTCTACAAGGCATTTCACCACCCAGGTCCTTCCCTGAAACAGTTCTGTGATTCATTTCCTAAATGCCCATGATGCCCAGTCTCAAACGGCTCTTCTGTGTTGTTTCCTGAATGGCATCCTCTCTCTGTTTTAGGACAAAACCTCCAAAAATTTTGCCAGATATTCTGAGGAAAATTGGGAATACTCCCATGGTCCGAATCAACAAGATCTCGAAGAATGCAGGACTCCAGTGCGAGCTGTGTGAGTTTCTGGCTCTGCTGGGGCTGCCTCCATCCCGGACCAGGGTCCTGGGATGACTCCTAGTTGAGGCTCTGGGGGTGTTGGCAGTGGGGTCATCTGGGATGCAGGATGTATGTCAGTGATTGAGATGGCCCCTCTCTAACTGATGGCCAGGGAAACTTGGCCACCTGGGAAGGTTTTGTAGGAGTGCCCAAGAACTGAGGGAGTGTATCTTTCTGTTTTTGGTTTTTTTTGGGGGGGTTGTGGCAAGGTTTTAGTGTGTAGTTCTTACTAGCCTGGAACTCACTCTGTAGACCAGGCTGGCCTTGAACCACAGAGGTTGCCCTGCCTCTGCCTCCCGAGTGCTAGGATTAGAGGTATGAGCTACCATATTAGACAGAGTGTGTCAATGTGAGATTGTGTGGGGTGGTTTTGGCTCAGGAGGACTGGGGAGCCCTTCATGGGGACAGAACTTGTGCTGAGTAACAACCATGACTGCAGAGGAAGCTTTTGTCTATCATGGAGTCTGGCAGGTCACCCAACCACAAAGAGTGGGGATTAGGTCCCGAGTGAATGTAGGTCATTTGGAAAGGGGCTCCCCATAGGGGAGTTGTTCCCAAGCAGAGGTGTGGGCATTCATAGCCTGGGCTATTATCTGGAGTAAGGGCTAAGTTGGCTCAGCCTGGAGAGCAGTGTTGCAGATCTGAGGATGTCATGTGATCAAGAGAGCAGACATCAAACAAAGCCCCTGTATGCCCACAGGATGCCATCTAACTTTGGGGGACAGTCTGTTTGTGGTAGGTTCCAGAACCAAGAATCAGCCAACAAGGAGGTCTGTGGAGGGTGGGGAGGAAGGCTAATGAGCAAGGAAGGGTCCAGCATGGATGGAGGTGATGTCGGGTGGGAATGGAGCGAAAGACTGGGCTCGCTGAGCAAGGATGATGGAGGAGTCTGGGGCAACTGTGACAGGGGCTTCGCAGTTCGGAGGTTTCAGGACTAAGGTGGTCTGCCTGGGGCTTCTTGAACTGCCTGCCTTGGCAGTAGTGTGTGGGCTCAAATCCAGCCACCTACTGTGTGTACTCATTCTGCTGGGACCTGTTTTCTAACCTGCTGCCCACGGGTTCCTCACTATCTTTCCCATTCACTTAGTGGGTCTGCAAGGTGGTGGGAGACTGGCCAGCTGTGACGGGGGCTGTCCTGGTACAGAGGTGGGCAGTGGGTATAGAGATGCCCGGCACGGCAGATACCCAGGCCAGCCCTCATCCTGGGGATGTACCAGGTAGCTGAGGGTGGCGGCAATGGGTGGGAGCCAGAGTCCTCCCCCGTCTCTGATTCACGATTGGCTTTCAGTGGCCAAGTGTGAGTTCTTCAATGCGGGTGGGAGTGTGAAGGACCGCATCAGCCTTCGGATGATTGAGGATGCTGAGCGAGCCGGAACCTTGAAGCCTGGGGACACGATCATTGAGCCGACTTCTGGGAACACAGGTGAGGGTAGCCAGTTGGGGCTGAGTAGAGGCCCGAAAGTCTGGGCCTGTGCAGACCTACAGGGAGGTCTAGAGGGGAAGGTTGGCCAGTTTGTTCTGCTTAGGTTGACTCCCAGAAGCACATCCGTGTACCTGGCATCAGAGCGTGGGGTTCCTCCCCAGAACAAGGGCCCTTTGTCCTTCCGTGCTTCTGGGGCTTGTCCCAGGCAGGGTCTTTGGGCACTGGCCCCTCTCACCCTCTACATGTGACCCTCAGGGATCGGACTGGCTCTGGCTGCTGCTGTGAAGGGCTATCGCTGCATTATCGTGATGCCGGAGAAGATGAGTATGGAGAAGGTGCGCCTTGGGCGGCCTAGGGTGGGGCGAGGTGGAGGGCATGGCCAGTGGGAGGATAAGGCTCGATGGGCCATTGCTGCATCAAATGAGTAAAAAGGGGAGATGCAGGGTGGGGTGGGGGTGATGCTTTGGCTTCCAAGATGTCCTCATTCTGCTATACAGTCTTTCTCTTTGCCGAGCGTGTGTGTGCGCGCGCATGAGCGTCCCTCTGTGTTCTCACCCTTAATAAAAGTCTGTCTTTCCTGACTGGAAAAAAAAGTGAGCTGGGGTGGATAAAAGGGCCCTGGAGGGCAGCACACAGGGACCAACCCCAGTGACAAAGTCATGGTTTTCTATGGACAGGTGGATGTGCTGCGGGCTCTGGGAGCTGAGATCGTGAGGACACCCACCAATGCCAGGTTCGATTCCCCCGAGTCTCATGTGGGAGTGGCGTGGCGACTGAAGAATGAAATCCCCAATTCTCACATTCTGGACCAGGTCAGGTGTCTCCCCCACCCCACCCCACCCCACCCCTGCTCCCCCGGGGAGGCAAATTTGTGGCCAGGGATTTGTGTTCAAGCATGGTGTTTCTTACGGTGCCCTGTTGGGAGACTGGGAGATTGGTCTCTGTCCAGCAAGAGCAGTATGACAATGCTTCCTCTGGGAAGGTGCTCCAGGGTTCGCTCTGCTCAGTGGCAGAGCCTTTGGTTGCTGCGGTTGCAGTGCCAGTGTTGGAAGACTGTCCCACTGGGCACAACCCAGTTGTGCTTGGTTGGCGCTGAGGGTGGGTTACCCTTTCCAGAGGACCCTTGGGCTCTGAAGATGCAGAATGTCTGAGAACCTGCGCCCCAAGGCCTAGACCTCTGTTCATTTCACTTCTGGGTTAATTTCACACGGTGATGACTTGTTTTTAGTATCTGGCATGTGAGGTTCCCGGGATGAGGCTCTCTAGGCTGCTCTAGGACTTGCTGGCCAGCACGGAGCTGTCTGTCTGTCCAGTGTCCGTGCATGATGTCGGTGGTTTCAGCCAGCTCACAGCCATTCTCCTTTCCCACACAGTACCGCAATGCCAGCAACCCCTTGGCGCACTATGATGACACCGCCGAGGAGATCCTGCAGCAGTGTGACGGTGTGTGCTTCCTCCCCTCCGCCATCCTTGACGGCAATAATGTCTTATTCCAGCTTCATTTCTGTTGCTGTGATAAAAACGCCGGGACAGAACGTCACTTAGGGGAGAAAGGGTTTGTTTCAGCTCACAGTTCCAGTACTGGTTCATTCTTGTGGGGAAGTGAAGGAACAGGAGTGTGAAGCAGCTGGTCATGTGACGTCCACACTCGGGAGCAGACGGGAGAGCATGCATAGCGCTCAGCTCACTTTCCCTGCTCTTTTACAGTCCAGGCCTTCCTCCTGCACAAGAACAGTATCACCTACAGTGGCTGGGTCTTTCCACATCCGTTAATATAATAAAGACAGTTCCTCAAGCCAGGCGGTGGTGGCGCACGCCTTTAATCCCAGTACTTGGGAGGCAGAGGCAGATGGATCTCTGTGAGTTCGAGTCCAGCCTGGCCTACAGAGCGAGTTCCAGGACAGCCTGGGCTACACAGAGAAACACTGTCTCAGAAAACAAAACAAACAAGCAAAAACGCAAACAACCAAAAACCAAAACAAACAAAACCCCGTCTTTGTGAAACAGTTTCTGGAGACACTGCCTTCCTCTGAGGTGTCTTGGCCTCTGCCTGTGCCTCTCCTGTGTCCCAGACACTCAGTTCAGACTGTGCTCACCCCCTTGTCCTCCAGGCTGTAGGGACTGTTGAACAAAAACTGTTGCTGGCCTCACAGCTGGGGATCAAGATCTAAGTGGAGCATTTCATTTTTATTGTTTTTTTAAAAAGATTTATTATGTATACAGTGTTCCTCCTGCATGTATGCCTGCAGGCCAGAAGAGGGCACCAGATCTCATTATGGATGGTTGTGAGCCACCATGTGGTTGTTGGGAATAAACCTCTGAGCCATCTCTGCAGCCCCCCCATTTTTCTTTTCTTTTTTTTTTTTTTTTTGAAACACTGCAGCCCTGGCACCACATGCCACATGCCCGGCTAGTGGCATTGAATTTCACATCTGGAGCTACACAGTGTTAGCTGTAGTTAGCTAATATAGACATAAGGCTCCTTAGAACCATGTACACATACTGAGTGCCTAGCTCCTGAGGCTGGTGGGACACCTCCCTAAGAATACCTCATGGGAGAAGGTGCTGGTCCCACCCTTGACTTCCCACCTAGAACCTGGTGTTGGTATTGGCCTGGGTGCAGACTTCTTTGGTGCCCAGGAGCTGGCCAGTAAAAGCCCAGGCATTTGTTTACCTGGTTTTATGAGTAAGAATTCTCATTTGGCAGAGTTGGTGCACATTGCTTCATTCCTGAGTTGCCCAGCTCAGACTTGCCTGACACTGAGCAGCTTGAGAAAGCCCGGGCCAGTTCTCAGCCTCAGCCATTTTTCCTAAAAACCCAGTTTGCTTATCTGTAATCACTCAAGAATCAGACAGCCTAGGAAGGCACACTATGACAGTTTAACCTCTGCCAGACTTTAGCTGCCCAGCTGTAACCCATCCTTGTAGATTCAACTACATTGATAGTTTAAAGGCCAAGGTCACAGTATGGACAGCAGCCCCTCCCTTGGGCATGCTGTCCACAGATGGAGACAATGACCTGGTTTTGCACGAGTGTATTTCCACCAGTGGTCATTAAGAATAGAGGGCTGAGCCGGGCGTTGGTGGCGCACGCCTTTAATCCCAGCACTCGGGAGGCAGAGGCAGGCGGATCTCTGTGAGTTCGAGGCCAGCCTGGTCTACTGAGCGAGTTCCAGGACAGCCTCCAAAACAATACAGAGAAACCCTGTCTCGAAAAACCAAAAAAAAAAAAAAAAAAAAAAAAAAAAAGAATAGAGGGCTGGGCTAGGTGTTGGTGGCGCAAACCTTTTAATCCCAGCACTCGGGAGGCAGAAGCAGGTGGAGCTCTGTGAGTTCGAGCCCAGCCTGGTCTACAGAGTAAGTTCCAGGACAGCCTCCAAAGCTACACAGAGAAACCCTGTCTAGAAAAAACAAAACAAACAAAGAGTGAAGGACTGGCTGAGCTGTAGCCTGAGAATGTGTCCCCCCCTCGTACCCACCAGGGAAGCTGGACATGCTGGTGGCTTCAGCGGGCACGGGTGGCACCATCACAGGTATCGCCAGGAAGCTGAAAGAGAAGTGCCCTGGGTGTAAAGTGAGTGTGGCATCATGGGTGGTGCTGGCACAGATGGGGCGGCTGAGAGGGTGGGCCTGGACTTGCTCTCTTGCCTGTGGCCTGAGCTGTGTTTAGAAGCTCAGTCCTGTTGGCATCAGGCTGGGAGGTCCTGCTGCCTGGGAGCTGATTTCCTCCCACATGCTTATCTCTCTGCGTTACTGTCTTGACTAGTCTTATCAAGTCACCCGGAGGAACTTGGGGTGTATGGTGTCCTGGGGGGTCCTATTCTGAGTGAGATGAAGCCCTCTGGACTAGCCCAGTCTTGAGTTAGGGTAGTGGTTCTCGACCTGTGGGTGATGACCCCCTTGGGGCTTGCACATATCAGATATCCTGCATATCAGATACTTACATTATGGTTCATAACAGTAGAGAAATTACAGTTGTGAAGTAGCAACAAAAATAACTTTAAGGTTGGGTGTCAGCACAAGACGAAGAACTGTATTAAAGGGTCGCAGCATCGGAAGCTTGAGGACCACTGGGTTAGGGGTAGGCCTGATGACGAGAGGTACAAAGAAACAGGGGCATCCCCATGAGTGTGCACCCTCCAGGAGGAAGATGCCAGTGTCCAGAGCTGTCCTTTGTCCCCAAAGGCTCTCCAAATGCTCATGACTGGGACCCTTGCTCGAGCATCTCAGGGAGGATCTTTCCAAATACCCTGTGCTGGATATTAGCCCCAGTAGGTCGTGGCCTTCCTTCCTCCTGTCTGGGATTCTGCAGGACTTCCCTTCCTCCGATCTGGGACTGGCACACACGCATCCTGTGAACTAGTCATTAACAGGCAGATATTAGCAGGGCAGTATGCTTTCTGATGGCAGCTGCCTTGGGTTGGATCTCTCCTGACCTGAGCCCTAAAGCTGCCCACCCTGCAGATCATTGGTGTAGATCCCGAAGGGTCCATCCTTGCGGAGCCCGAGGAGCTGAACCAGACGGAGCAAACGGCCTATGAGGTGGAAGGGATCGGCTATGACTTCATCCCAACAGTGCTGGACAGGGCGGTAGGTTGGGCCAAAGTGCTCCCCCAGGCAGAGGCACAGGCTACTGCCAGATCCTCATTTTACATTCTGGCACTCTAGCTGACACAAGTGTGGAGGGGCCAGAATAGGGATTGTGGATACAGGAGCCGAGTCAGGGTGAGGTGCGGCTCTGTGTCCAGTCACACCTGTCGCTGCTGGACACAGGCTCTGAGATGCAAAGGGAAGGATGGACAAGGATGGCCAAGGTGGGTGTGGGATGGCCACAGTTAGCAGAGGCCACCAGACCCATTAGCATGTGGGTGATCCAAGTTACTCTGCAAAGCATAATGGGGCAGAGAAGGGCGAGGAAGTCTAGGTTTGCAGACCCAGGGGGGAGAAGTCTTCCATGAGGCTGCCCCACCACTGCCGCCAGGCCCCTCCCCCTGAGCTGAGGCCCGTGACCTGGTCTTGCCACAGGTGGTGGATAAGTGGTTCAAGAGCAACGATGAGGAGTCCTTCGCCTATGCCCGTATGCTCATCGCACAGGAAGGACTGCTGTGTGGTGCGTGGCCGAGAGGGCCCTGTGGGTGGTGGCAGGGTAGAGGATGGCCCAGGATGTGTGCCCTACCTACTCCAAATGCGTGAAAGTCAAGGGCACTCTGAGGCTGTGTGGCAGAAGTGACTTCCCTTCCTGTCCGTCCGTCCGTCCGTCCGTCTGTCCAGCTCATCCTTCCTTAGCTGTTTGCTTGTCCTTTGCAGCCTCTTGGAATCACCTGTGGAGATGAGAGCATGAGGCCCAGGGCCCAGGCTTCAGTCTGCCCTTCTAGTTTTTGAGGCAAGCTCTTGTGGTGTCGTTCCCTCATTCAGAAACAGCCCTGTGCCTGAAACGGAGGCTCCATCTGCAGCAGCTCAAGGCTAGGATGTGCTGGGCCCCGGTCCCCTGACGGGGTTGGCGAAGGAGTCTGGGGGGAGCTGGGACAGTACTTGTAGCTCTTGTAGTTGTCTGCGCAGATGAGGCACACAGCCAGAAGCGACTCCTGCAGCCTTCCTCCCACCCTGGGCTCCTCAGTCATCCCACTCAGGGTAGACAGGGCACCACTGCCTGACCACGGGGCAGCAGAGTCCCAGAAGCTCGAGTTAAGCCTGAGATTTGAAGCACACCAAGCATGCCCAACTTGCCCTATAAATGCAGCCCCATCTGTCCTGAGTCGTGTGGGGATGGGGCAGGGGAAGGCAGCCCCGGCATGGCCGGGTCCTCAACAGCCAAGCTCTGTTAGGAGCCTGAACAAGCCGTGCTGATTGGCGAGAGCTTTCAGCATGACCACTAGGAGGGGACTTGGGGCTTGAGCTCTCCGTGAGTTTATACCTGGCACTCAGTGTAAGTGATAGTATAAACCTGGGCGTTGAGAGATGAGTGGCAGGACCATGGTCCTCTGTGAGAGGCACTAGGCTGACCTTTCTGACTGACTTGCACCTTCTTAGGCTGAGTCCGGAGAAGCCCCAACTGGAGAGGCAGCAACAGTGTCTTTGACTCTCTCTGGGTGTCCCAGGGCCAAGACACTCTATGGTCAGTGTCAGTGAACCTGGGACTCTCGCTACGTGAGACTTGGTATCACCTGCTTGCTTTGCACGATGGCTATGAGCAGTCATTGGTTGTTGGCTCTTGATTTGGGGTCAGGGTTTAGCTTGAGGAGCCAAGAGCTCCTCTTCTGGCTGAGCATGAGTCACCTCATTGCCCCAGGGTCTCCTCAATTCCCCAGTAAGTGTTTAATTATGCGATGTAAGCTCCGCTGACCAAGAGGAGGAAGATGATGTGGAGGGATAGAGCCCTTTAAGGCCCGCTCTCTGTCCAGAGTCCACAGATGCTTCCAGAGAATGTGATGAACCCCTCCAGAGCCTGTGTGGGCATGTGTGCGATGCATGCCTGAGTGGTTCCCACAGAGCCTTCTAGAGTGTTGGCACGGATGTGTGAGCTACACATACACGTGGCGCACACACAAGCATGTGGGTAAGTCTGACAGTCCTCTTGGCAGGTGGAAGCTCAGGCAGCACCATGGCTGTGGCTGTGAAGGCCGCCCAGGAGCTACAGAAAGGACAGCGCTGTGTGGTCATCTTGCCAGACTCTGTGCGGAACTACATGTAAGACACACCCCTGGTCCCTGTCACCTAATTGCTGACTGCGGAGAGCTGGCCCTTGTAAGACTGCTAGCCGCAGGATTCTCCATGTCTTCAAAGCCAGTGTTCACTTTGCATGGTTCAATCCTGAGCGTGTGTGTGTGTGTGTGTGTGTGTGTGTGTGTGTGTGTGTGTGTGTGTGTGGCAACAGCTCTGCAGCTCTGGCGGACAGTTATGTCCCTCTGTCCTGGTCTCTTGGGTTTGTCTTCATTGCCCCATTGCATTTCTAGGTGCCGTGGGCCAAGCTGCACTGATGTTTTCATGGAGGGGGTGGAGGCGGGGAATCCTAGTTTGCTTCCTGCTCACCAGCTCTGTGGCCTCATTGGCTGTCCTAACTGGATTTAGGAGGGGGATTGTACCCTGGCTGGGTTCTCATAGGACTTGCGGTGATGTGCTTTCTCAGTAGCCTGAGGCTTTGCTGGTACTGATACCTGCCTGGCTACCTGTGACTAGCAGGCTTGAAGTCCTGTCAGCTGCCTGGGTTCCTGGCTGAGCTAGGGGGAGCTACTCTGCAGCAGGCCTCATGGGCAACAAGAGTGGTTCCTCATCTCTTGGACTTCCTCCACAGCCTGAGAGCTATAGAGTAATGTTTGTGCTGGGCTTGGCAGCCTGGCAGGGCCAGACACAGTGCATTGGCATCCTGCTGGCTTCCAGGTAGGGGGACAAGCAACCCCGGAGGCCATCCATCTCCCCAGCACATGGTTGGCCTGCTGTGTGTGCACATGGTTCTGTCTTGCATGAGTGCACGCGTGTGCTCTAGGGGCAGAAGCATGTGAGCACTTTACATGGGAGTAGATGGGTATGTACTTCATATTGGTGCTGGAACAGGGGTGCTCCTCAGACTGCATCCTTGGACAGATCCTATACAGTTCTGGAGCCTCTTCTGCCTCTGGTTAGAATGAGAAAGGCTCCCTCTGTTGAGGCAACCCTGGAGGTCCAGGGAAGAGGCTGCCTAGGAACCTGCAACGGGGGTCCTGACCACAGAGGCTTCCAGAAGCGACCTCCCTGGTTCCTTCAGCCTAGATGCCCAGTAACCCTCGATTCTCTGCCTCCCTGGAGCTCTGCCGTCCTCTTAACATACACTGAAACAGTTAAGGCCAAGGCAGTTGTAAGGTCCTCAGAAATTCATCCCTGACCATGTCTGTGCCTTCCACTGGGTGCAGAGGCCTCAGTGACACCCTGACCCTGCAGGTCCAAGTTCCTGAGTGACAAGTGGATGCTGCAGAAGGGCTTCATGAAGGAGGAGCTCTCGGTGAAGAGGCCTTGGTAAGGGTGCTGCCTGGCTCTGCCATCCCTGGGTGGGTGGCGAACGGCGGCCTTCCAGGTTCCCACCATGGTGGTTCTCTCGAAGCCCTGTCTCCTGCTTCACATGGCCTCTTCCTGCCCTGTTGTGACCCCTCTTTCAGGTGGTGGCATCTGCATGTCCAAGAGCTGAGCCTGTCAGCCCCGCTGACTGTGTTGCCCACAGTCACCTGTGAGCACACCATCACCATCCTCCGGGAGAAAGGCTTTGACCAGGCACCTGTGGTCAACGAGTCAGGGTCAGTTTCGCTCACCCCAGTCCTGGGCTCTGACTGTGCCAGGGTCCTAAGATCCCGCTCTCCAGGCCTTTGTGTCCATGTCACTAAATGGGATGGGCAGTGATGGCTGGGTGTGGTCACTCTGTATGCCATGTCCTGAGCCACAGCCTGCTGACTACCTTGTCCCTAAGCAGCTGAGATCCGACCATACTACCTCTCGTGGCTTCAATGCTTCTGTCGCCCAGTTCATTGTTAGTACGCAGGCCCACCTTGTCCTAGGGAGCAGGTGACAGGCACCCTGGGGGTGACACAGAAAAGTGCATGGGAGGGAGGTCCAGTTGACCAGCATCCTCCATCCAGTTTGCAAAGTCTGATGAACCCCTGAGGGGACATACACACCACAGGACTTGTAAGCTTACTTGTCCCTCTGTTTTCTGTCCTCCATGTATGTTTCATGCATACAACTGTTTTGCCTGTATATTTGTGTGTACGCCTAGTGCTTGTGGCAGTCAGAAGATAATCAGATTTGGAACTGGAGTTACGGATGTTTGTGAACTGCCACGGGAGTGCCGGGAACCAAACCCAGGTCCTCTGCAAGAGCAGCAAGTGCTCTTCTTGATCAGAGTCATTTTTCCAGCTCCTGGATTGAGTTTGAAAGGACCATGAAGTCAGCACAAGACACCCCAAGACCAAGGGCAGAGAATAAGAGACAAAGACAGGAGATGAGGACGAGGGAGAAGGGGGAAGGGACAGTGTCCCTGGGGTGGGGATGACTTGGGAGGGGGCGGGACAAAGGACTCCCTCTGGATAGAGGGAGATAGATGTGGCCTGTATGCCTATGGCAGTTTTTAAAGGGACAGGGGGAAACCCCGAGTTGAGTTGGGCATATAAATCAGGGCAGCCAAAAGGGGGCATTTGATTGATGAACTTCAATACTTTGATAGCTGGACGTTGGTGCTTTGTCTTAGGAATGAGTCTGAGTCAGTGGCCAAATAAGGGGATGGACCTTGATGGCTAGCTTTAAGAACGTAATCTAACAGCTTGGCAGGGCCTGCCAATACCATGTTTGCCATGTTCAGGCCTGCTGAAGCCCTTCCAAGTTGGCCAGAGACCTTCTCTGACCTTGCCTCTGCTTTCCCCCAAATTCTATGCTTTTCCCAGGGCCATCCTAGGGATGGTGACTCTTGGGAACATGCTGTCATCCCTGCTTGCTGGGAAGGTGCAGCCATCAGATGAAGTCTGCAAAGTCCTCTACAAGCAGTTCAAACCGGTATGAGCATTTTCCAGACAAGAAATGGGAATGTGAGAGCGAGCTGGGCCTTCAAGGTGGGGCATGGTGTTTTCTGTGCCTGAGGTGGGTCCCTGAGCCATACCACCCCTTGGAAATTAAACAGTTTGCTTTGGGGGGGGTTCAGTTGAAAGTCACCGCTGTCACACAGAGCGTATGTGCACACCAGTAAAAGCTCTGTCCTCTTGGTTCATCTCTCCTTCACGGAACTCACAGGCAGTGGTCTGTCCACTAGTTTGGCCTCTGTGCAGAGGCTGTGGGCTAGAATCAAACGGCAAGCCACTATTCAGACAGGTTGCCATAACAGAGACGGCTCTAAGCTCTGCGGGGCCTTTTTCTCTTGAAACTTGGTGGGCAGCTATGGCCAATGTTGTGCCTCTGGCCTTCTTCAAGTCTGTGGCAGCTGGGATCTCTGAGGGCCTGAACCTGAGGGCCAGCATGGACACAGCTTCTTTTGCAGATCCACCTAACTGACACACTGGGCATGCTCTCCCACATCCTGGAGATGGACCACTTCGCCCTGGTGATCCATGAGCAGATCCAATGTGAGTGGGGTCCACTTGGCGCTGGCTTCTTGTTGGGAGCTAGGGTGTTAAGTCCTGGACACTGGCCATGACTGGCCCAGGCTCTCATGCATGGTACACACTCCTGCTATGTGTAATAGGCAGGCATGTTCCCTAGTGGGTGATGGGGGGAAGTCCGTGATCCTCATCTTCCCACCACAGCTTTTGACATTCTGAATCTCTCCATGGGCTTGTCAATCCAGTCATGTACCTAAGGGACACACAGGGCCAGATCATGCTCCAGTGAGCACAGCGCCTTCCTAGGCCCACAGGCTGAAAGAGCTGGGGGGCTGCCCAGAGAAACTCGTGACAGCTAGAATTGTTGGCCCTTGAGGACATATCGCCAGGAGCTATTGATTGGTTCTGATGGGCTCCGGGGCTACTCTGAAGGACAGCTTGTGAGCCACACTTGTCTCTGCAGCTGGAACAGTCTGTCCTTCCTGCTCTCAGAGAGCCTTCCCAGGGTCAATGTCTGCAGGTGGGGCTGACACTCTCAGGTTCCAGTGTGGTGAGGGGTGTTGATTTTCATTTCTCAAACCACAAGAACAGGGAGGGTCTTCTACCTGGCCCCAAGGCTGGCTTGCATGTGGGGGTGGGCCCATGTCTAACCCCTCTCCCGTCCTTGGCTCTACAGCACGAGACCAGGCCTGGTCAGGAGTGGTGGGGGGGCCCTCAGGTATGTACACCTCACCCATCCCGGCCCCTAGGAAGTGGCCCTCATGCTCAGAATCACAGCTTTCCAAGGCTGTGGGCCCTGGACCCCAGAGGTTGGGTTGGGTTGGTGGGGGCTCCCAATCTTTGAGCATCTCAGAAAGAAAACAAAAAAGCATGAATTCCAACTTCAGGGGCAGCTGGAGTGACAGGGCCGAGTGTTGTCACAGGGAATCAGCCATTCTAACTGGAGTCCCAGAGCCAATCAATTGGTCCCTTTGCTTCAGTGGTTCCAAAGTGCAGCAGCTGAATTCTGAGTTACCCTGCCCTTTCCTGGGGTTCCAGATAGGCCAGTGAGATGCCTGTCCCTGATAGGTCTGTCTTTAGACACTGAGTAGCCTCCCAAGTCTCTCAAGGACTGTGCCAGCAATGGCTCTCCTGAGAACAGGCCTGACAGGACATGTATGGTGTGTGTGGGGGTGTCTGACATTGAGGCCCACCCCACCATTATGGAGGTGGACATATGCCAAGGGCTGTAGGCCAAGTCATAGCCTAGAGACCCTAAAACTGGTGAACCAGGGAAAGTCCCAGGCCAGGAGGACTCCTACTGGTGGGAAGCCCCTATGTTCCTCTCAGGTCCTTGCATGTGTGGGCAAGCCCCACATAAACTAAGATCGTATCCTGTCAGACTGACTGATAAGACAACTGTTGCCATGGCCCTCTCTGCCTAGGCCGTGTGGTGTAGGGCCAGGGCCAGGCTGACAGGAAGCTCCAGTCTGAGAAACCTGCCTGCAGACATACTCGGGTGAACTGAGCTGGCTAGCTCTGGATACCAGGAAGGACTCTGGGCAGGAAGAGGGCCTGAGGCTTGCCCGGGCAGTGGCACTGCACATGTCTGTGGGCATACGCTGAGCGGAAGCACCTGCCAGGCTGCCCATTCCGGGGAGCCTGGTTGGTTTCTGGTTTTCTGTTCCAGAGAGCACCCACCATCCTGCATTAGGGCTGGTGAGAGGAACTGCTCTCTGGCTCCGCCCATACAGATCAGCTGGAGCCAAGAGTGGCTGGTACTTTGTCCCTGCTTGGAGGCTGGGAAAGGGTCTCTTGCTTCCAACAGGCCATGGCTTCAGGTCAGCTCTGTCTCCTGTCACCTTTAATCCAGCAGCTGTTTCCTTCCCTCAGACCACAGCAATGGCATGCCCAGCAAGCGGCAGATGGTGTTTGGGGTGGTCACTGCCATTGACCTGCTAAACTTCGTGACAGCCCGTGAAAATAACCAGAAATAGAGCCTGGAGGTCGGGACTGGCTCCCACCTTTCCTGCCGGGGCTTCTTGGCTTTCGGATGTGCCGACCAGTCTCCATGCCCAAGTCCAGCAGGTGGCATGAACAAGCGGCTGTCTCCACCAGCTGCAGAGGCCAGCCTTCCTCCTAACACTCAGCTTCCTAAATGAATTCGAGCCTGAGTAGCTTACAATGAGTGTCCTCTGGTGTCACAGAAGAATCGAGGGATGTCAGTCAGGGAAGATGGATACAGAGTACAATTGTGACAAGACTGAGGGGTGCCAGAAAGTGTCCTCTCTAGAGAAGGCTCCAGCATGGGGAAGGGCAAACCCTGGACCGACTCTCTGCCCATAATCGGGGCCAGTGCTGTCCCCAGCATGGGAGCGTGTGGGTGTGAATGAAGGTGCAGCTCCTGTGACCTGAGACCGTGGCTGTGAAGAGAGTGCCAGCATAGGTCATGCCCTGTCATGCAGCTCTTCCTCACCTTCCCCTGCTTCCCTGACAAGCCTTACCCGCTTTCTGTTTCAATGGGTTTCCCCGTTCTGGACGTTTCTATTAAATGCAATCATACAGCCATGGTCCTGTGTCTACCTTATTTCCCTTGGCACGAGCACCTCCTGGTTTCATGTTGTGGCCTATGTCAGAGTTTCGTTCCTTTTCGTGGCTGAGTCCACTGTGCGGATGGGTTTGCTCTGTTCACCCATGCACAAGTTGTTTTCACCTCTTGACTGTCGTGAAGTTCTGTGCACGTGTCTGCTTCAACACATTTCTCCCCTGGGACGTCCCGGATTGGGCTTGCTGCAATCCTGTGCTCCATTAGTTGCAGTGGGCTGTGCTGTTTCACATCTTTGCTTCTAGGAGTTGTGCTCAGATAGGGGGCATTTTGGGTGGGACAGAAGAAGTCTGGTGCAGGGGACTCTCCCAGGAGTCTGTAGGAGGACCCCAGGCTAGACTGATCTGGATGTCTACTATGACCAGATTGGTACCTGGCCAGTTGTCATCTGAGAGGAGGCATCATCCAGCAACTGATGGAGGCAGACTCAGAGACCCACAGCCAAATATTAGGTGGAGTTCAAGAATCCTACAGAGGAGGAAGAGAAAGGAATGTAGGAGCCAGAGGGGACAAGGACACCAAGGGAAGGCTCTCGCTGGTTCATCGTAAGAAGGGAGATGGGCTATGCGCAGTAACACACACCTACATCCCAGACTTAGGAGGCTGAGGCAGGATTGCCACAAGCTCTGAGGCTAACGTGAGCCATGTGGGAAGACTAGTTTCATGCAGAGGGCCGTGGGACTGTATAGCAGTGACAACTAACATTTAACAAGTCGGCTCACTAGACCCTGGGGAGCCCTACTTGGCAAAGCTGTAGTGTTACTGACTATGAATAACTGATTGTTCCTGGCTGTAAAGTTCTCAAGTGCCATTACTTACCTCCCTGTAAGAACAGCTGTGGGGTTCTTTCCACAGGTCCTTTGGTGGTGTGTTCTATACTTGTTAGGCACATATATAGCTGTGGATAGTCAGGAGGACAGGATGTTTTTTGCTTAATCTATATAATCTGATGAATAGAAACACTAGGATATTTTACATTACTCTGACTGACAGGATTCTCAGCCACAAAAACAGCCTTTTACACAAACAGCTAACTTTAGACTTTGATGAGAGATGTCATTCTATAAATCTGCCTCTTATTGGTTGTTGAATAAAGCACTCCTGGCCAATAGGGAAGCAAGATAGGAGGGACTAGGAATCAAGGAGAATTCTGGGAAAGAGAGAGACACACAGAGAAACCATGTAGCTGCCAGAGGAGTAAGAG
This sequence comes from Mesocricetus auratus, assembly GCF_017639785.1. Classification (NCBI taxonomy): domain Eukaryota; kingdom Metazoa; phylum Chordata; class Mammalia; order Rodentia; family Cricetidae; genus Mesocricetus; species Mesocricetus auratus. Next base: position 7,721,654 of record NW_024429208.1, on the reverse strand, counting down.
GTCCGGACCCTTTCTCTGGTAAGAGAAATACTCAGATTAACAATTATGGGTTAAATACTTAAGTCAGAGCTAGCCAATAAGAAACAAGCAAACGGCCAACAGCTTCATAATTAATATAGCCTCCTGTGTGTTATTTGGGGACTGCAACCAGCAAGGAAGACTACATTCTACAAGACTTCAGAGCAGATTCAAAGCAGGCTGATTGCTACGGGAGACAATACACAAGGTCATTTTCCCAGGTTGTATTTTACTGATTCAAGGCAGTAACTTTAGTCTGCATTTACTCCCTACCACTCAAGGTCCAGCTAATTGTTATTATTAAGTCTTGAATTCCAATGTCATTTTCTATCTGGGTCAATGTAACATCGCTAGCCTAAGAGAAACTACGTGACTTGTCATGTGTTATGAGAATGGGTCGGGCCCTGAAAATGTAACCTTTAACTGTGCGTAGTTTTGGTTGGAAGGGAAGAGCAGAGGCAGCAGACAGCAGTAGTGTTCTAGAGAGCAAAAGAGAAGGGTAGAGCTAATTAAGAAGTTGTGTACAGGAGAAAAATTTAAGAAGCAATAATAAAGTTACCTTCAGATCATGTGAGCCTGTTTTTTCCTAGAGGCCTTTTTAGATAAGAATTTTTTCCTGGCATCTGGAAGCATCGCCATCCCTGACTTTAAGCTCTATTATAGAGCTATAGTAATGAAAACAGCTTGGTATTGGCATAAAAACAGACAGGTGGACTGCTGATATTAACCCACACACCTTTGAACTTCTAATTTTTGACAAAAAAACTAAAAATACAAAATGAAAAAAATAAAGCATCTTCAACAAATGGCACTGGTATAATTGGATAATGATATGTAGAAGAATGCAAATAGATCCATATCTTTCACCATGCACAAAACTCAAATCCAAATGGATCAAAGACTTAAACATAAATCCATCCACACTGAATCTCATAGAAGAGAAAGTGGGAAGTACCCTTGAACACATAGGCACAGGAGATCACTTCCTAAATATGACACCAGTGGCACAGACACTGAGAGCAGCAATGAATAAATGGGACCTCCTCAAACTGAGAAGCTTCTGTAAAGCAAAGAACACGGTCAACAAGACAAAAATGGCTGCCTACAGAATGGGAAAAGATCTTCACCAACCCCACATCTAACAGAGGGCTGATCTCCAAAATATACAAAGAACTCAAGAAACTAGACATCAAATTACCAAATAATCTAAAAAATGGGGTACAGATCTAAACAGAGAACTATCAACAAAGGAAGCTCAAATGGTCAAAAGACACAAGGAAATGCTCAACTTTCTTAGTTATCAGGGAAATGCAAATGAAAACAAGTCTGAGATACCATCTTACACCAATCAGAAACAGTAATGACAGCTTATGCTGGAGAGGATGGGAAGTAAGGAGAACACTCTTCCACTGCTGGTGGGAGTACAAACTTGTACAGCTGCTATGGAAATCAGTATGGAGATTTTTCAGAAAATTAGGAATCAATGTATCTCAAGACCATGTAATACCACTGTTGGGCATATACCCAAAGGGGGCGCACTCATACCACAAGGACATTTGCTCAACTATATTCATAGTAACGTTATTCGTAATAACTAGAACTTAGAAACAATCTAGATGCACCACAACCAAAGAATAGATAAAGAAAATGAGGTACATTTACACAATGGAGTACTACTCAGCAGTAAGAAACAATCAAATCTTTAAATTTGCAAGCAAAGGACAGGACTAGAAAAAAACATCCTGAGTGAGGTAACCCAGATTCAGAAAGACAACTATAGTATGTACTAACTCATAAGTGAATACCAGACATAAAGCAAAGTATAACCAGCCTACAATCCACAACCCCAGAGAAGCCAAATCCCTCTTCCAGAAACAGATGCAGCAGTCTACAACTAACCATTGGATCAAGCTCCTGGGGTACAATCGAAGTAAGGGAGGCGGGATAATATGAACAAAGGAGTCAAGACCATGATGGGGAAACCCACAGATCTGCTGACCCAAGCTAGTGAGAGATCACAGATTCCACACTGACAACTGGTGAACCAGACTGAACTAGGTCCTCTGAATATAGGTTGACAATGATGTGACTTGGACAGTATATGAGATCACTGGCAGTGGGACCAAGATCTAACTATAACGCATAAACTGACTTTGTGGAGCCCATTCTCTATAGAGAGATACCTTGCTCAGCCTAGACACGGTATGGGGTTAGGGGTTGGTTCTGCCTCAATGAGGTACAGATTTAGGTACAATGATGGGACAGACTTAGTTGACTTCCTAGGGGAGGCCTTATCTTCTGAAGAGAGGATGGGAGGTGGGGTGGGGGAAAGGAGGGTAGAGGAGAAGGTGAGGAGGGAGGGGGAACTGGGATTGGAATGTAATAAACAAGTAAATAAGCATTTTCCCCCTAAACTTCCACTCCTCTGAGGCTCTCTTTTCATTAGCCTGGGGAAGATCTGGGAACTGGCTTCCCACGGTCTGTGTCAGTTTCAGATATATACATACACACACACTTTTAAAAGCACCCTGGCCGGGTGATGGATGGCTCAGCAAGGGGAGGCACTTGCTTCCAAGCCTGATGAACTGAGTTCCACTCCTGAAAGCCAAACAGCAGAACTGACTCCCAAAGACTTTTCCTCTGACTGCCACAAAAGGGGGTGGGGGACAAAAGCCCACCATCGGAGGAAGGTAAACGGTGCTGGGGCTGAGGGATGGCAGGGGGTGAGCACATCGGCATGTGACAGATGGGGTGTGGGAGGGCAAATGGGGAAACAGGTATATGACTATGAAGAAGAGGGCAGGCACAGGTACCAGGCCCACAGCGACGCCGCCAGCTGGAGATTAGAAGGATGGAAACTACTGTACACAGCCAGCCCTGCCAGAACAGGAGCACATGCAGGCTTCACACAAGTCCCGGATGTGTATGGCTGGGTCTAATGGCTTAAGGGTTGACCTGGGTCTCAGGACCTCGCTGGCCAGCTCCATTTCCCGTGTCCCCATTCCGGTTCTGCCAAAGACAAGGAAGAAACTAAAAGCCATCGCTGCCATGAAAGCTGCCCTTTACAGGGACTGCAGATACAGCTCAGTAGCTAAGAGCACTGGCTGCTCTTCAGGGCCACTGCCAGCAGCTACACGGTGGTACACAGCCATCTCTAACACCAGTTCCAGGGGATTCGAGGCCCTCTTCTGGCCTCCATGAACATCAGGCCATACATGCAGGGCAAAACATCCATACACATAAAATAATTTAAACCGTCCAAGGATGATGGGATGAAAGGATTTCACACCTGTAACAATACCATTGCTGTTTTTTCATGGCCAAGTCTTGGGTTCAAACAACGGGACACAGAATGTCATCACTGGCATAGGTAATGACTAATGCTGCTTGCCTATGAAGTACTCACCAGATGATCCCTTGAGCCCAGGCCACATTAGCCTTGCAGAACACAGAAGGCCTGGCAGGAAGAGACTGGGAGGGAAAAGTACAACAGGGCCCTTAGCACAACTGACTCCATGATGGAGGAAGTGTCATTTAGGCTGTAAAACTGCACCACCTGCCAAAACAAAAACAGGGACCTAACCCATTAAAGCCCATAGCTCTGAGAAAGTCTACAAATGCACTGATCTTGCTTCTTGGCTTCTGTAGTTCCGCTTCTGGCTAACTGTATTTGTTAACTAAAGTATATCAAGCCAGAACATGGTTTTTGTGTTTGAAATCTCATCCTGAGAGAGGCTCAGTGCTACAATGGGATGCCAAGCATCCAGTGTAGTCCGCCAGGCCAGCTAATAGACTTTCCAAGCGGTCCTCTCTGGTGATGCCCACGAGAGGGTCTTCTGCAGAGGAGAGCAGACCGGTGGCCTCTGGAAGTCTCCTCAGGCAGACGTAGTCAAGAGGCCACAGCTGTGGAGGCCTTTAGCTTTGTCTGTTTTGGAGATAGGCTACGTCACCCAGGCTGTCTTTGGACTTGCAATCCTCTTGCCTCGGCGTCCTAAATACTGGGATCATCAGCACGAGCCACCAAACTTGGCAACATTGAGGTCTGAAAAACAGAAGCGGCTCCTAGGACCCAGTGAAGGTTAAAGAGCTAATCGGACATGGACAAAGACTCTGCACTAAGGCTTCCTCTTTTGAGTCCATAGGAAGGCTCTCGGGCTAAACATTGTACAAATCAACAAAACGCAAAACCCCTAAGCGTTTACTCCAAATACAGTCCCTATCTGCAGCTATTTTGTGAGGCTTGTCTGTCTAAATAGGTATGCTGATTCTTGTTAGCCACAAACATCACTGTAGATGAACCAAACCTATGAGTCAAATTCTCCCTTCTCACCAATGAAGTCCCTTTGGGAGCCTGGCACTGATGGTCCAAGGTCATCTGCCCACCTTGGACAGCACAGTTCAACAATGACACACCCCATCACTGAAAGTCAGTCAAATGCTTTCCAAGATTTTGGCCACTCAGAGTCCCAATTTTTGATGCTATTTTTGTCATTTTAGACAAAGTCTCTCCTATCTCAGACTTACGGTGTCCCTCAATCTGAGCTTGGACTTCTGATTTTCTGACCTTCTACTCCTAGCTGCCAGGGTTACGAGGATGTTCCTTCATGCCACATTTGTGGGGTGCTGGGCACTGGACTCGGGGCTCTGTTCATGCTAGGAAGGTGCTCTACCCCCAGCCCTTAGACACATTTCTAAAGAAAAAGACCCCTGGTCCACTGTTCCAAGCACAAGCTGTGTCCTACAACACCTAGACAATTTCCTGGGCCCCCTGAATGTGCCCAGGATCCACCTCACAGGGGGTTTTACAGTGTGGACCAGCAAAGGTCACCGTGCCCATGAATCATTCTTGTTATGCCAAAGTATTCGATTTATGAAAAATCATGATGAAAAATGTTTTGCAATTTTTTTTCCTGAAAAATGACTAACTGAAGCCCAGACCCTTGAAGGTGTGAAATGGAGCTAAACAGTTGGTGAAATGTCAACTTGTCCCTAGGAACTCTGGTGTCACTCCAAGATGTGTGGCAATCTGAAAATCTCACTTAGTGTGAAAAACCAGGTTGGGTTACAAGCTTTACAGACTCAATCATCCACAAGGCATGTTTTGTTTTTAATTTTTTTCTTTGATAAATCAATTGCTTCACAAAAATCCTTTTAAAGACAACAATCCGAGAAAACATATTGTTACAGTATTCACATTTTAAAGATTGTCAGTTTCAAAGACCGAACTTAACTGAAAAAGGCAGCCTGCCGAGTTCTGTTGCCACCTGTGGGCGAAGCCTTCAGGACGGGCATTCCCTGCCTGTGTGGGAGCTATGCAGAGAGGGGCACGTCTCCAACAGCCCCCACAGGTGCACCAGCCACTCAGCAGGCTACGCAGCGGCCCGTCAGCCCTAGCCGGAAGGGTCACAGTGCATATTGCATATACACTTGTATTTGACAATCTGGACTCAAAAAGGAGAAACCTGAGCCCACCAGATGGGTGGTCAGCCAGTCTAGATTTCTGCTAGGCAGCCAAACAGCAGGAATGACACAGGTTGACTGTAGGTCTCAGGGCACATTCAAAAGGCTCCAATGTTAGGAAGGACTTTAACAGGAACGAAAGCTGGAATCTGACCATTTAAACAAAGCTCAAAGGAGATGGACTTCCAGATTTTCTCCACAGGCCAAGGAAAGGAGAGCAGGAGTTTTGCCTGGGTTTTTGAGACAGCGTTTCACTGTGCACCAGAGACTGGTCTCAACCTTGCAGCAATCCTCCTGCTCCAGCCTCCTAAGTGCTTGTATTCCAGGCACATGTCAAAATGCCCAGGAAGCAGGTGTCTTGAAGGTGCAACTGACAGACAACAAAACGCTGGGCGGTAATTCAATGAACCAGAATGGCTTGCTCATGGAGCTACTTAAAAGCATCTCAGTATGCATGGGAGGTAGATGGAAACTCAGGCTATGACTCTGAGCCAGCTCTTACCATCTTTTTTCAGACAGGGTCAGGTTATACAGCCCAGGCTTGCCTCCTGTCTCAAGTTCCTGAGTACTGGGATTACAGAAGTGTGCCACTATGCCCAGGTTCTCTTATGGTCTTCATGCTATCCCTTTGAATTTAGCAGGTGAGAGTTCCCAGTTAGGAAAGCTGATTTCCACTGGGAAGGGCATGCTGCATCATGGTGTTCAAATCCCAGCTAGAGCAGCCTGACATGAGCAGGACAGCAGGAATTATCTTCTTTTGGGGAGAGTGGCAGACCTTGGCAGGAGCTCACAGGGAGATGTGTTTCTGCTTGAAACCCAATACAGCCATTCTTTCATATACCTGACTTAAAATATTCAACGTATAAATAAGTAATGGAAAGGCTGCTTAAAATATTTTGTTGTTTTGGTTTTTGTAGTGCAGGCTCCTTAAATGGTTTGAAAGGAGACCCATTCTTCCTGTTGATTACTTGGTTGTCCAAGTATGCTCCACGGCTGAACGGAATCAAGACATGGGGGGGGGACAGTGAACCACTCCAGGAAAACAAAAACAAAAACACGTGAATTAGCTAAAGGTGTCCCTCTAGAGTAATCTTGGTTCAAGGCTTGGTACCCTTGACAACCGCACAGCTGTCCTTATCTGCAGTGGGCCTGGCCTGGGTACCATTTGTGATAATACACCTGCTCCAAACAAAGCAGGGAACTTGTTTTCAGAGACAAAGCCTCCCAAGTAATCCAAGAGCAAACCTCAAACCTCAGTCTACAGTCTGCACTGTCTCGACACCAGGAAATGAAGTCCCCAAACTGTCCTAACTCATGAGTGGTAACTGGAAGGGGGGGACCCTAAAAATGGAGGCAGCAACATGCAACAAAAGTGTGTGACAGCAAGAGAGCCACACACGCCTGTGAGCCAACCATACCCCCAGGGTTCTAACCTCCAGATGCCTGCCCATTCTGTAAGACAGCTTGGGTGTTTGAGATTACCCCAGCTCTGAGCCAGTGGGGTAGAGCACATTTTATATTAGTTTATAATAAACATTCTATGTATAACATGTTTTAACTAAAAAAAAAATCTAAAATTACCACCCAGTTGACATGGCCAGGCAGCCATGTAACTGCAGTCAGGTTGGACTAGGCATGGCAGAGAGCTACGACACACGAAGGGCACTGCATGGTGGCGGCCCTCACTTCCCATACATCCTACTGAGTGCACGCTGTAAGATGCCTAGATCAAGTGTAAAATGTGATCTGAGTATCACATATGAACACAAAACTGGAGATATCAAAAGTTCACTTGACGGTTGTTTCCTTTTAGCGGTTATGGTGAACCTCCCCTCCCCAGGGGAGCAGGAGACCACACATGGGCGGCTGCCTTTCAGAACATTCCAAATCGAGAGACAAGCATGTGCTGTTCCTTCTCTAGAAATTTATCCTCAATATAGTCATAATCCAATTAATAATTGATTTATAAAAATAGCTTTTTATCCAATAATCCCAGCAAGGTAAAAATAGGAGTTTCTTTTTCTATGTAGCAAATGAAACAGGCGATGCTGCCCAAAGAGAATGAAGTGTGCTGTGGGCGTTCACCGCCCACCAGGGCCGGGTTCTCTCGCCCTGCAGCCCAAGTGCAGATCATCTTTCAGACCTGAGAGCGACACAAGCAGCAGCCCCAGACTTGCTGTCGCCCACAGAGCGCAACTGCATAATTGTTTAGACGATGGCAGCACCGCTCCTTAATCTTGTCAGGGACTCACCCAAGGGGCAGGGGCCACTCATCACGTTTCTAGCATTAAAAACCCACACACGCACATCTGAAGGAAGTTGCTGCACCAGCGAAGACATCTTGAAGCTTGCTGTGAAATACAAAAGTGCACTCTTCTCTATCTACATATAAAACATATTACAAAGAAAACTGTAAAATGTTTGCTGTGCAAACAAGAGTCAGGTTCTCCGGCCCCACGCTGGCCCTGCTGGCATCAGTCCTACTGCAGGGAGTCGCTGTTCTCCAGCACCAGCCCGCTGATGTGCGTCGGCGCCAGTGCGCCCCCATCATCCTCCGTGCTGTCAACCGACTCATCTTCACTCTGCCCCGCCATCATGACCTGCTGTACGGCCAAGGTGGCCCCGTCCGAGGACAGGGACTGAAGGCTGTCCACGTTCATGTTCACAGGTGTGGTGATGGTCACAACGGCACCTGAAGCAGAGCACGGCAGTGTCACTGTCTGCTTTAGCACTCAGAGAGAAAGAAGCACGTTATGCACAGACAGCTTGTTCACGCGACACTGGAGACACTGTGTGTGTCAGTCACTGTACCAAAGGCGGGCACAAACACGCATGCTACTTCTGGGAAGGTGAAGTATAGCACCTGAGATAAACTCACACTGTACAGACCCAACCCTGTGCGAAGGAAGGGCAGTGGTGTGGAAAAGAAGAACAGAAGTGATCCAGCGCGGAACGGGAGGGGAAGAGGACAAGTGACGCTTACAGACTTCTAACAGGGCAGCCGCAGCCTGGAGAGAGGCGAGCTAGGCTGGAATGTGGCTCAGTGGCACAGCAGCCTGTGAGGGGCTAGAGGCTCCACACCCAGCACTCCAGAAACAACATTAAACTCCAAAAACAAATGGAAAACTCAGGGTCTGTGCTCCTGCTGGCTGCAAATGGCAAGGAAGCTACCTCCGCAGTGTTATCAATGACTGCAGACCCACAGTTGAGAAAGAGGGACACAGAACGTTTACCCTTCCCACGAGACCCTCCCCTCAAAAACAACAGTAACAGCCTATACAGAAGCCTTGGTTTTTGGAGACAGAGTTTCTCTGTATAGCTTTGCAGCCTGTCCTGGAACTCTGTAGACCAAGCTGGCATGGAACTCACAGAGATCCGTCTGCCTCTGCCTCCCAAGAGCTGGGATTAAAGGCGTGCGCCACCACTGGTGCCATTGAAGAGAACTTTTAAAAACTGAGATAGATGCTGAAGTGTAGCTCTCTACAAGTGATGGCTTCTGGAAGGAGTGGGGTGAAGAAGGACTCAGTTTTCTTTAAGTGGCTGGCCACCAGGACTTTAACTACACTCTAGTAAATACATTGGCAACACAAACTGGACTTTTTCTTTTTTCTTCTTTTGGGGGCGGGGGCAGAGTTTACTAATGTTGGGGTGCAGACCTGAGAGGATTAGGAAGTGAGTGTGATTGGGATTCATGATGTGAAATTCCTAAATAATCAATAAAAATATTATGAGAAAAAAAGGAATTAAAAATTATCCCCTCAGAGCTTCCTAAGCACATAGCAGAATATTGCCAAGGCAAAAAAGAAAGAATAAGAAGACACAGCTATAGGGGCTGGAAAGGTGGCTCAGAGGTTAAGAGCACTGGCTGCTCTTCCAGAGGTCCTGAGTTCAATTCCCAGAAAGCACATGGTGGCTCACAACCATCCATAATGAGATTTGGGGCCTTCTTCTGACTTGCAGGCACATATGCAGGGAGAACACTGCACATAATAAATGAACAAACCTTTAAAAAAAAGAAGGAGGAGGAGGAGGAAGAAGAAGAGGACGACGACACAGCTATGCCTATAATTTTTTTGTTTTTGTTTTTGTTTTTTTGTTTTTTTGAGACAGGGTTTCTCTGTGGCTTTGGAGGCTGGCCTGGAATTAGCTCTTGTAGACCAGGCTGGTATCGAACTCACAGAGATCCGCCTGCCTCTGTCTCCCGAGTGCCGGGATTAAAGGCGTGCGCCACCAACGCCCGACCTGCCTATACATTCAAACTCACACACATACACCCAGCTGGAGGCAGTGGCATACACCTCAGCTGGAACTGCTGAGGGGCAAGAGCTTAAGTTCAGGAGTTCAAGGCCATCCTGAGCATCACAGTGAGGCCTTGCTCAAAACAAAATTAATTACATACAAAACAACCCAGACTTTGAAGAGTCATGCACACAGAGTTGCTGATGACCCAGGTAAGAATGGTGGCTGGTGGCAGGCACATGTGCCAAAGAAAGAGGTCACGTGGTGGGAGCAGAATGGACTCCGCTATCTATCTGCTGAAACACAGCTGGAAACAAACTGCCATCACTGTGAGCCTTAACAGCTATCCACGGGCGCCTACTCCTGTCTGATTTATTTGGCAACACTTGTTCATTTGTTTATGTGCAGGAGTGTAATGTAATGTGGGCATGGCTGAAGGTTAGAGGACAACCTGCAGGGACTGGTTCTTAGGTTATTAGGCCTTTACCCAATGAGCCATCTTGCCAGCCTCGAGTCACAGATGCAAAGAAAGCATCTCAGACACACAGCTCTGCATGGGCTCGCAGCTACAGCAGCTGACCTGTCCCACTGTTCCCGCCTTTGCCCATCTGAAGTGACACACCTTCTGACATGGCGAGTTCACTGGATGTTGCTTGTGCCACTCCTGATGCAAGAGAATCCGGCCAAAACCTCTGAACTGGCCTGTTCTGAGCAGGCTTTTTCTTTGTTTTCGGAGTCTCTGAACAGCTGGAATCCAACATTGGCTGGAGAATTCGTCTTCGGGCATTGATGAACCTGTGTAGACAAAGGGATACTGAGGCCAAAGAACTTATAAAGATTTGGCTGGGGTACCACCCTTTAGGAAGCATGCTGACAAGAGGAACATGAGTGACAAGCTCCTGAACTATCTAGATTTCCAGAGGAACAAGCCCAGCTCATTTAAAAAATTAGTTTAGGGTCAGGTAGTGGTGCACACCTTTAATCCTAGCACCCGGGAGGCAGAGGCAGGCGGATCTCTGTGAGTTTGAGACCAGCCTGGTCTACAAGAGCTAGTTCCAGGATAGCCTCCAAAGCCACAGGGAAACCCTGTCTCGAAACCTCTCCCCTGCAAAAAAGAGGGATGTGTCTTTTCAGAAGACGATTTCAAATGAGGATCTCTGCCTGTTTCACATACCCAGCGGCACAAGACCAGCAAACAAGCAATGATGAAATCTCCAACAGATGTTGCTGCTCTGTGAGATGAAGAGCTACAACCCACAGACAGACAGACAGACATACACAGAGAGAGAGAGAGAGTGAGCACGAGCAAAAGCACGAGCCAGCTACCCAAGAATGGCCACTGTTTTCATAGCATGCTTGAACCCTGTATGGTTTTTGCCAGCACTATATTTAAAGGATTTAACAGGAAACAACTCAAGCAGTATGGCCTACTATTTCTACTTAATAAATATTGGCCCAAATGCAAGAAAGTAGGCATGTTTAATGCAACTGTGAAGGATACCATGTCCTGCATCTCTGGTAGCATAAGCAGGCCAGCTACATGGCTTACTCTGGAACTGCCACAGGCATGCATGATAGCGACAGCACAGCAGCAATGTGAAGCCAGTAGTGCTTCTGGGTGGAAGCGTGTGCTTCCTTTTACATGCTAATTCTATGAAGCTAAGACTGTTTTCCATCTGAACCCAGTGAAATGGAGACAAGTGACTGACCACCGGCATACGATAGCACCCTACATGTACACCACTCTGATGGGTGCCGGTGGTTCTCACAACAGGAACATACGCCCAGGGCTCAACTATCTCCCACAGTGTGGCCCAAGCTTAGCAGAGGGTGTTTCACTTGTAAACATGGTGGTCTCTCTGGGCAGGACTTTCTGAAGAACGGCTCCAGAATGAGCCTGCAGAATGACTGACTGCAGGGACACATGCAAGACTGTGTCCCCAAGCTGCAGGCCTAAAGTGATGGCATGGGTTAGGTTTCGTAGTTTTGAGATGGGGATCTCTCAACAACCCTGGCTGTCCTGGAACTACTGCTCTCAAACCACAGAGATCCGCCTGCCTCTGCCTTCTGAGTGCTGAGTTAAAGGCATGCGTCACCACACCTGGCCATGGCGTATTTCTGAAGGAGAGAAGAGAGCCCACCAGCGTAGCATGCCCTGCAGGTGGAAACACGCAATATACCCTGCACATGCTGTCTCTGGCTGCAGCGCTCTGATGGCAGCATAGAGCACATCGGGAGGCCAGGCTCTGCCATAGTAACAGGTTTGGTGTCAGCACTAGGTCATCTTACCAGTTGTTGACTTGAAGCAGTGTCAAATTTGTCTGAGCAGCAATCTGCTTTTTCTCATCCTCTGTTGGGTAGGGATGCTAAAAATAAAGAGGGTTACTGTCACAATGGGATTTGAATTTTAAAAGGCAAATAAGATGCATACATACAAATAAGCAAGAGGAAAAGCTAATAACAGTAGAGTTTTCAGCACAACTAGACTTTTGTTTCGTATATCATTGTTTTAGACATGTTCAGATAAGAATGAAGGGGACTGGCCAGGGGTGGGGGTGGCATAGGTCTTTAATCCCAGCACTCAAGTGGATCTCTGTGAGTTTGAGATCAGCCTGGCCAACAAAGTGAGTTCTAGGACAGCCAGGAACTCACTTTGTTGGTTAGAGAAAACCTGTCTTAAAAAAAAAAATAATGAATGAATGGGCTGGAGAGATGGCTCAGTGGTTAAGAGCACTGACTGCTCTTCCAGAGGACCTGGGCTCAATTCCCAGCATCCACTTGGCAGTTCACAACTATCTGTAACTCCAGTTCCAAGGGATCTGACACCCTCACACAGACATACATGCAAGCAAAACATCTATGCACAGAAAATAAGAATAAATAAATCATTAAAAAACCAAACAGGCAAGAATGTTTCTCTGATCAAGAATGCCCAACAGTATATAGCAGCTGTCAGTGTGTGGCGAGAATGTGGTCAGCGACTAAACAATACACAGAAAGTGAGGTCAGAAACAAAAGCACAGAGTCAGAACATCAGACAGCAGTCACTGCTGCCCCACTGCTTGAAAAACTAGGTGTTGCAAAGAAATGAGGGCAAGAAGGAACAGGAAAACAAGGCACCGTGCCCTCACTGGTCCTTATAAGCAGGATTTATGTTTGGGAAATACTAACTCATTAAAGGGAAGTGTGATAACACACTGACACCCGAAAAACAAAGAGACACACCCAACACAGCACTTCCGTGGGGACTGTGACCACTGCATCACAGCCATTGCAGGGGTCGTCACTTCCTGTCCTTTACCTGACACCGCCTGTGCTGGCAACCCTCACCATCCTGCACACTTGTGTGCCTCGCTCTCTCATTTTCCACTAAGTAAGTCATGTGCTGACTATCCTCACTGTGCCCAACTTCCCCATGTGCCTTTAATTCACTGCAGCTCCCCGAGATCCACCGCACAAACAGTGCTACTTCATCCTTCCTTTGCCCCCTTCTCAGTCAGTCCCATCACACAGTAGGGGTTTCTAAAGAAGCACAATTGGCAGTAGCTTAGTTGACTTCCTTTCCACCAGTCGGGGGAGCCCTGCTGCATTTTAAGTTTCTTGAAGTCATTATTAGGGACCTGTGCTCAAGCCCCACTATGGACACAGTATAATAACAAACTTAGACCTGAGCCAAACAAAGTCAAGTCAGTTTCCTTGGGGACACAAGCCAGGAGAGGGTCTTGGGGTCACTCAGGGTATATCCCAGCATTCTTACCCCTATGTGCTGAAAGAGCCAGGACCGCATGACATTGGTGGCATGCTTCGGCAGGACGCCCCTCTTGTTCTTGGAGGAGCCATCCTCTTGATGCAAGATGCTGAGATCTTGATTCAACTGCAACTGAAGCTTTCACACAGTTGACGCAATGTCAGAAAGGCTTTGAAATGACAACATATTATGCAGCTTACAACTTGAGGCGGAGGAGGCACCGAGGCTCTCAGGCTTACTTACCGTACAGAGTTTGGAAACCATGGACAGACTAACCTGAGGCTACCATAACACGCTCTACATATTTGGTCTTCACTCCCACCTTTCCTGCATGTAAGCCCTACAGTCCTTAGGCTCTTCAGACTGTTAAGGGATGACTTCCACATACTGAACTGTGTCAACTGTTGACTGCAGCCCCCAGGCAGGAACTGTTCACAGTTAGACTAAGGCAGAATCACAGATCTTAGCCACTGCAGTGCACCAAGGGGCTAAAGTTTAGGGTGATCATGGTGAGTTTCAGGTCAGCCAGGGATCTCTGTGAGTTTGAGGCCAGTTTGGTCTACAGAATGAGATCCAGGACAGCCAGATCTGTTACCCAAAGAAAGTGTCTTGAAAAACAAAAAACAAAAAATAAACAAAAACTAAAAAAGCAAAACTCAGTCCTAGAAAACTAGTCAGTAATTGGACATGGCTCTTTTGTTACAAATATTTACATGGAAACCACAAGGGAAGAAAGCTGGGAGGGAGACAAGGGCAGCATTAGTGAGGTCCAGCTCTCCCCTGTGTGGGCTTGAGCCTGAGCAGTCACGCACTCGGTAAGTCTCTGAAGCCCCACCTATGCCAGGGGCACCTGCATCTTTTCCTCTAGTGTTGTCCCTGAACCTTCATAGAGAGATGGCAGCCCCAGACTACCACGCCACTGAGAACCACTGCAGCTCTTCCTTTAAGACAACAGTCACACTCCAGGCTAGACATGAGAGTCCTTGATAAGGACATGGACAGAGACCTCACAAAGTGATTCAACATCCACAAAGAAAAACTATACTTTAAACCTTGCATTCAGTTATTCAAAGTAAAAAATTCATGTTTCTAGAACTCAGAGGGTCTTCGAGCCCAGGAGACCCAACTTCCTGTTTGACTTCAAAGGAACAGGACTGCAGAATGACCTTGGCCACAATATGCCACAGGTTACCTTTTGTTTGAAGAGCCAAACACCTGAAGGTGGGAGACAAGAATTGCTACTGCACACACCCAGAGCCTGGCCTCAACAAAGCACCCCAGTCTCGCTGGGGACGCAAAGCAGGGGGGTGATTCTAAAGCCTGGGGTGCAGCTTCAGGCTAAGGGTACAGTCTGGGCTTTGTGGTTCTGAAATCTGCCTGCTTGTTCTGTATCTACAGTCTTGATATGCAGACACGGCGGATGGACGCCATGGCCATGGCTACTTCTGGGGTTGTGAAAAGCTTCCCTGGTGCCTCAGACTGCTCTGAATTTTGTCAATTTCCACAATAAGGAAGAGGAAGCATGAAAAGAAACAAACCGGCTAAAGGCTACTTGACAACCAATGGCGGTCACAAAGAAGGGGCTTCACTGTACCCCACCTAGGCAGTACTCATCACAAGTCCTAGAGGACATCACACACCTGGGAGTTCTGGATCCTAATTGTCCCTGGAGACAATGCCTGTGTGACCACTTGACCTTGTGGAGTGACGACGGTGACAGGCTGGTACACTGTGCCACCTCAAAAAGGAAAAGAGAATTCAAATATTAAACTACTTTTAAGTCTTAATGATTTAAAGACGTTCTTCCTGATAGGCTTATGGAAGAAATGAAAAGCCTGTTGGGTGAGCCTTTTAACCATTTCAAATGGTCAACAATACTTTGCAAACTACGTGGTCAAACAAATTATCATACCAATTCTGGCCTGCATGGCACCTGCCCTTGTCACTGGGGACTTGGCAGGTCCCTTTCCTTTTGCTTGTGTCTGCTTTCCTTTTCCTACAGCTAAAGACACTTGATAACAGCACCTTCACTTTAGTGTCCTGTCTGTTTTTCTTTCTCGCTTGTTTGTTTGGGTACAGGGTCTCTCCATGTAGCCCTAGCTGCCCTTGAGCTCACTGAGCTCCACCTGCCTCTGCCTCCGTGTGCATCACCACACTGTTATGTTTCTTAGCAACAGTTCTCTTGTCCCCTTGCACCGCTCTGTGAGAAATGCAGAGTACATGTCTACTACTCCCCACACACCTGTCCCATTTATTGATTCTTATATTTGCAATATTCTACAGAGCAGAAAAGGCATTACCTGACCCCTTCCTATAATGGTTTTGCTATAAAAATAACATTAAGAATAAGGCAGTATTTCTCCTTGATTGGCACTACCAATTTATAATAGTAGGTCGTTTCCAGGTCCTATGAATAGCACAACTAAAAACTAGAAATTAGTAGGATGGCTCAGCAGGTAAAGGTGCTTGCTGCTACCAAGCCTGGATAACCTGAGTTTGATCCCTCCCAACCCACGTGGTGGGAGCAGAACTGCCTCCTACAAGCTGTCTTCTGACCACACCCATGCTGTGATGCACACACATGAATGTTATTTGAAATCATAATTAATTTTTGCTCTGTCTTTTCTTTTCCTTTCTTCTCTTTCTTTTTTTGGTTTTTCAACATAAAGCTTCTCTGTGTAACAAAGTTAGCTGTCAGGGAACTAACTTTGTAGACCAGGCTCTCCTCAAGTTCACATAGATCCACCCGTCTCTGCCTCCCCAAGCTGGTATTAAAGGCGTGTGCCAGCATTACCCATCTCTTTTCTATTTTTACTTTATTTTAAGTGTGTGTGTGTGTGTATGTGCTCTTAACGGCTCAGCCACCTCTCTAGCCCCTTGCTATACAGAGTTAATTCCTACATAAAACCTTTTCCCCAAATGCTTGATAGGAAAATATAACCTGCACAACATAGTCATGGGAATCAGTAAGAAGCAGGTGTTTAACTGCTCTGGGCTCTAGCACTATTATATCAGTGACTGGCACTGAGTAAAAGAAGAAGGAAACATGTTAAAAGGCATTTATGTATGAGCTCATTATAAAGTATTAGATGTTTTCTGCAAAAGCTCATGGAAAAAGTGTCCATTTTTAGGTGGTCCTACCTGCCACTGTTGTCATGGTTACATTTCCCTGTTGCAGGGCTGATGCTGGCACCACGATTCCCTGGGGGCTGAGCGTGCCTGTGATGGCGCTTTGAATCTGCTGAATGTCAGAACACACACATCATGGAATTATTAGAACACAGAAAAACCATGTTCAAAACTTCAAAGGAAGCGATATCACGATGCTGCTATTAATAAGGCAAGGGAGGCCAGGGACACAGAGCAGACTCAGTTGACAAGTTTTCAGAAAGCAAGTGTCCTATATGAGAACTAGAGAGATGCAAAACCAGCCACAGTGGCTATGATGACCCACAGGTGGCTGTGTGCGCAGTGTGTGGCTGTCCTCCTGCTGTCCAAGGCCAGGAGGTGAGCAGAAAGACCCAACTTCAATCCCAACTTCCTCCTACATTTGGCTCAGGTAATGGTTCTTCATAGCCAGACTTCATGACAGAATGAACACACGAAGGCTGACACCTCAGGCTTGGAGGCACCAGAAGTGACCAGGGACAAGAGAAGGAAGTCTGTCCTCACACTTAGTCAGCCAATGCAATCAGGCAAGAAAAGGGAAGACATGCCGAGAGGTCAGAAAGGGGGCAAATAGAGTTGTTCCTGTTTGTACAGGGAATGGACCAACTAAACAGCTAACTCACCACAGAGAAATGAATTCATCAGGTCACAGGCTATGAGAACAAACACCAACTGGTAGAGGGGCTCTGAGGGGCGGGGAAAAGGGTGAGGGAGGAACAGAGGGTGAGCACTACCAAAGCCCCCCCCCCCACACACACATGGAGTGTCAAAATGTCATCCACTACGTTCTGCAGCTGACATCTACTCACAGAAACACTTGACTTTGCATGATTTTTTTTAAGAATGTTTCTGCGGCACATTAAAAATGAACTGCTTTTCTGCAGACTAGCAATGAACACAAAACCCAAAAAGTACAGCAGTTAAAAGCACATGGGGCTCTCACAGAGGACCAGGCTTGGTTCCCAGGTACTACATGGCAGCTCACAACTGTAGGAAACTCCAGTTCCAGGGAGGTTGATACCTTCTGCCGACTACCTCAGGCACCTGACAAGGTACACACACACTCATGAAGGTAACACTCATACATCTAAAACCAAATGAATCTTTAAAACCACAGTCCAACTACAGTCATTCAAAGATATACACGTGTGTAATTTTGTTTCTTTGTTTGAGATAGGGTCTCACTGTGTAGCCCTAGCTGTCCTAGAACTCTCTATGTATACTAGTCTGACCTGATCTTAAACTCACAGAGATCTGCCTGCCTCTGCCTCCAAGTGCTGGGATTAAAGACGTGTGCCACCACACCTGGTTACTTGTATGTACTTTTAAAAGTGCATGGATCACTATGCTGAAAACTACAAAACACTGATGGAAAAGCCCCGAGATGCAAATGAATGCAGAGACGTGGCACGTTTCTCAATTGAAGAGTCACATAGCAAAGATGTCAGTTCCCCTAAACTGCAATGCTGTCAATACCCACAGTGAGGTTTGTTTTCTAGATCTACACAGCACAGTGACAATTTCTATGGAAAGGCAAAGCCACCAGAAGAGAGCTAAAGCCATTCTGAGAACTGAAGACATGGAGCAAAGCAGCTCTTCAGTGTGGACACCTGCCGGGGGCTGAGGGACTAAGGCCTGGGACACTCAGGCACACAGATCAACGGAACAGAGCACCAGACAGCGAGCAAGGCTCACCCGCACAGCTTTTGACAAAGGGGGAGAAGCAGTTCAGTAGGAGGAGAGCTGCTAACAGGTGCTGAAGCAGGTGAACATTTGCAAACAGAATTTCAAAACTCAGAAACTTAAGGAAATAAAAGTTGAAAAATAAACAAAAGACAGACTTTTCTAGCAAAGATGGCGCACAGATGACAGATCAGCACATAAAAGTGCCATTTGCTGTCAGGGAGCTACAAATAAAGTACTTGATGAAATGCCACCAGACATCAGAGGGGTTAAAATACAATGATGCTCCATCCCTGCCTGGGGTTAAGGATGTTCTGAAATTAGCCAGATGCTGTATGATTCCGCTTCTGTGAGGAACCTAGAGTAGTCAGTTCACAGAGACTGAAAACAACACACGGGGCCGGGCTAGGGCCAGGTAGTGCAGTACGCGTCAGGATTTCAGTGGGACAGGACGTCCTTTGGGACGATGACAGTGAACAGCGATGCGGTGTTGATGGTGGCACAGCAGTGGCAATGCACTTAAGGCACTGGGCTAAGAACTTTTTGTCATCAAGGCAACCAGCAATCCTGAAGGCACCAGTAGTCTCAGGAGTGTATGCTGCATGATCAGTACTATAGTGATAAGAACCACAGCGGGCCCCTAAAGCAAGTACCTGGGACTGCACGGGGGAGTAAGGGCTCCCAGGCTCCCCACTCAAGAGGGTCTCGCTGTTCATTTTTGTCTTCAGACAAGCAATGTACCGACTACAGAAATCTTTACAGAGTTCATTAACCTTTTCCAATTCAAGAAGATGAATACGCAGGACCTGGATTGCTTTCACCATCTAGAGGTAGAGAAAATAAGGACTGTTAGGTGAGAAATAATGTGCCCATTATCAGAAGCCACCATTGTCACACACACTGTTCTTAGTTACTATTTGGAAAGGACATCAGTGCCAGTAACAGAAGTGGAGCAGTGTTAGCAATTATACAAAGTGTCCCAGCACTCTGGTGCCTCTGCCCCAGCCCAGCTGCACCTGTGCCAGACACAGGAACAAGGTGCCTCCTTCACCATGGCCGTGCTGGGAACGTGGCTCAAGGCTTGCAGATGATGGGTTACAGCCTTGCTCTACCCCATCTCAATATTCACCTACCCTAGGGGTGGTTCTCAAAGTTCAACCCACCATCTCTGCCTTTTCTGGGTCATATTGTTGGTGTCAAGGGTAAGAATTCTTTGCCTAGCTCTAGACCCCTAAGTTCTCCTCCTATTATTTCCTCTGTTGTTTAATATGAAGTCACCAAGTGTTGAGCATGGGTCTCTCTAGCAATGGGTCACCAATGCCAACAGTGCCATGTCACTGGAACCCCTTGTTGTGAACAAGGCCCAGTCCCTTAGCCACAGGCTCGCATATGAAGTCACCTACATTGTTAATGCTGTTCTCAGACAGTACAAGAGCTACAGACATGAGCTCTGCTAGATCCTGTGCTTAGATGAGGAGGGGCTGGGGCAGCCTGTAGAGGACACCTGTCCCCTCGACTGAGTTAGGCCAGGGATGGGCCAGGACCCAAAGCACTTCTGCTCCTTACTCAAATGACAGGCACTTCAGAGCCCATGAGGCACAGTCAAACACAGCCCACCTGTGAGACCTCTCAGGTGGTCAAGACTGAACACATGACGAGATCAAAAGCAGCAGTGCTAAGGCCAGTGCAATTTACCCAAGGATGATGAAGCCTGCTGAAGGCCCGGGCCTCCAGGCACTCCCAAAACCCAGAGAACACACCTTGCTGTGGTGCTCTGAGCTCCTCTGGATCTGGGAGAGGGTCAGACTGGAGGGGCAGACAGTGGGGGTGCCCTGACAAGGATGCTGCACTGCCTGTGTCCCTGAGACCCTGTCATGGGGTCGGACAGGAAAAAACGTACAGCAGCTGGTGTTAGCACCAGGAGGGAGCTGATTTGCAGGTGACGACTCTTTCGAGCCCGTTTCTAAGATTAGACCTGCACCCACAACACAAGGGGAACAGACACCCTGTAGGAGCAGCCTGCCCCAGGAAGTCTTTATAGACACCCATGAGAGGACTGAGCCCCCACCTCAGAGGAAACAGATCAGTTAGACTGTTGAAGGGAAAACTAGCTAGAATGTAGAAGACTAGGAAGGTAAACTGCACGAGCAGGGTCATAAAAAGTCAGGCAGGCAGGCAGGCGGGCGGGCGGGTGGGCGGGCGGGCAGGCGGGCAAGCATGGGCTTTACTCACTAGGTTGTCGGTTTCCGGATCTTCACAGAAGAACGGCTTCCCATCCTTCTCCTGCTTCCTGACAAAGTTCTCAATGTCCACATCAAAGCTGGCGGACGTTGTGCCTTCCGAGCCCTGTGTGGACTGCTCACATTTCTCAAACAACAAGGCAAGCAATGGAAATAGTGGATGCCTGTGGGGAAAGACAGCAAGTGTGCCACATCTCTCCAGGGAGGCCTCAGGATGTGTGCACCAATGACCCTCTACCCTCTTTCAGATAGAGATCCATTAAACAGGCCAGGCTGGCTTTTAACTCTAGGCTCTCCTGCCTCAGCCTCCAAGTACTGAAGTCACAGGTATGCATTTTTTCTGGCCTGTATGAATGATTTTTAAACAGCTAGATTCTTGTTTTCGTAAGTTCTTTTTAATTTTTACTCCATGTATGTGCACTACGGAGGTTAGAAGAGGACATCAGATCTCCTGGGAACTAAAGCTGGGTCCTCTGGAAGAGAAGCCATGTTCTCTCCCCCTGAGCAATCTCTTAACCCATTTCTTTATATGGCATGGCTACATGACTATTTTAAGTGGAAGTGTTTCACATAAAATACTTTTTATTTTTTGGTTCTTTTGTTTGTTTTTTGTTTTTCAAGGCAAGGTTTCTCTGTATAATAGTCCTGGCTGCCCTGGAACTCCCTCTGTAGACCAGGTTGACCTCAGACTCACAGAGATCCGCCTGTCTCTGCCTCCTGATTACTGGAACTAAAGGCCTGTGCCACCACCACCCAGCAAAATATTTTTGATCGGGTTAATTTTAACTTAAATGAACTCCTGATCACTATTTTCTTCTTGTTATTGGTTGGCTGTTTATTTTATGACAGAGGGTCTCAGCAGAGTCCTTGCTGGCCTTGATTCACACTCCTCTTGCCCCAGCTTTCCAAGGTGCGGGATTACAGCATGTACCACCAGGACTGTATTTCAATTGCTTTCTGTGAACTAGCCAACAATAAAATGGACTATTCTTGGCGCTTAGATCCTTTTATGTGTGTCTTAGTCACAGCATCACCCCAAGCCCTCTTTTTCTCCCTTGGGTGCATGCTGGAATCCCTAGACCCAGCAGGGGTCATCATTGTCAAATTTTCTCTTGGTGTTATGTATAGGCAATTACACAAAACGCAGGCCTTCTGAGAAGGGCTTCCTCCATCAGCATAAGGCAGCTGGGATTCACGCAAGACACCGCATGCAGCCACATTCCTTCCTTTCATTGCAGAGTGTCACACACTGCACGGACTCACCCCTGTCTGAGAAACACATACGCTGCTGCTTCTAGTCTGACAACCATGAGCAAGGCTTCTAACATACTGTGAGCAGCTAGATCTGCATCTCCACGCCCCTTCACACTGACAGCTGAACCGAGAAGGCATGGCCGGGTGGAGGCACCTTTAATCCTAGCAGCTGGCAGGCACAGACAGGCGGGTCTCTGTGAGTTCAAGGCCAGCTCCATCTACAAAGTGAGTTCCAGGACAGGGCTATAAAGAGAGACCCCATCTCAAGAAAAAAAAAAAAAAAAAAAAAAAGGATGAAGCAGCTCAAATAGATAATTATACACAGTGAAATATTCTTCAGTCTCAAAAAAGGAACAAAGCCCCAGCAGATTCCATATTACAGTTTCACGGCTTAAAACATTTTGTGAGAGAATCCAGGAAAGAAAAGATTTCAAGGAGTTATTACATAACTGAAGTGAGTTCTCACTTAGATGCCCAGGGTAGCTGAGGTCCAGACAGCAGGACATGACCTCATTCAGGAGATACCTGGGTAGCTGAGGTCTACAGAGCAAAATGACAATTTCTAGAGCTGCATATGTGGAGGTCAGAGGACAATTTTGTAGACTTCTCTCCACTTTCTGTGGGTTCCAGAAATCAAACTCAGGTCATTATTTTACATGACAAGTGTTTTCCTTCCCAGCCCATCTCAAGACCCCTTTCCCTTTTAGAGTCTTGTTATGTAACCCAGACTAGCCTGCAACTGGCTTTGGATTCTCTGTCTCCAGTGCTGATATTCCAAGTGTGCACCGCCATGCCTGGCCTGAAGAATTTCCCGAAAGGTTACCCAAAGCATAGATTCATGTTATAAACCTTTTCTTTTATTATTAGAGGTAACATCTCAATCTGAAAAGGTTTCCCCAGTAGCTGCAATATCCCGATGGTTCCTCCCAGCTCAGTCTAGACCCCAGTCCTAGGGTGCACTTCACGTTTGCATTCTCCCGGTCCTCTGAAAACCACAAACTCCACACCCGGGCACTACCTATAAATGGCCTGCTTGTCAGCATCCATTGGGGTCTGAGACTCGATGGGAGGAGGACTCACTCCTTCTGCATCCGGGTCAGAGCAGTTGGGATCTTGCTCTGTTTTTAACTCTGTTACCACCTGCATCTGTAAAGGAGAAAATTTGTTACAAAAGACAAAATGTAAAGTGCTACTGCAGCTGGAAGATTATATAATTGCCAATAACAACACAAAGAACACTAGCAGGAAAACTCCTTTCAATCTCTCAAGTTCCACCAGCAGGCAACATAGAGGCCAAATTTCTAACTCACTAAGAAGTGAGACGATGCCAGGTGGTGGCAGCCACACCTTTAAATCTAGTACTCAGGAAGGAGAGGCAGGCAGATCTCTGAGTTTGAGGCCAGCCTGGTCTACAGAGAGAGTTCCAGGACAGCCAGGGTTACACAGAGAAATGCCTTTAATCCAGCACTCAGGAGGCAGGGGCAGGAGAATCTGGACTACAAAGCACATGCCAGGACAGCCAGGAGCATTAGACAGAGAAACCCTGTCCTCAAAAAACCACACATACAACAACAAAACAACAACAACAAAAAGAATTGAGAGGGTTTTTAAGCCATCACTATGACTCATTGACAGAAACTGCACAGCTCCCGATCAGTTAACTCAGTAGGAGAGTGAACAGAAAGTCTGTGTTGCACAAACAACTCGAGTGCAACACTACATCTTTGTGGCAGGGCTCAAGTTCTCCCTCAGTTGCCTTACACCATTATGCAAGAACATGGTTGGGAGTATAGCTCCTGTGCAACATCCTACCTAGATTTGATCCTCAGCACACACTCACATGCATATAATGTTTCTGTAAGATTTTTTAATAGTGTGTGTGTGTGTGTGTGTGTGTGTGTGTGTGTGTGTGTGTGTGTGCATATGCCCATGGAGGCCAAAAGAGGGCATCAGATCCCCTGGAGTTGGAGTTATAGGTGGTTATAAACCATATAATGTAGGTTGTGGGAACAAACTCCAGCCCTCTGCAAGAACAGCATGAGTTCCTAACTGGTGAGCCATCTCTCTGACCCCCACATGGTTTTTCACAAAGGTCACTTTATTTAGAAAGTAAAGAGCAAGAGTGTTTACTAGGGTTGTAATATTTCCACTGTATTAAACCAGTTCTGTATCTGTCACTCAGGTAAAATCTGTTTGGGTACTTAATAAAATGCTGATTACGCCTCCCTTGAAACTTACTGTTGTAGCTTCAAACTGAGCCACCCTGCCTCAGCTCATCCTGTGGGAGCACCAGCCAAGTATGGCCCGACCCCTACCCCCACAGAGATCTGCTGCCTCTGACTCCTGAGTGCTAAGATTAAAGGTGTGCACCACCGTTCGGCATTATAAAAATTTTTCTTTAAAAAATAGTAAAGCATAAATACAGTAGACACATATTAAATTTTAAACTACAATAAAAGAAAAGGTGCTATACATACTCAGTAGATTTTTACTCACTCCTAAAGATAAATGAAGTTATGACATTTACAAGAAAATGGATGTAACCTGAAATCACTATGCGGAGTCAAATAAATGAGACTTAGACAAATAACTCTAATTTTCTCTCACACAGGAAACCTAGATAAAACTTACACACATACATGTGTGTGTGGAATAATGACACCGGGAAGGGAACCATGAGAAGGGAAGAACATATTTCAAAGGAAGAAGCAAGTGGAATAGACTTTAAACAATAGACATGGAAGTTTTAAGCAGTCTGTTGGCCAACAGGCTGGGGCACAATGGATGGTAAGTATGGTCAGGGTATTCATATGACAGTGTCATAGCAAAACACATTGTTTTGTAAAATTAATACACAGTAATAAAATTAGTTCATCTCTATCCTCAAAAAAAATAATAATAAAGCAACTAGCCAGGCATGATGGCTCACATCTTTAATACCAGCACTTAGGGGACAGAGGAGTAGCTGGAGTTTCTTGTCCCACCAGGTCCTGCTGCCCTTCAGCCTCAAATGAACACACAGATGCTATATTAATTATAAAACATGTTGGCTGATGGCTAGGGCTTCTTATTGGCTAGCTCTGTCTTAATATTTCTATTAATCTATGTGTTTCCACATGGTCTTGGCTTACTGGAAAATGCCCGGACCTGTTACTCCTTTCATGGCTACATGGCATCTCTTCACAGTCTGTCTCTGCCCACCTTTTCCAGAATTCTCCTCATCTCTTAGTCCCACCTATCTCCCTGCCTCTATTGACCAAACAGTTTTATTTATCAACCAATAAGAGAAACATGTATGCAGAAGAACATCCCCCACCACAGAGGCAGGTAAATCACTGTGAGTTCAAGGCTGGCCTGGTCTACGTAGTGAGCTCCAGGCAAACCAGGAATATATAATTTAAATCTGTCTCAGACAAACTAACTAACTAAACTAAGCAATGAAAGCCTAACCAAACACAATCCTCTTAAAGGTTATCTGATTGCATGTATAAAAAGGTATTACAAGACTATTTGAGTCTTCTTTTAAATGACTCTGGAGGAGGAACCCAAGTGTTCTACCTCAGGATGTGACTGTCCACACAGGGGCCACGGAATGTCCCTGAAAGAGCATCAGGCCCGGCCTTCTACAGGAGGCTGGCACTGCTCCTTGTGGAGTGGGGTCACACAGGAGGCAGGCAGAAGGCGAGTGTGACAGAGACCACAGGACAAGCAGGAATGAGCAAGTGGGACAACACAGGCAGAGCCCAAGTGAGTCATGTGACGCCAGGTGGCCTGAGAGTCCATGGGGCATGCCAGCACAGAGCTAGGGCCGATTGGACCTTGCCTGACACCTACAGGAGCCACGTCAGGGCGGGGGGATTGTATTATTAGATTTGCATTTTCAGAAAAAAAGAAGGACCACTCAGAGCTGGCTGTGGTGGCATCCCTATAATCTCAGTCCTCAGGAGGGAGGCAGGACGATCAGGAGTTAAAGGAAGGTCTGAGGCTAGCCTGGGTATGCTACAAGAGACCCTGTCTCAGGACAAAACAAAGGAAGTGAGGAAGGAAGAGCAAGAGGAGGAAGAAAGGGAGAGAGGGGCGGGGCAGGGGAAGGGGGAGCAGAAGGGATGAAAAAAGAAAAAAGAAAAAAGCCTAAGGCAGATTCAAAACAGCCAAAACAAATGGCTGCAACCAGACAAAACTGGTCATCAAGGAAAGGAGACAGAGCTCGCTTTAGCTCCCAGCCACCTTGACTCTCCCACCCCCACCTCCCCAGGCTAGGGGAAAGAGGCAGGTGGTTCACAGGAAGAGCTAAGAGCACCCGGGGAGCACTCAGCAGGGACCCCAGGTTTAGGGGGGCCAGCGCCTCAGCTGAGCTTCTCTTCAGCTGCTGTGGGTGCACTTGTCACACCTGTAAGGACACTAGACAGACAGTCTCTGTGAGAGAACAATCAGAAGTACCCTCACCATAACACAACCGCCCAAGCACACAAGGTAGACCAGTCTAGAGTGAAACTCAACTAAGGGCATTACTGGGACAGTGCCACCCAATGCTCACCACCGGAGAGATAAAACTGCAGGACTCCCATCATTTTATTTTGGTTTACTTATATTTTTAAAATTACATGTATATGTGCTGGTGGGAAGGTATATACATGCATGAGTACAGGTGCCCTTGAGGTCCAAAAGAGAACACTGGAGACGCTGGAACTAGAGTTACAGGCAGTTGTAAGCTGCCAGGGGTTCTGGAAACTGAACTCAGATGCTCTGTAAGTGAAGTATACAATCCTTTTTTTTTTTTTTTTTTTTTTTTCGGTTTTTACGAGACAGGGCTTCTCTGTATTGTTTTGGAGGCTGTCCGTCCAGCCCGGCCTCGAACTCACAGAGACCCGCCTGCCTCTGCCTCCCGAGTGCTGGGATTAAAGGCGTGCGCCACCACTGCCCAGTGAAGTATTCATTCCATCTTAATGCTGTGCCCTCTCTCCAGACCCAGGATTCCCTACTGGTAATCTCATACTCAGGAGGCTGAGGCAGCTCTGTCACAAGTTCAAGGATAGACTGGCTTATAGCATAAGACCCTGTCGTCATCTGTATACAACAGCAAACAAACATTAAAAAACAAAAAATCAGAGCGAGGCAATGATGTACACTTGTGTCCCAGCACTTAGGACACCAAGGCAGTTGGATTGTGAGTTCAAGGCCAGTCTAGATTATGAACAAAGACTCTGCCTCAAAACCTCTAGAACACCCAGCTTAAGGGGAGCAACAGTGAGGTGCTTGTCAAGCGTGACCCCTGAGCTCAACCACCAGTGGTGTAGCAGACAAACACACATCCAACTTTTCTTTCCCCTTTTTCTTCCCTGTGCTAGAGATTAACCCAAATGCTTCACAAACGCTAGGCAAGTATCCAGTTTTGGTTTTTTGTTTCTCTGTGTAGCCTTGGCTGTCCTGGAACTCTGCAGAGCAGACTGGTCCCGAACCCTGAGATTTCCCCTGCCTCTGCCTCAGTACCCATGCATCCGTGCACAATACAATACTCTAAAACTGGTTTGGTGGCTGGGCAGGAGGAGGTGTCACTTAGGTGCTAGCATGAGCCATTAATAGCTCTGATCTCTGATATGTGATGTATGCCTAATACATTTAAAGGAGGACGTGTGTGTGGGCTCATGGAAACTGAACAGTCACAGAGAGCGCCGTCCCCATTTAGAGTTGGGTCGCTTGGCAGTGATCAGGATGCAGAACCAAAGTCAAAGCCCTTACTTGCTGTCCATCTTGATAGCTGTCTATACTTAACGTCTGTGTAGCCATCATGGTTGATGACAGTTCACTTCAGATATCAGATCATCTTGAGTCAGAATCGGATGGTGTCTAGGAAAATAAAAGCAGAAGAACGCCGGTTAACACTTCCTTGGCATTTCTTGTCTTTGATCCCACAGCATCATGTAATTTCTAAAAGCTGCATATTTTTATACAGAGAGGGACTCGAAGCCAAATCCCCTTTGGCAGCACCACACTCACTCAGCAGTCACTCAGCTTACCGTGCTGGGCCCCAACCTGCTACACAGTCAGTCAACCTCATTCTATCTCCTAACAAGGAGCCAGTACGTACTGCCACATACAGGACACGGGTAGTGCGTGGGACACCCGGAGCACACGTGTTAGCCTAGAGAGGCCCGGCCTTCCTTGACTACATGACAGTGGTGGGCAGAGTAGGAGACTAGCAGGAGAGACGCCAAGGATACAACAGGATAGGAGCATGAGGAGAAAAGGGGGTGTGGGGGTGGTCCCCAGGATGCGTGGGCAGACAGACCTCCCCAGGAAAGGGTCATCTGAGAAAGGTTCAATAACCTGGAGACTGGGGAGAAAAGAAAGAAACAGCCAGTGCAAAAGGAAAATAATGTGCAGATGGCACTCTGACGTATGTGTGTGCAGCACAAATAAGTAAGCAATGGTCGTTCACAGAAACCCTCAAAATAATGTTGCTGAGCTGGAATGATGAGCAGGAATCGATAAGCATGGGGAATGGAGGGGGATGTTGCAGCAGCATGATCAGCCCCAGCTGGCCCAGACCGGCATGCAGGAGCTTGCCTAGATAGTCACTCCAAGAGCAAGGGCAGGTACATCACTTGTTCTGCACTAGCGGAACCAACTAAGGGCTGGCCACCAAGGGAAGTACAATTACACTCTAGACTGTACAAAACAGAAGCACACACAGCTGGAGCAGGCAAGCCAAAGGCAGGAATGAGCAGCATGTCCTGACAAAGCTCAAAAGGGTGCCTATCCCACACCAACAGTGTAGTGGCAGCAATAAATGGGCCACCGTCTGATCACATGATAGTCCCTGGGGATTCTCAGACGATGCCCACTTTATATCTTAAAAGTCAGAATAACGGGACCAAGGCCACAGAGCTGACCAAAAGGTGAGCTAGACTCACCTCAGCATCATCATTCTGAGGCTATGTCAGGTACCAGAGCTTTCCACAGGCCCAGGAGCTAGCACATGGAGAAGGAGCTAATATGAATGTTCACTAGATGCTATGGGGACAAATGGGGTATAGACTCAAACTACTGACAAACACTGGCAAGTCAATGTCAGGAGTGATAAGGTATATGGTTGGGATAGAAGATGACTAGGGGTAAGTAAAGCACCTTCGAGGAGAGGTCTGACCAGTGAGGTAGTACTAGGCCACCTGCCACCCTTGTACAGAAGGAAGCCAACAGACAAGATGGCTGAACAGAGTGGAGAAGATGGTAGGGATGGTAGGGATGCGTCTGATCAGTTGAGTTTGTGGCCACAGTGAGGACAACAAGTCAGTGTAGAGAAACCCACAGCAGGTAGGAGCAGTGGGGAACTCATGCTCTGACCACACACACAGACCAGACTGCATGGCCCAGGGGCACAGGAGCCAAGGTGGGGAGCTATGGGCACAAGAGTCAAGTGAGCCAGGGACCTGCAGGTGGACTAAGGGAGCAGGGATGGGTCCAAGCTTCCCACCTGAGCAGCTGGAACAGAGCCGCAGGTCCCGAGATGAGCAAACAGCTAAGAACAGCTCCATGGCGTGGGAGCGAAACAAGGCAGGACGTCTCAGGATGCAGACGCGTCTCAGATACCTTCTCGGACACTGAGCAGAGGAGCCTGGCTGGAATCACTTGGTCCTCATCAGGGCACAGTGGGTACGCATGGAGACAGATGAGCTGAGTCCTCCACAAGACATGCCCCACTCTAGCCCAGCACCTGAACAAGGACCAGATTTAGAAATAGGGTCTTACAGATGGAATGACACTAAGGGTCTTGAGATGAAATGCCTCTGGACTTGAGATGGAGCAAAACTGATTGTGCAAGAGAGGGGAAGCTCTGAGACACACACAGAGGCTCACCATGGGAAGATGGAGGCACACTCTGCAGGAATGCACCCTTAAGCCCAGGAAGCTTAAGCAGGGTCACCAGAAGCTGGCAGAGGCAAGGACAGACCCCCTAGAGCCCTCAGAGTGAGTGTAGCCCTGTCTACACCTTGATCATGAATTTCCAGAGCCATGAGAAAACCCATTTCTAGGGGGTGGTAGGGGTTAAATACAGGTCCTTACACATTAGTATACCCAGTTTGTGGTAATTTGGCACAGCAGGCCTGGTGAACTTACACAAAAATGCACCATGTAATGCCAAGAGACTGGAGGGAACCAAAAGGAAGACAGAAGACACTGTGCTAGGAGATGGTCTGGAGGGAGAGGGAAAGAGGACACAGCGCGACATGAGAAACAGACCGTCTCAGGCTGCAGACGCGGCTCACATCCTTCTCAGACACTGAGCAGAGGAGCCTGGCTGGAATCACTTGGTCCTCATCAGGGCACAGCAGGCACGCAGGGAGAGCTGCTTACACTACATAACAGGGAGCCATGGTGGGGAGTACCAACCATGTTAAGGACTTCATCAGGATCAGGAAGAGAGGACTGAGTCAGCAGCTGGTCAACAGAAGGCCTGTGGGGGCGGGTGGGGGGTGGGGCAAAACAAGAACCATGGCCCCAAACTCCACCATCAGGCGTGACTGATGGTACTGGCACAGTACACTCCTTAGAGTGCATGGAGAAAACTAAGTTAAATACTTTTTTCCTCGCTTTTCTTTTTTTGGAGGCAGGGTCTCACTTTGTAGCCCTGGCTATCCTAGAATTCACTCTGTAGACCAGGCTGCCTCTGGCTCCCAACTGCAGGGATTAAAGCCATGCCCCACACACCATGCCTGGACTTTGAGTTAAAATCTTTAAAACCCTGTTAAGTCTGCTAAATCTGGGTGCTCCACCTCACCCAAGACCCCACTGTGGACAGAGACCCACACACCTACAATTTGTTGCAGAGCATCTCCCAATGGCCTTTGCGGTGATTAAAGACTGGCTCTCCTCCAAATCCTGACTTCTCTTCAGTTTGGCTTCTCCCTGCCCTTCCACTCTGAGCCAGCCCAGCCCAGCTCCCTCAGACTTCCATCTCCACGTGGCTGCCAGAGTCCAGATCCGGCTTGTTGCAAGCCGTTCTCCAGGCTTCTAAAATGCGAATGTGGTCATGTGACTCCCTTCGTAAGGTTGTCTCTAGCCAAGCCACCTCCATCACACTTCCCTACCACCAAGATCATTTCCGTGTCCTCAAGCCAACCACCTTGTCTCCCTTCGCCTGCAGCCACTCCCTCCCACCACAGGTCCTACCCCTCACTAGAAGCCCTGCCACCACCCTCTCTCCCCTTCTCTATGCATAGCTAGCTGTGAGTACTCATCACCCATCCCGCCTTCCTCCTGGGTCTTGCCTAGGGAACAAGAAGCCCCACAGAGAGCCTGGGAAATGACGATCTTCAAACATCAGTAAACTGGAGGTATAAGTCTCTAAAGGTCTGAGATGCTTAAGATATAAAAGTGTTTTTCAAAGGTTAATTTAATTGTTTTAGTGTATGTATGTGTGCCTGTATAAGTTTATGTGCACCATGTAGCTAGAGACAGGGTCTCTCTACATAGCCTGGCTGTCTGGAATTCATGTAGACCAGACTGGCTTAGAATTCAGAGATCTGCTTGACTTTGCCTCGGAATACTGGGATTAAGGGTTTTCACCACCACACCCAGCCTCTTAGAAAAGTGTTTTAAACAATTTGCATTCAAACAATAGCTAAACTAAGGAGTCATTGACCTCCCTTACATTGATAACCTCCTTCCTTCTCTGGCCATGCTGAGAGGAGAGGAACTCTGCTGTGAATGCCACTGAGGCGTATCTTCCAGGGTACCAAATCTAGAATCCAACAGTATGTCCACAGTTCTACATCAAAACCAGGGCAGTCTAGAAGTTAGAAGTGACTGTGTCCCAGACTCAATGGCTGGTCCTGTACTGCTCCAGACAGCTCTCAGAGAACACCTCCCATGCACACACCTGGAGGAAAAGGGATACACAACAAAGGTGCCAGTCTGCTGGGAGACAGTTTTCCCCCTGAGGTAGCTTCCTAGGCAAATCAAAAGAGAATGGCCAACTAATACATCTGGGAAGCCAGGATCACTGTAACAACCCAGAGATTTAGTGTCTCCATGCCCATGTTCCAGAACTGTGGAATCTCCCAAAGCAAACCTGCCCACAGTCCCAGAGCACAGCACGTGTGCCTCTGATGGCACTCAGTGACACATCACTGAGTCTCACGCAGTCTCTCCCTCAGTGAGGAGACTGGGCCAGGGTTCAGTACCTACACACACTCCAGTCTCATAACCTTGTAGCACCTTTCCCGAGGCATCTGCCTTTTATCACGTCACGCTGGGGAATCAGGATATGGGCGATCAGAGTGACCAAGAGACCTCTCTCCTATCTGAACCCATGCATGCGTACTTACACACATTATGTCCTTTCCTACTAGTCTAGGGACAGAGGGATGTTCAGTTGCAAAACAGTAGTGACAGGCATCCTAAGCCAGTTGAATGACTCTGTCAAGCCACAGTTCAGCTCTGCAATCACTCTTAACTCTTCCAAGAACAGGATGGTCACTTCCATAAACTCTTGGTCACAAAGCATGCCTGACTGACAGGCCCTGCAGGAGCATCTACAGAGAGCTCCCTGGAGCAACCAAGGGACTGGCAGACTCAAGCATCTATCTTTGTGCTAATGTAGGTGAAGGCTGAATATGCTGGAGGCTTTTTTGTTTGTTTTTGTTATTTTAGAGCAGGGAGGTTCCAGTATGGCAAGAGATACTGAGAGCCGGGCTTCCCAGTGACAGAGAACAGAGGTGGGCTCAAGGAACTCTTTAGTGCTGGGGAAATGGAAATGGAAATGTTGGTGTGAACATACCATTTTACTACAGAGAAATACAGAAGTAGATACCCATGTGTTTTATATACATGTCCTAGGAAGACCCACATATATTTGTTCCATTCACTGAAAGGGACACAGTACCCACAGCAATGAGCACTTATCAGGACCCTAAGATGAGCCTAGAACTTGAGCTCAAAAGCTTAGGGGGACTACACAAGTTTGCAGGAGCTGCCCTAGACTGGATGGAATTGAAGTGAGAGGCTGTGGGCCACTCGTCCTAACTCTGACTCCTCTGGCTTGCCTTCTTAAGCAGGGCTCTTACTCTATACTACAGCTGTCTCTACACTCCTGCCTTTAACAAGAAACCCTGAACTGCTGGCCTCTGATACCTAAACACATAACATCTCATTAAACCCACCATCCCCAGGAGGTGTCGGTGACCCTGGCCTGCCCTTAGCAAGAACCCTGTCAGATCAGGCTGGTCACAGCCAGGGGCTGGGGTGAAGCTCCCACCAGAACACAAGGGTCTGGTGGTTTAGCTTAGTGGTAGAACACAGGCTTACAAGTCTGTGAGCATGCTTACAAGTTTTGCATGCTTGAGTCCCAGGATTCAGTCCCCAGAATCAAAACCAAACTAAACCCAAAAGCAGTGTGAATGAATGAGTTTGCAGCAGGGAGGGAGTGGCACAGGCAGAGGGTGCAGCCTGCATGCCCTTCACTGCACCCTTCATTCACTCTGCATTTTTACTATGGGGGAGGTGTCCCAAGTGCAGGGATGGATCAGTAAACTAAGTCTACCACACAGAAATCACTTTATAACAACTGTTGTAATAGACTTGTGAGTGACTTAGGGAGGCAGGGGTATTTAAATACCTAGCCAACCACCCAGAGAGCACAGGATCCTTTGTTTTCCTCTTTCTCTCTTTTTTGTAAGATTTATTTATTATGTATGCAGTGTTCTGTCTACATGTACACCTGCACACCAGAAGAGGGCACCAGATCCCCTTACACATGGCTGTGAGCCACCATGGGGTTGTTGGGAATTGAACTCATGACCTCTAGAAAAGCAGCCAGTGCTCTAAGCTGCTATCTCTCCAGCTCCGAAGAACTCATCTTAGGCTAGAAGGATGACCCCCTTGATTTTATAGAGAATGAATGCTCCTATCTTCACTGTGGCTAGAGAAAAAATGCCTGACACACTTCCCTAATGCTGGGATTAAAGGTGTGTTATAACTCTCTTTTAGACTGATTCTCTATTGTGTAGATCTGCGTGGCCTTGGACTCACCGAGATCCGTCTATCTCTTACTCCTGAGTTCTAGGATTAAAGGTGTGTACCTCCACCTCCAAGCTTCTGACTGCTGGGATGAAAGTGTGTGCCTGGCTTCTATGGCTTGTAGCTGACTTGGTTTTCTGAATCCTCAGGCAAACTTTAATAAATCATAAATAATATATCACCACAAAGGCGGAGGAGGAACAAATGATGTACCTAAAAGACTCATCTCTTTGTCATCAAGCCACCCTAGCCCCCAAGCTGAGAACCCAAACATCATGGACATGTAGGTTGTTTCCTTACGACTTTCCAACTCTAGCCTGCACAAAGCATGCGTATGACCAAACAGTTGTTTTATGCCACTAAGGGTTACTAGGTTTATACCAGGAATAACCTGCTACTTTTGAAATGGGTAAAGGTCGTGGTCTAGGAAACGTATCCATGGTTAAGCAGCTCCCTGAGGTCACTCTATCCAGCTACAAGGTCCTTCAGTTTCTTCTGCTATGCAATAATATAGACTTCACATGGAAACCAGGAAAGTATTCTGTAACTTGATCAACTCTAGTGCCTGATAAGTTTCATCAACTCATATGATGCACCATGGTGTTTTTTAAGCTGAATCAGCTAGACAGTTTAGAAGGTGTTTGAGTGGAGAAACGTGGGAAATCTGGGAGAGGTTTGGACATGAAGTTTCCTTCTCTAAAAGACCATGTGTTTGATCCTTGGCTGGGTGATGGAGCACTAAGTTCATCAATGACTAGTGTACTGACTTCACAGTGAATGGGCTATAAAAAGGTGGGGCCTTGTTGGAGGAGTAGGGCCTTGTTGGAGAAGTGCCTACTGGCATGCCTTTAAATGGTTTAGCTGGC
Organism: Mesocricetus auratus; assembly: GCF_017639785.1. NCBI lineage: Eukaryota > Metazoa > Chordata > Mammalia > Rodentia > Cricetidae > Mesocricetus > Mesocricetus auratus. The sequence continues at coordinate 7,686,960 of NW_024429208.1, read as the reverse complement.
CTGATCCTTTCCTGCCTCTCTGCTTACTGGTTGCCATGAGATGAGCAGGTATCCTTTGCCAAGGCCGACCATGCTTGTGTTGCCATTGGCCTAAAGGCAATGGGTAGTCAATGATAGACTGAAACCTCTGAGTCTGTGAGTCAAAATACATCCTTCCTCTTGTTACGTGTGTATGGTGGGTTCGCTTCTGCAGTGATGAAAATCCTGACACAGAGAACTGACGCCAAGAAGCCGGTGCAGTTTAATGGGACTACCTCACCGTGTGGTTCATAAGCCTGATCTTGGGTAACCTGTTTGTGGGAAGAATTTGGAAAAGCTTGAAGATGAGGGTTAGAAACCCTTGACTGCTTCAGGCAGGGTCTCAGAGGGAGCCTGAAAGGCCAGAAGGCTGACAGGAATGTGGAAAGTAAATATTGTGTGCTTTCAAGGTGTCTAATGGAAATGAGAATTCCATTGAGAGTGGGACTAGAGGCCATTTGTGTACATTCTGGCAAAGAACTTGCCTACATCTTGTCTATGATGAATTGTGTAGAGCTGAATTGAAAGCAGATGGCCTAATTAACTTTGTCGAAGAAACTCCCAGTCTGTGATGTACTTATTGATGGGTACTTTTAGACAAATTTACAGTAAAAATAGTGACCAAAAAGCAATGAGAAAGATTTAGAAAAAACAGCTTAGACACAAAAGGAGCTCATTTAGAATTACAGACAACCCAGGCGTTGGTGGAGCACACCTTTAATCCCAGCACTCGGGAGGCAGAGGCAGGCGGATGTGAGTTGGAGGCCAGCCTGGTCTATAAAGTGAGTTCCAGGACAGCCTTCAAAACAGTACAGAGAAACCCTGTCTCAAAAAACCAAGGGGAAAAAAAAAAAAAAGAATTACAGACAAGGCTGGGCAGTGGTGGCACACACCTTTAGTCCCACACTCGGGAGGCAAAGGCAGATGGATCTCTGTGAGTTTGAGACCAGCCTGGTCTACAGAGTGAGTTCCAGAACAGCCTCCAAAGCCACAGAGAAACCCTGTCTCAAAAAAAAAAAAAAAAAAAAAAAAAAGAATTACAAATTACAGACAAGAACATAACTGTAGAAAAGACTAGAAACACCAGGCAGTGGTGGCACACGCCTTTAATCCCATCACTTATGAGGCAAAGGCAAGTGGATCTCTGTGAGGGTGAAGCCAGCCTGGTCTACAGAGTTCCAGGACACAGGGTTACACAGAGAAACCCTGTCTAGAATGGCTTCACTCCCAGTCTCCTCTACACAGCTGGCATCTCACTGCATGAGTCACCCCTGACCTCTGGACCAGCTGCTCTGAGCAAAGTGTGCCTCCCTTCCAGTCCTTACCACAGTTGTAATAGAACACTACTTTTGATGAGTCACTGATGAGCTCATTTCCTTCCAGGCACAAACTTTTACTGTTTCTGTTCATCCACACATCCCCAGACACTATCACAATGCTGGGTACAAACCAGAGGTCAGTTATTTAGTGATTCCTAAGTCTGTATGACATAGGAATTACCTGTTCAATTAAAATTCCATAGAACTCACTCACCTGTGCCTGCAGCTCATTCAAGATGCTCTACCCAGGTTAGCTCAGACTCTGCCTTCTGCACACACGCCCCACAGCTCCTCAAAGGCATTACCATCAAGTACACATGGTGCTCCTTTTTATTACACATGTGCTTCGCCCGCATGCACATCTGTGCACCATGTGTGTGCCTGATGCCTTCAGAAGCCACCATGTGTATGCCTGATGCCTTCAGAAGCCAATGGGGTTCACTAGTTCACAGAACTCAAGTTACAGCTGTGGGTGCTCAGAACTGAACTCAGGTCCTCTGGAAGAGCAGCCAGTGCCCTTAACCTCTGGGACATCTCCCCAGCCCCAATGTGATGTGTTCTTATTTGTCACCTTCAATCTATCTTCATAACTTTTAAAACTATTTTCCTCTAATTTATTAATCAAATTTATCAAGCACAAGATGAGATTTGTCTCTCTTTGGGTTAATTTTACTTTTCTTGCATCTTAAGCTGAAAGCTTAATCTGCTGACTTTCTTATTTCCTAGCACATATACTTGTGGATTTGGTTACTCCTGAGTAAAATCCCTGTTTTATTTTGGAGGCAAGGATGTGTAACACAGTTATTCATTTGTAAGTCAGGAAATAGCTGTAGTCATTCATTTGTTCAGAAGCACAAAACAGTTTTGTTTTTTGAGACTGAGTCTAACTGTGTAACCCTAACTGGCCTGGGACTCAACTATGTGTCTAGGTCTCAAACTCACAAGAGATCCTCTTGCCCTTGCCTGTTGAGTGCTAACATTAAAGATGTGTTCCATCTCACTGGGATAGTTTTGGAATCTCCTCTTTATTCCAAGAAATATACTGAAGAAAGAGATCCGCCTGCCTCTGCCTCCCAAGAGCTGGGATTAAAGTTTCCATATAGGGTCTTTGGGTTCCCTTTCAAAGTTCAAACCAGGCTGTGTTGCTATAGTCTCAGATGCTCATTCATGGAAGTACTTGTTCAAGTTACTTGCTTTTGAGAATGAGTCTCGTAGCTGAAGAAAACCTTGAACCCCTGATGCAGCATCCACTCCCTGGAGCTGGAATGACAGGCAGACATTACCAAATCTGGCCTCTCTGACCTATTTTAGGAGAGGGGTCAGTTTTTTTCTTTTTTTCTTTCAAGACAGGGTTTCTCTGTATAATAGTCCTAGCTGTCCTAGAACTCGCTCTGTGGACCAGGCTGGCCTCAAACTCACAGAGATCCACCTGCCTCTGCCTTCTAGCTGAGAGGTCTGTTTTATTCAACAAGTTTTCAATATGCAGTCCAGGCTAGCCTTGAACTCACAACAATTCTCCTGATCTATCTCTTAAATGCTGGTATTACAAGTGTGGTGCACTACACCTGGTTAGGATTTACTTTTCTGAAACCTGATGTTTTCTTTTTATCCTAACACACTGCTAATTTTGTTAAGAGTTTATGTGACAAAGACAAACCTACATTTTGTTTATTAGGCACAAATTTTTGTCCATGCTTATTGGTTCATTTGTCATATTGCTTAAATCCTCTGTATCAGCAGTTCTCAACTGAAGAAAGACAATGTTGGCACCCAGGTGACATCTGGCAATGCCCAGAGACATGTCTGATGTTGAAGCATGTGACATTCTGACACAGTGATCTGGCTCATGTCCTGCCTGACATTCTCACTTTTAGTAACTTCTTGGTCACTGAGTTGCTGGGAGTCACAAGGAATGCCCCCCCCCAGATCTGTTTGTCTTCATTGAGTGTGTGTGTGTGTGTGTGTGTGTGTGTGTGTGTGTGTGTGTGTGTGGCTATGCACATGTATGCAGTCGCTTGTTAGTTTAGTTGCTATAACCAATCTCAGTAAGGATAATACATACGAAGTTTAACATTAATAATTAATCCTTTCAGTGACATGTAGTGGCCCTTGCAGAGTTTATCTTGCCTGGCAGTTGCTCCGGATAGGCTGAGTTTTCTACCCTATCTACTTGCCAGTCTGAGATGCCTTATACAGCCAGATCATTTGGCTAGAAGTCACTTTTCTGCTCAGTCTGGAGCTTTATCAGATGAAAGATTGAGCCCTTCCAAACTAACTGTGTGGTTCCTGATATTTTGGGTTTGTGTCGACTGGTTTTGTTTTTCGATTCTCCTTTGTAAAGGTTTTTTTCTGTTCAGTCATCCTATATGTGTAGTATGCTCCCCGTCCTCACCTAGCTTCAGTTGTCAGGTGGTTATTTTCATACTACAATACCTAAGTCAACAGTAATTATCTATCACTGTTGCTTTCCTTAACAACCCTGCATTAACAGTTACACATAAACATGTTTACAAGCCAGGTGTGCAGGTGCTCACCTGCAGTCCAGCAGCCCAAGAAGCTGCTTCAGGAAAATCCCTTTATAGCCCAGGAGTTCAAGGTGAGCTAAAGTGCATACTACTCTTCCAGAGGACAGGGTTTACTTCCCTGAACTTACATGGGCATTCACAATCATGTGTGACTCCACTTCCAGGGCATCCAGTGCCCTCTTCTGGCCTCCACAGACCCCAGACACACGTGGTGCACATACATACATACTGGCAAAAACACTCACACATTTTAAAAATATCCACTAAAGCTAAGTGGTGGTGGCACATGTCTTTAATCCCGGCTAACTCCTGATCTAAATAAAGTACAGCTAACCAAAGAGAAACGTCTCTCTCTTTCTTTCATTTATTTGTTTATTTGGAGAGAGGTAGAGTTTCTCTGTGTAGCCCTGAATATCCCAGAATACTCCTCTTAACCCCCCCTAAAATGTTTACCAACTCAGTTAGTGATGTCTCAAGCCACTGGATGGCCCTAGCATCCTGTGCTCCTTTCCAGCTGCCACGGCAACACAGGACAACTTTCCCAGTTCTACCCGCCGTCAGTGAGCCTCGGCAACCCTAATCCAGAAAAGCTGGGCATTCCAGGCAAGTTCAAGCCTAGAATCTGCAGACAGGAAACCCAGCACTAGAGGAGACAGACATGACAACAGAAGGATGCAGACGGCACTCGGGAGTGCTGGGCTGGCTCTTCTGTTACGAATCCTCCTGAGAACTGACGGTCTTTGTCCAAATTCAACCTGCTTTTTCATACACCTCACAGCCAGGGCATTCTAGGAACACTGGCAAAGGTCTTCAAAAGCACCCCTTCTCCAGGAGCTATTTAGGGAATTAAGCACCTAGTATAAAGTCCAGGGACTTTTGTTGTAGAAGAAGTCTCGGGTGACTGGGGCTCAGAAGTCATAAACAGCTCCAGTTCTCTTCCCCCAGCAGATACAGTCAATAAGTGACTCATTTGAAAGAGACATCTGCCAAGAAACCACTTTAGTTTTCAAACAAAGCTTGAGAAGGTGCCATTTAAAACTTAATATCCAAATAAAAATCAGATATTAAATCCTATTAAAACAAAACCTGTGCCAGGCAGTGGCACTCTTACAACCCCCTACACTCAGACAGCTCAGCCACGTGGAGGCTCAAACGAAGAATGGTGTGAGGCAAGCCTGGGCTACATACACAGCAAAAAAAACAAAATAAAACTCTACAGAATCAAACTAAAGACATAGCAAATTTCTAATAACAAAGACGTATGTATGTCAGGATACGGGTGAGTGCCGGGATGTGGGCTACAGCATGGGTGTGAGGAGATCGGCTGAGACAGTCAGTCCTCACCTTCCACTTTTTGTCTGCTGCTGCATTTGCCAGGCCAGATGGCTCACAGTTTCCAGGGATTCTCTTGTCTCTCTGCCTTCCATCCCACAGGACTGCTGGGATTTACACAAGGGCTACCACATCAGGCTTTATGTGGGTCTGAGGATCTGAGCTGGGTTCACACGAGTAGCAAACACTTTACCTGTTATCTCCTTGGCCCTAACAAAAGACATTTCACAGGTTTTAGAATGTGTTTTGATAGGCCCAGTTGGATGGGCTGTCATAGCTACTAAACTCATCATCAAAGCTTTAAGACTATGTGACTGTCTATCACTGGCATCAATACAAACTGACACACAAAACTTACATAATGTCCTTGTTATTAGATCAATGAAACTGTCCTATGAGATGGGTGCAGACTACAGCAGTGGTGATGTGTGCTTACCATGTACAGTGTCCCATGTTCAATCCCTAGCACAAAGAAAGCAAAGGAAGAAAGTGGAAAATAGGGACCTTAACTCTTCCATGCTGAGCACCCTCGCCCCAGGACAGTCCTCCCTCAGGCACTGCCAGTGCTGCCCAGAGACGTCCACAGTGCACTATAGAAAAAGGCCCAGAGACATCCACAGTGCACTATAGAAAAAGGCCCCAGACATCCACAGTGCACTATAGAAAAAGGCCCAGAGACATCCACAGTGCACTATAGAAAAAGGCTCCAGAGGGCCCATCTTCCAGCAACTGCTGCCTTTCCATTGCAGATTCCTCATCAACCAAGCTAGTACCATGTTGAGTAGATTGGAGGAAAGCCAGTTTTCAGAAGGAAAACATATAGACAGTATCAAAAACTAAATACTCAAAGGCCCTGACTCATTAGGCATAACCGTCAGATATTTAAAAAAGATAAAGAAAAAAATCTTGACACATTTTTAAATTAAATTTATTTCTTTATTGTGTGTATACAATGCCACAGCTAATGTGGGGGTAAAGGGCAACTTGCAGAAGTCAGTTCTCGTCTTCTACCTTGTGGGATTTGGGATTGAACTCAGGTTGTCAGGTTTGGTGGCAAGCACCTTTCTTTAACTGCTGAGCCATCTCTCTGGCCCAACTTTAAAATTTTAAGATAAGAAACATGTCAACATGCATAAAATTATATAATGCCAGATACAGAAGTACTTTAACAATTTATACATAAAATGTATGTATAGAAAGTAGATTCAAAAGTGGGGCAAAGAACTTAAAGAAGAAATTTCTCCAAAGAAAACACAAATGGTAAATAAACCCAGGAAAAGATGTTCAACATGCACTAGAGAAATGCAATTAAAACTACAAAAGGCCATCTCACACCCATCAGGATAACAATTAACAAACAACAACACAGCAAACTGGTGCTAGGAGTGTGGCTCAGTGGTTAGTGCTCGCCTGCTGTTCCCAAAGCTCTGGGCAACCAAACACCCAAAAGTCAGATGTTGAGAAGTTGAAAACCTGGAGGACAGCACTGCCACTGTGGACAAACGGGATAATGGTTCTTTAAAATGTAATTAACAATCTACTTCTGAGACTATATCAGAGCCTCACATAGCCACACTCATATTCATGGCCACATTAGTCACAATAGCCAAAAGTCAGAAGGAACCAAGTGTTCAGCAATGGGTAGATGAACAAAACACAGGGCATATATAGGATGGAGCTTTATTAGACTTAAAAATCTGGAAACGCTGAGGCAAGCTAAAGTATGGATGAAATTTTATTAAGTGAAATGAGCCAATCACAAAAAGATAAATGTTTTATTCCACTTATATGGGATATCTAAAATTGCCACCTTCATACACACAGAAAGTAAAATGTGGTTGCTGGGAAGAGTTTAATGTTTAAAAAGGCAGTCTGCTAGCCCAGGGGTCAGTGTGTGGAAGGGGATGTATGGGGTCCATGGCTAACAAAAGGGAGAGGATGACGAAGGCAGAAGCGGGGACTGAGAGAATGTGAGGTGGAGTTGGGTAAGGACCAGACATTGCGGCGATTACAAAGGGAGCCCACCTGACTCCTGTTGTCTTATCCTACTGAGCACACATAAAATGTCACCTGAGAAGGCTTTACTCTACCAGAGGGTGGGCCAAACAACTTATACAGGCCTTTAGGATGACAGGATTAACCTGAGCAGAAATTACCTTACACATACAGTGCACTGACAATCCACACTAATCTCTCCTCAGGAGGGAGGAAGGGCCTGTCTATAGCTTGACACATCAGGATGACACATGGATGATATCATTCCAGAGAAAGGCCCACGACAATAAAATCATCTGGGGTAGGGCTGCTCCAAATCCACTTCATGGCTCCGTAAAGCAAGAGCTCTGTCAATGAGCTACACCCCTGCCTAGTGGTTTTCAAGATTCTGAATATACTACAGCTATCCTTCCTCAACCCCACATCTCCCTGGAAAGACTTGGAATTAGAAGCTTCTCCACCCTCTTCCCATGCTCCCGAGGCATGTCCAAAGAACCACAGACCACCACAGAAACAGGACTTTTCAACCACAGGCCAGTCACCACAGACTGCCTTCTGCAGAAAGCTCCCAGAAACCATAGCTAAACAGCAGGGGCTGACAAATGGACAAGGGCTGCAGCAGGCTAAGCTACCTGGCATCCTCTCAGCCATGGAACACTTAGCAACCTTTGTGGACAGGCCTGTGGACGCTTTGCACCAAATGACGGTCCAGCCCAGAGTTTGTTCATTCTCTCGGTCTCCACCATCAACTTTTTCTATACGCAGCACACTTCACTTTATACAAGATCTGAACAGAACTTAAGACACATGGACACAACACGGCTAATCCACCCAATCTTACCTGTCAACCATTATGAGGCCACACCACCACATCAGGACATCAAGTCCCCGTTTTACTACTCAATTCCTTGTCACCTCTGCCACCAAACAACCATCTGTGTGTGGGGGGACGACAAATCATCTATCCATATTCCTAACAAAGATAGCTGAATGTACATGGGTTTCTTTTTTTTTTTTTTTTTTTTTTTTTGGTTTTACAAGACAGGGTTTCTCTGTATTGTTTTGGAGGCTGTCGGTCCAGCCCTGCCTCAAACTAACAGAGATCTCCGCCTGCTTCTGCCTCCCGAGTGGTGGGATTAAGGGCGAGCGCCATCACTGCCCGGCTGTACATGGGTTTCTAATGAGGTACCTTTAAACTAAGTATCTGAAACTTAACAAAACCAAAACCAAAAATATCTGCAGTAGCTCCCAGGTATGCTACAGCTCTTCGAGGAGGAAGACAGACAGTACGATCAGGAGATCTAGTATGGTCAGTGTGGTATGTCCACAAAGCATCTCGAGTTGTCACAGAAACCTCACCTCATTCCCAAAGGGCTTGGAGAGGTCTGCTCAGCCTGGCTGCTCGGTGAGCTAATCCAGAGCTCCGAGGAGAGCCTCTCTACTGTGGGTCGATACTTTTGATAGCCATTTCAATACGGCTGGTTCTCTGTTTGACCCTGAGAAAGTTACAGCACCCTTTGAACTTTGGCAATTTTCCCCCCTCTGAACAGTTCTAGTTTTAACAACAACCGATCAAAATCAAGCTTGTAACTGAATGTTACTACTCCTGTAGTGACTTTGTTTCCACAATTCACAATAAGGACTTTCCTAAAGTTAGGGTACAAAACCAAAGAAACCGAACTAAACGTGAAACCTGACTCACAGACTGTGGGGATCGAGCTACCCTTCCAGCCATGCTTTCTCCTCTCTTAAGTCGCCTCCACTCCCGGTGCCCTGGTGGCAAAGTTTGCCAGGAACTTCAGCAGCACCTCACACAAAGGTGGATCTTAAGACTCAACGCTCCTATAGCAGCGGGATGCAACACATGCCCCAGGCTGAGAGCATCTGCTGACTCCTGCATCACCCAGACCCCAACCTGAGCAACAAAGTGTGCTAGCATCGCGTTCCCGCCTCAGTCAAACCTTCCTCGGAGTATTTAGAGAAAGCTCATTTTTCAAATGCCAAAGACAGGAGGCCTGCACAGAGGCGGGTTCTTCCATCCTTTAGTGGAAAGCAATTACAAGTAAAACAAAACAAACAACAAACACCAGTCACTTCTGGAAGAAGCTTCCGTGGCGAGGCCGACACCTATGTCTCAGCTATCCAGAACCCCAGGCGTGAGCGCAAACGTGGGCCCCGCGGCCCGCGCTCCCGGGTGGAGTGGCGGGACCGACGGCGCAGGGCCGCGGTCGGAGGAGCCCGGAGCCCCGGGGTCGGCGGGCTCCGTCCTCCTCATCTGCACCGCTTCCCTTCGCAGGAAGACACGGAGCAGGAACAGCGGGCCGAGCGCTCCCTAAGAAGCGATTCCCGGTGGGCCGTGGACACGCGCGGCACGCTGTCACCGTCCCCGTCCGCGGACTCCCGCGGGGAGCCCCACGATGGCTCGGGCCGCCCCTCAGGGCCGCGGACCCCGCCGCCATCTTCCTGCCTCGCCGCCCCCGGCCCTCGGCCCGCGCGCCCCCGCCGGCCCGCGCGCCCCCGCCGCCCGCGCGCCGCGCTCCGTGAGCGACGGTTAGGCGCGCGCCTCGAGCGGGGCCCAGCGCGGAGGCCCTGCCGCCTTCCAGAAATTTCCGCGCCCCTGAACCCACACAGGAAAACAAGCCGGGCGCGCCCCCGCGCCGCGGCCGCAGCGGCGCCCCCTTCCCCCATCGGCGCTCCCCTCCCCCGCCCCCGCCCCCGCCCCGGGCGCGGGTCAAGTGCGGCCCCGGGCACCGCCCGCCCGACCACCCGCCCGGCCCGCGGCGGAAGAGGCAGCGGCGGAGGCGGCGGCGGCAGCGGCGGCCTCGGCCGGTGTGATTGATAGGGACGGCGGCGGCGAGAGCGGCGGCGGCGGCGGCGGAGCGGTTGAGTGACAGCTTACCTGGGTGCCAATCTTCATCACACTGACAAGCGGCTGCAGCAATCGGGACCCGCAGTGCCGCGCCCGCGTCCAACCGTCACGCCGACGCTGGGCCACGCGACACAGCCTCGCTCAATGGGAGGAGGGCGACGCCGACGCGCGCCGCATCAATATTCACCGCGGGGGCGGGGCCTACAGGCCCCGGGCCCCGCCCCCGCCCAGCGCGGCGGCGGGCACAGGGCGGGGCGGCGGCGGGCGGGGGCGAGGCAGGGGGCGGGGCGGGCGCAGGTGGGGCGGGGCAGAGACCGGTCCCGCCCCGCCGCGCTCCTTCAGCCGGGCCCCACCCAACGGCCCAGCCCCACCGCCAGTAGCTGCCCGCCCCGCCCCGGAGGCAGAGCTTACCATCTCATGACTATGCAACGAAGGCGTGGCTCAGATCGCTATAGACCACGCCCCCCTCTGCGCCCGCCTCCGCTGTTGGAGAGAGGATTGCCGAGCCGGCAGGAACCATCTGCGGCTCTGGCGGGGAGTACGGGCTGTACCATCTTTAGACCCGCGATTCTGGGCCGGCCCCAGCCCTTCTGCCTGTGCGGCGCCTAGCAATCCCGATTCTGGAGCTGGGGTAGGCGCGGGGGTCAGCGGGTGGTGCATCTTTGAGGACTGAGCGCCTGTGGTGTCTGCCCTGGGACCTGGCCCTAGGTGCGGTCTCCTGAGCGTCCCGCCACCCACTGACCATGATGTCTGGGAAGTGGCTACGGACTGGCCGCTGGCCCCCTCGGCCTCCCTCCCAGGGGACTCAAGTGCACCCCAACTCCAGGCAAATAGCTTGCCCTTCCTTAGGAGGACTGGAAAACGTCTCTAGTTGGAGCTCTGCCTAACCAGATCATCTGCAGCCGCGTACCCCACGGGCTCCGCGGCTTCACTGAAAGACCGAGATGGAGGCCCTCAATTTGCCTGGCTTGTCTAGGTTCATTTATTTTATTAAGCAGTGGCCACCTGTGTGTGTGTGATCATTGCTTTGCATCCACCTACAGCATAAAGAAAGCGGTTCTGCTAACCCCACACTCCGCAGGAGGAACCTTGTACGCGAAGACCTGGCGGCTGGAAATGCAATGAGGTAGACCCAGCATTCACAGCTCAGAGGACTTTCCTGTGTCCTCAGGGCTCCACAGACACCGGGAAGCAAGAGCATCGCGCCCTTTGTAGCTACGGTTCGGTTCATGGAACCCATGTGGAAAGAGGGAACAAGCTACCAACACACATGTGTGGTGTGCATACACATTTACACACAAAATAACTACAATAATAGAATCTGGAAAAAAGTGAGTTTGGGGGCGCTGAAGATGTATCACTCAGTGAATAGAGTGCTTGCCTCGCATACACAAAGCCCGAGGTTGAATCCCCAGCACACGCAATTCCCTGGGTGATACACCTGCCGTCCCAGTTATTGGGAAGTAGAAGCAGGGGGGTCAGAAAAACCATCCTTGGCTACATACTGGATTCCTGGCCGTCATGGAATACATGAAGCCAAGAAAACAAAAAGATGCTAAGAATTTCAAGGTATCAACAAGGGGTCAAGGGGAGGTGTCCTGGTTCGCTTTGGGTCACTGATAAAGCACTGACCAAAACACCTGGGAGAGGAAAGCGCTTATTTCCACATTATGCTGTCTTTGAGGGACGTCAAGGCAGGAACTGAAGCAGAGACCACAAAGGACCACTGCTTACTGACTTGCTCTCCATGGCTTGATCAGCTTGCTTTGTTAAACAACCCAGGACCACCTGCCCAAGGCTGCCCCCCCCACAATAATCTGTGTCCTCCCACATCAATCAGCAACTAGGAAAAAGTCCCGCAGATATTCCCAAGGCAAATACGATGGAGGCAATTCTTCATTTAAAGTATTGGCTTCCCAGGTGACTCTAGTTTGTCAGAGTAACAAAAACTAACCATTGCAGAAAGTGAAAACCCTCTTAAACCGGGTCCTGTGCAGTGGCCGAGGCTAGTGTCCTAGGAAGAGGTGAAGGCACGGGCTGAAGTCTCCAGTTGTCTTCCACCCAGCCCACTGAAGCAGCTGAGTTTGTCAGGAGGTCTCCTTCCTCCCCCCTCCCCCTTTTCTTTGTTTTTTGTTTTGCTTTGTTTTTTTGAGACAGGGTTTCTCTGTGGCTTTGGAGGCTGTCCTGGAACTTGCTCTGTAGACCAGGTTGGCCTCAAACTCACAGAGATCCTCCTGCCTCTGCCTCCCTAGTGCTGGGATTAAAGGCACACGCCACTGATGCCCGGCATCCTTTTCCCCTTTTTACGATCCCTTTCCCCTAATACAAAATCCTCTACTTGAACTCTGTCACATGGTGTCTTTCTCTCTCTAATCACTTTTTAAAAATGACAACACTAGCCGGGCGGTGGTGGCGCACGCCTTTAATCCCAGCACTCGGGAGGCAGAGGCAGGCGGATCTCTGTGAGTTCGAGGCCGGGCTGGACCGATAGCCTCCAAAACAATACAGAGAAACCCTGTCTCGTAAAAACCAAAAAAAAAAAAAAAAAATGACAACACTAAAGTGTTTCTTTAATTCCAAGTCTCTTTATAGAGGCATACAAGTTTCCTAGGGACACCATAACTACCAAGCAATTTACTACCTGAGGGGGGGTCTCAAGGGTCAGACTCACACCCACACCCCCAGGCTCTGTGGGAAGGTCTGCCCCCTGCACCATAGCTTCCCTCAAGGTTTTGGCAGTGGGAGGTGCAGATGCCCAGATGCTTCACCCTGCTTGCATGTCCCGTGTGTGTTCAGCATCCAAGCTCTTCCTCTTGTGTAAGGACACGGGCCAGCCTGGACCAGTGCCCACCTAAGGATTTCATTTTAACTAGGTGATGGGCACTATTGAGAGCTACCCTGACATTGTTTTTCTTACCCCTATAATACACTTACTAAGCATTTTCATATATGGCCTGAATCATTGTGGCTGTTGGGGAAGCTCTGGGAATGCATTGTTGAACATGGCAGACCTAAAGCTAAAATTGTCATCAGAGTGCACCTATATAAGAGGTCCCTCTGTCTGCTAATTGGTGAATACTTATGACTGCCCTCTGTCCATATAACCTCTTTCACAGTGGGCTATGTCATTCATTGTGGTCTGAATCTGTGTCCCTTGGCCACTATCTCTTATTTCTTTTAGAATGACGCCTATGTTTCTTATCAACAATAACCCAAAATGTACACTTTGGCTTCATCCTGGTTCCTAACACCTGTATAATTTCCTTGGTAACAGGCACTGGGACGCATTTATTGTTGTCTTAGGGTTAATATTACTATGATGAAACACTATAACCCAAACAAGTTCAGGAGAAAGGGTTTATTCGACTTGCACTTCCCCGTATCACTGAGTCACCAAAGGAAGTGAGGACAGAAACTCAAGCAGGGCAGGAACCTGGAGGCAGGAGCTGAGGCAGAGTTCATGGAGGGGTGCTGCTTACTGGCTTGCTCCCCATGACTTGCTCAGCCTGCTTGCTTTTTTTTTTTTTTTTTTTTTTTTGAGACAGGGTTTTTCTGTATTGTTTTGGAGGCTGTCCTGGAACTCGCTCTGTAGACCAGGCTGGCCTCGAACTCACAGAGATCCTGCATCTGTCTCCAGAGTGCTGGGATTAAAGGCGTGCACCGCCAACACTTGCCTACAGACAGATCTTATGGAGGCATTTTTCTTAATCGAGGCTCCCTCCTTTGGAATGACTTGAGCTTGTGCCACATTAATTTAAAGCCAGCCAGCACATTATTCTGGTCCTTGTTCTCGGGCTCCCAGCCCTTTGAGATTTGCTGGGTGATAGGAGCATCTTTTGTCTTAATGGGGCAACTCTTGGTGGCTCCTAAATGCGGGAAGGCCACCAAAAAGACCAGCTCTGATTAGGGAGCCTAGAGCTTTCTGCCCTCTCCCCTCTTCCTCTGAGAAGGAAATGTGGTTTGAATGGGATGTCCCCATAGTCTCAAGCATTTGAATACTTGGTTCCCTATACATGGTATGGTTCTGTTTGTGAAGCTTAAAGAGGTATGGCCTTGCTGGAGAAAGAACATCACTAGAAGCAGGAGTGAGATTTAAAAAATCTCATGTGGGTTCCCCCTACCCCTCTTGACTTTGTGCTTATCGTTCAAGATGTGAGCTCTTGGCTTCCTGTTGTACCACCATGCCTGCCTGCTGCTTCCTGCCATGCTCTTCCCACTGTGATGGACTCTAACCCTCTGGAACCATAATCCCCAATAAACTCTACCTTCTATAAACTGCCTTGCTCATGGTGCTCTATCAGAGCAACAGAAAAGCAACAAACAGGAACTGCACGGTTCAGAGAACTTCCAGGTATGGGGGCTGTAGAGGGTAGTGACCCCTGAGGACATGGCAGCACATGCCCTTTCCCTGTACCTCAGAACCTCCCACACCTGGTTGGCTCTAAATTGTCCCCTTTAAAAATAAAAAGATACGTGTAAGTAAAACATCTTTCTGAGTTCTGTGAACACTTCTAGCAAATGGTAAAATATGCCCGGAGGAATTCAAATTCAAGTCACGAAAACCTCCAGCTTATAGTGAACCTATCAAGAACACCCATGCCAGTCAGGACCTGAAGCTATTGTCTGAAGTGGGGTCCATCCTGTAGGGGGTTCAGTCTCGGCCTATGGGATCTGATGTTCCGGGTGGAGCCAGGGTTGACTGAATCTCCCACCTGAGAAATCCACCAGATTAAAACCACGGATGTGCTCTAAGTGGAGGAGAAAACAGTTGGGTTGTTTTGCTGTGTTGTGCTCTCCCCGCTATGCACAATTCAACCTACACGGGATCAGAGGCATGAGGGAATTCCAGTCCGGAAACAGCTGTTCAGGAGGTACCAGGTCCTTGCTGCATGAGGACTCTATCAGCTGTCCATTCCCCACCCCAACCCCCACTCCATTCAGCAGGATCCCACTGATTAAAGGCGGTCCATACGTGGGCTCAGACCCTGGCACCAGAGTGACAGCATTTCTCAGCTGGTAACTGCTACAGTTTGGAGAACAGTCCTCAGAAGGCTGTGCATCAAAGACTTGGTCACTGGTCTGTGATGTTGGGAGGCGCTGGGGCCCTTAATAGGTGGAGCCTAGAGGGAGGAGTCAGCTCACTGGAGGCCTGCCCTGAAGGAGTACACTGGGGACACAGTCCTGCTTCTGTTTTGCTTCCTGGATGCTGTGTGAGGAGCTTCCTCTGGCACAGGCTCTTTCTTTCTTTCTTTCTTTCTTTCTTTCTTTCTTTCTTTCTTTCTTTCTTTCTTTTTCATTCCTTCTTTCCTTCTTTCTTTCTTTCTTTCTTTTTGAGACAGTGTTTCTCTGTATTGTTTTGGACGCTGTCCTGGAACTCGCTCTTTAGACCAGGCTGACCTCCAACTCACAGAGATCCGCCTGCCTCTGCCTCCCGAGTGCTGAGATTAAAGGCGTGCACCACCAACGCCGGGCTTAAACCTTCCTTCTTAAATTGGTAATCTCAGGGGTCTTGTGAAGGTAACCACCGACCCACATGGAAACTTAAAACCTTCTTCTCTCTAACTTGTTTGCTGAGAGGCTACCCTGGAGGTGTTGTGCGGGTGTCAGATCTCACCTTCTGGCAAGACATGTTCCCTGAGAGTGTAAGCAGCAACCCAGAGCTACAAGGTTCTGGCTTCCATGGTTCTTGGTTTTACTCTGACAGCTTGAAGCTTTGGATGCATTCTAGATCCAGCCTTTGTCCAAGGCCTGACCCAGAACAACTGTGCTCATGTCTAGGCATCATACAGGCCCCTGAGATGCAGGGCCAGAAGCTAGCTAGTGATACCCATGCTGCTCAGTGCAGAGGCAGGGGGATTACACTGTGGGTTAGACAGACCCAGTCCCCCAGGCCACAAGTAACCATGCTGCACTGCGCCCATGCCCCCCCGCTTACTTACAAGCAGAAGCAACTCGTGTGACCAGTTGTAGCTCCAGTTCCTCTTTGGAGGGGGGTCAGCTTCCAAATTAGATACACAGATTTGAGGGATGCTGACATTTTGTAAAGTGTTGTTTCGTCCTGTCTGAGTCAGGGTCTTGCTAGGTGGCCCAGGCTAGCCTTCAACTTGGCAATCTTTCTGCTCCGGTGTCCCTAATGTTGATATTACAGAGGTGACCCTTCAGGCCCAGCACTGTAAAATGTGTTTTCAATGAAACCAGGGAAGTAAGCACAAATGTCTTCCTGCAGGGACAAGCTCTTCTTCATCCTCCTGCCCAGTGTGGGGCTGGGGACAGGTCAGCTTGGCTGTGCCCAGCTCAGTCTGACAAAGGAGCCAGCAGGCTGAGTCAAGGTTCCTTCTGTGTTTTTTTTTGTTTGTTTGTTTGTTTGTTTGTTTTTTGCTAGGAACATTGATCCATTTTAAACATTTCTCAAAGCCCTCTGGCTTCTGGCCCATGATGTAGTAAGTATAGGATTCCCTTCCCTTTGAAGGCTGAAAGGCTACCCTTATTGAAGGCTGAAGCCTGTTCCATTATGTGTATGGATCCCAATGTCTTAGCCCACCCATCACCCTTGGGGTATTTGGGTTGCTTCCAAATATTTGCAATTGAGAATAGGGCTTCTCTGAACATGGGTGTGCAGAGTGCTCTTTGAAATCCTGCTTTCAGTTTTTGGGTATCGGCCCCCAAACTGGAAGTGTGGAGTTGCTGGGTCCCATTTTAAGAGCTTTTAAAAAAGATTTTGATTTGAATTATGGATATGTGTATGGGGCAGGGTTGCACATGAGTGCAGGGATCCAAGGACCTTCTCCCTGGAGCTGGAGTTACTGGAGGCTGCGAGCCACCTGATATGGGTGTTGGGAACCAAACTTGGGTCTTGTGGAAGAGCAGGACGTGGTAGCTCTCTAGACCTTTCGTGATTGTTTGTTTGCATTTAAACAAGGTTGCATGCATCACAGGCTGGTCTTGAACTTATCGTGTAGATGGGATTGGCCCTGCATCCCACTTCATGACAGGTGTATGTCACCACGCCGTTTCACAAATCCATGTTTAATCTCTGGAGCAGCCGCCACCCTGTTTCCACAGCAGCTGTGTGGTTTTGTGCCCCTGCCAGCCACACACAAGGGCTCTTAGTCTCTCCACTCCCTCCCAGCATTTTTCTCTCTCCCCACCCTTCTCCTTCCCTCCCTCACCCCCGTCTGCCTCTTGATATGACCATACTGATGGCTATGAAGCATTGTCACTGTTTCTAAGATCAATTTGATTCTAGTCTGCTGCTACACTTTCTCTCTCCCCGATACACCTCCTGATGATATGGAATTTCCTAAACATAAAGAGTTGAGAAGGGTAAATTCCCCGGAGTCGGAGATAGGACTGTTTGTTTACACTACCGAACACTCCTGGCTGGAGCCTCAGCTGTCTCTCTTCCCAGCTAGCTGGCTTCCAGCTCATGCAAGCATACAGTCCTCAAAACTGAAACAGAACTAAAAACAAAAAAGTAAAAAAATATCTAGTCTGTGCCCCTTTTGATAACCTAAACATTTAAGATCTTCCCAAACAAAGAACAATAAGGAGGGCGACATTGTTTAACACTCTGGCAAATTCCTTCAACATCTGGCTTAATCGAGGACAGCCAGATTGCCCCTATCTGCTTCCACATTCGGCGAGTAGTGATTTATAACTCTGGCTCTGTGAGTGAAGAATGAGGCCTCGCAGACAGGTCTGTAGCGGGGATGCAAAAGAGGATTTAGGTGGCCTCTGTGGGCGACATGCAACTCTGCCAAGCTCCACGTGGCTGTTTCTGACAGGCCTGGACCGTTGGCAGTAGACTTAGGTACGTCACTGATGCCACATCGATAAGCTAAGAGCCACTGCTGCTTGGACTTGACCAATAGACACATCACCCACGTGGGATTCTGCCACAGGGCCATTTGGAAAGCATCAGGTCACAGATTGTGCAGATGCACGGGATGTCGGCCATTTTCACTAAATTAAACAAAACCCTGCCTCCTAAGAGTCAGCAGCAGAAAGTGATCAAGCTCATGTCATAGATATAGGGTCGCGAGGATTTTAACCTTTGCTTGAAATTTTAGATTTTATTCCCCACAACCAAGGAGCTAGCACTGTCCATGGTTGAAGTCACAGGCACACTATGTTTTCAGTCTGGCCGTGAACTTCTGTGCTAACCGAGCAGCTGGGACCCCAAGGGTGTACACTAGGTCTGATTTTATTGCTTATTTTAAAGAAATCATCTGCCCAGGAGTCTAAGTAGCAAGTGCACAAGCATGAGGACCTGAGTTCGGAGCCCCAGCATGGGTGTACAAAGCCAGGTGTGGCGGCAAGTGCCTGTGACCCAGCGCTGGGTGTGGGTATGGGGGGGTGACAGAGGGATTCTGGGGGCTAGCTGGTCAACCAGCCTGGCCGAAATAAATGGGAGCTCCAGGTTAAGTGAGAGGCACTGTCTCAACAAAGAAGCAAAAAAAAAAAAAAAAAAAAAAAAACCAGATGGAAAATAAAAGAGGAAAACATCCAAGGTCAACCTCTGGCCTTTCCAGACACCCACATGCGTGAGTGCATCTAGACAGGCAGACACACAGACTCAGACACAGACACACGCTGAATGAATTAAAAATAACAACAACAAAAGAGAAGTCATCTGTTCAATGTCCAAGTCTTTTTCTACTTTGGGTGCCTGTGCTGTGGACTTGAAGTCAACGTCAGGTGTCCCCGTTCTCTTCTTTAACTCATTCTCCTCCTTAGTTTTGGGACAAGGTCTCTCACCGACCCTGGAGCTTATAGATTTGGCTAGATTGCTTATCCAGGGAGCTCCAGGGTCTGCCTGAGTCACCTCCCCTGCCCTGGGGTGACAGATGTGTCCTACCACTCCTGACTTTCCACATGTGTGCTAGGGATCCCAACTCAGGTCCTCATGCGTTACCCACTGACCTTTCTCCCCAGTTCCCAGTACCCAAGTCTGGGATAACTGGAATTTGTCAACCAGTTGTTCTTTCAAATAAAAAGAGTATTCCAGTGGTGGTGCACACCTATAATCCCAGCGTTCCAGAGGCAGAGGCAGGTGAATTTCTGAGATTGAGGCCAGCCAGGTCTACAGATCGAGTTCCAGAATGGCCAGGGTAACTCAGAGAAACCCTGTCTCAAAACAAACAAGCAACAACAACGATAAAAACTCCAAAACCCCAAAAACAAAACAAAAGAGTATTCCATAAAAATGAACCCAGCAGCCGGGCGTAGGTGGCGCACGCCTTTAATCCCAGCACTCGGGAGGCAGAGGCAGGCGGATCTCTGTGAGTTCGAGGCCAGCCTGGTCTACCAAGTGAGTTCCAGGGCAGCCTCCAAAGCCACAGAGAAACCCTGTCTCGAAAAAACAAAAAACAAAAAACAAAACAAAACAAAAGAACCCAGCAGGCACCGGGATGCAGTTTATTGTCTGGCATGCACAGGAGTCCTGGGTTCTACTTCTGGCACTGAAAAAGTCTGGGAGGGATGAAGGGAAAATGGGAGGAGGGGAGGAAAAAGAAGAGAGGGAGGGGGAAGAAGGAAGGAAAGAAAGGAGGAAGGCAGGAAGAAAAGGAGGGAGGGGAAGGAAGGAGAAGAAATAAGAGAGGGAGGAATGGAGGAAAGAAAAAAATCTGAGTCTGAGAAAAAAAAATAAGAAACAACTGGCAATAATCTGACTCTCCTCCCTCAGCCTCCTACCTAGGATCACGGGAGTGTGGTGTCATGATAGCTTTAAAAAAGAAAAAAGCAAACCAGCAAGCCTGTGATGGTAACAAACGGTCCCAGCAGCAGAGGTTTTTGCTTCTGTCTCATTGGTAAGCTGTAGAGAAGATGAACTGTTTCTATGAGAGCAGGTTCAGGTGATAACGATATTGTCATCATACTTGGGTAAAGCAGCTAGTCCTCCGTGATGTACCCAGGTTTCTGTCCCTTGACTTAAGGCCTTAAGAGAAATGATAGGGCCCAGGAAGGAAAGAATTCTGCCTCTATGTGGCCTCAGTCTCCAGAGATGGCCCACATACCTGCCAGGCAGCTGTCTACCCTGGTGTTCATCGTTGCAAAACAATCTCCCGGAATGCATTGCATAGCTTGCAGAGCACTCAGAACTAAAGGAAATCAGGTCTGAGAAGCTGTACCTTGGGATGGTTGGCTCCTTGGCCTCAGGTCCTGCCCCGGGTATGGGCAGGGCTCTATCTGAAGTCTCTTGCCTGATTAAAGAGGTTTGTTTTTTTCCCAAGAGCAGTACAACTGGCTTGGACTCCCCCTGAACCCCACTAGCAGGGAAGGTGTACTCACAGCAAGGAAGGCGAGAGGCTGGAGCAGAGTTGCAGAGGTAGGAACTGTGTTCTCTGATGTCTCCGGATGGAAAGTTCAGTTCAACACAATTAGGACAGCCAGGATGAGGGGGCAACAAGGGAAAGACTCGGCCAGGCATCTGCACAGTGCATGCCTTCTTTCCAAGGCTTCACCCACATTGGAGGATGTCTTTGCTCCAGTGCAGCCTGCCACCTGCTTTGTCACAACTTGTCCCCACCTTCCCCAGAGCCCAGAGCACTTTGTGTCAAGCTTTAGTGTATCCTTCAGGCCAACTCATTTCTCTACAAATCACTGGGCCTGCCCTCCCTCTTTCTGAAATGCTGTCCACCCATTCCCTCTTCCCTCACCCCAGTAAGGAAAGGTACTTAAGCTCCAACCATCTGGCCCTTCTCTGGTTTTCATGTTTCGTATGGCTTCTGTGCACGTGTGTGTTTTAATAAATCTGTCCACTTTCCTCCCGTTGTTCTGTCTGCTGTCAGCACATTCAGTTTGCAAAACTGTAGAGGGAAAGCTTGAACTGCACCTGCAGAACTCACACTTAACAGCCCCAAGTTCCTTAAAATAAACCTAAGAAAGAAGGAAGGAAGGATGGACAGATGGGTGGGTGGGTGAATGTGTGGATGGATGAATGAGTGGGTGAATGGGTGGATGAGCGTGTGGTTGGATGTGTGTGTGTGTGTGTGTGTGTGTGTGTGTAGATGGATAGATGTCTCCAGCCCACACATTGTGCTTCTCAGAAAAAATGCTGCCATTCTAAGCCCTTCCTATCTCTGTTTGGACTCTCATATGCTTCAGACATCAATCAAGGACAGTTCCGGATGCTTCCCATCTGCAGACAGCAGTGTCACCAAGGCACTTTCCCTTCTGCCCACACAGGCAGCAGGGCTCAGACACCGAGTCCTGGAGAGGACCTGGAAAGGACCTGGTCCCTCTCAGCCTGGTTGAGGATCGAAGAGGATGGAAGGAGAAGGGAAGGTGGGAGGGACAGTGACCACCTGGCTGTGGCTGGTCTCCTTGCTCACCAGCTGGTCACAAAGGCCTTTGCAGACTCAAGTGGCCAATTTTGGCATATCTGAGGAGACTTAGCATGAACAATTAAGGCGGGTGGAGCAAGGCAAGACAACACTCTGCTTTCCCGTTCCCTGGACCTGCAGAGTTAGTTCACAGAAAGAATTGTCAAGCTCAGAGAAAACCCTTCCTTTGTTGGTCACTTGTTCCTAGCTGTCCTTCTCATTGTGCCAGGTGAAGGGTCACCATCTGATGCCCAGAGGCATCCAAAAGCAAGGTTTCTGCTTCTCCAGCACAGAGCCAGTGAGGACAAAGAGGGTGGCCTTGTGGGTGGGATCCCTCAGCGCCCACAGTGCTGCTTCTCTGGCTTCCTGCCTAGGAGAGCAAGCTGCCCCCTCATCCTTGGCCCCCTTCCACACATTGAGGCCTTTGTGCGTGCATGGGTGTGGTGTGTGTGTGTGTGTGTGTGTGTGTGTGTGTGCAAGTATCAGGCAGCATCAGTGGAAGCTTAAGAGTGGAGTGAACACAAGATGTAGAATGTCCTTGAAAGTCTAAAGCAGAAACCCCAGGACACAGCCTGTTCTACTGGGAGCAAGTTCAAGGCCAGCTCCCAGGCAACGCCCCCCATTCCCAACCCCACAAATATTCTTCATGATCACTGTGCAAGAAGGAAAAAGCAGCCTCTTCCTCCTTCCTTTTTAGGTATTTTCTTGGGTCCCTGTTAGAAAAGGCAAATTAACAAAAGAAAAGCGTGTGAAAGTGTAATCTGTATGGCTCCTAGTGTGTGAGGAAGGAATTCAGGGGTGAGGGACCCCAGAGGTGGCTTAAATGGGTTCTCTAAAGCCCAGGGCAGGTAGGCTATGATAAGGAGACCCTGTATGGGAAAACCAAGTGACCAACTCAAGAATTATTGTGCAGATTTAAATCTCTGGAGAGACGTGGGGAGGGAGAAGGAAACTTCCTGTACAAGATGACTCTTTCCCCCCAGCCCCAACATCCAGAGTGTAGTTTTCCCCGCCAGTCACTGTCTGAACCCCCAAATAATACACAGGACACTATATTAATTATGAAGCTGTTGACCATTTGCTTGGTTTCTTACTGACTAGCTCTGACTTAAGTATTTAAACCATAATTGTTAATCTAAGTA
This sequence comes from Mesocricetus auratus, assembly GCF_017639785.1. Taxonomy (NCBI): domain Eukaryota; kingdom Metazoa; phylum Chordata; class Mammalia; order Rodentia; family Cricetidae; genus Mesocricetus; species Mesocricetus auratus. Next base: position 7,664,436 of record NW_024429208.1, on the reverse strand, counting down.
TTTCTCTTACCAGAGAAAAGGGTCTTGACCTCTTACTCCTCTGGTGGCCTACATGGTGTCTGCCTTTGTCTCTCTTTCCCAGAATCCTCCACAACTCCTAGTCCCACCTATCTTGCTTCCCTATTGGCCAACAGTGCTTTATTCAACAACCAATAAGATAAGTGCATACACAGAAGGACTTCCCCCATCAATGAGGTATCTTCAGGGTGACATATACTGGTACCCTGTAAATGACTGTCTTCTTGCACGGCTCCATATGAACAAGGACCCTGAAGTCTTGCTTGTTTGGAGATGAGGTCTCACTGCACATCCCTGGCTGTTCTGGAACTCGCTTTGTAGACATGAGGTCTCACTGTATATCCCTGGCTGTTCTGGAACCCGCTTTGTAGACTAGGATGGCACCAAACTCAGAGATCTGCTTCCCTCTGCCTCCCAAGCACTGGTATTAAAGGTGTGTGCCAGCATGCCTGGCTTTAGGATCACAAAGTCTTAACCAATAAAGATCTTTAGAAGACTTAACATTAACAAATAGATGGAAATGATACATAATTAGTTTAGCACCCGTTAAGCATTTGTAAAAGTTTCCAAAGTCTTTCAAGTAGCATGTGTCACTTAGTCAAAACTTCTCCCTAGGCATCTCCTTGCTGTTATTATCCCCAAAGGGTTTTTGTTTGTTTGTTTGTTTTTGTTTTTTTTTTCAAGACAGGGTTTCTCTATTGTTTTGGAGGTTGTCCTAGAACTTGCTCTGTAGACCAGGCTGGCCTCAACTCACAGAGATTCATTCGCCTGCCTCTGCTTCCTGAGTGCTGGGATTAAAGGCCTGTGCCACCAATGCCAGGCTTCCCAAAGGGTTTTTAAACAAGACAAGTTCAAACCCTTCATCCTGCTCACTGGTGATCCTGAATGGCAAAAGACACCTCCTGTATATGTGCTTACAGCGTTGGCTTGCTTGCTTGTTTTAACAATGGGAAGAAGGCATTTTATAGTTTTCTTTTATACTTGCACACTTGGAACCCCAGCTCTTTGGAGGCTGAGGCAGGAGGATTGAGAATTGGAGGCCAGCCTGGGCTACTTAGTGAAATGTTGCCTGGAAACAAAACAAAATGAAATGGGGCAGTTGGCATCCAGTCAGGCCACCAAAGAGGCACTTTCAGGCCTGACTCAAACTTAGGGCAAAGTTGCTGCCCCTGTAAAGGCTTTAATTGCCCCTGTGTTTCATCTGAACTAAGGCTCTTTGGAAGAACTTGCAGGGGCTGAATCTACCTCTGGGTGCCATTGTTTTGAACATATCTTATGATCTTGAATTTATGAACAGGAGGATGCCCTTCTGCAAATGATGGACAGTCTCCCCTATCTAAACACTCACATGCTCCCTCGTTTTTTGTTTTTTGTTTGTTTGTTTTTTGGTTTTTCAAGACAGGGTTTCTCTGTATTGTTTTGGAGGCTGTCCTGGAACAGGCTGGCATGTGCTCCCTTGTATCAGCCGCACACAGCGACCTCTCTCCACCCCTCTACTTCCTGGCTCTGTGAAGGACTGACTTTCTTCACCATGAGGTGAACTCATCGCCTTATAACCCAGGTCTGGAGGATACGTTGGTATATTTTCTTTTTTCAGTTTCAGAAAGATGTGTTTCTCTTTTCTCCTTGATCACTGTGTTGTGGGATAGCTCCGTGGTTCCTCACAGTGGAGTGATGGGCTTGGTGTCTCCACTCTCTAGAAGGTTCCCTGTGTCTGTAGATCACTGTGCCTACAAGTCCTGCAGGGAGAGAAAGCTGCGGGCAGAGTGATGAGGTCTCTTTTCCTTTCTCAGGGCTGTATGATAGACTCAAGACACGCTTATCGCAGAGTGTAGGGGTTTCAAAGACACCAACAGTGACATGTTCACACTCACACACCCTTCAACAAGGTCCTTGATAATCGTCTTTAGATTTATTTACTTATTTATTTATTGTGTAAGGGGCTCATGTGCCAAGATGCACACGTGAAAATAAAAGAACAACCCGCCAGAGTCCATTTTCTCCTCCTACGATGTGGGTTCTGGGGAGTCAAACTCAAGTCATCAGGTTTGGTGGTAGATGCCTTTACCTGCTGAGCCATCTTCCAGGTTTCAGTTCCTGACCTAGATACTTTCTCCTTTAGATTTTATGTGTATGGGTGTTTTGCCCGCATGTCTGTATATGCGCCACATGCATGCCTGATACCTTCAAAGGTCATAAGAGGGGCTTGGATCTCCTGGAACTGGGGTTATGAACGGTTGTGAACCTCTGCAGGGGTTCTGGGAACCGAACCCAGGTCCTCTGTAACAGCAGTAAAGTGCTCTCAGCTCTTGAGCCTTCTCTCCAGCACTAGTTCTTGATTTTGAAGCGATGGACACATAGCTTTCAAAGTGCATTGCAAATACTCTCGCACTCGCTGCTCTTGTCACGAGGTCTGTGCTCTGACGGCCACAGTGTCCTGTGAGGAGGGGATTCTCTCACTGGCACCGGAATCCCTGCACTCAGCAAATCTGTCCCCTCCTTCAAGACGGCGGGAATTAGCCAGCTTCCCCAGGAGCCTCTTTGTATTCAGCGTGTGTACCTGCCGGGGAGCCGGTGATTTATACATAAAAAGGTATTATTTATCACTTGTTGGGCTAGAAATGCTATGCCCATGGAACTCCAGAGATAAACTGTCAGCTAGGAGGCAACATATCTTTGATATATTTTTGAGTTTATGCCCTTCATCACCAATGAGCCCAGATGGGATTCCCATTCCTCATGTTAAAAGCAAATCCCCGGCATAGCAGCCCCTGTTTGAAAGCTCCATCTTCGTCCTTCGCAGCCATGCCTCCCCAGGGTTCTAATCTACTTTCTGTCTCCTTGTCAACAATCCCTCAAGGTGTGATGCAATCATTTTTGGCCACAGAATAGTAATGCAAAAGTCTTATTTACGATGCAGCCTTCTCCAAGGACGGAAGGCACCCTGAGAGGAACGTTTGAAGTTGGTGTGGTTTTTATTTAATGTGTTTGGCAGGGCCAGGTATTACCAAAGTTATCTTTACTTATTATTTTGGACATTTCCATATGCATGAAGGTAGAGAGATGCATATAATGAACCTATGCGATCAGCTGCAAAATTAAGGTCTCTGAGAACAGCTTAACTGTAGGACACATACTTAACATCCATGAGACCCTCCATTCAATCCCCATCACACATGTATACACACACACACACACACACACACACACACATGCACACGCACACACACAGAGAGAGAGTACAAACCTGGTAACATTATATCAATCCCATTTTTTCCTATTTCCTATCTCCTTTTCCCCTTGAATTGCTTTATTTATTGTTTGTTTTTTTCATAAATGTAAAGCAAGTAATCTTCCACAAAGCCACATACTCCAGACCTTTCCCCTTGGAAGCAACTCCTAGATATTATACTGTTTCACTACAATATGGGCAAGTATTATTAACTCAATTTTATGGAGAAATAAAGGCATTGACAAGTTAAGAATCTCACCCAAGCCAGGTAATGGTGACAAATGCCTTTAATCCCAGCACTTGGGAGGCAGAGGCAGGCAGATCTCTGTGAGTTCGAATCCAGCCTGGTCTACAAAGCCAGGTCGAGGACAGGCTCCAAAGCTACACAGAGACACCCTGTCTCAAAAAAACATGATAATGATATAGTGTCTGGAAAAGATGGCCAAAATGAATTTACCCCAGGTACCCCCAAAAGGTAAAGAACACTACCCTACCAATGATCTTAGTCGTGAATGTAACTTAGTTACTCAGGTACTTTTAGAACCCGACTACCAAATGCAACTGTCATGACAGTGTTCAAATAGATAAGTTACATGGATTTGCTCCAGTCCCTGGTGCTTAAAGACATGAAGGGTTTACTCCATGAAACCAAAAGCAGTTTCTTTAAAGGGTAAGTAGGGACTGGGTGTGGTGGTGCTCACCTTTAATCCCAATACTCAGGAGTATTCCTATGAGTTTGGGGCTAAATGGGCTACATAGAAAGACCTCGTTTTGTTTTATTTTTTAAAAAGTAATAGGAAATCTAAATCCAAAGTCACATTTACTCCTAAGGTTGTTGTTTGAAATCTTACTGTGAACATGTGACCCCGCTGGTCACCCGAGACTCAGAGAGCATGTCTTGTTTTCTCTGTTGCACACAGTATACTGCCATTTGTACTCCTATGGGGAAAGTTTTAGTGAACCCTGCCCCACAGAGAGATCTCAGTTGTGAGTTTTCCCCTGACAGGTCTTTGAGGCCTGAGGATCTTGCCTGACAGTTCTCTGTACTCTGGTCTCCCATGGAGTGTGGTTATCTGACACCCATTTCTGGCCTTTGTGGTCCTCAGGCAAACATATGGTTTACAGATACATATGCGGGTAAAACACTCATACACACAAATCAAATAAACCTAAAACTAACAACAATAGTAGTCGTGTTTTCTAGGGATTGAGCTCAGATTCCCCTCTCTGTAAGGCAAGCACTTTTCCAGCTGAGCCTTCTGTCCCCAGTTCTAAGCTACTCTGGGGTTCATAGGTCTCCACACCCCTCACTGCCAAACTGTTGGTAGTTGATGGGTTCTAGGGCAGTTCCCATGTTGGGCAACTCACAACCACCTGTAACTCCAGATGCAGGGGATCTGACATGATACTTTCTTCTGGCCTTCACAATATATATCAATTAAACAATAAAACAAGGGGGCTGGAGAGAGGCTCAGTGGTTAAGAGCACCAGCTGCTCTTCCAGAGGTTCTGAGTTCAATTCCCAGCAACTACATGGTGGCTCACCACCATCTATAGTGGGATCTGATGCCTTCTCCTGGCATAAAGGCATACATGCAAGGAAGAGCACTCCTATACATAAATTAAACAACTCTTTTTTTAAAAAGATAATAAAACAACATCTTTAGCCAGCATGGCGGCGCCCATCTTTAATCCCAGCACTGAGGAGGCAGAGACATGAGTGTGAGCAGAAGCAGGGGTAGGAGTGTGAGCAGGGGCAGGGGTAGGAGTGTGAGCAGGGGCAGGGGCAGGGGCAGAACAGGCTTCATCAGTTGAGCAGCCTGAACTGAGCGGGAGTGAGACTTCTGCAGCTGAGGCTCCCCTTCAGAAAGCAGGGGGCACAGCCTTCCTGGCCTGTGGGCCAGCCTCTGCCCCCAGCCTTTAGTGGTTGTCACTGTGGCCTCTGCTGATAGTGAATGAGCCTCTCGGCGGGAATATCACAAGAGCTGCTGCCACACTCTGGTGCAAAACTCCTCTGAGCGGAAGCCAGCGTCATTAGCTGGGGAGGAACAGCTGCGAGGGCCACACATCTGTGAGTCATTTGAACAGTTTATGACTAACGAAAAGTATCCATTACCCAGACTTATGCATTATATATGAGCCCAGTGCCTCTGCTGTTAACTGTGCCAGCGGTCCCTTTTGTTGTAGGCCTTTTTCTCCCCCTAATGACATCCTAACTCCAACAATAAACTCAAAAGCCAAAAACTTCACATCTCTAGTATCACTACATAAAATTTCCTATTCCGCCATGGAATCCGCAGCAACCACAATAATCAGCAATGATAAGTACAGCACTCACTGCAAAGATGCAAGGATGAAACCCCTGGAAGATTGGAGTTTGGGATGAGGGTCATGCATTTTAGAGAAAAACAACTGGAAGATTAATGCAACACAAAGAACATCACAAGATGCCAAAAAAAGAAAAAAGCCTAAATATACGGGAGAGGGGGGAGCTCTCCCCGAGATGCCTCCTGCATGTGGATGACCTGGGTTTACAAGAGAGTTTCTGGGGAAAAACATGAGGATCTTTTAAAGGGCCCAGCACCACAGTGAAAAGGGAAGAAAGGTAGAAACTGAGCCAGGAGAAGCCGGCTGTCTGAAGTACCTGCAGTTAGTAAGGGCTCACCCTGTATGTAGTCCAGTGAACCCTAATGAGGACGGCACAGGCAACCAGCCTGAGCAGCCTTCCCCTCCCCCAGGTATCTCAGACAGCCTCAGATCCCCCCAAGATGCTTCTCCTCCCCCCCCCCACACCTTTCTTTCTTTCCCAATGAACTTTTTAGTTTAAATGCCCTTCTTCTGGAAATAGCTTTGAAGGCGTGCAGCTTTGTTCCTGATAGTGGTGAGGGAATGGCCTCCCCAGAACCTCTGATGGCAGAGGTGGCAGTGGTGGCAGTGGTGGCAGCGGTACTCGGTGCCTTGCTTTGTCCCAAGTTCCTGTGGCTGGCTCAGAGCTGAGGATAAGTATGGAAAACGCTAGCATCTTAAAATAATGCCCAGGCTGTGGGAAGCCCATGGAAGAGTGCTGGTAGAGCATGCATACAGCCCTGGGCTGGTCCCCAGCATGCAAGTCTGCACACACTCCTCAAAAGCAGAAACAAAAGAGAGCCCGGCACAATGACAGACTTCTGCAATCCTGCGGACTTCCCAGCACTTGGGAAACCATGTGGGTCAGAAGCCGGAGGGTCACAAGCTGGGCTACATAGTGATGCATTTAAACTAAAGCAAAGGGAAATGAAGGGGAGCCCCTTGTCTTCTGCTCTGGTGAGCAGAGAGCCTCAGATGTGCCTGCTACTCATGCTGGGCTCCCAGAGGTTCGCACCCCTGATTGCAAAGCCAAGGCTTGAGACTAGAATGATAGCAAGTGCCATGGTGGAATGCATCTCTCAAAACATTGGGCCCACTAATTGTATAGGTCTGTCACCCCAGGGAGGCTGTTCTGGAGCATTTGGCCTTTGGGAAGCCATTGCTAGGGATGTCTCCTTACTCCAGCCTTGACTAAGCAGCAGTGTGCTAAGAAAACCCTAGCTCCAATGTCTTCCCATGTTGCTCATTTGCATATTGTATAAGGCATTTACTGCCGGTGCAGAGGTGGGGATATCTCTGGGACATGACTCAGTAGCCAGTGCTGGTTCAAACTTCGGGTATCTGACTGTGAGTGGTTTATTTGAGGCCTACTTAAGCACAGTGCAATTTGGTGAAGATTATTCTGGTGATGATTAATAACTCAGTCCTGCATGCACAACAAAGCATATATCTATCTCCTCGAGTAATAAAGGAAACTATAGATCATGACTAAATCAAAACTCAAGTCTATACGGATAGGTTCTATAAATTGAGAAAAACAAATTTATGAAAGGTCTAGAGTAGGGTGGGTACTGGAAAAGTCTCTAGCCACACAGATAGTGCAAAAGTCACCAGGCTAGAGAGTATCCCAGACTCAGCCTTCTGGAAAGACCAGGTTTTTGTATTCCTTCTCTTGAAGGGACAACCCTATGTGTTTTGCATTCCAGGTTCCCCTAGTGCGTATCTGTGAGCACAAAGCCCCTGAGCTCCCGGTGTCAGGGAAGGAAAGGCTGCCTCCCTTGTTTGACTTGCTTCTGCAGTCATTGCTGGGTTCAGAATTCTACAGGTGGAGACAAGAAACAAGATAATAGCAACCACTTTGTTTTTTTGGTTTTACGAGACAGGGTTTCTCTCTATTGTTTTGGAGGCTGTCGGTCCAGCCCAGCCTCAAACTCACAGAATCCGCCTGCCTCTGCCTCCTGAGTGCTGGGATTAAAGGCGCGCGCCACCACCGCCCGGCTAGCAACCATTTTTGATACAGTTTTGTTTTGAAACGGGGTCTTACTATGCACCCCTGGTTGGCTGGGAATTCATTATGAAATCAGACTGGCCCTGAACTCACAATGGATCAGCTTGTCTCACCTGGCCTGTTAACAAGTTTTTTGGGTGTGTTTTTGAGATGGGGTCTTGCTGTGTAACCCAGGTTTACCTGGAGCTCACAATCCTACTTCCCCAGTCTTATGAATCCTGGGATCGCAGGTTTGCACCACTATGATTGGCTTGGAAACATCAATTGTAATTGGCACCCCTGTTGTGGAATATTATTTGAAGATGTGTTACATTTATTTATTCTGTGGAATATTTACTTAATGATACAAAGATGTATTGCATTCTTTTATATTCCATTTGTTTAACTCTGTGAAGCTGTGAGTCTTTGCCTGTCCAAAATACCTGATTGGTCTAATACAGCCGAACAGTCAATAGCAAGGCAAGAGAAAGGATAGGTGGGGCTGGCAGGCAGAGAGAAAGAATAGGAGAAATCTGGGAAGGAAGAAAAGATCGAGGAGCAAGAGAAAAAGGAGAGGAGGACTCCAGGGATCAGCCACCCAGCTACACAGCAAACCATGGAGTAAGAAATAAAGAAAGATATATAAAATAGAGAAAGTTAAAAGCCCAGAGGAAAAAGTTAGACGGGATAAGTTAAATTTTAAAAAGTTGGCTAGAAACAAGCCAAGCTAAGGCCAGCCATTTGTAAGTAATAATAAGACTCCATGTGCTTTATTTGGGAACTGGGTGGCAAGCCGCCAAAGAGCCAAACAAGCCCAAAGGGTAAAATCAACCAACACCACACCCCAGAGGTTCACTTTCCAAGGCACCCATTTCCATGCCCTCTACACAGAGCGGCTGAGGCACACGCTCAGCTTCTCATTTCTGCTCTAGAATCAGAGGAGTTAGGCTGTGTCAGCAATAGGTGTCCTGTGTTCTTGTCGGGAGAATTTTCTTCCTGGGGAAGAAGAAAATGTCTACCCCTTCAGTTTGATTCCACCAATGTTCAGCCTCGGGAACCAATGAGTCTATTAGGCTTATCTACAGAGCATCGGTGAGGGGTATGGTCAGGGGCATGGGTGACCTTTAAGTAGCCACCCTGGAAAATCTGTACCTCTCATGGATGACAAATCTCCCATAGCTGCATAGATGGAATTCCCTCCCCTCATCCTTCTAAATCTATACACTCCTTTCTGAAACACCTGAGGCCACATGCAATTCTGGTTGGTTGGAGTGGCTGAACACGCAGGTGAGAGTCCCATGACTCTCCCTGCTCCCCCCTTCTATTAGGGAAGTCACTGTGCCTAGCTGCGAACTTTTGCAAGCAGACACAGCTGAACTCATGAAGATGATGTCTATTTGGCTCATAGTCCTACACCCTCTGTTCTCTAGGATAGCGTTCCCTGAAAGGCAGAGTCCCTACTGCCCCACCCACCCGCCTGGGCCAGCCTAGTCTGTTTGCTGTTGCTATAGCAAAACACCCAAGTTTACAAGCAAAAGAGAAGGGGGCTGATCTCCCTGGTCAGTTCAGCCATTACCAGGAGAAAGATCAATCCATTCCTGGAGCTCTCCATGCTGATCAGAGACCCTCCTACCAGGCCCCATCTCCCAGCACTACTGTCTGTAAAATTCAGGATCCAGACACGTGTCTTTAGGGGATGCACCCAGCCACAGAATGCAGTTTGGAGAAAGTGAAAGCACAGATGCCACGGTCAGTGACCGTCCTAGCCACTGCCTCGTCACAAGCACCCTAGCCTAGGTTACCTGGGTGCTCACCCATGGATGCTACGCTCTCTAGGACACACAGAAAAGATGTGACTCAAGCAAGCACAATGACGCCTTGCACCAAGACACGGTGAGTACTTGTGGCCATGTTTTCCTGGTCTTACCTACATGGTTAAGAATAACTGTGGTGACTGCGGTGTCCTACATGGCCTGTGTTGGAGTGTCATGTTTTCAGGAATGCATGCTGTAAAGGAGCAGGGATTGAGGATGATGGCCGATCTATTTGTGCCTCGTCAAGTCTGGAGACTAGCCTTGGCAGGTCCTAGACAGATCAAAGACCTCGCTCGGTGGAGAACTGGAATCTTGGACACCGGCAAGGTGAGTGGCGGAGGGGGCTGCACGAGCTTGGTTGGGGCTGTCACTCACTCGGTCAGCATCATTTCAAGGAGACATGAGCATCACATGTGTCTCTACCTCCTGCCCGTTAATGTGATACCGACAGTAAAAGATGTTAGCCATAACGCCTTATGATTTTTTTCCAACTCCCAGGAAAACCATATTAATTTTTTAACCAAAGGTAAATGAACACTGCTAGCCCACATTCCTCTTTTATTTTTATTTTTTATTATAGCATTTCATTATACTGGGTTGCATGAGGTCATGGTCACATAACCGGAGATATCCATATTAAGTAAATCAGGTCAGTCTCAGAAAAGCAAAAATCCCATGTTTTCTCTCATTTGTGTATCCTAGACCTTGTACAGATTCATAAAGCCATATATGACATGAAAATAGAGTCAAACTGTCTAGGAGACAAAGGGGACTGATGGGAGGGGGAGGGGAGGAGGAGCCAGGGGGAAGGGGGGTTAATAAGCTAGAGGAGCATGCTCATTTCACACAGACTCTCCCCATCACTGTCCCATCAACCATGTCACACATCTCCACATGTCACCAGCTGGCGGTAAAGTGGCAAGGGCTGAGACTTTCTATGTAAACAACGCGCTTGGCGTTGGTGATGCTCTCGGACCAGCCAGAGGTGGACTTCTGAGAAGCCGATGGGGGAGGTGAGGGCGCCAGCGAGCTGTCCAGTGTGCAGGAGACATTTGCAGTGCACACGATGGGAGCCATCTTTCCACCCCAGCTCAGTCACGTTCCCCTTGGCTGTGTGGGAGCAGCAGCTGGCTGGGAGTCTGCCAAGGGAAGCAGAGTTGTCTTTGTCAGCCCATATGGGCTGCTGCAACAAAATGCCATTGTAAACAGCAGACTTACTCCTCACAGTTCCAGAACTGGGGAGTCCAAGACCAGGGAGGCGGCAGATTTAGTCTGCCAAGGGCCACGCCCCTGGTTGTTTTGTAAAGTTAAAATAAGGAGACGATGCAGGCCTGAGTTCATGGATCACATGACTGACCAAGCACACAGAAGCTAACTTTCTTTAGTTCACAGTGGCGAAGAGAGCAACCTGGACCTTGGATGTGAATGATAGCTCTGCCAAATCAGGCCGGCAGGATGTCAAGCCGACTAAAGTCAGGAGACTCTCTGAGATGGGTGTGACTAGTGCATCCGAGAGTGTGTGTGTGTGTGTGTGTGTGTGTGTGTGTGTGTGTGTCCTGGCAGACATGTGAGTGTTCACACAGGACGCATGAGTGCTCCCACTAGGTTATGTGAGTGCTCCCACTGGGCACATGAGTGATCGTACTGCACAGTGCCGCTCGTGGGGAAGAAGCTTTGGAGATGAGCTCAGAGGTCAGTGGGGACATCCGGACACCACTGAGCTCTGAGTGTCAGGCCAGGTGTTGGATCTAGAACTTGAGACAGATGACTTGCTGTGGGGACTGATAATGTGTGATGTGGCCCTTCTCAGGAGAGGTGGACTTCCCTCCAAATGCATGTCCCAGTGAAGCATCTGCAACCCCCACCCCCAGCCCACCCCCACCCCGTGAATCCAACGCTGTTTGGAGTCATTTCAAAATGACCTAGGACTGGACTAACAGTACCTGCTGACTGCATCTTCATACGGCAGCAGGGAAGGAAGCTCTCTGGGCTTCCCATGTAGGAACTGTCATGGCCTGAACCTCCAAGAGATTCTGCCTCTCCTTGTGCCACCTGCTTCTGGGTTCTGTTGGTGTTTGTGGTGTGTGTGTGTGTGTGTGTGTGTGTGTGTGTGTGTGTGTGTGTGTGTGTGTGGTATATGTACTCATTAGTGAAGGTGTGTACAGGTGTGTGAAGGTCCAAGGTCACAATCGGTTGTTTTCGTCAATTGTTGTCCACCTTTATTTCTAATGACATTTATTTAACATGCATGTGTGTGTATGTATGTTTGTGGGTATGCCCATGCTGTGGAACATGAGACAACTTGTGGGACTGGTTGTTTCCTTCTACTATGTAGGCCCTGGGGCTTGAACCCAGGTCATCAGGCTTAGCAGCAAGTGCCTCTATTCACTGAGCCATCTCACTGGCCCTCATCCATCAGTTCCTATTTATCTCCTTTAATGCTGGGTACCCAGTTGTGGCAGTGGTGACTGCTTGTTCTGGAAGGTGGGTGATGCTCTCTGAGCTGCCATCCAGCCCTCCTCCTCCTCTGGAAGGCGGGTGATGCTGATGTTGACGATGGTCACATGTCTAGGTGGGAAAAAATGAAGATCATGTATATGTAGACATGTCACAGAAAACATGCTCCAGACACAGGCCAGGGCATACACAATCACTTGAAGAACGTGTAGGAGGATAGTCCGAGATCACAGCTATGAGCCAAGCATCTTGCCCTCAGGGTTCATGCTGCCGAACTCTCACATGTATTGGGTACAGGTATTGGAAGCACATGGAAAGGACTGGCACCCCACGTCACCATGGGTACGAGGCTGGGAAGGCCATGGCGTTCACGATGACAGCTGAACTATGAGTGTCATCAGCTCCAAGTGCCCTGGCTGCCAGTCTGAGCTGGCACTTGACCACCCTCTGCTTGAGCATGGCAGTGCCCTGATCCTCGCCAGCTCAAGCTTCCTCTCCTATGCCATTTTGTGTGTGATTAGTAGGAGCTTTCCAGGTCTTTTACTGGCAAAGTGGGAACAGAGTCACAAACCCCCGCCTTCCCTCTCCAGCCCTTTCACCCTTCCATCTCTGCCGCTGCCACTCCTACCACCACAGCCGGGGGTTGGGGGTGAGAATTCCAACTGTAGAGGGCTTTTTGTTTATGTTTTCATTTTGTTTTTAATAAGACACAGGAGCAGAGTTCTCCCAGAGGCCAAAACTATGACCATAGCTTCTAGCTCTCAACACCTGTGCCTGGACACACACTAAGGCCTTGAACACCCCCTTTCCAGGGCACCTACCATTGGTCTCCTGGCAGCCTTCACCTCTTTCCCACAGCCTGCCTCTTATTCATTCCCGTCCTGCAGGTACCTTGCAAGGGTTCCCATGTGCTGCTTTTCCCTCTTACAAACTCAGAGAAGGTGCAGTGTCTTTGTTTGGATGCAGGGTCACAGTACTAACTGCCAAGAGGTATTAAAATAAAGCTCTTTGGTTCACGGTTGTACCTCCCTGAACATGCCCATACCACATGTTGTAGGCTAAGGGAAAAAAAAAAGCCTCTTCAGGCTTCTGAGGTGATGATCACTTTTTTTTAAGATTTATTTATTATGTATAGTGTTCTGGCATGCATGCCAGAAGAAGGTATGAGATCTCATTATAGATGGTTATGAACCACCATGTGGTCGCTGGAAATTGAACTCAGGACCTCTGGAAGAGCATCCAGTGCTCTTAATCTCTGAGCCATCTCTCCAGCCCGATGATCACTCTTGTTAGCTGTTGCAAACCTTTTACATTATAGCATTTCTGGGCCCTTCGGGAACAAAGGTGAGAGGAGAGTGAACAGGAGGGTTGTGGTGAAGGTGCCAAGCATCTAAGGCACTCTATTTCAGCTTCATCTCTAACCAGCCTGTCGCTAAGGAAACCAAGGTGACACCTTGGTTCCCAGGACTGGCAAACCATGGCTTCGCAGACAGGTACCCAAGGGTAGTGCTACTGCTAAGGGTGGCCTTGTACTTTAGAGGGCTATGGGAAGAGGAGACCAGAGCTGAGGCCTTATGAGTCCTGCCAAGTCTACTGCATTTCCTGCCAGGGTGGTGAGCGTCTGCTCTCCTGCCTTAACAGAAGCTAAGTGTGCAAACTCCACATCCTTGCAGAGGAACCTCAGGAGCACTGAGCATACCTTCTGAACCTTGACTTGTTTGTGTGCAAGCCAGACTCTGCTGAGAGGACCTGGGAGTGCTTTTGGCTTTGCAGTCAGAAAGAGGGCAGCAGGACACAAGTTATTCGTGTTTATGGTGTTTATTGTGACTTTCCTATGGACACAGCAGGGCAGGGTCCTGCTATCTCCAAGGGTTGAGGTAACTTTGTATACAACCTGCTCCCATCTGTGGGCATCTGCACCAAGTATGAGGGAGCAACATCTAGAAAAGATGCCAGGGTAACAAGTGACAGGAAAGTAGAAACCAAAGTCATATATGTCAAGCTGGTTTAAAAATTCAGCCAGAGGAGAAGCAGAACCAGAGTGCGTAGTGTGTGACTCTGGGTCAGAATCTGGAAAGCCATCCTGACTTGGTGACTCCAATCACAGGCAAGCTCCAGCCCCATAGATGCTCTGGCAGTAATCCTTAGAGCAGGGGAAAGCAACAGACACCCCACCCCCTCCCCAAAACTGACTCTGAGGGTAATCATTGCATCTCTACCAGATGGAGTACCCAGGAGGCACCAGCTGTGACCATGCCTGGGGCTGCCTGTCATTGTCTTTCAGCCCTTTCAATGGGCATTGAGCCAGTTGCCAAGGAGGCAGAGACAGCCCAGAGGGACCAGTTCCAAGGCGAGATGGTTCAAGCCTAGTGCTTCCTGTTCAGATTAAAATATACTCATTCTTGGGGCCAGAGAGATGGCTCAGAGGGTAGGAGCTGTTAAGCCTGGTGACCTGAGTTCTGTCCCCTGGACCCACATAGTGGAAGGAGAAAATCAACTCTCAACTCCTGCAGGTTTTCTTCTGACCTCCACATGTGTGTGCTGTGACATGTACACGCACGTGCACACACACACACACACAAATGCAATTGATAAATTCTTTCCCATCCAAGGCTTCACATCCCTCAATACATTGCCACACGAGTGCACCTGGTTTTGAGAAGCTGTTAAACTAAAGCCAAAAGTCTGAACATTAAAGACGGGCACATCTGCCTCACACCATCTCCATCCAGGGAGACGTGGTTAGTGTGGTGAATTCCAGAAATTCTTACTGCTTTCCATTTCTGTTACATTTGGTACAGTGTTTAAGCAGCTTAATAATCAATCTGATCAGGAGACCCAAGGTGACAGGTGAGATGCAGTCGCAGTCATTCTGCTCTGTCTTGATTCTCTTTACAGCGGGTGACAGCTAATGCAGAGACTCATAACTGGTCAAACGGCTTAGAAAAAGTGACCGTTCTCAGTTCTAAATGGGACGTCTATATCCATCCCGCCCCATCCAAAGCTCAGCGAATGTCTTGGAACAAGGGGGTGGAAAGGATGAGAGAGCCAGGGAGGAGGAGGACTGTGAAGCGTCATCTGGAGCAGGAGAGGCTACTCACACTAGACTGAGCCAATCAACAACAAGGATCACGGATAGAGGAGGGGCTCATGTGACCCAATTCCTCCCTGTGAAGCTGCTAGCAGTCAGTGGGTGGAGGGTGGTCATATTCCTCATGGTAAAGTCACTCTTTTTTTTTTTTTTTTTTTTTTTTGGTTTTTCGAGACAGGGTTTCTCTGTATTGTTTTGGAGACTGTCCCAGAACTAGCTCTGTAGACCAGGCTGGCCTCGAACTCACAGAGATCCGCCTGCCTCTGCCTCCCAAGTGCTGGGATTAAAGGCGTGCGCCACCAATGCCCGGCTGGTACAGTCACTCTTAAGTTGACCCGTGTTTGTTGGTTTTTTGTCAATGACACAAACCTAGATAAGGTCAGACCCGGAAAGAAGGAACCTCAATTGAAACAACTGCCTCAGGAGATTGCCGGTAGGCAAGACTGTATGGCATTGTCCAGACTTAATGGTTGCTGGAGACCCAAGCTCACTGTGGGCCGTGCAACCCTAGGCAGGTGGTTCTGGGTTATATAAGGACGCAAGCTGAGGACGCCATGGCAAGCCAACCAGTAAATTGGGTTCTTCAATGGCCTCTGCTTCCTTTTAGTTTATCTCCAGGTCCTGCCCAGACTTCCCTCGGCGATGGACTGCTAAGCTGTAAGATGAAATAGACCCTTTCCTTCCTAAGTTGCTTCTGGTCATGGAGTTGTATCACAGTAGAAACTCTGAGACACCCCTGCTCCAGGGAGGGATCCCAACCCACACTCACATAGGCAACCCTAGTTAAATGAAGTGGGCCACACACAAAACACATCACAGGAGGACACTTGCTGAGAAATGGTTCAGTGGGAGGGAGAGGGGGACGAGAGTGGGTGACGGGGGATCTGATAAAGGACATTTCTTAAGCATATGGCTGAAAGAGCAAGTTTCACAAAGTGACTAGAAGATCCTTGCTGAGTTGCCAAGCCTCATGCTTTGCTGTCCCCTCGGATGTGGTAGGACATCCATATCCCATTAGTAGGGAAGCTGACGCAGGAGGGTCAAACTGGAGGACAGTCCGGACATTCTCCCTCTATGTATATATGTACGCACACACACACACACAATTTTTTGTAACAGCAGTTAAGAATCAGTGTACCTCCTATCACTTTCCTACTCTTTATGCGTGATTACTTTTTTTTTTTTTTTTTTTTTTTGGCTTTTTTCGAGACAGGATTTCTCTGTGGCTTTGGAGGCTGTCCTGGAACTAGCTCTTGTAGACCAGGTTGACCTCAGACTCACAGAGCTCTGCCTGCCTCTGCCTCCCAAGTGCTGGGATTAAAGGCATGCGCCACCAACACCCGGCTATGTGTGATTACTTAATTTTTTGCAACATAGTTACAATCAGTGTAATTCCTATCCCATTTCTTTTTTTAAAGATTTATTTATTTATTATGAATACAACATCCTGCCTCCATGTACGTCTACACATCAGAAGAGGGCACCAGATCTCATTATGGATGGTTGTAAGCCATTATGTGGTTGCTGGGAATTGAACTCAGGACCTCTGGAAGAGCAGCCAGTGCTCTTAACCTCTGAGCCATCTCTCCAGCCCTCCTATCCCATTTCTACTCTCTCTCTCTCTCTCTCTCTCTCTCTCTCTCTCTCTCTCTCTCTCAAAATTTCTCTTTTGTGATGTAGTAATTACAATCAGTGAACTCCTACCCCCAGTTTATCCAGGCTGAGGCTCAGACCTAGAAGTCATCATTACCTTTTACCAACACCCCACTGCCCACCAGTGCCAGGCTGAGGGGGCCTGAAGGCACTTTGCCTCTCCCATGTTATGGATCCCTCTGGCTGGCTGTAGACTTGCAACTGAAGAGGGATGTCATACACAGCCAGCCGTTCCTAGCAGACAACGTCCCTCAGGCCTTGTTAGGGATGATGCAGTTTATTGTCTCAAGGAACCGCAGATTCTCATCTGGAAGCACTGTGAACATTTCATTGTGGCCCCTGGAGGATGCCACTGAATGATATAGACTCTACACAAATAATCAGTGTTCCCAGCTCATTTTCTGGAAGCTGTGAGGGATGATAACGACACACTGCGTGCGCTTTGTCACTCTTTATTCTCATAGTCAGTGAATTCATGGTACCGAGATGGGGCCACCGTGAGCTGAGCTCAGTGCCGAGGTGACTCTCGTCCTGAAGAGGGCTGTGGCATCCTGAACTTGGAGAGGGCCAGGTTCAGGTCTAGGAAGGTGTATGTGCTGTAGTCATGATGCTGCAGGTTCTTGTAGGTGGTGGCGTCAGTCGGCTCAGGGGCCAGCATGTGCTCTGTAGAGGAAATGACAGGAAAGTGGTCAGACATCCATCCATCTGAGCACTCAGGAAGCGGGAAGTCTCCACAACTCCAGTCTAACTAGCAGAGAGGACCCCATGTCTTCAGAAACAATTAAGGAATCACCTGAAAATGTATGCTGAAATCTGACACCTTCCTATTAAGTGTGATCACAAAGCACAGAGAGTCAATGCTGTCACCCTAAGACACCCGCCTCTGCCCCTGCCACAGAAACCTTCCCTGAGATTGCATCACAGGCCTGCCAGGAGACAGGAGGACTCTCTGCTTTGTTTTTGATGACAATGTTGAGATGGCAATGTCCTAACATCTACGAGAGGGGACAAGGCTGCTTCATTTCTGGTACTAGGTCGCAACACCTCACCTTACGTTCCTGCATTTCTGGGTCCTGAACTCTACAAGTGTGGCAGAACCTGGAATTATGGACAGACTTCCAAATCATGTAAGAATGCACAGGAGAGAAATCATGTGACTTCTTCACATCACATCTGTCTGTGACGGAAATAGCCATCACAGATCTGAGAAAAATCTGAGTGTTGCACTAATGATGAAATGAACATGGGAACCAGGGAGGAGGGTGCGCTTTTGCTGTTCAACTTTTGGGGGGAAATCGTTGCTAGCTTCACAGATTCACAGACAGAAACAAACACACACATGTGGCCTTTTCTCTTAAGTGGGAAGATTAAATTATACACCTAAACACTTGATGGAACTTAAAATCCCAAGTGTGGGACTGAAGCGACAGGACACGGCTCGTCCGCAACACGAATGCAACAAAACGGGAGACAAAGCCAGCGAGGGCCACAGGGCAAGGTCTGTGCTAAGACTTCCCGACGCTCTAGAATCAAGTCAGCAGAGCCGTCTCAGCTTCTAGTCACGCACGCGGCACAAAAAACAAACAGCCCCACAACTTAAATACATATGTCTCTGTTCCCGATCCAAACGCTAATTCTCACTACTTAATTTAGGAAGGAAGAGAGGAAGGGAGGAAGGAAGGAAGTTAGGAAGGAAGGGAGGGAAATCTTACAGAGCTGGCCTCTTCTCTACCTCGGCAAGCTGAAAATCTCCAGTGTGGTGAAGGAGTACCTTCAAAGCCATAGTTATTATAGGTGCGGCGACAACAGATGGCACTGGGGGGATTATAAACTATCAAAACAGCTCACCTGTAAGCAAGGAGCTTCGGACAATGAACACTTTGTGAGCTTTAGGTGCCGGCAAAAAGGGTTTGGGGGGGTGGGGTGTAGCAAGTTTGTTTCTGCAGTGTTGGAAACTGAATCTAGGCTCTTACTCACTAACTAAGCCCCACATATCAGCAGCTCTGAGTTGTTCCCTCCAGAAACAACCTAGAAATCCCCAGTCCTGTACTTTAATCCTGGGTTTGAGGCACTCCTCTCCAGCTGAGATCAAATCTGAAAACTACAACAGAAAGGCAGGTCCCGAGGTCTCAGGAAGTCTGGCAAGCACTGGTACCTGGCACGTTAAAGAAGGGAGACGGAGAAGGAAGAACACACAAACGCTGTCAGCGTCCTGGAAGAGCAACGGTTAGCGCACCAGGCGATGCAAAGTTGGCAAGGGCGGGCTCGGGATGACATGCAGGTGCAGGAAGGAGGCCTTGCTAGCGATGTTCCAGTTAAGAAACTCTCCAGAACTGCAGATTCTAAAATCAAACAATTCCTGGTTCCCAGTGAGCTGCCCAGAGGATGTCATACATGCGTGAGACCACGCACTATGTTAGGAGAACAGCCCCTCTTGAGAAACTCCTACACTGGCTTCAGTTCACTATACACAGAGTTGCTAAGGCGCCTCTCTAGTTCGGCCCACCGAGGGCTATCACAGCCATGAGTCACTGCTGCTCCTGACCCGTGCAAGCTCCACAAGAGACTGATTTCCACTTGGCAGGGCATTGGCTGAGCTCATGAACTACGTGCTTGGGCATCCTCCAATGCTAGCTAAGTGTGCTGATGCTAAACTACCAGTTTCCATAAATTACACTGTCTAAGAAAGAGTTAAACAAGGTCAAGCGGTGCACATCTACACCCAGCACCTGGGAGTCGGAGACAGGAGAATCAGGAGTGCAAAGCCAGCGTCAGCTACTGAGCAAGTTTGAAATCACCCTGAGCTCCATGAGACCCTATGTCAAAAAAAAAAAAAAAAAAAGATAAAAGATATTCTTTTCTAAACACATAGAAACTCTGGGTGGGGGCGATCTTTAGAATCTCTACACCCTAAAGGACAAGGAGAGTCTGAATCAAGACAAGGTGTACCCTGTGTGTCGTCTGAGGCTTCCTGGGGTGGGCCTGCATCAGTGGGCGGGGCTTCACCGATGGCTGCCTGCTCCAGCTGTGGTCCTGCTCTCTCTTCGAGGGTATCTTTCTTCTCAACAGGAACGGTCTTCGAATATCCCACTGGTTTCTGATCTTCCCAGGTCTCCCCCTTGGCCTTTGAGTAGCCTCCTGGCACCTGCCTCTCCAGGCTTTCTTTCCCAGCCAGGACCTGGGGAGAAGCTGCCTTCCCTTCAGGCTCTGGCTCTTTTGGTTCCAGTCGCCTGGCTTTGGCCTGGGGTGTGGCAGCTGGCAGCTGTTCTCCTGCACTGGCCTCTGGTGTTCTCGCTGTGGGCACTGGGCCACCAGTGAGCCGTGCAGATGGGTGGACGGGTAAGATTCCTTCAGCTTCTAATGGCTTTGGGCTTTCCTTCCGTGTCTTGCTCGGCCTTGGTTTCCCCTGTGGGTGTTCTTCCTTCGAGTTTGTCCCCAAAATCTCACTGGACTGTGATCTGGATGTCTCGGGCTTGGATCTGGTTTCTTTGCTGTCCTGTACAGGCTTGGTGGCAGTCCCTTTCTTCTTTGGCTGCTGGGACTGCTCTGGGTAGGTGACATCTGTGCGCGGCTTTTGCACCTTGGCTTTCTCCTTTACTGGTACTGTGATTTTAGGGACTCTGGGACCCGAGGCCTCTGGTTTGGAAAGCCCTGCCTTGCCTCTGCTCGATACCTGGGGATCAATGTTTGAGTCATGTCCCTCCCCATCAGAGTCTGAATCTGAGGAGCTGGATGAGGAAGATGATGATGAGGATGAACCGTTTGCCACCTTCTGCACATGCTGCTGAGCCTCTGATACAGAGCCCTGGACTTGGGGTGGAGATGGAACTTTCTGAGGAAACTCTACCAAAGTCTTTCTTGACAAATGCTTCGGAAGCCCTTCATCTGTGAGCGGCAGGCTGCCACCAGGGTGTGGGCCAGCTACAGCCCCACCCGTGTTCCCCACCGATGGGTAAGAACTGGGTGGAGATGTACTTTTGGACAATGACGCTGCTGTGTGGGTGGCTAGGAGCTTGCCCCTCTCTGCTCCCACCACATCTGGGAAATGGCATAAAGAGGAACATTTATTATTTAATGAACAACTCAAAGCCATAGACATTGCATTTCGTACCAGCATGTTATAATGTTGTCCAGGTAACTGACTCAGGGTAGGTTCCAGGAACCTCCCCCCATGCTGGGGGAGCAGTAGGAGTGGGCAGACTTGACGCTGACCAAACCCCTTAAGGAGGGGTCTTCTCAGCCAGGTGGTGGTGGCGGTGGCGGCGCACGCCTTTAATCCCAGCACTTGGGAGGCAGAGGCAGGAGGATCTCTGTGAGTTCGAGGCCAGCCTGGTCTACAGAGCGAGCTCCAGGACAGCCTCCAAAACAATACAGAGAAACCCTGTCTCAAAAAACCAAAAAAAATAGGGGCTTTCTCACCAACAAGAGCCACAGACGGATTCCATTTCTCACACTCATGGCTTCCCAGATAATAATTAATCTTAAAGCGATCTCACTCAAATTTAAGACAGTTAAACTCTAGTGCAAGTATTTTCATTTGACTACACAAGTTTTGCAAAGGTATAATTTCTTGAAGTGCTAAGACCACTCAAGTATGTGGTGCTTTTCTAATATTAAAAAGTTCAGAGTTTGACCTTTCTAAACAAAAACACAGCAGAGGCACAGGCAAGAGTCTGCTTGGAGTTGGGGTAAGTGCGCCCCTGTGAGGAGGAGTGTGGTGAAGGGCGTGACAACGGCTCTTCAAGTAAAGTTGTCCTAAAAAGGAAGAAAAGTCCTCAAAATCCCACAGGTCACATGGGGATTTCCTCAGCCAAGAAAACAAGTTTTGCAAAACCAGAAAGTCTAGAATAATTCAATACCACACCTATCACTAGAAACAGATGTTAAATACAGAAAAATTTATCTGTTAGATAAATTCTAACAGAAAAAAACCTTACAGTTCATAGTCATTTATGAAAGGACAAGCAAACAAGCAAAACCACATCAATTGGAGCTGATTTCGTTCGGTTTGCTCAAGTGTCTGTCTTTCTAACCACAGGGGTCAGAAGAAAAACACAGGACAAGCTATTAATATAGGAGATTACCCTCCACACCTGAATGGAACCAAGCATTCTCCAGATGAACAGATCTTCTGAGTTCTTAAGACAAGGCTACATCTAGGCTAAAACTGCCTGCTTCCTCCTCTGTGGTAGGACCAGGGCCCCCTTACCCATCTTATCATGGTAATACCCACACAAGAGTAGGAAGAAAGTGAAAGTCTCCAAGCCAGAGAAAGTGTGACAGGGCTGCGAAAGGAAATGATCAGAACCAGAGCAGTGGGTGACAGTTGAAACCAGCCCTGTTCACAGACATCCTATGTCTGTCTTGGCCCTGGCCACCTAGAGTAGGGACTGACACGGCGACCCAGAGAACACACAGTCCCGGGCCATGTCTTCGGCAGAGCGAGGAAGCACATACACACTTGCTCTTGCCAGGTTGCAACTGCACAGCTCAGAATTCCCAACGGCCACACGGGTGACTTCCTGACCCCCAGACCAGCTAGCCCACTTACCTACGGCACTGGCATTTTTCTGAGCTTGCCTCTTACAAACAGGAGATGACTTTAGGGCTGGGGTGTGGCTCAGCAGGCACAGTGCTTGCTCAACATTCTGAAGGTACCGAGTTCTAATCCAGCACTACAATATGGCAGGGATGGTGGTACATGACTGTGATACTAAGATTCTGGAGATAGAGGCAAGAGGATCATAAGTTCAAGACCACCCTCAGCTACAAAGCAAGCTTGAAGCTAGCCTAGTCTACAAAAAGCTCTGTCTCAAAATGTAAAATAATAATAATAATAATGATAAGCTCTCAGATGGCCAGTTTTGAATAGAAAAATGATGGAATAAATCTTCCAAAATATGTTAAGGACTTAGGGATTTGTTTTTATGCTCTTGATTGGACCCAGGGGCTCAGGCACACTAGGCAAACTGCCATTGAGCAATACTCTCCTTAGCCCTTGGATTTCAAAAACTGTGATGAGCTATAAAACTACACTATTGGGGCTGAGGTGCAGCTCAGTTATATGGCATGTGCTGGGCACAAGCGAGGCCCTGAGTTCAGTCCACAGCTCCCCCTCCCCACACACACACAAAGAAGAAGAATTTACATTATAGGTATTTACCTACAAAAACAGAAAGCATTCGAGATCCGCTTAACACAGAGATTCCACCGAATGAGAAGGCCTGAACAGTTTCTCTTCTCATTGGCTACAGGAAGAAGTCTAGAAAAGGCTAACGGATGCAGGGACTGGTTTTGCTTTTGGTGGAGGGTCAGTTTCTGGCCTGCCCGACCCAGCCCTGGCCTCATCTTTGAGCCTCAGAGGAGGCCTGCCATATGGACCTATAGTTGCCTCCGCTAACCAGCATCCACACCAAGCCTGCATTTACCAGTGCAATGGACCACAGAAGGTGAATGTGGCGTCCGAGCAGCACACTTGGTGTGTGGACACGGGATGCGGCATCTTCTCATGGCATTCTAGCTAGGGGCCGGCTTTCCTCAACAAACCACCCAACAGAATACCTGCTGCCCCCAGACTCCTTCTGCAGGCTCCTCTTGGAGCACAGAAGGGGACATGGCAGGGTGCTGCTAGTTCTACAGAGACCACAGCACCCTACACACAGCCAAGTCCACAAATACTATCTAACAGCGCCAACTAGTTCTCCCTGCTACCTCCCCATCTTCTCGAAAGACCCAAGTCAAGTTTCTGGATCTCTTTTCTGTTTGGCTGGAAATGAAGAACACAATCTTCAAGCCTCCAGCCCAAGAAAGATGGCTGCTGTGCATTCGTGGGGCTGGAGAGACGGCCCTGCAATTAAGAGCACCTATTGCTCTTGCAGAGGACCTGGTTCAGGTCCCTGTGCCCATGCTGGGAGGCTCCCAACAGCTGGTAACTCCAGCTCCAGGGGATCCAATCCCGCTTCTGCCCTCTGTGGGTGCTGCACTCACACACATACATATGCACACAATGACCCCTCACTGGTGCATAGACAGACAGACAGACACACATACACACTGCATCTCCATCAGCCCCATAGCAGCCAGGGAGGTGGCAAAGCTGCAGGCTCAGATGGCTGCAGAGCCAGCAGCAGGAGCTCCAGGGAATCCAAGGCCAGGTCTCCCTTCCCAAACCTCCCCAGGACGACAACACTTACTCGCACAGACACTTATCTTAAAGAGAGGTTTCTTGGGTCCTAAGACCCATTAGTCTAAAATCATGTATCTAGAAGTTAGGGTTATAGACATAACTTAAAACTCCACTAGAGAAGAAGACATAATTGGTATTGAAATCCAAGTCACTCACCAATAAGCTGTCATAAGCATTCCAGGCTATGCAAAGCCCTGGGTTGATATCTACAACATGCAAAAATAAACAAAAGACCAGGCCACATGCAGTTCGCGACTTAACAGACATTCTCGTTGCAGACACTTCTTAGGTATACTGGGATTCTATGGGTTTTTTTGTTTTGTTTTTTTTCTTATTTTTTTGAGACAGGGTTTCTCTGTATTGTTTTGGAGACTGTCCTGGAACTCACAGAGATCCTCCTGTCTCTGCCTCCCAAGTGCTGGGATTAAAGGTGTGTGCCACCAATGCCCGTTGGGGATTCTGTGTTTTGTTGTATTCAAATAGTCCTCATGTTTAAGATTTCCATTTTTCAATGTATCCAAATGGAAAAAAAAATTAGTGTATTTTAAAACCAGGCAGATTTGGACAGTACTAAATCATGTCCTTCTGGAATTCAGGCTAGGACACCTTTGCCACATCTCTGGGAGCTGTGGAGCCAGGGGAGACTTGGGGGATGGGTGTGTGTAGAGAGCATGAAAGCCTATGGTCAGCCACTCTAAAAGCACAAACATTTAAAACCTACTGATGGTTAGTACTTGGATGAGGAAAAAACAAAGGGATCTGTATTGTTTCACATATTAAGTCAAGGAAACACTCTGAGTGGAACTAAGAGCAAACTTAGCATTCCACAGTCCAATATTAAGATGGAAGATATGCCAAAGGGCAGTTCTGTGTAGTCCTTCAAGGGTTCATCAGGGCTTCATGAACTAAGAAACTATATTCAATGGTTCTAGTTCGTAACCCATCATCAAAAATGGGCAAGGCACAGGAAATAAAATTATCCTCAGAAGAGAAGCATTTAAAATGCACACACTTCCTGCTTGCCTGGTGTGAGGCTATCATACACTGGCATCCAGAGAGTGGGAAAGGTTAAAACTTGTGACAGAAATCAAAATGATTTCGAAAAGAGCTGGAAACCGACCAGGCACCAGCTAAATGCAGCATAGCAGAAACGCTGGCTCCTAATTCCCTCCCTGAGGTCCTGATCATGTCCCCCAGATGGTGATGGGCACACCAGGACTCACTAGTCTTGGGGAGACAGGGAAAGCCAGAAACCAGGGAAAGGAAAGTAGGCCAGGGGTCTCACTACTTCACCCAAGCAAGGAACCCTGAGAGCCCCAGAAATGCCAGAGCCGTCTGCTCTCCCTGCGAAGCTGTTTTCAGAAAGCACCATGCTCCATCTAGAGCAGTGGTTCTCAACATGTGGGTCATGACCCCTTTGGGGGGGTCGAGTGACCCTTTCACAGGGTCGCCTAAGACCATCAGAAAACACAGATATTTTTACATTAGGATTCATAACAATAGCAAAATTACAATCATGAAATAGCAACAAAAATAATTTTATGATTGAGGGAACTGTATTAAAGAGAGAAGCATTAGAAAAGTTGAGACCCACTGATCTAGAGTAATGAGAGGCAAAGGCGTTGATACCACTGATGCGTTGCTGATCTTATATCCGATTATAATATGCAAGATTAAGAACCTTAGGTTATATGGCTGGTCAAACTCATTTCATGCTAATGACTTTGCATTCTTTGCCCCTCGGAGACCATCTTTAAAATCTCACCTTTCGGAGCGCTTTGCTTCTTGGGACTTGGCTGTAGCCCCTTTTCACTCTTCCCTGACTCTGTAGAGAGGGGCGTGGTAGAAGACAGTTCTCGGAACGCCCTTGCCTTCAGGAACACAGCCTGGGAAGAGTCAACAGGAAGGATACTCACCTTGATGACAGCCCATATAATGTGAGTGCTATATATTAATACTCGTGAGACACATTTATTACAATGTTCATAACATGTGGGAAGTATGAAAAGCACACACACACACACACACAAAGCTGCAAGAAAAATAAACCCAAGCTGGGTGTTAGTGACACACGCCTTTAATCCCGGAACTTGGGAGGCAGAGGCAGGTGGATCTCTGTGAGTTCGATGCCAGCCATTTCCACAGAGTTCCAGGACAGGCTCAAAAACAATACAGAGAAACCCTGTCTCGAGAGAAAAAAAAGAAAGAAAGAAAAAGAAACCCAAATTCCAGGGCAACCCCCGTTAGCATCTGGGTAAAGCAAAACATCTTCATTTCCCTATTCTCTGCAAAAATTCCCAAAATGAAAACTTGGAAACGTTTTATTAAAAATACTTTGCCAGCTTCTTTACACAAAGCTTCAGGGCATCTTGGTGAAGAGCCTGGTCCAGCAGAAACCAGGTAGGAGATGGATGAGAGGCAGGTGCTGCTGGGAGAAGCCAGTGTTGCCACTTGTCCTGCAAAGTCCCGGTTAGGCAGACCAGTACTGACATCGGGGAGAGGAGGGAGCTGCTGGCCTCTGCCATCACCTCAATGCCTAGCTGCACCCCTCTCTCACCGCCAAGAGCATGGACTCAAGGCCTAGCTGGCCCTCTGTCCAGTCCAGACTCCTGGGTCCTAGACAGGAAAACCAGTTTATTTTATGGTTTATTTTGGTACTTCACAAAATACTATGTTTCTTTTTGCAAAGTTATCTCTTTACACTTAGTAACACTATCTGCTAGTAAATACAATGTAAATAATTGTTTCAGAAATGTTACAATGTAAGTGGGAAGATGCTTACAGTAATTTCCCAGGCAACCACCAAGGCAAGTGCTATATCCTAGGATGCTTTATGACGGGCCAGAAAAGAACGGAAAAACTTCTATTTACATTTGATTCTCCGCGTGTGTACACATTATATGTACCGTTACACACTGGAAAAAAAAATCGCTGGGAACAAGATACCTGAAGGAGTAATTAAACAGTGCCGAGCTGAGGACGGGAACTGTGAGCACTTCCTGCTTTGGGGCTGGTTCAGGGACAGCACTTGACATGCAAGCGCAGGGCCCTGGGTTCCATCCCCAGAGCCCAACCCCAACAAACCCCAACACTGGTTTTGCAGAGAAAGCCAGGCTTAGTTTTTAAAACAGCTGAAAAGCCTCAGGATTGCTCTTGCAGAGAAAGACCTTCTCTCCGGGTCAGTTGAACACAGGCCCTGTGACCCCTCGCTGTGACACCAAGCCCACGGGTACTATTGAGGGTCAGGCTACGGGCCAGGGAGGTCGCACCCGTTCGCCCTTTACCTTCAGCGCCCGGATTCGTCCTCCCCGAAGCAGGAGAGTGGCCGCCATGGCACAGACGCAGCTCACCGAGGTCGTACCTAGGTACGTGACCTGCGCGCGCACACGCACCACTGGAGGCTCCGCCTCGCGTTCACGTTCACCAATCGCAGGCCAGGGTGGGCACAAGCGTCTGTGCGCGCATTCCCGGAGGACTTCCCGAGGCCACACGCCTGAAGGAGTTCACCAATCCTGGGTGGGAGCGCGCGGGTCCGCCCCTGAACAGGTCCACTGGAATCCCGCCCCTCTGTCTAGGGCCTGCCCATCATGCCCTGATCTCACCCTAAACTCTACGACCTAACAAAGTTGTACAGCTAGACTCATGCCCTTAGCGTTTCTATTTCGACTTGAGTGTCTTCTGTGTTTGGTGAGGTTTTGTTTTGTTTTGATATTTCGAGACAGGGTTTCTCCTTGCTGTCCTGGAACTTGCATTATAGACCAGGCTGGCCTTAAACTCACTGAGATCTGTCTCTGCCTCCCAAGTGCTGGGATTAAAGTCGTGTGCCACCACTGCCCAACTTGGTGAGGCTTTTGTGAATTTGTTTGTTGGAGATACAGCTCGGTGGTAGTACGCTTGCCCCTTAGGGGTATATAGGGGTGTGGCCATGTCAAAACAAATCAGAAGCTGAGCATGGTGGTGAGCACCTTCCATTCCAGCAGTAGCCTAGTTCAAAGCCAGCCTGCACTTTATAGATCTACTTTAGGAATTATAATCAGCAGATTAATTCGTTAATAAAGGCAGAACACTCCCTCCCCTCAGTAACCTCACCAGTTGGAGACCAAGCCTTCCACACACAAGGCTTTACACATAACCTGCATATCCAAGGTATAGCTGTGGAGTATGTATTATTGGTTAAAAATGCCTCATTCCCGTTGTTGATTGGTGCCCCCTCCCACACGGTATCCAGTGCATTGCAAGTATTTCAAACGAATGTGTTCACACCTCCAGTTTCCACCAAGGAAAACTCCCTTCCCCAAGCTGTTAGGTTTTGGGTGGTAGTGGAAGGATTCAAGACACTAAAATTAATTACTGGGGGGAAAGGGTTTATTAGATCTACTAATGCCATGTACGGGCAGACGGGAGGCAACAGTATGGGGGGAGCTCTGAGCAGCATTCAGTTCCCAGAGACAGAGAGCATGGCCAGGTCTCTGAAGGGTGAAGTCAGCCTGTGTGGGAGCCTGGGGGGGGGGTGCGATTGCTGCAGATACTGTAGGCTGTGCAGAAGCTAGATTCTAACATTACACCTTACAGTACACTTTGAGACTGACTGGAAACTGGCCTTTGAACATCTGGAAACGCATTCAGATGACAGGATAAACTGGCAGAGTCACGAGTCCCCTGACCTTGGCAGAGCACAGGAAGGCAGAAAGAACACACGCAGATGTAGACAACAGTGAGGATACAGCCCGTTGTCTCTAAAGGAAGAAGACACAAACGTCGTGCTAACAGAAGAACTGTCCCTGTTCACCTAACTCTTGTCTTGGGGGACCTTCCCATTCAACTTCCTGATGTGAGCTTACTTTACAGGAGAGTGAAAACGACTGAAGGGAACAGGTCCTGTCTGTCCTTTGGGCTACTGGAAATGGAATTGTAAGATCATGGGACCCAGAACTTCCATTCCTCATACCCAACCAGTTAGACATTGGAGGAACTGGGGGACTCAAGAACAAACAAAAGAGAAGACTCCCCAGTGGGAGAATTGTATGCATTTATTCCCACGAGGGCTCATGAGTTGGAAGCTCACCGCTCCAGGGTGGTGATATGGGAATGGCACCAGTAAGGGTGGGGCCCGTGGGAAGTAATTAATCACAAGGGGTGCAGCTTTTGCACGGAACTGATAGGTCTCCCCCACCCCATAATAGGTTTCTCCGCTGATGCAGTAAGCCAAATCAAGCCAAACTGAAAAAGTTTAACAGGTATATTTGAGCAGAACAACTCCTGGGCAGGTTCTCTGGTCCTAGAGACTGAGGTCAGAGAAGTTGTGCCCCGAACTAAAGCACGGGGACTTTATAGGTTGTAGGCAGAAGGGTGATGATGTATCCACCACAAGCTGGGTTTGTTCCCAAGTATGGTCAAAAGCTGAGCTCTTAGGTGGCTCATTGTGCTGCTGGTGGCAACAGGGGAAGAAGTTGCAATTGTCACCAAGAATGCAGAACTGGGCTTTTTGACTCCTATTCATTTTTGGAGACTCTCTGAGTGGATTAGGTCTGGAGGTGGGGGAGGGAGAGAGAGGGAGAACTGGGACTTTCTGGATTATTCAGGGGCAGGCTGGAGGTTCCAGACCAGACTGGAATTAATGTTGCTCGTGTGGGAACCTGGTAATTCTCTTGAGAAGGATGGTGTCTTAGGGATGATGTGACTTGGTTGATTTGTGTTTCTTTGAGACAAGGTCTCCCTATGTAGCTCAGACTGACCTTGAACTCACTCTCGTGACTCTTCCTTCCTTGTAACAGGGTTATAGTTAAGATGTCAGGTTTGAGAGGGTTTTGTAAAGGAGTAGCCTGGCTCTTCTTACCTCATGTTTCATCAGGTGGTCTCTCCTTTCTGAGGAGCCAGCACCCTGCTGTCTGGATTTTAACCTTGACGTTAGGCTAAAGAAACTTTTTCCCTTTTTTGTGTGTGTGTGTGTGTTCATACACGTGAAAACTGAGGGTGAAGCTTGGGTGTCGTCCCTCTGGATGAAGTTCACCTTGTTTTGTCAGGCAGAGTCTCATTAGCCTGGAATTTGCCACATATGCTAGTCTGTTTGGCTAGCAAGCCCCAGGGATCTGCTTATCTTTCTCCTGAGCATGGATTTAGAAATGTGTGCCATCATGCCTGCCTTTTTAATGTGGGATCAAATTCAGACCCTCATTCTTTCAAGGCAAATCTTTTATTGGCTGAACTATATCTCCTTAGCCTATTATTATTATTATTATTATTTTGTTTTTTGAGACAGGGTTCCTGCCTCCATAAAAATACAGAGAAACTCTGTCTCAAACAAACAAACAAACAAACAAACAAACAAAAGAGTGAGACAAGGTTCCTCTTCATAGCCCTGACTGTTCTGGAGCTTGCTTTGTATACCAGACTGATCTCAGAAATCCGACTGCCTCTGTCTCCCGAGTGCTGGGATTAAAGGCGTGTGACTCCACTGCCCAGATTATTGTTTTCTTTATAAACTACTCCCAACTATTTTGTTACAGCAACAGCAAATGGACTAATACAGACAGGGTGTAGCTACATACAAACCAGGTTGTTGGTGGAGGGGATGTGTAGCTGAGGGGGAGCGTAGGGGAGAAAGAACAAGAGTGGGTGGTGGGGCCGGTTGTTGGTGGCGCACACCTTTAATCTCAGCACTCGGGAGGCAGAGGCAGGTGGATCTCTTGGAGTTTGAGACCAGCCTGGTCTACAGAGCTAGTTCCAGGAGAGCCTCAAAAACAATACAGAAAAACCCTGTCTCAGGAAAAAAAAAGAGAGTGGGTGGTGGGGAGCTTTGGGGATTTTGTGTGTGTGTGTGTGTGTGTGTGTGTGTGAATTTGTGTGTGTGTGTGTGTGTGTGTGTGTGTGTGTGTGTGTGTGTGTGTGTGTGTGTGTGTAGGGAACATCAGTGCAGTGTGGCTGTTTCCTCGGGACTGGACATGGCCATTGCTCCTTGGAATTAGAGCAGATGAAACTTCCTCACGAGTCTGGACCATTAGCTTTTCCTCCTAGAAGGAGCATGAGGCTCACGAGGCCTTCCTCAAGACTATGGAAGAGGCAAACAATTCACTGGGGGTGGGAGTCTGGAGTGATGCAACTCTTTGTGAGTCCTCCAAGGGAGATGGGAGTCCTTGGCGGTAAGGCTGCCTGTGAGGTGTACAGAGGACTTCCCAATATTGTAGATGCCTTCACTTGTGCTCCTGTAAACAGCCAGAAATAAATCTATTGGTTCACCAAACTGGCCTTGGAAGGATACTGTGTCTGCAGAGGCTGAGTGACTAGTTAGAACTGCTCTGAGGTGGGGAGGTTGGGATGTTGCAGGCCTGGAACCCAATTACAGTTTACTTTGGGCTATCTTTAGCCTCCTAAACAGTCATTCCTTGCAGCCCTCTGTGTGTGACCTAACGTACTGACAAGCAGATAAAAACCTTGGAATGTATTAACTTAACCAAACCTCCTTCTCCACTAATCAAAGGGCTAAGAATCATCAAGTCGCAGCTCAGACTTCCAGATGAGATTTCTCCACATTGCTGTAACTGCCTTTTAACATCGCACAAATGTATTTAAGTGGTGCCTTGGTTTATAATTCCTCTTTGTTCTGTTACCATAAAAACTTCATGGAACTGAAAGTCTGGGTAGGAGAAACACAGGAAGTCAAGATGTAACTGCCATAGGGATAAGAAGCCTGGAAAGTTCCCCAGTAAGAGAAATACTTAGATTAACAATTATGGGATAAATACTTGAGTCAGAACTAGCCAGTAAGAAACAAGCAAGGCCAACAGCTTCATAATTAATATAGCCTCCTGTGTGTTTATTTGGGACTGATGTGGCTCTGGAACCAGGCTGGCGGGAAGGCTTCCCTTTACATAATGGTGTCAGAAGTGGGATTTTGAATTTCCACGTAGAATGACAAAAGCTTTAAAGGAATTTTAGAAACAAAAGAATGGAGAAAAGCATGGGTTCTTGGTGGCAGTATTTTCTCAGGTGGGCTCTATTTTGCTAGCGACAAGCAGAGACACGTGGCTTGCTTAAGGGAGTCTTCCTGACTCAGCATAAAAAAAAAACACCAACAAGGTTCTTTTAAGAGGCTCTGCTAACAATTGAAAGGTATGTGCGTACAGCTGGAAGTGGCAATGACCATATCTCCAAGCCAGCAGCTTTTGCTAGATGTCAGCATGGACTGAGGTGGTAAGCTGGAGTCACACTTAAGCCTGCCATCTTGGAAAAACTGCATTTAGTTTAAACAGCTGCGGTTTTAACAGATAAGACACGTGGCCAGAAAAACATAAAGATTTACAGTAAAATCAGACTTTGATGAAGAAAAACCTCTAAAGGTTTACAGTGTGTTTAAATATATACATATGATTGAGAGAGAAAAAGAAACGGCATAGTGGTAAATAAAGAATCCGGCTGTGGAGGCACAAGCCGGTAGGATTTGCTGCAGAGGTAGAGGCAGGCAGATTTCCAAAGAGAAACTCTGTCTCAGAGAAAAATAAATAAAAGTAAAAGAAATAGAATAATAATAATAGATAAATAAATAAGCCACGAAAAGATGGAAAATACACAGAGAGTCTGGATACTGTATGCTATTGTGTGTTTCAGTTTTTTGATTGCTCAGGAAGGAACAACTGCTAAAGTACACTTGATTCTAAATGCTGCTGAATTAATTCAACTTATATCTTTTGAAAATGCCTTGACT
Organism: Mesocricetus auratus; assembly: GCF_017639785.1. NCBI lineage: Eukaryota > Metazoa > Chordata > Mammalia > Rodentia > Cricetidae > Mesocricetus > Mesocricetus auratus. The sequence goes on along the minus strand of NW_024429208.1, from coordinate 7,631,952 downwards.
TTAAAATTTAAGTATAAGGATATGTTACTTTGGGAAAGAGTTTTAGTTTATGTTTCCACAGAGGATGAAAAGCTGAGGATTCCTTCCAGGCTTCTGTGGTTTGATGAATCAAGACCCCCGGAAGCAGTGGGCCAGGTGTTCCAACAATTGAGACAGCTAAGATGATGCAGCCTTACAGACCCCGAAAATAAGGACTTATACAGGTTTCTGAGTTTTGTCATGATCCCATGGTGTGAACAGCGTCCCCTTCCAGCACGAAGCAGTTTGGAATGAGTGCCGTCCTAATTCCCATCTTGTTTATAAATATTTGTTTTCATTTAAATGGGATTGTTTATAATTGGTTAATGATCACAACCAATCTCTTTTTAAAGGAAAAAGGGGATTAAAGTATGGAAATGAATACTTTGTATTGGTATGGTTTTTCATTTATTGAGACAAATTCAAGGTAAATTTTGTGATGTGTATATTTCTCCTCTTGATTAAGTATTATGCTTATACTGATCTTTTAAAATGTAATGCATAATTAAATACAGACTATAGACAGTTATTTATAATAGTCAAAACTTATAGTTAGGTTAGTTAGGTTTTCTAGATATACAGAAATATATTTGAGATAGATAGTCTTCAACCTTTCAAAGACCTTCAGTAAATGGCATTTAAAATATTTCAGGTTTTTCTTGACAATGAGAAATGTCTACTCCTGGCAGCACCAATTATGTCTGAGAGGAAGATGGGCATCGAAGAAACTCGTTATGGAGTTTGCTTTCAACGTGGCAAGATTAGCCATTTGGGCAAAACACTGCTCTTGCCTGGACTGCTTGACTGTTGCTGTATAAATTGGACATGCAGGACCCACAGGAAAGTGACTACTGAACTCAAACAGTCCTCCAGGGTTCCTGATTCATAGAAGAGTCTACGAGACTTTCTGCAGAACACAGAAAAATGACTGACAGACTGCCAATGCAGATGGACAGTTTGAAATTTCCTGCTTTGCTGAGAAGTTTTCTGGACACATTGTGCCTTATGGGCTGAAGATGGATGCCCTGACATTACAGAGGAACTTCGGGTGACTGTTTAAGTAGCAAGATGTCTCTGTCAAACCTAGTGTTTACATATTATCCTTCTGTGGTCTTTGATAGAGTTGAAGGCAGATAGTTATCATCATAGTTTTCCTTAGTTATGATAAAAGATAAGCTACATATAGGACTTTGGACTCACAAAGATGGGATAGATGATAATTTCTTTAAATCTTGCTGAATGTTGATAGACAAAATGTTTTAACTGTGTTCTTACTTGATAACTGTTCTATTATATATAATCTGACTATGTTAAAGCTAAGACCTTTCTTTTTGTTTAGACAGAAAAGAGGGGATGATGGGGGAAGTCCTGTGTATATGTCAATAAAGCACTGTTGGCCAACAGGGAAGCAAGATAGGTGGGACTAGGAGTCCAGGAGGACTCTGGGTAGGAGAAACACAGGAAGTCAAGATGTAACTGCCATAGGGATAAGAAGCCCGGAAAGTTCTCCGGTAAGAGAAATACTTAGATTAACAATTATGGGATAGCCGGGTGTTGGTGGCACATGCCTTTAATCCCAGCACTCGGGAGGCAGAGGCAGGCGGATCTCTGTGAGTTCGAGGCCAGTCTGGTCTACAGAGCGAGTTCCAGGACAGCCTCAGAAACAAAACAGAGAAATCCTGTCTTGAAAAAAACAAACAAACAAAAAAACAAACAATTATGGGATAAATACTTGAGTCAGAGCTAGCCAGTAAGAAACAAGCAAGGCCAACAGCTTCATAATTAATATAGCCTCCTGTGTGTTTATTTGGGACTGATGTGGCTCTGGAACCAGGCTGGCGGGAAGGCTTCACTTTACATGAAAGACCCTTCAGTCTTTCTCTCAGGACCCTTGCCCCCAAAGACCACCAGGGAGCCGAAATTCACTGCAAAACGCAAGAGGATTTTTATTAATCCGGTGCACCGGGGTTAAGCAGCCTTGGGAAGGAGTGAGCCCCGAGCACAAATTACAGAAACTTTTTAAAGCCTAAAACTGCAAACAGGGTGGTGGGGGTATGAGGAGAGTTTGGAAGTTGGTGCCAGACCTTCATGAATCACGTATGCTTGTGGCTGTCTGGCTGACTGGCTCGTTATCTGTCTCAGGCAACGTCTGTGCCCTGGCTGAGCTTTGTGACTGGCCTGGAACCTTGACATCTGGGGAATGTTCCCAAGTCCTTGAGGACTGAGGTCTGGGAAATATTTTCAAGTCCTTGAGGACCACCAGGGGAAGATGTCTAAGTGTAGCTGCTCACATCCAAGGACGGGACAGTTTAGTAATTTCCCAACTATTGGGGGGCTAACTGTTGGGGCTCTTCAAGACCACTTGCACATTGGAACATGGAACCTAAATCTGTGCTCATGAAATGTGGTTAGTCAGAATAAATTACCTCTTATTCCCCTTGAGGATGAGAGTTGTAGTGGTTTATTTATCTGTTTGTGGAACAGATGGAATCCTTTGGTCTGTCAGTACCCTGTCCACCTGGCTTGGATAAATGTTTCATATCCTTGGGAAAGATCACACGATGGGGATTTTGACTGGAAAAGTTACTGCGCAATGTCTATGCATCAGTGCTTAAGCCTGTTGGGGGCAGAGCCTACCAGGAAGCTTACACAGCACAGTGGAGGAAGCCAGAACCTAAGCAGCATTTGGTCAAAGAGGGGAGAAAGGCTGGGCTTGGTGGCTCACTCCTTTAATCTCAGCACTTGGGAGGCAGGGGCAGGTGGTTCTCAAGTTTGAGGCTGATCTGGTATACAGAGTCAGTTCCAGGAAAGCCAGGGCTGTTACACAGAACAAACAATACCAGAAATACAAGTGGGAGAATGTGGGGGGGGGGTTGGGAGACAAGTACAAGATATAAGTTTTTTAAAGATTTATTTATTTTAAGAATTTATTTATTATGTATACAGCACTTCATGTATGAATGCAGGCCATAAGAGGGCACCAGATCTCATTACAGATGGTTGTGATCCACCATGTGGTTGCTGGGAATTGAACTCAGGACCTCTGGAAGAGCAGCCAGTGCTCTTAACCTCTGAGCCATCTCTCCAGCCCCTATTTATTTATTTATTTATTTATTTATTTATTTATTTATTTATTGGTTTTTCAAGACAGGGTTTCTCTGTATTGTTTTGGAGGCTGTCCAGCAACTCATTCTGTAGGCCAGGCTGGCCTTGAACTCACAGAGATCTGCCTGCCTCTGCCTCCAGAGTGCTAGAATTAAAGGCGTGAGCCACCAACGCCTGGCTATTTATTTATTTGGGTTTTTTTGTTTTTTGAGACAAGGGCTCTCTTTGTATCCCTGGTTATCCTAGAACTCATGAGGTAGGTCATAACTCATAGAGATCTGCCTGCCTCTGCCTTCAAAGTGCTAGGATTAAAGGTGTGTACCACCAGACCTGGCTAAGATTTAGTTTTTTAATTATTTTCTCTTATGTATACATGCATGTTTCTGAGTGTGTGGGTTTTTTTTATTGTTTTGGAGGCTGTCCTGGAACTCACTCTATAGGCCAGGCTGACCTTGAACTCACAAAGATCTGCCTGCCTCTGCCTCCTGAGATTAAGGGCTTTGCCAACAGACCACGTTCCTCATGTATTTTATTTATTAATTAATTAATTAATTAATTAATTAATATATCATTGGTTTCTCAAGACAGGGTTTCTCTGTGTAACCTGATTGTCCTGGTACTAGCTCTGTTGACCAGGCTGGCCTTGAACTGGGAGATGCCCCTCCTGTGCCTCCCAAGTACTGGGATTAAAGGTGTACACCACTGCTGCTGCCATCACCACCTGACCTGGCTATACTCTTTTATTTTATTTTTTTAATTAAGAATTCCATACATGTGGGGTTGGAGAGATGACTCAGAAGTTAAGAGCACTGACTGCTCTTCCACAGGTCCTGAGTTCAATTCCCAGCAACCACATGGTGCTTCACAGCCATCTACAGTGAGATCTGGTGCCCTCCTGGCGTGCAGATGTACATGTTGGCAGAATGTTGTATCCATAATAAATAAATAAAATCTTAAAAAATTCTATACATGCATATGTGTTTTGATGAAGTACACTCTCCATTCCTTCCCCTCCAGCTCCTTCCCTCTCCTCACCACCATTTCCTCCCAATTTTGTGTGTGTGTGTGTGGTTCACTTAGTGCTGCCAGTATGCATGGGTGTGGAATTGTAATGTGCTCTTTCCCGCCAGCTGCCTGAGTCCCACCGCTGTCTCAGTCCCCAAGTAACACGCTATATTAATTATGAAACTGTTGGCCATTTGCTATGGTTTCTTTCTTTTGTTTTTGTTTTGTTTTGGTTTTTTGTTTGTTTTTTGAGACAGTGTTCCTCTGTATTGCTTTAGAGCCTGTTCTGGCACTCACTCTATAGACCAATCTGGCCTTGAACTCAGAGATCCGCCTGCCTCTGCCTCCCGAGTGCTGGGATTAGAGGTGTGTGCCACCATGCCCTGCTGCTATGGTTTCTTAATGGCTAGCTCTGACTTAATTAACCCATAATTATTAATCTATATATTTTCACAAGGACTTATCTTACCGAGAATGCCAGACTTGTGTCCTTTCCTTCAGGACCACATGGCGACTCTCTACTCTTGATTGCATTTTCCAGAACCCTCCTATCTTGCTTCCCTATTGGCCAACAGTGCTTTATTTATCAACCAATACGACAAATATATACACCAAAGAACTTCCCCCATCATGGAACCATTACTAGATTATGGGTCATATGCCTTCTCAGAGGCATATTCTTGAAGAAAGCTGAACCCCTCTTTCCAGCAGCTATCAATAGCCAGTAACTTCCCAGCTATGCTTAAATTTGAGCCCACCTTTTTTGGGGGGGAGGCATTAATACTGAACATCAACGGGTGCAAGAAAAAATAGGTAGTTCAACAGGAACAGAGGCCTCTGGGTTCTAGGTTTCCGAAGGGCAGGAAGTAAGGGGAGAAAGTCACTCAAAGGGCTCTTTCATCAAAGTAGCCAAGAAGGTTCTGGAAAAGGAGAGTCACCTAAGAGGGTTGATCTCAGGCCCAATCAAGGCATAACCTGGTCCTATGAATACTAAAAGCTCTCACAGTGAGCTTCAGAGTTGTGATTGGCCAAGAATCCTGTCATGTGTGGGTCCCTTTCCCGAGTCACATGTTAGTGTTTGAGTAAGCTGTTATACAAATAGACATGTTTGTGCATTTTCACACTGTCAGCACTGTGTAGAAGAGCTTGATGACAGGTGGGTTCTGTAGTACCTTAGCATTAGGTACCACTTTCTCTCTATGGCCCAGGAAAAGGGCTTGCATTCATTGGTGTTTGATTTGATAAGCTCAGGACCTGGCTTCTCATAAAATTTTGAATTGCCCCTTAAGTTTGTACGTGATTTTATTTGCAGAAGTGATTTTTATGAGTCCCTGCTATGTGATAGAGAGATGGTGAGTGTTTACTTGCGCAAGTAAAATGAAGAGACATTCTGTCTCAGTTTGAGGCAAAAATGGTACTTTATAAAATGCTTTATAAGGGTTGGAGAGATGGCTCAGAGGTTAAGAGCACTGGGTGCTCTTCCAGAGGTCCTGAGTTCAATTCCCAGCAACCACATGGTGGCTCACAACCATCTATAATGAGATCTGGAGCCCTCTTCCGGCCTGCAGGTAGAACACTGTATGCATGATAAATAAATAAATCTTTATAAAATGGGACTAGCTCAGGGAACCGCACAGCATTAGGCAATTGTACACAGCATAGTGACTGTGACTTTGCTGCAGGACATAGACTGACCTGCTCCAGTAGTTTACCTTCACTAGGATGTGATGGGGTGGTTGGGGTAAACCATCTTTTTAGGAGCTGCCTCGGGGTCCACATCCAACCTATAAGACAGCACAGCATTCTGGGACTAGAGAGTCATAGGATGGAATGAGTCTTTTGGAGATCTGGGGAGGCACACCGTTAAACACGTTTAACGCGGGGATCAAGGCGACTTTGTGATACACGAAGAGGGTGAGTAGCACATTTCCAGCGACCTCTGCCTTGCTTGAACTGAGACAAACTGGGCCTGACCATCCAGTACTGACGCCATTCAGCAGCTTTCTACCGGCACCCTCTGGGTACCCGGCTCTGTCCAAGAGGAAGCCCTAGAGTCATCGAACCTGAGGGACCGAAAAGCTAATCAATACGAAAGGTACACGGGGCACGCGCGACGACTTAGCTGCGCAGCAGGAAGACCCTCGAGTACATCAAAGCAGACCACTCCCTGTGCGCATGCTCCAGGCCGGCACGCCCCTGGCGCGGCGCTGAGCGACGTCACTGGCCTGCGCCAGCAGAAAGGGCGCTGTGCGTTGCACGTGAGCGAGGGCGCGGGCGGGCCCATGGCGAGCTCCGCGGGGCTGGCGCTGTGCGGCCAAACGCTGGTGGTGCGGGGCGGCAGCAGATTCCTGGCCATCTCCACTGCAAGCAGGTAAGAGGCCCCGGCCGATGGCGGCTGCCTCACCGCAGAGCCTGACCGCCGCTGTCCCGTATGAGGAGGCCTCCTCCCTATTCCCTGTCCTCGGAGTCCCCTCACTCGGACCCAGCTCCCCACGACCTGCACGGCGGGTCTGGGGCGCTCTCTGCGTTTGGAGTCGGGGCACTTCCGGACTTTGCGGCGCCTGCGCGTCGTCGTCGGGAGGGCCGAGTCACGTGGGTGTCGCGTAGGCCAGACCCCGGGCGGCGGTGCTGCAGACTGATGCGCTAGGAAACCTCCCCTATGAGATCGGTGTGTTGGCGAACCCTGCTGGCTCTCACTGAGCACAGACGTGCTTCCTGCCCCTTGCCTGTGTCCAGCAATCCGCTCTAGTTGCTCCTCGGGGTTTTTAGTTTTTTTTAACCCCTCCCAGACCCAGGATGCACGCAGAGCCTGAAGTGTGGGCATCTCCCTAGAAGTCCTTAACAATAATGGTTTTGCTTTACGCTGTTTCCTTAGTGGTAGGTCAAAGGATGCTTAACTCAAGTGAGTGTGGAGCAAGTAGTTGTGACCCAGGAACCGGAGGACTCAGTGGCAGTCCGTTTTGGCTTCTTTTTCTTCCCCCACTTAGTTTTTGTTACATTTGAAGATTAGGAGTGTCGAATGCTATGGCCAGCAAGGTTTCAGACTTGGAAAATGACTTTTGTTTTTGTTTTTCGAGTCAGGGTTTCTCTGTATTGTTTTGGAGGAGAGATCTGCCTGCCTTTGCCTTCCAAGTGCTAGGATTAAAGGTGTGTGCCACCACACCTGGCTAAGATTTAGTTTAATTATTTTCTCTTATGTATACATGCATGTTTCTGATTGTGTGGTTTTTTTGTTTTGTTTTGTTTTTGTTTTGGAGGCTGTCCTGGAACTTGCTCTGTAGACCAGGCTGGCCTCGGCCTCGAACTCACAGTGATCCACCTGCCTCTGCCTCCCGAGTGCTGGGATTAAAGGCATGTGCTACCAACGCCCGGCCATGACTTTTCTTTTTGCAGTTCAGTGTTTAATTGGAAGTCTTTGGTGCAGCCACTTTATAGGCTATCAGTAGTACAAGGTGCTTTAATGTGCTAGGGTCCGGGTCAGAGCAACTGAAGGGAGCTTAGGCTCTAATAGGGAGAGTGGGTGATTCCTGTATGAGAGTAGGTGCCTGAGGCTTGTGGGGCTTTTTCCCCAGCAGGTGAGACACGTTTCAGAGCCATGTAAGGACAGCCTCGGTTGTTTTCAATTTGGGAGCAGAGTCCAGTTGGAAAAAAATATCAGAGCATACTTTTTGGGAAGAAGAGTCCGTTACTCCAGGCGCGCGCTGCCGTGCCAGGTGGACCTGACTTGGAACAGAAACATGCTGGCTGTTCATGATGCCACCTATGAGGGGGCTAAGCAGTTGACAATTCTTGGCTCTTCTGTCATGGAGAAGGCCCGTAATTCAGTGACGATGAAATGTTGTCCTAGAGTGACAAGAAACAGCCCCGTGTGTTGGTAAGTTCTCACTCCTGTTTCTGCCTCTAGTGACGATGACTGTGCCGTCTTCACGTACGACTGCAGTGCTGCGGAGAAGAAGCCCTCGCCAGAAGATAAAGGGTGAGGTGGTGGGGAAGCATGCTCCCTAGAATGATGAGACCAGGGAGCCAGGACAGGACTTTCTGAAGTTCTAGTTCCTGTTACCTAGTTGTGGGGCGAGGCTAAGTTGCTTTTCAGAAAAAAAACATGGGAACAGTTTTAAATTTAGAATGCTAAGGACTTTAGTGTCCTCAGTAATCATTTTTGTCACTGGCCCCTTAAAATAATAGGGACCATATCAATTGCATTGAGAGCAGGTGTGGGGAATTAGCTAATTGAAAGGGACACACACAGCAGTGTGTGATTGTTTTGTGTGGTAGCTAGGTCTTGTGACTCAGTTTGTTAGTAATATTATTGGTCCCTGCCTTGGATTAGTCCATGTGATCGCTGAGAGTCCTTCCAGCGTACACTGGATGTTAGTGTATTTGCAGAGAGATGCTATTGAGTTGGGTTTCACGCTTGTAAAATTAGAGCTGTTCTCTGAATTTCCCCTTTTAGTTTTGTCATTATGCTCTGACTACATGCACTGCTTGACCAAGCATCTTCTGTCTTACCTGTGTTAGAATGGACAATCCTGGCAACTCAGGTGATGCCTAATTGCTTTCCTTTCTCCCCTTCCCTTCTCCAGGGAGGACGGACAGCCCACAGACAAGGGGAGTGACACGATTCTGGCGTCCACCTTCTCCAAGTCTGGCAGCTATTTTGCTTTAACTGATGACAGTAAGCGTCTGATTCTTTTCCGTACAAAACCATGGCAATGTCTGAGTGTCAGGTATGAAATGCTCACATTGAGTCATTAAGATGTCCTATGCACTCCTTGTACTTGCATGTCATTCATCATCAGTAGTGACAGTAACCGTTGTAGTACGTGCCAGCTGTGTGTGAGACACTGATTTCAGAGCTGTGCTTGTGTTAACTGACTGAATCCTACTGTTCCTCCCACATTGGGTGGCGTAGGGTTAAGTAGCCAGTTTCAGGCCATGGAGCTTGGAAAGGCAGAGCCAGGCACGTAGCTGCTCCCTTGGCCGCAGTGTTGGTTCTCTGTGTACTGTGCCGTCCTGCTGGGCAGGACTGTTAGTTCACACTCTGAGAGCATCAGGGCTTTGGGTAAGTGGAAGTGGCACATTTGTAAGCTAGCTGGTGGGCTACATCCTTTTGTGTCTGAGAAGATATAGCACAGGCTAGGTGTAGGGCGAGACTAGCAACTGGGCAGGATTGCAGGTGGGTGTTCTGGTCCTCTCTCCCAGCACCACTTCTTCCTCCTCTCAGACTGTAACTGTCATTTCTGAAGGCGAGGTTCAGGGAGAGAAATGGGCCTGTGGTTATGGGGGAGTTAATGTGGTGATGTGGAGGAGGAGGGGCTGTGAATCTGTTTCCAGAGATGCTGCTTTTCTCTGTGCCACCTTGTCCTCCAGAGTGGAGGCGGTATCACCGTGGCACGCAGTGCTGGCAGATTACATTTTGTTGGCTGGGACAACCTTCTAATACAGATGCTGTGGGGCTCCTGAATCCGATTCTTCTGTGGCAGCAGCTCATGGAGTGGAGTCAGCCAAGGCCTCGCTTGTCCCGTGGTGGGCTCCCCTCTTCCCCCAGCTGCTAGTGGAGCTGTGCTTGATTTTATCCATCAGTTTTCTAGTTGCTGTTTCAATTCCCCAACAAAAGCAACTTAAGGAAGGAGGGCTTATTCTGGCTGGTTTTCCGGGAATGTGCTGTTGTGACAGGCATGGTGCTGGTAATGTCAGGGATGTGTTGATTGGGACAGGAAAGGCATGTGAGCAGAGTTCACGGTGTTGTTCACTCACCTGCTGGTTTGTTAAGATTCAGAAAGCAGCCGGGCGTTGGTGGTGCACGCCTTTAATCCCAGCACTTGGGAGGCAGAGGCAGGCGGATCTCTGTGAGTTCGAGGCCAGCCTGGTCTACAAGAGCTAGTTCCAGGACAGCCTCCAAAGCCACAGAGAAACCCTGTCTCGAAAAACAAAAAACAAACAAACAAAAGAAAAAGATTCAGAAAGCAGGGATGGACAGTCTCTCAAGTCCGCCCTGGGGCCTTACCTTTACCAGCTAGGCCCTCTCTTGAAGGTTCTGTGGCCTCTAGAGCCACACCATTGCTTTGGATAAAGTGCTGAAACAGGAGCCTGAGGGACCTGTGTGTTCTCCTCCCCTCAGGTAAGTTGCAGCAACGGCATTTGAACTTCTGGCATTCAGGACTTCAGCTGAGTGTTTAGATTTTTAGTTCATCCTATTTTCTTTTTTCTTTTGGTTTTTTCGAGACAGGGTTTCTCTATTGTTTTGGAGGTTATCCTGGAGCTCTGTAGACCAGGCTGGCCTCGAACTCACAGAGATCCCCCTCCCTCTGCCTCCCTAGTGCTGGGATTAAAGGTGTGTGCCACCAACGCCTGGCCATCCTATTTTCTAAATGAGTAAAAAACCTGGATTCTAGGTGGCATCAAAAGCAAGAACATTCCAGGCGGTGGTGGCACACACCTTTAAACCCAGCACTTGGAAGGCAAATGTGGGTAGATCTCTTGAGTTCAAGGCCAACCTGGTCTACACAGTGATTTCAGGACAGCCAGGTTTGTCACACAGAGAAACCCTGTCTTAAACAAAACAAACCAACCAACTCCCAAAACCACCCCCCCAACCAAAAAAGCAAGAACATCCATTCTGCCCTCTTCCCATCAGCTTAAGAATAGAAGCCTGCATCACTGCCCATCTTTAGATGGCAGTGTGTGTGTGTGTGTGCGCGCGCGCTTTTGCTTCTCAGATGGATAATAGATGTGCTGTTATTAAACAAAAGGACACTCATGTACAGGCTTCCTCGGGCCCTCTCACAGAGGGATGATTCACCAGCAGGAAGTTGTCTTTCTTTTTTTTTTTTTTTTTTTTTTTTTGGTTTTACAAGACAGGGTTTCTCTGTATTGTTTTCGAGGCTGTCGGTACAGCCCAGCCTCGAACTCACAGAGATCCGCCTGCCTCTGCCTTCTGAGTGCTGGGATTAAAGGCGTGTGCCACCACCGCCCCGCTTCTTTTTAAAATTTACTTATTTGTGAGTGTGTGTGTGTGTGAGAGAGTATATACCTACATATGTATACCTGTATATGTACTTGGGTAGTTTTTCCTTCTACCATGGGGTCCTAGGTTAGTACTCAGGTCATCTGGCTTGGCAGCAAGTGTCTTTATTCTGGAACCCACTTAAGGTTGGACATAGAGGGTATGCATCTGTAATCACAGCACTCCAGTAAGACGGGAGGTAAGTACAGGCAAGCCAACCTGGCATACACAGTGGCAAACAATAAGAGATCCTGTTCTAACAAAGTCAAGAAGGCCAAGAGTGCTGCCTGAGTGTGTCCTCTGACCTTCACACGTGTGCCGTGGCACACACATGCTTACATTCACACACAGGAACCCAGACATATGTTCACAAGATTTTTAAAAGAACGTGATGGTGACCCTCCTACAGAGTAAAGGCTCTGGCTGTGCAGATGTAGGCACAAGAATCACCTGGTCACCATGACAAGCACAGGTTCTAATGTGCCAGCCTTGGATGGGATGGTCTGCGATCTGTTTGTGGCTAGAGCCTCCTGGCCTGTACCCTCAGCCCCCAGTATGCGATCTATTCACATAAGCTTACTTGTTTGTAGTGCTTCTGGCTGTGTGGACTGCTCTTGGAGCAGGAGATATAGGCTGGGGGAACTCTCTGACCCTCCCTTTAGATCTGCAGCAGGCCAACAGCACAGCTAGAGGACGTGACAGGGAGACCCAGATGCCTTCAAGGATGGAGGTGTGTGGGAGAAAGACGTGGTTGCTATGGCTGAGAAGGTGCATCTGGTAGTGCAGGCCCTGGGAGCTGCTGTGCTGGGGAGAGCTCACTGGTTGGGCCCACAGTAACGTTCCCGATGGCCCTCTGTTAATGGACATTTTTCTCTTACATTTTGCTACTTCAGAAAGCACCTCAGTGGACAAACAGATGTATTGTTTGCATCTGTGAGTAAATCTGTAAAAGTCACCAAAGTAAATTGCAGGTAAGGGGCTGTACTTGTCATTTAGACTCGCAGTCCCAGAGTGCCCTCCAAAGGTGCTGCATCCGTCTGTTTCTATGTTCCCCTGCTTTAAAAATGTCTCAGATCAGGAAGCAGCACTCTCCATGGCCTCTGCATCAGCTCCTGCCTCCAGGTTCCTGCCCTGACTTAGTGATTCCCTCAGAACTATCACCTGGAAGCATGGGCTGAAATAGACCCTTTCCTTCCCAAGTTGCTTTTAGTCTTGGTGTTTGATCACATCAGTCGTAACCCTAACTAGGGAAAAAATGTCTCTTAGGGCTGTTATGTGCCCCACTGGCATGTGTAAGGCATTGGATTTCATCTCAAGCCCGTTAAGAATCCTTTTGGAAATGCTGTTTTTGTTTTTGTGTGTGTATGTGTCTGCTTGTCTGTCTGTACATTGGTGTGTGTGTGTGTGTGTGGTGCCTGGAGAGGCCAAAAGAGGATGTTAGAAATGGTTGTGAGCCACCATGTGGGCGCTGGGAACTCAGAACTCAGGTCCTTTGCAAGAGCAGCCAGTTCTAACAGCAGAGCTGTTTTCCATGTTTGCATGTGTTTCTCACTATGCAGTATTCTCAGATACTTAATTCTGATAGAAAGATCTCGAGGAGACAGCGGTCTGCACACTGCCTTTGGAGTTTGAGTTCATGATGTTAGTGGGGCAGGGTAATATCCTTACTTTTTTCTGTGTGGTGGGAGGTCTGACAGCAGGGTATGGGGGGGATGAGCGTGAGGAGGGAAAGAGTAGGGGAGTTGGTTTGATCGTTGTAGCGGGAGGCATATGGGAGTGGGGTGCTCACTCCCCTTCACACTGGAGGCCGCCACACTCCAGTCTGGTGGCTTTGCTTTGTGGGCACAGATCTTGGGATCTGATGCACTGCTCCCTTGAGGAACACTACCTTTACACCCATGACGTGCAATCTGGTTCCAGCATTGCATGTACTGGACTTTGTGTCACATACCATTGGGGACCCCAGGCTTCTCCCTGATTGAGACCAGTTTGGGGACTGTCTGACTGCTGCCTTCATTTTTTTCTCTCGAGACAGGGTTTCTCTGTGTAGCTCTGACTGTCCTGATATTTACCTGTAGACGAGGCTGGCACCGAACTCATAGATCTGCCTGCCTCTGCCTCCCCAGTGCTGGGACTAAAGGTGTGAGCCACCATTGCCTGGCCCCCTGCCTTCAGTCTTAATGTGGGAGAATTGTGGGTGACACTAAATCTTTTTCAGATGTAATTCAGAGTGATAGGACCACAGAAACCCACTTGGGTGGGTTACGAGGCCCTTATTGGCCTTTTGTGCTGGAGGTCATAGGTGCCAGCCAAATGTGGAGGGACAGATGGCACCTTTTAGTTTTGACGTGTGATTTTATGAGTGAGAAATCTTGTGTGAAGTCGCGCTATTCCAGAAAGTGTTCTGCAGAAAGCAGTAACAGCACACAGAGAGTGGCTGCGTCTGCTCTGTTGTAGGCTGCCGGGGATGTTAGAGCTACGCACAGACAACTGTGGGACCCTTGATCCCTGGCGGAACCTGAGCAGTGTGGCTCTGAAGGCTGACTGGGGAAAGTGGCCTATGTAAATGGGAGCTTCCAGGCTCAGCAGTGAGATGCTTCGGCAGAGACCAGCTTGTTCCCCGCCTCCCCTGGAACGCACCAGAGAGGAGAGTGCTCATGTTCTCTGGGGTTTGGTGGGGCTACAGTTCATTAGTTACTAGGGTGACCTGCCCTGCACACTGTCCTGTCTGGTGACCTGACTTTGAGCCCTAACTGCAAGCTTGCTACCCACAGCAGACCCCTTCCCGGAGCTGCCTTGATGGTACAGTCCCAGGCTGGTGTTGCAGCATGGACATTCCTGCCTGGAGCTGAGTAGCCACAGTGGGCATGGGAACTCGTACAGGGATCTGATTCAGGGCATATGGGACCCTTGAGTCCTTGTGGTTTGTTGGTTTGTCCTGTTCGCTGTGCAGAGCTGGTGCTTGGCACAGTTGCTCCTTGAGCCCATTAGTATAGTCTCCATTGCCAGGGGGCTCAGGCCATTTGTTTTGAGTCGCTAGCCCCAGAGCCTAATTGTCTTTGTCTTGTTCTCCATTGTTCCCCTCTGGAGCAGCCACTGCAGCTGCACAGCTGAGGCGAGGAGGAACAGCACTGCAGCTGAGTCCTTCCCTTTTCTTGTCCTCACGTTTCAGGTTCTGTTTTGGGCCCATATGGCCATCCTGCTGCAGTGTGTGTGTCCTGTTACGCTCCAGCTGCAGCTTCACAGCAACGGCTCGGGAGAGCAGAGCTGCAGTGATGAGGGTCCTGGCACTGCAGAGAGCAGTGTTAGGGTGTGTGTCCTAGAGAGTGAATGGCAGGTGCAGGATATCTATGTAGTTATGTGGTGAGGAGTTTGGGTGCCCTCCCCTGGTATGGTACCTGGGAGCTTCCTGCCTCTAGGCACAGGCCTCGCAGCAGAGTCACAGGTGGTGAGATGGGGCAGGGTACTGGTGGTCCTGCTGCATGCGGAGACTCAAAGACTGGACTCCAGAGATCATATGCTTTGTGGCATAGCTGGCCCTTGTCTCCTTCATCTGAGCAATGAAGGTTCTTGGGGAGGAACAATTTCCTCATCATTTTATTCTGAGCTTTTCAAATGTAAAACAAAGCTGGGGTGTTTTATAGTAAGCACTCACGAGACCAGCCTGGGACTTTAGTCCTCCTTCCTCAGCCTCCCGGGTGCTGGGATTACGGTGTGTGTCATCATGCCTACCTGTCTTCTTATTTTTACATTTCAGTTTTGTTTTTGAGACAGAGTTTCTGGGTAGCCCTGGCTGTCCTGAAACTCACTGGCCTCAAACTTGGAGATCTGCCTGCTTCTGCCTCTAGAGTGCTAGGATTAAAGGTGTGTGCCACCATGCCCAACAGTGTCTTTCACTTTTTTTTTGAGTGGGAATTATAATAAAAGTTTAATAGGTTGAAGCCTGGCATTGGTGACTCACGCCTTTAATCCCAGCACTTGGATCTCTGTGAGTTCGAGGCCAGCCTGGTCTACAGAGTAAGTTCCAGGACAGCCTCCAAAACAATACAGAGAAACCCTGTCTTGAAAAACCAAAAAGAAAAAAAAAAGTTTAATAGGTTGAAGGTATTGGGTTTTGTTTCAGTTCCTTTGTGTTACTTTATGTTTGGGGCACCACCTTCTGCAGTGCAAGACACTGATTCTGCATGTAGAATAGGTACTTCCAACCTTCAACAGGGTAGTGCCTCAGCTCTTCCTAAATTAGAGCTACTTTTAGTTTAAAAATGTATTGACTAGGATCTAGAGTGATGGCTCAGTGGGACCAGAGGACCTGGGTTTGATTCCCAGAACCCACATGGTAACTCATAACATTCTGTTATTCTTGTGACAGGAGATCTGACACCCTCTTCTGGCCTCTGAGGGCACCATGAATGTATGTGCACAGGCATATGCAAGAAAAAAAATCCATACACACATTAAATGAAATCTTTAAAAAAAAAGTGCATTGACCACCTCAGACTGGAGTATCTGAGACTAACTTCATCTTTGATGTGATCTGAACCACAGCTGAGCAGAGCTGTGTAAGAGAAGACCTGCTTTATAGTCCTGTTGATTACTTGGAGCTGGGTGTAGGGGTACACCTTTGCGCTATGGTAGAGTCAGAGTATTTTACATCGGGGACCGTCTCTCTGGCTCGAGGGTCTGTGGAGGGCCTGTGTGGACTTGGACACTAACCAGCTCAGCTCTCTGGCTCTGCAGGACTGTGGTGCGGAGGTGCACTGCCCTGACTTTCACAGCCTCAGAAGATTGGGTCCTGGTGGCTGACAAGTCTGGAGATGTCTACTCCTTCTCGGTGCAGGAGCCCGATGGATGTGGCAAGCTGGAACTTGGGCACCTCTCCATGCTGCTAGACGTGGTATGAAGGGGACACACACAACACTGTCTGCTCAGCCAGGGCTTGAGAGAGGGCAAAGTGGGGGAAGAGACAGAGAGAGGAAACTGGGGACTCTTTCAGAGCAGGAGACTTTAGAATGGCATTGGCAGGTGAAGTGGGGTTCACTCAGTTCTGGACCACATTCCAGGCAATGTAGGGAGGTGACGAGAACTACCTTGTGTCTTGCCATAGCTTGGCCTATAGTTTCCCCCTCCTAGGGTTCAGCCAGGGCCCTAACTTGCAGCCTGTAGAACTGGGCCAGGCTGAGGTGGGTTGGAAGCAAGGCTGTATGCAGTGCCTGGCACGACTCTGGCTGCTGCTCTGCAATGTGGAGGATGGCAGGGGTGCAGCAGGTATGGCTGGGTGGCATTGGAGTTGGTCTCAGCGTGGCTTTGGCTCTCATTGAAGCTGAGAATGTGAACTAGGCACTGCTGGGGACACTCCCTCTGTCCCCCGCCAGTTCCCATTGCTCTGCCAAGCTGTACTGCAGCTCCCTTCAGAATCTAAGCATTCTTGTGGTACTTTGCAAGGCCACCCAGTGAGTGACTGTCCTTCTGCTGACCCCTGGTGATATAGGCTGTGAGTCCTGATGACCAACTTGTGCTCACTTCGGATCGGGATGAGAAGATCCGGGTCAGCTGGGCTGCTGCTCCGCACAGCATCGAGGCTTTCTGCTTGGGACACACAGAGTAAGTGCAGACCTGATCTCTCCTCAGTCAGGGAAGAGGGGTCTAATGGGTGAGGGTGGGTCAGGGCCCTGATAGCTGTTGGTAGGGACCGTATGCTGAGAGCTATGTAGGCTCAGAAGACCCTGCCAGGCTTTCAGGTGTGACAGCTGCAGACATCTAGGGCTGTAGGCCATATGAAGCAGTTGCTCTGAGCTGACCTGGGCTGTTGCTCCTCAGTCCTTTTCTACACCCCTTCCAGGCCTGGTGACCAGCTCCTGGTAGCTGGAAGCAGTCAGGAGACTGAGGTGCATCCTTTAGGCACTTGGGCTTTCGGGAGTTAAATGCCTGGGTCCCCAGGTTTGTCTCTGCTGGCAGGTGAGCTCTAGCTGGGAGGCATTGGTGAATAGTGTGCTGTTCCGAAGGGAAAGGGCATACATAACTGCAGACCGTGGAGAACCTGAAGGACTTCAATTCAATTCTGAGCTGGCTCTTGGCTTTTTGAGTGGGATTCAGAAGTTCACCTTGGAGAGAAGACTGGTGTCACTCAGCTTGTGCCTTGCCACAGCTTAGTTGGGCTTTTAGTTGTCTTGTGCTCCGGGTCTTGAGTTTGTTACCCTCGGTCGTGCCCTTATCGCCGTGTCTCGGTGACTTGGTGAATTCTGAGCTCAGCTCAGCGGGCATGCACTCCTGCTTCAGGATCTTGACACGTGCTAATTCTTGGGACAGGAGGGTGCGTGGGAGGCAGCCCTCTGCTTCTCTTCCCCACTTCCTCCGGGGTGCTGCCTGCTTCCTTGGGAGGCTTCCCCTCCACCCTCTGCAGGAATCTGTCACTTGAATACCATGACTTCAGTGTGAACAGGTCCTCACCCTCTGCAGGAATCTGTCACTTGAATACCATGACTTCAGTGTGAACAGGTCCTGTTAGCCTTTTGGGTTTCTGCAAGGCCAGAGATGGAAGGAACCGTTCTGTGGCCTTTTCTTCTATGATGATTGTTCAGGCTTATGGAGACTAGTTCCCACTTAACCTGCTGAAAACTTGGGTGACTTGGGCCTGTAGAGTCCTCACAGGTTTATTCTTCTTAGATGACCTAAGACTAGAACTTGGCACCCTAAGAGATGGCAACTGTTGGTCAAAAGCCAGGCCTGGGTCAGGGTGGTGGGGATGAAGGGAGCCATCTGGGCCAAGGAGTCCTGGGTTTTGTGAATGATACCTTGAGGTCTCTGTTAAGAGTTGGTAGAAGAGTAATTTTGCTGCCTGGCAGGCACTCTAGACATGTTCATGGCCAGAAGGACTGCAGGGTAGTTGTGGGAATTCCTGGAGAGCCAACTTGCTCAGGTGCACTTCCAGTGGCAGTATGGGTGGCAGAGTGGTTGTCGCTGTCCTGTACAGTTAGAGGCCATGGAGCTAGGCTGAGATTGGCAGATAGAAGTCTTCGGGTGGGTCCCTTGGGGTCTGCTTCAACTGCAAAGTAGTGTGGTTTTCCTTCTCCCTGTGCTGACCTTGAGTGTAGACATCTTGGATGGAGGCAGGCGTGTGGGACAGTGAGGTAGCATCCCCGTGAAGAGCTGCATATCCTACAGCTGCATATCCAGCAGAACTGGGCCCTGCCGCCCTTGGTCCAGATGAAATGGTGGGGACTCAAAAGTGCATAGGCGTGTTCTCAGACCTGCTGGTATGGGTCAGGTCTGTGCTATTTCCCTTTTCTGAGCAGGTGAGAGACTCCTTCCTGTGTTCCTGGTGATTTATCTCTGCTCCCCACAGGTTTGTGAGCCGCATCTTGATTGTGCCCAGTCACCCTGAGCTGCTGCTTTCCTCCTCTGGGGTAAGTGTGCTTGCTGGGGTGGTCACTGCTGGGCAGAAGACAAGGTTACCAGCCTCTTGTCCCCAGCTAGGGTGCCAAGTGTGTCAGTGGGTGGCCACTAGAGGGAGCTTCTTCCTGGCCCAAGAGTGTCCCCTTCCTTCATGGCTGTGTATGTAGTATGTGTGTTCACTTGCCTGGTCCCAGCACAGCAGGTGTCGTAAGTGGGTTAATGGGAGTCTGGCCCTCAGTACTTTACAGAGAGATAAAGGAGCCCTAGACCTCAGTGGGGACGCTTGTCACACCCAGCCATACTCAATGTCCTGTGTTTCCACTCCCGTCCCCCAGCCTTTCTTGCTTATGGGACAGGCCTCTTAAGCCCATATGCTAACCTGTCTGTGTGCACAGGATGGTACCTTGAGACTTTGGGAGTACAGGAGTGGCTGCCAGCTGCAGTGCTGTGACCTGGCCAGCCTACGGGAGCCTGCAGACCACCAAGGCCACAAGGTAACTTCATGCTCGTCTCTGTGCTTGTCTCTGGTAAGGGGGCTCTTGCTAGGCACCTCGTGTTGCCGTGACTGTGGGGAAGACATCTGTGAGAAACATTTCCTTGCTGTCAGTGACGGACTTCTTCCTGTGGGGGAGGAACACACAGGATTTCTAGTTTTGAAGATGCCTGATGACCTGGTGGGAAATAATTCACCTCCAGGCATACATGGACACGAGAAAATGTTGGTAGAGCCTTACCTATGTTCTGTCAGGGTCAGCGGGGGCACCCAGCATTCTCTGTGCTCATGGAGTGCCTCTCTTGGCACCTTCTGTACCCATGCTTCCTCTGGCATCAGGGATGTTCACAGATTGCTCAGTTGTCTGTCTTAAAATTGGGTGGCATGGTGTCTGCCCTCTGCCAGGCCAGCCAGTGAGCCCTAGATGTTTTTTACACATTAAATCTGGGACTCATAGGAGCTGCTTCTGGGCCTATCACCTCCTGTCCTGGGAAGCATGAAAGCCCAGAGGACAGTTGTCTGGTTACAGTCCCTCTTCCCACAGCCCCTGCTTTCCTAACTTTGCCATTATATCCCAGGCCTACAGGGAGAGCCAGGGTCACACACGCTCTGTCTTGTGAGGACAGGGACATTAGCTGCTACCTTCCTCCTACTGATCCCAGAATATTCCTGTGTCCTCTTTGCCCTGCTTTGACATGAGGGAATTGTGATGCCTGTGGCCTTCTCCTCTGGTGACCTGAGAAGGGCATAGGTTACCTGGCAGCAGAGCCTGGTTAAGTAGCTGCTTTTTCTTGCAGGGGTTGGCTGCATCCAGGATTGCATTCTGGAGACAAGAGAGCTGTGTGGTGCTTCTGTGTGAGTGGTAAGACACAGGTTTCACTGTCGTGGCCTATAGCGGTCTCTAAGTGATGAAAATGTGGGCAGCTGTTAACTCTGCTTATTACTCTTCAGGGAGGGGGCTGGGGTCCTTTAATCTGCCTCTTCTACTTAATTGGCTTAAAGGGTAGCTGGAAGCTCATATGTATGACGGAACAGTTGTAGGAGATTCCATAGGCCAATTCCACTCAGAATTGATCCTGCTGGAATATGCTCAAGAGTTGGCACCACCCAGCAGATTGAGGGACAGGGTGTGTAATTGGGGGTTCCTTGTGCCCTTTCTCAGTGCCAGGGTAGATGTCTAGTGCTCTGCCTTTTCCTATGTAGCTCTCAGCTCTCCCTAGAAATGAGAATATAGGTTTAGAGAGGAGAAAGAGGCTCCTCAGATGCTGGCCTCTTTCTACCAGTGGTTCTCAACCTTCCTAATGCTACTTCATAACTGTAATTTTACTACTGTTGTGAATCGTAAAGAAGCGGGTTTTCCGAGGGTCTCAGGCGGTCATTTGATCCCCCAAGGGGTAACTGGTCTATACACTGAGGGTGGGGTGGCCACTTCACTCTTTGTCCCGTATTGGTTAGTTCTTGCTGTAAAATTCAAGACAGCAAACACACACTGCCTCACAGGGTTTGGGTAACTCAGCTGGCTTTTGGCTCAGGGTCTTGAAGGTGGTAGAGGCAGGCCTGGTGCTAAGCTGTGCTGTGTGGAATGCCTCCGTGGGCCTGCGGTTGCAGTGGTGACCAGTCTCTCTCTCTTGCGAAGCGTTCCTGTGGTCTTCATCTTCCAGCTTGACGCCAGCAAACAGCAGCTGGTGTTCATGCAGCAGCTGACTTTCCCTCATCGCGTGTGGGATGTCGTCTTTGAGGAGTCGCAGGGGCTGTGGGTTCTGCAGGACTGTCGTGATGCTCCCCTAGTGCTCTGGAGGCCCGTGGGTGGTCAGTGGCAGGTGCGTGTGCGCAGCGTTGCTGTGTCCTGGGCTGCTGTTCTGATTGATGGGGTGTGGTGGGGGTGTGGCAGGGCTTGGTAGGTGATTGCTATGGTTTCCTTACAGCCCTGAACCTCAGTTAGATCACATCTAAGTCCTAAGACTGTACGCTGAGGCAGCTGTGACTGGAGGCCTGGTGTAGTGAAGTGACCTGAGCAGGGGTGTTCATTTGCCATTAGCGATGGATCCTTACCTGACAACCCCACCCCATCCTGCTGAAGCCAGCGCTAGGCCTGATGAGGGCGTGCTCTTCTGGTGTGCAGGCCCTGGGCAGGGGCTTTGCTGAGTACTGACGGGGGTGGGGGGGGGGCCAGTGCGGGGACATCCCTGCCAGTCCCATGAGGGGACAGCACCAGGAGCTCTTAGCCAGCTTCGGCCTCCTGTACTCAGCTGCTGGGCTAAAGGCTTTTGTATGACTAGCCCTAGAGATGCTGAGCCTATGCCTGAGGATGGGCCCTGCTGGGCCCCTGCCTGCCATCTCTGGGCTCTGGTTTGGTCTTGACCCTGCTTACTGTCACCTGCAGGCTGTTCCTGAAGGTGCTGTGTCCCGGAGACTCTGCAGCCATCTCCGTGAGAGCTGGGCCATGCTGGAAGGTGAGAATTCTCCTTAGAAGTTAGGGTTCCTAAAGTTTGCAGGATCTGATTTGAAGCCTGCTTTCTAGGGTATTTGCCCTCTGAAGCCTGCAGGCTCACGCGCCACAGGGCAGTCTAGTGGGGCACTTTCTTAGTTGAGATTTCCTTCTTTCACATGACTCCAGCTTGTGTTGAGTTGACATAAAAGTAGCCAAGACAGAGTAGGGAAGGGTTTGTGTCTTCTGGCCCAGTCTAAATCCTGTGTCAGTCCTTCGGGTGGCCTGGGCTGGTCACCCTAGGAACGCCTGACCAGCTTTTTAAGTGTCATGTGGGATGAAGCTCAGAAGGTCAGGGTTGGTGACTGGTGCCTTCCTGCTGAACCCTTTGCTGACCCCACTGCAGTTCCTCAGGCCCTATCTGGGCTGCCCTGGGCCTTGCTCAGTCTGGTTCTGCTGAGGGTTACCTGGTGCAGACTCAGGCCAAAGCCTGCCTTCACTTCTGAGATATTCCACACACAGATGGGGCGTGTGTGCACAGGGCGGGGAGGAGAACCATGGACACTGAGCAGTGGCCTTGGCTGCTAGAGGCCAGGGAACCACACCCACCTCAGGGTAGGGTGACACAGGGGCACTGTCTCTGGCATGCAATGCTGACTGTCCTTGGGGTGTGCCTCACCAGGGTGGGACTGGCTGAGGCTGTGCAAGTAGCACATTAGATTAACAAGGAAGTCGCTGTCACCACCCAGAGCCACATGCTGCTGTCATTCCTGTGGGCATTGTAGGCTGCCTACCTGGTGGTGACTGACTGGCTGGTCTCAGGTTCCCCAGTAGATGGTTGGAGGGTTTGGGCCTCACTTCCGTGCTACCCCTGCTCAGGACCTGCAGACTTTGAGTGAATGAGCAGGAAAGTGCAGACCATATGTCAGCCAAGACCTTGTCCCTCCTCTCCCTCTACCCTTCCCCTTCCCCACACTCCGGTCCAGCCTGAATGTGGATCCCAGGTGGTAAGGTCATGTGAGCCTCAAGGTCTGTGACTCCCGAGGCCATCCTGTGAGAGGAAATAGTGTTGGACCATGCTCCAGGTCACTTCACCTGGCATCTTGTCCTTGTCACAGGCTCTGTGGGTGCAGATGATGCCTTCCGCAGTCTTTACAAGGTCACCTTTGACAACATGACCTCTTATCTGAAGAAGAAGGAAGAGAGAGTACAGCAGCAGCTGAAGAAGCGACGAAGGAGCCCCCTCCCACATTCCCCAGAGCAGACCAAAAAGGCGTCCCCGGGGCAGTCAGCCCTTAGTTGCTGACCTTGGGCTTGGCAGCAGCTCTCCCTTCTCCCTCCTGCCTGGTTCGTCCACAAGGAGGGAGATCACGGCAGCTCAGTCCCTGCCCCTATCTCCACAACCATCTTTGTCACAGAGGACAGCCTCCTGGTTATCTGTGCCTCCTGGTGGCAGGAAGGATGAGGTGTGTTAGCCTAGCTAATGATTCTGCACAGCTGTGTGGCAGCGCCTTCACATTGAAGGACACACTGACCTGCTGCTCCACGTCTGTCTGCCAGTGCCCACAGCGCTGCCTGCAGGTCATCTCTAGGAGTCCCTCGGGCAGGACCTGTGTCCACGCCATTGCTGTGCGCTCTCCAGGGGGAGCCCGGCGTGGCTCACAGGGAGCTGCTTGCTGCTGGCAGATTCAGTTGGTGCCGTTGCTCTGTACTCATGAAGCCACCTGTGGTGAGGGCCTCAGTCTGGGCCACGCAGGGAAGCAGGCATGGTATCGGTGTGGAGCAGGCCTGCTACAGGGCATGTAAGGATACGACCTTGGCCAGGCCTGGATGCACAGGGATGACCTGTGATGTGGGTCCATCGCTTTGAACTCTGCAGAACAAGAACAGCAGGGAATCAGCTGAACACAGCATCAATAAAGACAAACTTTTCATAGCTTTCTACACTGTTGTCAGCGACCTCCAAAGCTGGGTTTTTCTTTTTTGTTGTTTTGTTTTTTTCCTGAGACAGGGTTTCTCTGTAGCTTTGTAGACCAGGCTGGCCTTGAACTTGAAGAGATCAGCTTGCCTCCCTAGTACCGGGATTAAATCCCTATCACCCCCGGCTCCAAAGCTGGTCTTAAGATTCAGCATGTGTATGCTGTTGAGATGACACGGCTCAGTGGTTAGAGAGATGTCATCCAGCTCCACCTACTCTCTGTGCTGGGTCCCAGACCAGCTCCAGTTTCTACAGTCCTGAGCTGTGAAAACACTAAGACCCCACATCACTGGGGCCAGGGACAATTGCAAATGGATGCACAAGATATGCAATGGTGTCACTGGGGCTGTTGGGGTGGGGCATGTGTGACAACATGCCATCAACTGTTACTGCTGTTAGGCTCTGTGACATATCAGAACCATAAGGAAATAGTCACCAGGCTCCCCAATCTCATCTTTCTGACACAAGGACTCCCCATCACTGTCTGTGTGGCTGTTTCAGAGCCTACAAGGCACACCAGGGGCCTTAGATGCCTCTCAGCAACATACACGTCTAGGGGCACATAGCAGCTGAGAGCACACATCTCCACCACAAGCAGGAGGCAGAGAGCCCACTGGGAATGGCAGAAGCCTTTTGAAACCTCAAAGCCCGCACATGTCTTAGTCTTTCCCAAGCATTTCTACTACTGGGACCAAGTATTCAAACACGGGCATTCTCATTCAAACACAGCCCAGCATGTTCGTTTGTCGGTTCTGATCTGGCGTCTGTACTGCCCACCCCACCCCCATTACAATTTACCTTCACTCCTTCCTTCCACTTCCGTTCCTATGGCTGGCTTTGAGAGGTGTTCCCCGTACTTTCCCCCACCTGTTACTGGTTAAATACATCTGGTGGTATTCATAGTTCTGTTTTCATTATAGTGGAAGGTCGTGTGGGCATAGCTGAAGTGCATGTGGGACGCCAGGGTTTCACCTCGTGGATCCATACGTGAAGGTGTCAGGCACAGGGCGCTTGCCAGCTGCTGAGACGCCCCATTCCCTCGTCCCACTGGTGGCCGGACTCACCTCCGCTTACCTCTGAAGCCTGAGATGTACACACTGCACGTGGCTTGGATGCTCCACCTACGAAAACACTAGACTATCCACAGGCACTGGATAGTTTAAAATGTCAGCTAAGAGGAAAGATGCGTTGTGAGTATCCAAGTTCCTGCTGATGGTCCACAGGGAAGAGTTTCTCTGGCCTACAGAGTTATCCATCAATGTCTGCAGGAGATTGAGTCCAGCGCGTCCAGGAGAGCAAGACACCCAATTCTGCAGATGCTCAAGTCCCTTGTGTTAGTCGCCTTTGCAGTAGAACCCCAGGTGCCATCTCTCCTGCACCCTGACCTTGCTTTTGATGCTCAGTGTGAGAGTTCTTTACCCAATCCCAGATCCTGAAGATTTTCTCTGAGTTTTCTAGGAGGCTTCTGGCTTCATTTCTCCTGTAACGCCCCAGTCTCCCCTGATCGGATGCTGTGTGAGCTCTGAGGCTCTACTGTCGTGACTCTGGACACCCCATGTTGAATGGCTTCTCTTAGCGTTCGAGATTGGGAGTTGGCAGTCATTTCTCTCCTCAGGCTTCGCTGCCTTGCTTCTGGCCTGTGGGTGTCATCTCTGACTTCGTTCTCTCAGAGTCTCGCCCTCAGCTCCTGGGCACCGGTCCTGCTCTGCTCTGTTATCCTGGGGATGTCCCTCAAGGTTTGTCCTTTCTTGTAAGCTCAGTGCTGAGCTCTGCCACTAGGAGGAGCTAGAGGCACGACAGGGATGAGGGGGTTCCAGCTTCCAGGTGCTACCTTTTCTGGATTTCTGTGGTATATGCTTGCCTGCATGTGGGGACATTCAGTGACACTCTTCTAGAGTCCAGCAGCACCTGGTCGGTGGCTTCCCAGTGACTTTTCCTGCTTTCAGTAGGGAAAGGTTCCAGTGTGGGCTTTGACAACCCACCATTCTGTGTGACACGGCCACTGCCAGCAAACAGGATCTGCATCTTTGTCTAAGAGAGGAGGCTCAGGGTTCTCAGCATCCAGGCTCAGCACTTCTTTGTGCCTGTCGCCTACCCCGTGGTGGTGGCGGCTACCACTAAGAATACACACAGCTGGGAGCTGGAGAGATGGCTCAGCAGTTAGGAGCACTGCCTGTTCTTCCAAAGGTTCTGAGTTCAAGTCCCAGAAACCACATGGTGGCTCACAACCATCTGTAATGAGATCTGCTGCCCTCTTCTGGCCTTGCAGGCATATATGCAGGCAGAACACTAAATATAATAAATTTTAAAAAGCACACAGTTTCTACTGGGCACAGGGGGACCTCTCCCTTGCTGCTTTCTGAGGATTTTTTTTCTCTTTAAATCATTTGATTTTTGTGATTGTATGTGTGTGTTCTACTTGGAGTTTCTTTTTTGTTGTTTTTTCGAGACAGGGTTTCTCTATGGCTTTGGAGGCTGTCCTGGAACTAGCTCTTATAGACCAGGCTGGTCTCAAACTTATTTGGGGCTCCTTGACTGTTGAACTTAATTGTCTTTGTGACAGATGGAACACTCCCAGCTGCAGTTCCACTCTGGTGGGACTGGCTTGGTCTGCTGGCCCCCGGGTCGCTTCTCTCCGCTTGTCTTCAGGCTTATTTCCTGCCCTGCTTGGGTTTGGGCAGATCTCTGTTGACTAACCTTCCCTATGGCGTCTAAGATGCTGATGCTTAAGGCCAAGGATCTTATTTCAGTTTTGGCCCTAGCCTTCCCTTTCTCTGACAATCTTACTCTTACGCTTTAAATCCGTGGGCACTGGAGTATGCATGGGCTTCTGCCTGCTCTGTTATCTGTGTCATTTCTACATCCATTTCTGGAGATTGGTTGTGTGTGTGTGCAAGTATGATTGTGCATGTACATGCACGTGTGCTGTTGTGCACATGTGGAGGTCAGAGGACAGCTTGTGGGAACTGGTTCTCTCCTTCCACTGTGAATCTTAGGGTTCAAACTCAGGTCGTTAGGCATGGCAGTTAGAGACTTCCCCTCTGAGCCATCTATTGGCCCTGACCAGTTTATCCTGTGCTTAGGAGACATCGTGTCCTGGGACGAGAATGCTGCAGGTTGGGGGGACACTGACTGTCTTTGCTGACGTGAGCCCCATTCTGTACCTTCTGAGGACATTTTGTTCCTCCTTCCACACAGGGCTGCCTTGTGGGTTTATCTGACCTTCTCAATCATGGAGTAGGACCAAGGTAGGGCTGAGTCCACTTCTGCTCAGGTGTGGCTGCCCTGGGTCCCTGTTAAATGTCCCGTGTGGGCAGGGTGTTGGTGGTGCACGCCTTTAATCCCAGCACTCGGGAGGCAGAGGCAGGCGGATCTCTGTGAGTTTGAGGCCAGCCTGGTCTACAAAGTGAGTTCCAGGACAGCCTCCAAAGCTACAGAGAAACCCTGTCTCGAAAAACCAAAAAAAAAAAAAAAAAGTCCCGTGTGCCCAGAGTGTGACCAGAAAGCTCTAGGGAAACCAGAGTGGCTCCCAAGCTGGTATGAGGTGTGGGATTGCTATCTCAGGTGCCTAGGAATCGTTCCTTCTCAAAAGTTGCTCTTTCTGGTCTCAGCATTTCCAGGTTGGGTTCGGTATTCAGACATAGACCTGAGAGGACCCTGCCCATCATTTCCTTACCTGCATGGCCCTCTTCCTGCAGGTGCTCTGCCTGTCTTGGAGTTTCTGTCCTTGGCGGCACTGCTCTGTCAGGGCTCCTTCTTGGGGTGTTGCAGTCAGAATTGCTTCCAGGTATATACCCTAGAGGATATTGCTCCTGAGGGCCGGGACAAGGCTTACACTGTTGGTTCTCCTGTAGGAATGCAAAAGGGTCATTCATTCTAGGTCACTTTGCTCCATCCTGAACAGCCAGGAGCCTGTGCTCTTGAACTTGAATTTTCACTCTCCCTGGGCTGTTTCCTTTGAATTCCTGGGGAACCCCTTCCGCTCTGTTGTTCATGGGGTTGTTTTGTCTGAGTATGAGGCTCATTGAAGGTGACCTTTTAATGAACTGCTGCCCCCCATTTTAACTTTTTTTTGTTTCTGTTGTGAAAACTGCTAGAGCTTCACCCACCAAGTCTCCCAGAGCTGCCTTTTTTTAATTTTTTAAGGGAATTGTTTGTTTTTTTGAGACAGGGTTCCTTGCTGTCCTGGAACTCTGTATACCATGCCGGCCTCGAACTCACAGAGATCCACCTGCCTCTGTCTCCCAGATGCTGGGACTAAAGGCTTACACCAGCACCGCCTGGTCCCAGAATTGCTTTTAATGCACATACTTGCAGTCACATTGCCAGCGTTTGCTCTTGGTTCCCCAGACTGGCATTATGAAAGGTAGCTCCCACCACTCTTGTTTTAGAGTGAGTGGCCTGTTGGTAAGCAGGGAACCAGAACGAAGGATGCATGCTGGGAATACCTACAGAAGGATGGAAGGGAGGGGCAGGGAGACTGGCGTCCTGTGAGAGCCACTGGGCACATGCGTGTTATCCTACCCTGTGAAATGAAAGCTGAGTGGCTCTCAGTGGCTCACTGTACGCTTTGTCAGTTTTTGAAGCAGAAAATTAGAAGCCCTACATTGCTATCACAAATTTCTGGTTCCAGAGTCAAAGTGCTTAAAAAGTGGGTTCCTCAGACACAGTCCTTGGTGGGGAGAGGGAAGTGCTGGAGGCAGGAGCTGGGGAGCCAGAGCAAAGCCCCACCAGGACACTGGGGCTGTGCTTCCCAGAGAGTCCCTGTGTGTCAGCTTGGGCAAGGACAATGGCAGAGGTAAGAACTGTGTCTCTGGGATTAGCCGTCTCCTAAGTCTTGTCCTTTGAGGCCACTGGCACGTACAGACCATGGATGTGTTGGGTTATTTTCTATCGCTATGATAAAGACCATGACCAAAACCAACTTGGCAGGGGGTTATTTAATCTTACAGCTTATGGTTCATCACTGAAGAAAGCCAGTGTAGGAATTCAAGGCAGAAATTGAAGCAAAGACCCTGGAGGAGTGCTGCTTACTGGTTTGCTCAGCCTGCTTGCCTTCCTTCCTTCCTTCCTTCCTTCCTTCCTTCCTTCCTTCCTTCCTTCCTTCCTTCCTTCCTTCCTTCCTTTCAAGATCTATTTATTATGAATACAGTGTTCTACTTGCATGTATGCCTGCAGGCCAGAAGAGGGCACCAGATCTCATCACAGATGGTTGTGAGCCACCATGTGGTTGCTGGGAACTGAACTCAGGACCTCTGGAAGAGCAGCCAGCGCTCTTAACCTCTGAGCCATCTCTCCTTCCTCAGCTGCTTTCTTATGCAACCCAGGCTCACCTGCTCTGGGGTGGCACTGCTTCGATCACTGGAACACACTTGTTTCTACATCAGTGAGGCATTGGTTGATTCCCAAATAAAAACCATTCAGAACTGGGGTGTGGCTCAGGGGTAGAGTGTGTGCTGAGCCCCATCTCCAGATCTCCAGGCTAAATGTGTCATGTTCTGTTTGTTGATCATGTGCACATGACAAATATCAGGGCACGTCTTGTCCGGCAGCCTGACCGTCCCATGTGGACTTGGCCTGGGATAGCAAACCCACAGGGCAGCCCTCTTCTAGGCCCATGTCCAGGAGGAGAGAGGTTACTCCCTGTCGTTGGCAGTGGGCTCTGCCCCTCATCCCAAGAACCCTAGGGATAAAGGTTGAAGACTCTTCCTCAGGAGCCAGGCCTTTTTTCTAGAAGGACACAGAGGGCTTAAAGGGCTTGTGCTTGCTCAGCAGCCACTGGTCTCTTGTGGCACACCCTCGACACCAAAAAAAGACTTTGGTCTCTGTCCCTGTCACTTGCCAGCAGCCAGGAAGGCTCCGGCCCAGTCATTTGCAAGTGAGTCAAGTTCCCTTAATGTGTGCGTTGTTGTTGTTGTGTGTGTGTGTGCGCGCGCGAGAGTGAGTGAGGGGCCAAGCAAATGACCTTTAAGAATGGTTTAACGAGCCGGGCGTTGGTGGCGCACGCCTTTAATCCCAGCACTCAGGAGGCAGAGGCAGGCGGATCTCTGTGAGTTCGAGGCCAGCCTGGTCTACAAAGCTACAAAGTGAGTTTCAGGACAGCCTCCAAAGCCACAGAGAAACCCTGTCTAGAAAAAACAAAAAATAAAATAAAATAAAATAAAGAATGGTTTAACGTTTAGCGGAATCTTCATCTGTCCATATTGTAATCACTGTGCTCTGTGACAAAGATTCTCTTCTTGGCCAAACTTTAGTTAGGCTCTTGAACCTTCTCCTAGGCTCCACTGGAGAACTTTCTTTTAAATTCACTTAGCAAGAACTCTAAGCCGGTTTATCAAGAACTCTCCATCCTCAG
This sequence comes from Mesocricetus auratus, assembly GCF_017639785.1. Taxonomy (NCBI): domain Eukaryota; kingdom Metazoa; phylum Chordata; class Mammalia; order Rodentia; family Cricetidae; genus Mesocricetus; species Mesocricetus auratus. The sequence continues at coordinate 7,602,172 of NW_024429208.1, read as the reverse complement.
ATCCGATCTCTAATTTCTTTTTGTGGTGTGTGTGTGTGTGTGTGTGTGTGTGTGTCTGTCTGTCTGTCTGTCTGTCGGTCTGTCTCCAGGCGTGGGTGGGTGGTGGCAGGGTCTTCTGTAGCCTAGGCTGCGCTCTCGCTCTCTCTCTCTCTCTCTCTCTCTCTCTCTCTCTCTCTCTCTCTCTCTCTCTCTCTCTCTCTCTCCTCCCTCCCTCCCTCCCTCCCTCCCTCCCTCCCTCCCTCCCTCTCTCTCTCTCTCTCTCTCTTTTCGAGGCAGGGTTTCTCTGTGGCTTTGGAGGCTGTCCTGGAACTAGCTCTTGTAGACCAGGCTGGTCCACCTGCCTCTGCTTCCCTAGTGCTGAGATTAAAGGCGTGCACCACCACTGCCCAGCTCTTTTTTTTTTTTTTTGTAGCCGAGGCTAGCCTTGAACTGACCCTTTTACACCCACATCCCGAGTGCTGGAACTGCAGGTGTGTGTCTCCACACTTAGCCTCATTGTTATCTGATTGTTATTCATTTCTGAGGCATTCCGTGTCCTCTTTGTCCTCAGGAGGTATCTGGTGACCCTGCCCCGCCTTCAGCAGGAAGCCTGTCAGGTCAACTAGTTAGATCTCCTTCACGGATGTCACCTCATAGTAATTCTCCACCCGTCCTCTGCTCCAGAGCTGTAAATCTCCAGTCTCTTGCTGCATTGAGAGGTGGTCCAATCCCCCCCCCCCCAAAGCTCCCTGCCTGGTCCCTGCACCTGCTGAGTTGTTGGGAAGTGAGTCTGCCTCAATGAACTTTGACATCCCCGCCTCCCACCCCATGAAACTTTTCCTTTCCACCTCGAAGAGTGAACGTCTGTATGCTCGCCTGTGTGTTCGCTTGGTTTCTTTGTCCCTGTGACTCAGCTCTCGATGGTTTTGACCCTTCTCACGGCTTGTGTGGGAATGATGCTCTTTGAGGCTCTCTAAGTTCTAAGAGGAGACAGAAGCCACTTCTGTGCTTTTACTGTAGCTAGAGCCTAACAAGGTCCCTCCGTGAGCTCATCTCCTGGGGGATCCTAGGCATCGGCAGTACAACACATCATTCCATAAGACCCAGGCAGAAAAGAGAAGGCGCAGAAAACTGGGCCACCCAGAGGGGTTCGTGAGTCTAGCTATGACGATGGGGAGGTTAGGAAACCCCATATATATATATATATATATATATATATATATATATATATATATATATATATTTTTTTTTTTGGTTTTACGAGACAGGGTTTCTCTGTATTGTTTTGGAGGCTGCCGGTCCAGCCCGGCCTCGAACTCACAGAGATCCGCCTGCCTCTGCCTCCCGAGTGCTGGAATTAAAGGCGTGCGCCATCACCGCCTGGCCAGGAAACCCCATATTCTAATGCAAAGCGTGAGGGCAGCTGGTGTTCACTTTAGGCCTGAAAGGCCATAGGGGACCTTACTGAGCTCAGAGCAGGAGGCTGTGCTGTGGTGAGGACAGGCCAGTGGGATCTGTGGCAATCAGCAAAGGCCATAGCCAAGCAAGGACATAGAGGACCTGGATGACTACCAGCCAGCCTGGTGACACGACACACAGACACCTACCCACAGCACCAGACACACCTGTTTCCAGTGCCGTGAAATGCGTACCAAGACAGAATGTGTGAAAATCCATCAAGGCACTTGAAGGTCCAGACTGAAAAGCTACAGTTTATCAATAATGTCAATAACTGGAAGACGGCAGGAAACCCTGCAAACAACTGAGGCCAGAGTAACCTAGTTTTAAATGATCCATGGGTAAGAAAGAGTCTCGGGAAATTTAAAGAGACAGTGAACTGAGGGAAAGTGAAAATACAATGTATCCAATTTAGCCCTGGGGCACAGCTGAAGCCTGACTGGGAAGGAGATTTGCAATGCTAATGCTGGAAGGCAGACAACAAGATCAAGTCCCTTATCTAGACTTCAACCTCAATAAAAAGGGCCAAATAAACCCAAACCAATCAGAAAGAAGAAATACAAAAGAAAAAAAAAAAAACAATGCAGAAAGTCAGCACCTCAACAAGACCAGTCAGTAAAATTCTACCAGAAGAAAACCAACTGCTAATAGTGGGGATGGAGGAGAGAGTGTCACTAGACTCTACGGCAGCAAGGGTGTGACCAAGGGACACTGCAAAGCAGACACACACATAGCACTGACAGCTTGTGTGGGAGGGACCAACTGTTGGAACAGCAAACGAGCAAACACATCTCCCACAAGATACTCATTTGGACAGCTCCATTACTAGGAAGGAAATGGGACCAGTGACTAAAATGCATGGTCAACAGAAACATGACTCTCACTCAAAGGGAGGAGGAGGAGACTATTCTAGAACTAAATATGAATGGCCATGGTCCAGGAACAAAGACATCCATAAATCAAGGCATGTTTAGAACACATTAAGTGGGGGACACCGGGGAGGCAGGTGGGGTTCGGCAAAGCAGGGGCCTCTGCCTTAGCCTCCGATGTGTTGGAGGATACTCTCAGCCACTGAGTGGGTGGAAGGTCTGTCTGTGGGTTCCAAAAAGATTTACCTAACAGTCACAGGACAGTGAGGTGGCTGACAAATGGCTGTGAAGCGGCTAAGATAACCCAGGGTAATTTGGCTCTGGACCCGCAACACTCCAGCTCCCCAAAATCACACAGCGAGTGAAACATCCCTGTAGAATCTTTGCATGGGTGTGGCTTTTCTGGGATACCGTCTCAAAAAACAAGGTAGAGGGAACCTGAAAAATAACACCCAAGGTTGACCTCTGACCTCCACCTATGCATACACACACCTGTGCATTTACACACACAAACACTAAGTAGAATCTTTGGCTAGGAAATTTCCTAGTGGCACCCCTGGTTTCAAAGTGATGGATTACCTTGTGGGTTTTTGAAAACTGAACCATTCTTGCATCCCCAAATAAAGCCCAGGTTCCCTCTACCTTTTTTTTTTTTCTTTCTCCCACTGGCCTAGATCTTGCCAAGACTGACTGGGGCTCCAGGGACCTGCCTGGCTGTCTTCACACCGCTGGAATCACACACATGTGCCACCAAGCCTACTCTTTGTGTAAATTGGGCTTGACCTCACGTCCTCATGCTTGTGTGGTTATAAGGGGTGGTGGAGGAAATTACACGGTCGTAGCAACCCACACAGTGTGGTTAAAAGGGGGGTGGGGGATCATACGGTCATAGCAATCATCACAGTAAGAGTGTTTGACAAAATATACCCAGTCACGACACAGATGCCCTGAAAAACACCAGTAGAACATCTGAAGAGGAAGCAAGGCTCTCAGCCTTTACTCAGTGCTGGGAGAGCCTGTGGGACAAAGGACAGGAAGGACAGGGAGGGGCACGGGCCAGGGTGAGGTCAGTCTTCACCAACATCCTGATGGGGTTTAGAATCACCCAGGGTACAAACCCTGAACGAGTCTTTGAGGGCCTTTCCAGGGAGGAGGGACTGAGCTGCCTTAGGCTCCTGCTGCCGCGCTTTCCCTGCCGTGACACTGGGTCCTCAGACTTCAAGCTAAGTAAACTCTTCCTTCTTTGAACTGCTTTTCTGGGTTATTTTGTCACAGCAGTGAGTCCAGTAACCAATACAATGATATGATCACCCGCACTGGAAGTCCCAAAGAATCTATAACCCTATGAAACAAGACAACATGACAAAGGCAAAACTCCGCCCCCCACAGCCCCACACGGGTCAGCTCGGGGGAGTCATGAGACACCAGATAAATGCACACATATCAATTATCTTCCTAGCAATGAGCATGCAGACAATTGCCTTGAAGGTATAATGACATATCTAATTACTCAGGAAACATATCTAAGTGCAAACCACAAAGCAAGCCTCAAATACTGGAGGCTAGAAATATCAACATAAGAAACATCCAAACAAATGCAGAGACATATCTTGTTCACAGCTTGGGAGATCCAGTATTGCAAAGTTGTCAAATCACTCTACATTGAAATATACATTTAATTCAATTTCTATGAATGCATACAACAAAAGTTTGTAAATAGGGTAAGATAATTCTGAAATCTAGGAACATGCTGTTACCTTGATAGGGCCTAGCATCACACATCAAACTTCCAGGCTTGCCTAGGAGGAGTTATATTGACTATAGTCACTGAGATGGGAAGTGCTACCCTACAAGTGGGTGGCACTGTTCCCTGAGCTGGGGGCCTGGACTGAATGAATAGGAGGGTGAGCTGAACATAGCATCCATCACCCTCTGTTCTCCGACTGCATCTGCAGTATGACCAGCTGCCTCTCTTTCCCTTGCCTTCATCTACTTGCTGTGTCACTATAAAACTCACCATGTAGTAGTATAAAACCTAAAGCTGCTTTTGTTAAAACATTTTATCACAGAGACAACAGTAAAGAAGCTAGAATAGGGACCGGAGAGATGGCTTGGAGGTTAACAGCACTGGCAGCAATTCCGTAGCACCTGGGTTTGATTCCCAGCACTCACCTGATGGCTCACAACAGTCTAGAACTGGCAACTCCAGTTCTACAAGATCTAGCACCCTCTTCTGGCTTTCTCCGTCACTGCACTCATGTGGTACACAGATACACATGCAGGCAAAACACCCCGTCTTAGGGTTACTATCCCTGTTATGAAACACCATGACCAAAAGCAACTTGGGGAGGAAAGGGTTTATTTGGTTTACACTTTCATGTCACTATGTCACTGAAGGAAGTCAGGACCGACTTCAATCTGGGCAGGAACCTGGAGGCAGGAGCTGATGCAGGGGTCATGGAGGGACTGCTCACTGGCGTGTTCTACATGGCTTGGCTCAACTTGTTTTTTTTTTTTAGAAATTTATTTATTTATTACGAATACAACACCCTGCCTCCATGTACACATCAGAAGAGGGCACCAGATCTCATTACAGATGGTTGTGAACCACCATGTGGTTGCTGGGAATTGAACTCAGGTCCTCTGGAAGAGCAGTCAGTGCTCTTAACCTCTGAGCCATCTCTCCAGCCCTCAGCTTGCTTTTTTATAGGAACCAGAATCACCTGTCCAGAGATGGCCCCACCCACAGTGAGCTGAGCCCTCCCCTATCAAGCACTAATTAAGAAGATGCTTTACAGGCCTGCCTACAGCCTGATCTTATGGAGGCGGTTTCCCAATTGAGGCTCCCTCCCCTCTGATGAAGCTCGTCATAAAACTAGCCAGGATACACCCATAAAAAATAAAAACATCTTTTAAAAAAGAGGGTAAAATGGAGGAATTAGGCTACCTTTTCTTTTTGTTTTTCAAGACAGGGTTTCTCTGTGTAGCTCTGACTGTCCTGGAACTCACAGAGATCAGCCTGTCTCTGCCTCCCGAGTGTTGGAATTAAAGGCGTTCGCCACCACTGCCTGATTATGCTACCTAATTTCAAGAGCTATTGTATTGCTATAATTAAAGCTGTGTGATACTGGTAGAAAGGTAGACAGATCAACCAAATAGAGCCAAAAAAAAAAAAATCCAGAAACAGACACCACGTCATCTTCCACTACCTTCTGAGAAGGGCATAAAGGCAATTCCTGGAGGAAGAGCTTGTCTTTTCTTCCCCTCACCTCACCCCCAGACAGGGCTTCTCTGTACCCCTGGCTGTCCTAGAACTAACTCTCTCTCTCTCTCTCTCTCTCTCTCTCTCTCTCTCTCTCTCTCTCTCTCTCTCTCTCTCTCTCTCTCTCTCTCTCTCTCTCTCCTCTCTCTCTCTCTCTCTCTCTCTCCTCTCTCTCTCTCTCTCCTCTCTCTCTCTCTCTCTCTCTCTCCTCTCTCTCTCTCTCTCCTCTCTCTCTCTCTCTCTCTCTCTCTCTCTCTCTCTCTCCTCTCTCTCCTCTCTCTCTCTCTCTCTCTCTCTCTCTCTCTCTCTCTCTCTCTCTCTCTCTCTCTCTCTCTCTCTCTCTCTCTCGACTCTTCTGGGATTAAAGGCGTGTCTTTCAGGCTGAAAGATACCTTTTCAAAGATGCCTAATCGACCAGCATCAGACACAAGCTGGACCTCGATATCTATGCACAAGCTGACTCTAAAGAACCATAGAATAAAATCTAAGCCCATGAAACTCTTAGGGAAAAGACAGAAGAAATTCTCAGCATTGAGGGAGAGGCAGAGAATGTGTAGGCTTGACAAAGAAAGTAAGCTTGGAGAAAAAAAAACCTGAAAAAAATTCGTCAAAAACACAAATATTTGCTTTTTAAATACTGCTTAGAAGATCAAAAAAGGGCTGTGGACACTACACAGGAAGACTGGGCGTTGCCCAGGAGCATATGTGATGCCCTGGGTTCCATCCCTGTCCTAGTCAGCTTCCTACTGCTGTGATAAATCCTGCGACAAAAGCAACTTGGGCAGGAAAGGGTTTAGTAGGCTCACACATCCAAGTAACACTCCACCATGGAGGGAGGGCAGGACAGGGACTCAAGGCAGGAACCTGGAGGCCGGAGATGAAGGAGAAGCCATGGAGGGGTGCTGCTCTCTGGCCTTTCCCTGTGCTTGCTCAGCCTGCTTCCGAGTATTACCCAGGCCCAGTGAGCTGGGCCCTCCCACATCAGCCATCAATCAAGAAAATGCCCTACAGACTTGCCTACAGGCCAATCTAACAAGGCACGGTTTTTTTCCTCAGTTGAGGATCCTTCCCAAATGATCCTAGATTGTATCAAATCAACAAAAAACTAGTTAGCGCAATCCCCAGGGCCACACACTCCCTCATTTTTATTTTGAGGTTGCAAGGCAGCGCCACCCACTGGCGGTGACAAGAAAGGTAGAGGAGCTGGCTCAGGGTAAAGTGCTTGCCCCGTAAGCACAAAGACTTGAGTCGATCCCTAGAACACACAAAAAAGCTGGGTGTGGAGTCTTGTACTTACAATCCCAGCACCGATGAGGTAGAGACAGGCAGATGCCTGGGGCTCTGTCTCTGAGCTGCTGGCTAGCCTACTTGGAAAGTTCTCCGGTGACGAAAGACACTGTTTCAAAAAACAAGGTGGACAAGTGCCTTTGAAATGACTCCCAAGATTGGTGTACGTCTTACGCACGATTCTATTGCTGTGATACAACACCATGAACAAGACAACTTACGAAAGAAAGCATTTGCTTGTGGTCATAGTTTCGGAGAGTTAGAGTCCACAGCTATCACGGTGGGGAGGAATCATGGTTACATGCAGGCAGGCATGGCTCTGGGGCAGTAGCTGAGTATATCTTCATCCACAGGGCAGAGAGAGCTAACTGGGGATGGCATAGGGTTCTTTTGAAACCCCAAAGCCCAACCCCAATGACACACCTCCAACAAGATCCACTCACCTTTATTAGTTTCAGACTATTTCACTAAGTATTCAACTAGATGAATCTGTGGGGGTCCTCATTCAAAGCACCAAGGTGGACATAGACATGGGCATACCCCCCGTCCGTCCCCACCCACAAGAATAACAACATCAACCTAACAGAAGGCTCACACTTTCCCCAGCTTTCCTCCCGAAGAAGTCAACGCACAGCCATACAAACACCTGACGCTTTGATTACTCACTATTACCCAAACCAGGGAGCAGTCCAGGTGCCCGTTTACTAGTAACCCATTAGTAACCCTAGTAGTCTGGCGCGCCCCAAGGATTCCCAAGAGACAATGGGGAGGCGTGTAGAGTTGCACTGGTCTGGAAGTCATGACTCTTCCCCCTCCCTAAAGTGTTAATGCCAGTTGGCCTTGGAGCATTACCATGGATGCAAGGAGGCCATCTCAGCCTTCTGTGATTCCCTGTTGACCAGGCTTTGGGCAGAGGAAATCTGGATTCGCAGGTAGCAGGAAGAGAGAGTGTAGCCCTTAGGTCTGACTTGAGCTTCTGAAACTTTAAAGCCCACCCCTGCGGTGACGCACTTCCTCTAACAAGGCCACTTTTCCTCCAACAGGGCCACACCCCTCCAACAAGGCCACACCTCCTCCAACAGGGCCACACCCCTCCAACAAGGCCACACCTCCAATAATGCAGGAGGGCGTTGCCACCTGTGGCTCAGAAGCACCATAGGCTAAGTCAGCCATCATCTGCTGCCTAACACATCTGTCCCCTTTCTGCTTTCTCGCTGGCACATCTGGTGCATTTTGGGTTTTTGTTGTTAAGCCAATTTAAAGAAGAAGAAGAAAAAAAACCCAAACAGGAAGCCTTGAGTTCTTAACACCACAAATCCTCATCAGTTATTGCCTGAGGCCTTGTGTTCAGCCTCCATGTTTGCCTCTGCTGCCCTCCTCAGAACTCATCCCCCCTGTTCCTGAAGGAAGCTGCCAGGTCTATAAAACAGCTGAATGCTGGACATCTTTCCTCTCTTAGCTTCCTTGCTGTCAGCTGGGAGCAAGACCAGAGACACATGACCCGTCCACACATGTGCACCCATGTATGGCTTTTCCCATGTTCCATACATAATCGTGGGAACAGTCTGTGGTTTTTGCCTCTTATGCGATTGTGTGGGCGAGGAATCTCAGATGTATTCATTCCTTCAGTGGATGATTCTAGAGTGCCTAGGAAGACTTACCCATCAAAATCAGCCCTGAAGCATCCATGGTCCCAGTGGTCAGGAGGGCATCTGCCTCCCTCATCACCTCTCATGCAGTCTCCCAGCATGCCTCATTCCGCAGCCCCTGCAGACATCACTGGTGCCCTCCCTCTGTTCATAAACACAGCAATGCGCATGTCCCCAAGTGCCTCCCCCCTTGCTCATAGACACAGGACACGTGCACGCCCCTGAACTCGGGCACCATTCTGATGTTTAATGTGGAATGTACATGGACCCTCAGGTCACATTACTGTTCAACCATTTGAAGACACATCCCAGGGAAAGTCAGAGTCCTTGGAAATCCGAGTGCAAAGCCCAAAGAAAAAGTACAGACCCATTTCTGTATAAGAATATATTATTTAAAAGATAGTTTAAAAATAAAAATTCTGTACAGCATCATGAGTTCCTGTTTTTGTATCAGTGAACAAAACAGTTCTTAGAAAACATAGTCTGTGGCAGGTCATCCGGGGTCATCTGGGCGTGACCGTCCTTGTGTGGAGAATCCTGGGAGGTTCCCAGCCCTGTCCGCTCAGAGGCCACAGCTCAGCTGCTTTAACTAGTACAGTCTGCTGGAAAAAGAGAAACAAGGTGTATTGTCTCTGTGGGGACTGGAGATGGCACAGACACAGGGCCAAGTGGGAAGCTGAGGTGGTGACAGAATGCATGTGACAAGAAAATGGAGAGACCTGGGCTGGGGAGTGGTGGAGCCAGCAATGTTCTTGCAGAGGACCCAAGTTTGAATCCCAGGATTCACAACCACCTGCAACTCCAGCTCCAGCATGTCCAGCGCCCTCTTCTGTTCTCTATAGCACCTGCACTGCTGTGCACATACTCCCATGTATATATATGTGTGTGTGCGCCCGCGTGTGCGCGTGTGCGCGTGTGTATATACACATACATATACAAAATTAAAAATAAATAAAATATATATTTTTTGAAGCAGAAGCAGGGCTAGAGAGGTGATTTGGTGGTTAACAGCACTGGCTGCTCTTCCAGAGGACCCAGGTTCAATTTCCAGTATCCATGCAGTGGTTCACAACTGTCTGTAACTCTAGTTCCAAGTGATCAGCTGCCTTCTTCTGGTCTCCATAGGCATCAGACATGCAAGTGGTGTATAGACACACAAGCAGGCAAACACACACACACACACAGACATAGACACACACACTCACAGAGACACACATACACAGACACACACACACAGAGACACACACACAGACACACACACACAGACATAGACACACAGACACACACACAGAGACACACACAGACATAGACACATACACACTCACACACACACACTCACACACACATACACACTCACACAAGGGGTACTAAATGGGAATGGGGGGACCAAGCCTGACACGACGAGTGGATGTGGAAAAGGGCAGGAATGGATGAGAAGGGACAATGACACACGTGTCTGAAGACACCAGGGTGAAAACCATTACTTTGTACACTAATTTAAAAATCTGATAAAATACAATAGAATGAGGTTGGGGCTGTAGAGATGGCTCAGTAGTTAAGAGCACTGGCTGCTCTTGCAGAGGACATGAGTTCAGTTCCCAGAACCCACATGGAGGCTCGCAGCCATCTATAACTCCAGTTCCAGAGGATCTGATGTCCTCTTCTGGCCTCTGTGGACTCCAGCACACATGTGGTACACATACTCATGCAGACACACACACACACACACAAAGAAAAAGAAACAAACAAATGAAGAATGAGGTTGTCAGCCATACAACACATGTAGCCCAAATTAGACAGTATCAGTGCCACTTTCTTCTCAAGAACAGGACCTGGCTTCAAGGTTCACTGGATGCCTCAATATGGAACAGTAGTTCACACACCTGTTCAAGTCCCAATAATGACATTGCAACCTTGGGCTTACAGATGAGAGGCCTGGGGGTCCACAGTGGTGGGGACACATGGCTGTCACTTGAAAAGGTTTATACTAAAGGCATGCCTCGGGCTGATGTCTTATCTGTTTCCCCTTCAAACTCAGCTTCTCCCTCTCCACGCATAAACCCTGGGCTCACATGACAGACACTCCATAGCCATGTGCTTAGTTAGAGGTTAGCACACACCACAGCATGCACTGTAGCGTGTGCTGGCTGAGGGGCTGTGCTGAGTGAGGGGCTGTGTGAGCAGGAGTCAAGGGACATGCTTGTGGTGACGGGGAACAAGTGCTTTTTAAAAGCTTCTGCACTCCAGATGCTCTTCATAGTTTTTCATCTCATGGGTGGTGCGCATTCTGATAATTAATCCTTTCCGTAACTCAAGTGTGAACCCTTCCAAATCAGAGCCCAGATTCTAATTAGGATACGCAGGATTAAAGTCGCTCGGATTGGAAGCAGGCTGCACGCTGTGTTTGACGCTGCTCTCATCCTGTCAGTATAGCAGGCAAAGGATAGTTTGTAAATGGGAGTGTTGAGGGTGGGGGGGCTGATGTAAGGTAAAGGTGAAAGCCCCTAGCTGTGGAGTTTGCGGGGAGGCTGCGGGAGGCAATCAGGGTAAACAAAGGCATCAGGGTGGACATCCCATGACTGAGTTCCTGGTGCTTTGTAAGAAGAGGGTGGGGGATTGAATACACACACGCCCACACACGCACATGCACGCACGCATGCACACATGCACGCACGCATGCACACATGCACGCACACATGCACACATGCACGCACGCATGCACACATGCACGCACGCATGCACACACGCACGCATGCACACGCACGCACACATGCACACGCACGCACACATGCACACGCACACACACACTCTGCCCTCTCCGCTTAAGGCACTCCAGGGCCCTCCCACTCACCGTGCACACTGAGACATCAGTTTGGGGGAGAATGGCCTTCACTGGCTTTCACATCTCTGTTCTTCTCCGTGGCATTTTCAGTGCCCCCAGGTGTCAAGCTACCCGTCTTCTTCTGTAACTGAGAGAACAAAGGCCAAAGTTCTCTAGAGGCAGCGGGCCAGAGCAAGCAGCCTCTTGTCTCGGGAGGTGTCCGCTGCCTGAAGACACTCAGATGTGAAACATGGCTGCCCACACATACGTGGGCTTTCCACACTTTCCAGATATAGCCTGGGTGCTTGCGACCTGCTCATGACCCATGACGTCATCCTGATCATCCATGTCTGGATCAAGCTGGCCACAGCCCACAGCCCCAGGCCTGCGGGCTGAGTTCCTGTTTCAGGCTCAGTGCTATCCCTTATTTTTCCTTTCATGCCTCCTTCTCTAGGGCCAGGATGGCATCCTGGAGAGCCTGGTGTTCCCATTGGGCAATGGAATGTAGAACCGCAGACTCAGGTCCCCCAGAGCAATGGCCAATGGGATGGTCATGGTGACAGAGAAGTCTGGGCTGGCAATGCCCTTTGGTATTGTACAGTTTTGCCTTTTAGATTTTCAGAGCTGTCCTCTGTGACTTCCTGGCAGGGGCACCAGGATTTTCTGGACAGTGCTTTCAGTCAACCTATATGCTTTTACCATGTCTGTGACATCCCTGGCATTTTATACTGGGGGTGTTCAGGACGATATGGCTGAGAGAGATGTGACCGATACCAGGCCACACCTGAAAAAGAAGGCAGAAAAGGTGAATGTAGAGCCCTCTGTTACTGGGAAGCTTGGGCACATGGACACTGAGCATGAAATGAGGGGCATCTCAGGTGGTGAGGTCACAGTGGCCATTGAGAGATCTGAAGTACACAGGGACTGGGGAAAGTCTTCTGGGTACATGGGCATCCTGGTAGGAACAGGAGGTGTTGTGGGTAGAGAAAGACTCTATCTGGCAGCCACAACAGACAGGAGATATGGACTGAGTCCCTAGTATCAGTGCTTCTGGAGGAAGAGATGTCCACACAGGGGCTTCAATAAAGCTGAACTGGGAATCTGTGCCAAGACTTGCTTTGTTCTCATGTCTTTTTCAATGCAGCCCTCACCGAACAGGCACCCTGGCCTGGAGGACAGGGCCCAGAGAGGTGCTAAGAGACACTGCAGAGGCTGTGATGCATGGTGGGTCTCCAGGCTGACAGACACAGCTGTGTACCAGCTCTCATCAGCCAGCAGTCTCTAAGGAAAGCATAGCCCACCACAGTCCCTGGGGAAGAGACTCTGTTGTTAGAGAGCATAGCTTCTAGACCCCTTGTCTCACTGAGCTTGGCTCTCGTGCCCACCCTTTGTACTGCCTGGCTGCAAGCCCCTGACTCGCCTGCCTGTGTCCCCTGCACTGCTTTTACCTCCTTCATGGCATCATCCAGCTGCTTCAGCTCCTCATAGTGCTCTCGAGACTCCCAGAGTGGCCGTAGCATGGTCTCCTCGACAATGGGGAAGAGCTGGGGAGCAGAGGGTCCAAGGTCAGCCCACAATTTTTAAGCTGCAGTGAACACTGGAGGAGAGTTGTCAGGCTCTTGGGGTACCTGTGAGCCCCAGGAGCTTCATTTGCCAGTGATTTCAAATCAAGACATTCAGAGAAACCCAAGGTGATGAGTGTGAAACTCCTGGCCAGTTCCAAGTCCTGGAGACCCTGGCAAAGCCCCGCCCATGCCCCATCTCTGTCTCTGGCACAGATTCCCACCCCTGTCATTTCTCAGAGGACTCGACAGCCTACTAACTTCTCCCGTCCCCACTCTGTCCAGTAAGACGAGGCTGGGTGTGGCCTCAGAGGGTCTCATGCAGGGACAGATCTGACAAAATTCCTGCTGGAGGTCATAGGAATGAAGAGGATGTGGGTGTCTCTGAGACACCCAGAGAATGATGGGCAGGAGGTGGGGTGGAGAAAATGGGCTGGCAAGAGATAAGTGTGTGCTGGGATCCAGGGGGCTGGAAGTGGTGGCCTTAGGCAGGACATGCAGGCTGCTCAGGGGCTTGGGAGGAGGAGGTGCAGGGGTAGGATGAGGCTAGAGCTTGGTTGTGAGGGTTCGCCAGCCCGCGGGCACCAACTCCAGAATGTTCTTTAAGGCGGGGCCTGGAAGGACAGGAGAGCCAACAACTGGGACAACTGGCTGGGTCTCAAGGCTGGCAGAGCTAGGCAGGGGCAAAGCGGGCCAGAGGGCCTGGCAGCCACACATGGAGTTCTCTGAAGACACAGCAGAAGGAATGGCTGCCGGGCAACCGTCACCATGACAACAGATGAGGAAGCTGCAGAGGGTCCATGTGTGTGCATGTGTGTGCGCGTGCACACCCAAATGCGTCTCCCTGAAATGTGCATGCATGCACGTGTGCACACGTGCGTTTACTGCCGCCGCACCACCAAACACGATCACTCACCTTGGTCACTGTCTCAAACATTGGGATCAGGACAAACTTGATGAACCCAATTTGGGCCGTGGCTTTGGTCACTTTGTCTCTGTCCATGAACGGGGCCACAGGAAGGCCTTCTGATTTCTCACGGTCACTCTGCGGGGAGCATGGTGACAGTGACATTTAAAGGCACAAAGGCCCATGGACCCGGGTACACAGAGCAGCCCTGTTCTCAGGGGAAGAACAGGGCGTGCTGCCCAGCTGTGATCCCCATGGTCACACAAAGGCGGTACAATGGTGAGGACACAGAGAGCCTGCAGTGAACACACATGCAAGCCAAGGCCAGGTGAGCAGGCTGGAGTCCCAAGGGCACGGCAGGACAGTTTACAGGGCTCAGCTCCACAGCGGCTTGTCTGCATTATTTTATGCCCGTATCTCCCTGTAGCTATCCCATGAACCGTGTTGCTTGCCCTCGCCCCTCCTCAGGGCCATCCCTCCCCTCGGGTCTCGCTTCTTGACTCATGGCCACTTTTCTTGAGTCTGCTTCTAAAAGTGGCTCTGGGAGTGACAATAGGTGGCAGTTTTGTCACAATTTTTTTCCCGGTGGCCACTGTCTCACATCTATAATACAGCCTATGTCGTTTCTGCTGTATGTCTGCACAGACAGTGTTGTGGAGGCTGCTGGGGTGCGGGATGCATATGTCAGCCTCTCTGGTCTGCTCTGTCTGTCTGTCTGTCTGTCTGTCTGTCTGTCTGTCTCTCTCTCTCTCTCTCTTTTATTTATTTATCATGTATACAGTGTTCTGTCTGCATGTATCCCTGCAGGCCAGAAGAGGGCACCAGATCTCAATACAGGCAGTTGTGAGCCACCATGTGGTTACTGGGAATTGAACTCAGGACCTCTGGAGGACCAGCTAGTGTTTCTTAACCAGCCCCTGGTCTGCTCTTTTCAATGCAGCCCCTGCTCAGGGAGCTGGAAGGAGTGCTCATAATTTGATGGCTTGGTGTCTCTTACCTGCATAAAATATTCTTCCAGTAAACAATCCACCCATGGTTCTGCCACCTCCATGGGCCGGACTTCATTGGAGATGTCACAGCATTTTATGAGGATCATCTTCAGCTGAAAGAGACATGGCGTTCAGGCCGACGGCAGACACAGCACAACCGCAGCTACCGTGGGTTAACTGCATTCGCCACCATAGGTGGAAAACAAACGGGATGTCAAAAGCGAACGGGATGTGGGTGGGGAGGAACGCTGGCCATCCATGACAATGGCGCTTTTTCTGCCTGGAAGGTACTCTGCTGCAGAGCTCTGCACTGGGATCCTTGCGGTCTGGTTCTCCCAGCCTCCCGGAAGAAGGATGGGACCCATCACCCCCTCAGAGCATCGGACACACAGGCTTTAGAATACCAACTGTAAACTGTTAAAATCTGAGTGCCTGCTCAGGCTTTCCCATGCTGAAACTGTCTCAGTCTGCAGCTCAGGCCGGCCTTAGGACTCAACACTGGCCTTGAACTCCTATTCCTCCTGCCTCCCAGCTGCTAGGATTACAGGCATGTGTCACCATGCCTGGGTCTCAAAACAATGTCATCGCAAGGCCAAGATAAGAAGATACAAATTCAAGGTCTGCCTAGGCTACACAGAGTTTGTGGCCTCACTGGACAACTCGATGAGACGCTTGTCTCAAACTGCCAAGTAAAATCAAGGCTGGGGACATGGCTGAGGGGTACAGTATTTGCCTATCATACATGAAGTCTATCATCTTGACAAATAAAATATAGGTCCACTCCCTCAGCCTTCATGCCACCCCAGAGCAGATGTCCCTCGTAGTACATCGCATTCTCTTGGGTATGGTCTCCCAGGTGGGTGTACTTCCTTCCAGGCAGGAAGCTAGCTGCTCCCCTGGAGTCCAGCAGGGTTGGGTCAGGACAGTCAAAGAATTCTGCCCAAGGGTTTCTCCTGAGCCAGCTAGACCATCATCTCTGTCTGCTGTAGGGGCTGGTGCCCGGTGCTCTGGCCAGGCACAAACATCAATACTGTGACCTTTCTGGATAAAAGTGGAGGCAACTGTCCAGGGTCTGACGGTGAGCAGGCAGAAACGTCCATCGGAGGCACACAACCTCAAGCCACGATCTGCCTGCATTGTTGCCTTTTCCATGTAGGAGGGGGAGCACGGCCTGGGTATGCACACGCCTCAGTCTGCCTAGCAGGGAGGATCAACCCTTCCGCTCTGGCTGGGCCTTGAAAGACTTGTGGATATTAGCTGCGCGGCCCTCTTTCTGCTTCCTGGGCGGGGACCCTTCTTTGCTGCTCTGTATTGGAACTGGCTCCAGCCCAGAGCAGTTACAAGCTTGGTCTGGTTGGCCTTGTGGGGGAAACTGCCCCAGACAAGTCACTGTGGCTTGGGTAGTGGCTGGGTCAGGCATGCCGAAGTGTCTTCAGGCTTCATCATTCCGGGTGCCTCTGCTTCCTTGGCCCGGGACCCCCACCTCCAGGCTTGGACTATGAACTCTGTCTCTCAATCGTTTATCAGTCCCTTGCCCCAGCCTTTGGGGGCCCTGCATTGATGCAAGTGCAGGCGGCCCGATCCTGTCCCAGGGGAGAAGTGGAGCCCTGGATGGCCGACAGTTAGTTCCTCCTGTACTTCCTGATGGGTGGGCGGGTGGGCAGGGGAGGCGGGCAGAGACCAAGGCATGCAGATGTGCCTGATGTGCCTTTGGTCTGGCTTATGGTCCTATCTGCCCACCCTCACACCGGGCAGAGCCTTTGAACTCCGTCCGGCCTGTCACGCAGCCTAGCAGCCAGCTTTCTTCGTATCACAGATGGAAGTGAGGCGTGCAGGGTACAGGCTGCCTGCTTTCCTCAGCCGCTTCTGATCGTCGTTGGCTTCGTTCTGTCTTTCCCCCGCGCCTTAGCAGATCCCATGTGTCTGCACAGCGATCCTCTCATGGATCCCATGTGGCTGCACAGCAGCCCCCTTTTGTCCCTGCTTTTGCTTCTTGTGCTTTTTTTTTTTTAAGATTTTATTTATTTATTACATATACAGTGTTCTGCCTACAAGCCAGAAGAGGGCACCAGATTGAATTGTAGATGGTTGTGAGCCACCATGTGGTTGCTGGGAATTGAACTCAGGACCCCTGGAAGAGCAGTCAGTGCTCTTAACCCCTGAGCCATCTCTTCAGCCCTTGCTTCTTGTGCTTTTAGTCACCCAAATAATATTAAGTAGAGACTTCCAGAAGTAAATAGCCCATCGGTTCTAACCCCCATGCTGATGTGAGCAACATCTCAGGCCATTTTCATCCCGTCCAGGATGGGAGTCTTCTTTCTGATTTTGGTCCCTCTGGGACACACTGTCTGCCCATTATGTACTGTGGTGTCCCCTTTTATCCTGCCTTACTTAGGTGTTGGGCTCTCCTGCGCCTAGTCTGTAAGCTTATTGCGGAGATGTGTGAGTAGGAAAAAGGAGTATACATCAGGTTTGGCTTCCCCATGGCTTCAGGCACTCCCTGGGATGGTAAGAGGTGTCCCCTAAGGGCTGGAGACAAGCAGTATACGCCAGGTTTGGCCTCCCCATGGCTTCAGGCACTCCCTGGGTCACTGGGATGGTGAGAGGTGTCCCCTAAGGGCTGGAGACAAGTGTGCCTCTCTTCTTTCCCTGGAAAGGGGGCGCTCTTAGAGGCCCTGACCCGGGGAAGACACATCCTCTCACTGTCCAGGTGTTGGCCACAAGGGCCCTTCCTCCTCTGCAGCTCTGCCTGCTCACTGCCATTCAGCCTTTTGCAGTAAGGGATCCTGACAGCTCAGTGTCATGGAATGGGAAGCCACAGGTTCAGCCCGACCTAAGAAAGGCATCTTTGTTTACTGTCTGTCAGCTCCTCTGGAGGGGCAAGGTGACGTTATTGGTTTTAAAGACTTATTTATTTTTATTTTATATACACGAGTGTTTTGCCTGCATGTGTGTATATGAACTATATGTATACAATACCTGCAGAGGCCAGAAGAGGGCATCAGATCCCTGGATCTGGATTACAGGTGGTTGTAAACTGCCATGTGGGTGTTGGGAACTGAACCCAAGTCCTCTGCAACAACAGCAAGACCTCTTAACTGCTGAGCCATTTCTCCAGCCCCAAGGTATTTGTTTTAAAGAGATAAACAGCTTCAAAAGAGACTTTGGAGAAAGTAAGGCACAGAGCAATTAATGTCTGAATGCTGGGATTCAGATGGTTACTCATTTTGAAGTTAATTAAATTTTGACATAGGGTCCTAGGCTGGCTCGGAATTCATTATATGTAGCCCAGGTGGGGCTGAAGTCTCTGCAATCTTCCTGCCTCAGCCTCTCTGGTGCTGGGATTACAGGAATGAACCAGCATGCTGGGTTTGCATTTTGCTTTCTAGAAGGGACAGACACCACGCACACTTAGGCCACCTCCTTGAAGGAGAAGGCTGTTCTTGACCCATGTAGTTACACTTCAGGAGGCAGCCTTGTCTTCTGTTGGCCCAGGAGGAGCTGCGATACTGAAATCCAGTCACTCCAGCACTCCATGGCCAGGTGAGAGAGACATCTGGGTTCCTGGCTTTCCCAACTAAGCTTTCCAAAGACACAAAAGACACAACCTACCAGGGTCAGGTGCTCCTCGTTGCTGTAGTCGAAATTCTCCATTTTCTCTTTGAAAGAATCCATGATTTCGGCATGCCTTGCCATGTCGGTGGCCAAGATCAACGTGATCATCCCCTAGATGGTAAGAGGACACGGTGTCAACCACCACGTGCCAGAGCCTCAGTGAGTGCTCCCCACCTCAGCGAGTGCTCCTCACGCTGTGCTTTGAGCTCCTGTGTGACCGTCGCTCACACATGTGCTCTGTCCCTGCGCCATGTCCACAGGCTGCAATCACAGGCTGACAGGGTAACAGACGGGTCGTCATGCTGAACTGGAAAGCTAAGCAGATCTTAGCCAAGGCTCAAGCATGCATTTAGTCACCAAGGTCTGCAATTAGCCCTGCTCAGAGCTTGCTGATGGGTATCAGCAATGGAGTTTCCAAGACAATTTTCCCATCTATATGTGGCTGCACATAGGTTATCTAAGTCAGAACATACTTGGCAACATTCCCACTATCAAGCTTATAAAAGAGGACCCAATGGGCTTGTAAACTATAGCTATGCTATGGTTTGAACGGGGCTGATGCCCTCCCGAACTCAGGTTCAAGTCTGGTCTCTAGCGTGACTGTGTTAAGCAGAAGTAGGATCCTTAAGGAGTGTTTGGGTTCAATCCTCATGCAGCAGTTCATGTTCTCCCCCAGCCCACCCAGCACTGGGTTAAATCCACAGGGAGTGAGTTTTCACTCCTGTCCTTTAACCTTCTGTCCATATCCCTCACCAGAAACAGAGCAGATGTGGATGCCAAACTCTTAGTCTTCCCAACCTCCAAAACCCTAAGTGAATGCAAACCTCTTCCCTTTTAAAATCACCCGGTCTTCTGGGTGTTGGTGGTGCATGCCTTTAATCCCAGCACTTCGGGAGGCAGAGGCAGGCAGATCACTGTGAGTTTGAGGCCAGCCTGGTCTACAAAGCAAGTTCCAGGACAGCCTTCAAAACAATATAGGGAAACCCTGTCTCGAAAAACCAAAAAAAAAAAAAATCACCTAGTCTGTGGTATTTTATTATAGTAAATACTGGTTTAGGAAAAGTAGCGCAACCCATTCTTTCTTTTCTCCTGTCCATCTAGCTTTCCATGCATCTGCTGTATTCTACTTGTCTAGATGTCTACCCATCCTTCCATTCATCATCCACTCACCATCCACCCACCCATCCTTCCTTCCATCCTTCACCCAACCATCTGCTACCCACTCCCCCACTCATCCATCTGCACTCAACCTATCCATCCATCCATCTTTTCATTCTCACACCCACCCACCATCTCTCCAACCACCTGCCACCCACCCACCTACCCATCATCCATCCATCATCCGTCATCCATCCGTCATCCATCCCAGAAAATATTTGTATAACATCTCTGTACCAGGGGAAGAGCTTCACTTTTCCAATAAGACCTCCAGCCTCAAATGCCAAAGTCAAATAGTCAACATGAAGAATTTCAAATGTATATTTCTTGTATGTGTGTGACACATCATCTTGCATTTTGAATTACGAACTTTTTTTCCTGTTATTAACAGAACATTCAGTTATCCCTCTACATCTTCAATGACAAAACTGTTTTGTATGTGTGAGTGTGGGTACACACATGCCATAATTAGCACATGTGGAGGTCGGGGGACAACCTCGACTGTCGGTCCTTGCTTTCCGCCCTGTTTGAGGCAGGGTCTCCTGGTGTTCACTGCAGTGTCCACGAGACTAGCTGGCCTGTGAGCGCCAGTGAATTCTGTCTCCGCCTCTCGTTTCTCTGTAGGTGTGCACTGCAATTATAGACACTAGTTCTACTGTGTCTGTATTTGATGAGGGCTCTGGGGAGCTGAACTCAAGTTGTCTGGCTCGTGTGGTGAGTGCTGTACCTACTGAGCCATCTCATTATTTAAAATACAATTTTTTAAAAAATTTGGGTAAGTGGTTTTTGTTTCCAGAAAAAGTCTTATTTTAAAACTCATAGACTTCTGGAATAGGACAAGCCCTTGTTATCCCCGTGGTGGCCAGTATGAAGAAGACCCTGTTTGTGGGGACTTATTATTGTCTAGTCATCCAATTAGATGACTGTCTTTCTCTTCTGGGGTGCTGCTTGATGTACCTTGCTGGAGAAAGCCACACACTGAGGGATACTCAGTCAGGACCTCTGGGTAGTCACTGGGTGGCACTGGCCTGGGTGGCCATCTCTCCTGCTAGCGTGACTTTTACCCACTATAGAGGAGGGTGGTTGTAGTTTGTCATAACAGTCCGTGGCACACATTTAGAGGGTGGAGCTGTGAACATGAAAGAGAGGCAGAAGCCTGCAGATAGGGGAGAGAGCTTCGCCATGAATTGATGCTGACTGCCGCCAGGCACTACAGTTAGCTTTGAACTTCCGGGAACAGACAAACAAGGGAATAATGGTTTATGAGGTGGCTGCTCTTTGAAAAAGCCAAGCTTGTAGGTTCTCCAGGAAAGAGGCATCCATTTAGTTCTGTGGGGAAAGAGGCCAGTTGAGACCCAAAGGGCACGATCCCCAAGAGATGGCAACACATGACCCTCAGAGAGTCCGGGGATGTCCCTTATGTGCATATAGCCTGGATGGGCCTGGCTGGGTGCTGCTGGCTTTGGGGATATATAATCCTTATAGTTCCAGGGTCTGGAAGACCAAGATGAAGGAGCCAGCATGTTCTTATTCCTTCCAAGGCTTGAGAGAAGGTTCCTTCCTGCTCCCTTGGCTTCATCTACACCAATATCTGCCTCTGTTGTACCCCAGTCTTTTACTTCATGTCTCTTTATCCTCTGCCCCTTGGAAGGACACCTGTCATGGTGTAGGGCCCAATCCACAGCAGCACTCGGAGATCTTACTCAAGTAGGTACGCCGAGACGCCCCTGCTTCCACATAAGGTTCTAAGGGTCAGCTACCTCGAGCCACTACATTTCCAACAGGAGTCACCCTGGGTCCTTCCATGCCCTGTAAACAGCACTAATGGCTCAGCACTCAGTTATGGCGCAGACAGAACCTTTTGGGTGGGGAGGGCAATGATGTTTTTTCTTAATTTATTAATCCTGTTTATTATTTTGTTTTTCAGTGCTGGGTATTGAATCTAGGCCTACAGGCCAGAAAGGGGCACCAGATCTCATTACGGATGGTTTATAAGCCACCATGCGGTTGCTGGGAACTGAACTCTTAACCACTGGACCATCTCTCCAGCCCGGGAGGGCAATGATTTATGTGACTAAAAGTGGTTGTCTCAGGGCGGGGGTGACTAGGGAGGATAGTCAGCTGGTACAGGTCGTGATGGAGATGAGTGACACGACCCTACGTGATGGGTGATAGCAGCTGAAGCTTCATGGCCGCTATCATCTCTGCTAGGCTGCACACACCGTAGGTGCCTGTCCAGGCCCTGTACTGTCTCAGACACTCCTCTTTCTTTCCTCAGTTCCTTCCCTGACTGCAGGGACACAGGAGCCATCTCAAAGGGAGCCATTAGGGTTGTATTTATGGCAATGACACGCAGGTGACATCAGGTGTAAATGGCAAAGGCCCATCTCCCTGGAGACCACTCTGGGTCCTGGAGGAAGCAGGTAAGGCAGGCTGGTTTCAGGGGCCCTGACGGGTACTGCCGTAACCAGGAGTCTCCAAAGAGTGGGGCTCTGCTCTGACCCCACCAGCCGTGGCCCCACACACCTGCCTGATCTGCCTGAAGCCCTCAGGTGGCACGCTGGAGAAGATGTTGCATTCGGGCCTCGCCAGGATCTGGAAGGCAATGGCGCAGTGGTGGTTCTCCAGCGGTGAGATGTCGTTGTAGCGCACTGCCAGTTCCGTGCGGGCGTTGATCTGGTATCTAGGATGCGTGCAGAGAGTGGGAAGCTCAGACACCCTGCCTCTGGCATTTGTATACCGTGGTGTACATGGTTCCCGCAGAAGCTGGAAACACCTAAGGGCTAGTGACCAGATGACTCTCATGCTCCTGTAACTAGATACCCCGTGCCTTTAAATCCAACCCACGACCTCAGCTCTCTCCCTGGGGTGCTGCCTTGAAGGCACTGAGGCTCCAAAAATTGTTGGATTTCGGTATATGCGAAGACAGGATTTCAGTAAAGAGGAAACAGGTTTGTTTTCTTACCCCCCCCAAGTATATATGAATATGCATGTGTAACAGAATCTCATTCTGTAGCCCAGGGTGACCTGGTACCTGAGATCTTTTTGCCTCACTTGGCCTCCAAGAACTGGGGTTACAGGAAGAGCCCCATTGTGCCATTCTGAGGGTGGAATTTTGAGGTTAATGCTAAAATGAACTTTTTGCCGGTATGTCGTTGGCAGCTGTGGTGACCAATAAATGTGCAGAAAGGTAATAGATGAGTTACTGGGACCACCTCTGAGGAGTGCTCATGGCCACACCTGGGACTCATTCTGTCCTGACAAATGGTGGTGTGGCCCCAAGGACATCTGATGTCACTGCAAAGCCACAAAGGAGCATTAGAAAAATAGCCTGTGTCCCTGAATGCAAGCCCACACCACGAGGGAGGTCTGTCGGTTCCATGGGGGTAGCATTCTACCTAATGGAGACAGAGGTACTTAGTGTCCCCAGCCCTGGGCCCATCCTCCTGGCCCCATGGGCACTGCCCCAGCCCTGCCCCCACTCACTCTAAACCCTGGTCCTCTGCCTGTGCCTTATCCTGGACAGGGAGCATCCTGGCAGAGAACGGTGTGGGGTCCTACTGCCCCCCATCTTGGGGAGGGGGCAGGTCGGTACTGCCATGCACCTTCAGAGCCTGGGGCTGACACAAAGGGATTGTGGCTGCCTTTGCGGCTTGGTAGCCTTGGAGGTACCCTCCCAGGGGAGGCCCCGGACTCTATACAAAGTCCAAAAGTTGGGAACAGCATCCTGTAGGGTTAGGGGGTCTAGGTTGTTAACTCCACCTAGGAGCTGTGGAAGGGTAAGCTGAGTTTCTCTGAGAGAAGGGGCACTTTTCAAAGTAGAAACAAGAAAGAAACCCAAACGTACGTGTTGTTGTACCCTGGGTGGTCCAGGTCATGGCAGATGGCTGAGGTCATCAGGACCAAGATGTCCATCTGGGAAAACTTCTCCTGGATTAGGTGAGAGTCAGGCATCTGTCCTCCTCGTGGGAGGGCAGGAGGGGTGGGGACAGACTGGGCTGCAGTGACAGGAGAGGACACAGTCCCTGCAGAGGTTATACGCCCCCCGGCTGTGGGAGGGAGCGGAGGACTTAGGCACTCAGCAGGGTTAGGGATGGAGGGTGGGGCTAGCAGGACCCACCTGGAGGCCACAGAGCCAGACCATGCTGTACATCATCTGCGTCACACAGAAGCAGTGCCGGAAGTTGTGGAAGGGGTTGTTCCTGTAGTTGTCATGCACACAGAGCTGTGGGGAGGAAAGGGTTACCTCAAAGCCCCTACGCCCACCCATAAGGCTCCCAAGGCCTCTGGTGTTCCCAAGTTCACCATCTCAGGAGGCGTGGATCAAGAGCCCTGCAATGTCCCACCACTGCACAACCTGGGGACAGGGTCTAAAGTATCCCCCAGGTGTCTGCTGAGCCACACTGGGGTAGAAAGTTGGGAGTGAGACAGGAAGCATTCCGCAAGGGGCTCCAGGTTCCCAGGCCTATGGGACAATTAACAGGCTTTCGGTTCCTGATTCACGATAACCTTTTATCCCTTAGCAGAAGTCCAGCTACTAAGCTCCCATGCCTACACATACATACATACATACATACATACATACATACATACATACAATCTCCACCCACACCATGCACAACCCAGATGCATACACTCTCACAAACTCCCAGAGGCACACTCTCACACCCACACTGCCACAGAGACACGCACTCCCAGACAACCACACGCATTTTCACATATACACGCCCAGAGACACACACAGATTTATATACTCAAGACTTAACCCCACACACTCATATAACCCTGTTACCCTCACACCCCCAGGCACGGGTGACACCCCTGCTTTAGGGTGCTGCCTTGTGGGTCTCTCCCCGATTGCTGTACTAATTCCTCAATCCTCTGAGGGATGGCTTGGGAGGACCGATGTGACAAGTGACCTCGCAGAACTCCCCTGGCACTGCTACCCCCTGCCACCAGGAAATGTAGGGCAGGCCATTCCGATGTGGCAGGGAGAAAGTGACAGGTCTGAGCATGGCGCTCATCACTTACCAGCCACCTGCGGAGTGTGATGGGGTTGATGTTGAAGTCTCTGACCAGGCCGAGGTCATGGTACATATGCTCTAAGCAGCTCAGCATCTGTGGGAATAGGGCCAGGGGTCAGAGGTTAGAGGTCAGGGGAGCAGGCAGGCCTGCTGACCCTCCATCCCATGCATTGTCTTGAACATTGACTCGAGGGGTGACTGGGGTCAGGCCAATTGTAGGATCACCCAGATGGGTTGTGGATCTGTGACAGCCTGCAGGCTTCCTGGAAGGGAAGTGACAAGGTCAGAAAACCCCTTGAGCAGTCCAGGAATGGTAATGACAGGTGTAGGGAGACAGGACTTCAGACGGTGACAGCAAAATGACCACAACCCAAGTAGAGGGTTAAGGGTTTGGAGGAAGTCCATCCACTGTTCATGTGGGAAGGGGTGTCACTGAGGGCCACCCCTTCTTGCTCAAGGCTAGAGGTGGGAGGGGCTTTGATGAGCTGGAGCATGCTCTCTTGCTGGGACTGGAGGTGCTTTCTGCTGTCTTAGTCTTGACCTGGAGGCGTGGACCTCTTGTCTGGAGAAATCTTATTTCCGGGCATCCTGTCATCTGTAGACACTTGGTGTAGGGCAGGACACACGTGGCGTTTAATTCTGCTGTCTTTTTCCCAGGTCTCTACAAACGTCTCCTAGAGTTTTGACACTAAGCCAATGAGGCACAGAAAAGGAATTTGTGACCAGGGCCCGGCTAGCGTGGCTTTGCATTTGGGAAAAGCGGGTCTCAGGGAGACAGGAGATCTGCAATACAGAACGGAGTGAGACAGCCTTGAGGACTCACGGCATGACCCCAGCAGAGGGTACTTCCATCTAGGCCACTCATCAGTGCCGGCCTGGTCCTGGGCACCAGCGTCCTGGTCCCTGCATGGGGCAACAGTTGTCAGTGCTGTAGCTTGGCCTGTGTGCCCTGCATCTATCTGGGCACCAAGTGGCAAATTTATGTAAGGGACTGAATTGTGTCCCATCAACATGGTATTTGGAGGCCCCGCTGTGACATCCCCACCAACACGGGGACAGGGTTTTTACAGTGGCGACTAAGATAAATGTGGTCATCAGGAGGAACTCAATTCAATTTGACCATGACCCTGTAGTGAAAGATCAGGACACGGACACACAAAGATGACTGAGAGAAGATGTCATCTGCAAGCTAAGGAGGCAGCACAGGAATGACCAAACCAAGACATCTTGACCTTGAGCTCCTGGCTCTGGGACAATAAGACAATAACACATCGCAGTTGCTGAAGCCGCCCAGGCTCTGGTGGTCTGACATAGTCGACTGTCAAAGAAGTGTGGGCATGCCACTGAGTTCCTTTCTTTTCTGTTATGTGATATGCGTGGACTGGGAGTGTTATAGTTAAGGTGAAGTTTTGTGACTATGATATTTTAACTCTGTTGGCAGCAGAGAGTTCATTTGGGAGACCGAAAACAGTCTCTCACCCAGACCTCTTAGGGAGACTTAGGCTGTCACGGAGCACCCTGAGAACTTGCTGGCCATGCACTCATCTGTCTGGAGAAGCCAATGGCTTTGAAGATGACGGCCCTAGAAGGCGCCTCCTGCAGAGTAGCTTGAGGATGCCCTGGCCCTGGCTTGAGGATGCCCGATTCCTGGTGCTGGCAGTGGCTGTCCATCCAGAGCTTCCAGTCCCCCCACCATCCTGGATGCCAGCCCTCAGGACCCTTGGGCTACAGCCCCAAACCATTGTTTTTGTCCCAGAGGCCCAGACAGTGTTCTGAGCAACCCCGGAGAGATGAAATATTTGCTGTGAAATCACAGTTGAGAGAGAGATGCCGAGAACCACCAGACGCAACCATCTGCTTCCACTCCTTTGATAGACGCGGTGGCTTTCAGAGAAGCAGTGATGGCCTGTTCCCTTGACAGTCCTCAACCCCAGCTGAGGAAGCAGTGATGGCCTGTTCCCTTGACAGTCCTCAACCCCAGCTGAGGAAGCAGTGATGGCCTGTTCCCTTGACAGTCCTCAACCCCAGCTGAGGAAGCAGTGATGGCCTGTTCCCTTGACAGTCCTCAACCCCAGCTGAGGAAGCAGTGAGGGCCTGTTCCCTTGACAGTCCTCAACCCCAGCTGAGGAAGCAGTGATGGCCTGTTCCCTTGACAGTCCTCAACCCCAGCTGAGGAAGCAAACGAGCGGTGGTTTCTGGAGATGATGATGGGTACTGATCGAGAGGAGAAGACTTCCAAGGTGACAGTGTGTGGTCCTCCAGTGTGGCAGGGCAACCACCTTACTGTCTGCAGCCCGAGGACAACTCCCCAAGGGATCAGAGGCGCCAGAACAGAATGAGGTCACATCCTGAAGTAGGTGTGTGAAGGACACTGGAGAGAGCCGTGGTGGAGGTGTCATTGCCCTCACTGGAAAAGAGAGGAGGTTTGGAAAAGCTGGGAGGAGTCCTTATTTGGGGAGGGTTGTCCATGAGGAGGGTTCTTGTTCTTTCAATGTCCACTCTGGTATTTCTTAGTGGATGAGAAATTTTGAGGAACTATCTTCCTGTCAAAAAGCGACTCCTCTCTCTGCAAATCTCGCATATCCACTATCTTGTGTCCAGCTGTCTGGGGGCCTCTGTTGGCAACTCCTCCTTGCATCAGGCTGCTCCTCTGGAGGCCCCTCCCTGCAGGAAACAGCTGTTCCAGGCAGCAGCTCTGCCTTCACGGGGCTCTATCCTTCCATGTCTCCTACTGGCCGGCCTAGCCAGGGGGCTGCATTCAGCCAGTTGCCCACGGGTATTAGGCACCATCAGAAGGCCAAGGGTTTGCTGTTTGTTTTTTTGTTTTGTTTTAAGGTCCAGTAAACCCCTTTGCCTTAGGCTCTGTCCCTTGCAACCCTCTAAACCCATCGAATGCCATTTTGAATTAAAATCTATTCTGGGGTGTTTAGCTTTAAAAAAAAAAAAGACAGGAAAGCTGGAGAGATGGTTAAGAGCACCTGCATTTCTTCCAAAGGAGCCCAGTTGAGCAGGGTTCAAGTCCCAGCACCCACATGATGGTTGCTCACAACTCTCTAACTGCAGTTCAGATGGTCTTATACATGCAAGCAAAGCACCAATGTACATAAAAAGTTAATAAAATAAATTTTGTTTAAAAAAGACAGGAAAGTAAATACACAGGATGAGCAGCCTGGGCACTGTCCCCAGTCTGAATTAGCAGTCCTGTGCAGCTATCCCCAGTGACTGGGGAACCCGATGTCCTTCACCTACCTCATTGGGTTCCCACAGCCAGACATCGAAGGTTGGCTTCCGTAGGGCTTCGATGGTCTCTGGGGAGAGCAGGTACTAGAAAGATGGGAGTGGTGTGTTAGCCAGACAGCAGGGCGTCTATGAGTGAGAAAGGCTGTGCCCATGGCGGTCCTGGGGAGCATTTCCTCCATTCTCCAATC
This sequence comes from Mesocricetus auratus, assembly GCF_017639785.1. Taxonomy (NCBI): domain Eukaryota; kingdom Metazoa; phylum Chordata; class Mammalia; order Rodentia; family Cricetidae; genus Mesocricetus; species Mesocricetus auratus. Next base: position 7,574,164 of record NW_024429208.1, on the reverse strand, counting down.
CCCCTCACAGACACTGTGTACAGACTCAGGGCTGCCTTTTTCTGGAAACTGTCAATGGACTCCCATCTGTAATGGCCTGGGCTACTAGGGACTCCTAGGGGCTACTAGGGGCTCCAAGTATTATGGACTACTAGGGGCTCCTAGGAAAGCTTGAGTGATAGAAATGTTTCCTATATTTATCATGATGGCAATTTCATGACTACAAGTGTCAGAGTTGAAGAAGATGTGCTCCACAGTTGTCAATCGGATCGCAACAGTAAAAGCTATACAAAGTGAAGAGAAGGGACAATAAGCCACTAGGCATATGCTCAAATCCCTGCCAAGAAGCTCTGCTGGGTTCATCTTGTGGGGGAACTACCACAATCAGCCTTGAGCTAATTCACACACTGGTGGATGAAGGGGTATCAGAACCAAGGGTGATGTCCTAGACGTGAGGCAGCAGAGGGCTGCCATTCGGGTTAGCCTTCTTCATTTTCTTAAGAAGGGACTGGTGTGAAAGGTTGACTCAATTTGTTCCAGGTCTGGGCTGTGTAATCCCCGGATAGGATCGTAAAAGATGTTGGCCATATTTCCCCATGCGGAAAGGGGTTGGTCTCTTGGATGATACACAGTGCATGCTAGGATCGATGTGGAGCAAATCACTGACTAGTGGGCCCCAGGAGAACCTGTGGGTGGCCTAAACTCAGCGCAAAAGCGTTTATCAGGGTTTAAGAGGAGGCCAACGCTGCGAAGGTTTCGATCTCTGTAGGCATCTGAAGCAACTTAACTGGATCCAGGCCACAGCTACTTGACGTGGGTCTTGGCTGCTTTTAAAACTCAGAAAACTTATGTGCAGAGCTTTCCATAAAGACTGTGTTGTTCAGGGATAGGAGAGCCCGTGATGCAGGTTTTTAAGAACCTTGTTAAAGCTCCTTAGTGGAATGTTTGCACGCAGATGTCTTTTACTGTCAGCTGTGGGCCCGGGAGGGAGCCAGAAGGGCTATTACCTCCCCCGCTCAGGAATTGCTTCTCTAAACAAATGTCCAAGAGAAAAATATCCTGCTTGACAACCTCCCACCCTTCCTCAGCCCGAGACAGGATAGAGAGGGGCTGTTGTCACTGTGCAGAGCGAGGGGCCAGCCATGGGTTCTCATGTCCCTGGTCTGGGGGACACAGAGCTAGAATTGTCCCTGGGCCAGAAATCCATCTCACCTTGGGATAAGTAGGGACATCTCGTCGAGGTGTCAACTTCTTATTATCCAAAAAACTGTATTTACAGGGACAGCTGGTCCTGGAGGGGAGAGGAAGAACTTAGTTATGGCAGTATGCTCTGGCTTGGAGGTGCTCTGTGTGCTGCTCAGGGCAGCGGAGCAATCAGAACACACAGCTCCAGCCCCAGGACCCATAGCCACAGCTCCAGACCTGTACAGCCCTAGCCCTGGAATGCACGGAGCCTCCCCATTGGATTTGCCATAGGAGAATCCATCATGGAGGCTGTGAGATGCTTGGCTCTCAGCCTGCAAACAGGGGATACCCTCAAAGCCGGGTGATGATGCAGTCGGAGTTCACTTTCAGTTTAGTTTTTTTTATTAATTTATAATTAGCAAACTTAAAATTTAGAAATAAATTTATTATAATTTATTAGTTTATTATTTAAAAGATATCTACAAAATCTTTCAAAAACGGCACAAGCAAACTATTCTCTTTTCTTTTCCTTTTTATCTGAGACAGGATCTCGTGTAGCCCAGGCTGGCCTCAAACTTGCTATATAATCAAGGATGACCTTGAACTTCTGAGCCGCCTGCATGCTAGGATTACAGAGGTTCCTTACCACTCCTAGTTTATTTGGCGCCGGGGACGGAAGCCAGGGCACCGTACATAGCAGGCAACTGAGCCACACTCTACACACCGCAGAACATTCTTAGTCTCAAAGACTCAGCAGGGTGTGGTGGTACCTGCCTGTGATGCCAGCACCCAGGTGATGAGGCTTGAAGGATCTTGTGTTTGCAGCCAGCCTGGGCTATAGATGGAAATCCCAACACAAAGCAAACAAAACCCAACAAACACAGGAGAAGAATAAAAAGAAACCCTCAAGTCCTCACTCGCCCATTTTCTCCCTCAGCCCCACACCCTGGAAGCCACTCTGATAAGAGTTTGGGGGTGTCCTTTCAGAAAGTGAGGCAGAGAAATACACAGCTAGACACATGAGCTTTCCAACTGCACTTGGTGTGGGAAAAATCTATGACTGTACAGTTACAGTTTCATCTACTTATTTTTTTCATAACATTACAAGTAAAAAATATCACAAAACAGTATTTTAAAGTTTTTTTTTCTTTTCATCAAAACGAGGTGAACACACCCAGGGAGACACCGGGGAGGGAGACTTTGCATTGAATTTAAACTGAAGGCATGCCTGGATATTGTCACTACCGTTGATCCCCCCTTGACTCTGTCTGGGTTGTCTGGAGTCTTCCCTGACTCTGTGATATTTCCAAGTCCAGAATCATAAATCTATTCCTTTTGAAACACAGCCTTTGGTGGCCTCCCTCCCGACTGCACACTTGCAAAAACTATCAGGTTGTTGTGACGGTCGCTGTACCAAGCATAGATCTGGTAAGCTTGTAACAGAAGGAACCAATCAATAGCTCAGTGAAGCCGTTCCACCCCTGCCTCGCCCACAAGCCACCCCCCCTGATTTCGGATCAGCCCCTCTTGTATGTAGGGCACATTGCTTCCCTTCTCCCTCTGCCTCGTGTGTATAAACATTTGCACATGCGTTCTGTCCTGTGCGTTTCCTGCATTCCCCCAGAGCATATGGAAGCCCTCACCAGGCATGACGCTGACTGCTGGGATCTGGTCCTGTCCTGCTAACTGAGGCCTTGGGGGCAGACCAGGATGCTGGTGCCTGCTGACCCTGCCTCGGCCAGACACTTTCACTCTGGGCCCCGTTGCCACAGGAACCAGAATCTTCCAGCTGGCTGAGCAACTGGCACGGCGCCTCTTCTTTTTGTTCTGTCTAGAGCTCATTTTTGCCTCATTTCCTGGGTTCCCCAGCCTCCCCTCCCCTGGGGCTCCGTTCAAGGTCAAGGCCGTTTGTCTGGGACAAAGGCAGAGATTACAGACACCAAGCCTCACCGGCCCATGCTTCTGCATCACCCCTACCCTGGCCTTACATGGTGCCAGGGACCACAGTAGCCACGTTCCCCAGTAGGATTTGCTTCTGCCCTGAATGTGACCTGGCCATTGGAATCCTTTCTTTTCAGGGATGCAGAAGAGCCTGAGGGGGGTCTAAGGAGAAGATATTCTGCCAAGGATGCTGGCAGGCTGTGTCTGTGTCCCCTGCTGTCCCCAAGTAGGCTATGGTGGATTCAGAACCGTCAGGGTGTGTTCACAAGTAGGTTAATGTCGGCCTGTTCTCCAGGCTCATGATGTGGGGCTAGCTGCACCCCCTCTGCCCCCGCCATCTCCTATTCTCTATGCTCCCCGAGAAAGGCAGAAATGTGGCACCTGCACCCCTCAAGGGTACAGCCTTCCTTCACAATCCAGGTGATTTCCAGGTATGCGTCTGTACTTAAAATGGGCTCCTTCCATCAACAAGACGGGGGGGGGCAGCAGAGACACTCAGATTCTCCATTCTGCATCCAGAGCACTAAACCGCTGGGTTGGGTAGAAAAGCGGCCACAGGGGCTGGGGCCAGGACCAGGCATGGGCTACACCCAGTGCTCCGGATGTGTTGGTTCACAGGGAGGCGAAGTATTTCACCCACCTGTGGAGACTGAAGCATCCCACTGCCCCGTCTCTCCCTTACAAGGAATGCCCAGCACTGTCTACAGAGAATGCCGCCTCTGCAAACCTCTGGGGGCACTGGAGGGCTCTGGCTTATGTGTGAGCTCTAGCCTGTACCTGTGGGGTACAGGGGTACACTTGTCATGGAGCCAAGCCAAAGAACATTTCCAGGCAGACTGCCAGCGCTGGCACAGAGGCTGCTTGCCCCTACCTGGTCCTAGGAGGCATACCTCTCCGGGTGAGAGCAGGCTGGGTGAGGCCTTAGGTCAGAGGCTGTTGGCTCCCAGCCTCAGCCGATTATCTGCCCCCATTAACCCCAGGTTCTTAGAGGTTACACATAAGGGACTCTCTTGACCCCTGAACTGTTCATTCTGTTTCCTATGGCTGCAAGATTCTTTGCCCTGCCTGCACCCAAGTGAAATGGAACAAGAGCTCCCTATGTCTACACCAGCTGGCCAGTCCATGTGACACTGAATGTGACAGAGTCCCCATAGGATACCACGGTTATCTCTCTTCCCTGTGCCATGCCCTCCCTGAGACAACCAGGCTGGCCATGGTGGGACTCCGTGGGGACCACCAGCTTTCCCTCTACCTCCTACCTGCAGACACCCCGCCCTCAGCAGGCAGCCTGGCTTTGTTGAATTCAGGCAGTGGTCTCCAGTAGCTGTTGGGATTCTAAGACAACTGAGGTCATTTGTTCAGGGCTGGTACGTGCTCAGGAGGTTGCTCTATAGCGGTGCACTCCGGCTTTAGTGGATAGTCCTGCTGACCAACCATTCAGAAGGCATGTTTTACTTGGATTGTTGGTCACAGGCCTCAGAGGACATCGCCTTTGACAGGCTGTGTATTCCAAGTTCATGATAATGGGAATACTCACTGTACTCTGCTCCCCATGGGAACTGGGAGACCCGAGGATGAAAACTGGGTGTTTGTTCTCTGTAACTCAAACACTTTTGTCTTCTTATTCTCTCTAAAAATAGGTAACAGTTGGGTGTGGTGGCACATGTCTTTAATGCCAGCACGCAGGAGACAGAGGCAGGTGAATGAATCTCTGTGAGTTCAAGGCCAGCTTGGTCTACAGAGTGAGTTCCAAGACAACCAGAGCTAAGCAAATAAAAACAACCCCCCCCAACAAAATAACAAAAAAGCAGACACTAACTTCCTTCAAGTGGGGGAATTACCGTAACACAGTTCTGGAGAGAAGTTATTTCCTCTCATGTTTGGACATTTTCCAGCTCACACCTGCGACAAAACCCCTTTTTAAGAAAACACAGGGGGCTGGGAAGATGGCTTAGCAGATATGAGCACGCACTGTTCTTGCAGAGGACCTGGGTTCTATTCCCAGCACCCACAGGGCAGCCCACAACTGCCTGTAACTCCAGTTCCGGAGGATCTAACACCTTCTTTTGGCCACCATGGGTACCAGACACGCAAATGGTGCACACACACACACACACACACACACACACACACACACATACATGGCAAACACCCATGCACATAAAATCAAAATAAATCTTAAAAAAAATGAAACGAAATTCTTTAAGAAAATGGAGTCGAGTGGCTTTGATACAACAGGCCTCCTCTAGCTTGGGTCAACTGTGTTGGAACCAGAACAGCCAAGCCCCATTGGCTTTACTATTTGGGGAAACAAAGTCATATCCCATCCCATGGTTTCCACGCACACAGAGCCCTCCCTAGGCCCAGCGGCTGTAGGCTCCGGGCACAGACTTACCTGCTGTTTCTAGCTGCCAGCTCCTCCCGCATCTTTTTAATGTCACTCTTGCATTTTTCGATCTCCACCACTTTAAGTCCTTCCACTGGTGACAAAGAGACAAAGATGGGGGTCACCAGAAACAATAGCAGAGATCTAGCTAGGCTGGTAGCTGAGGGTCTCAGGAGGACGCTGGCTCACAGCAGAGGCTTCCACGCCTTCCTATGCTACTGATATGTGGGGTTCCCTCACCCCCCCACCAGTCAAGAAACAAACAGGCAACGTCAGGGAAGAGCAGGGTAAAACTCAGTCACATTCCCGGGGTCCCAGCTAACTAACTGGAGAGTGTGCCTGCCAACAAGCTACTAGCCCAGATGTTCCCTCGGAAATGCTGCCCAGAGCTGGGTTCTTAAATGACTTGCTTTTATTTTATGTGCATTGGTGTTTTGTCTGCATGTGTGTCTGTGTGAGGGTGCCAGATTTGCTGGGATTGGAGTTACAGACAGCTGTGAGCCGTCATGTGGGTGCTGGGAATTGAACCCTGGTTCTCTGGAAGAACAGCCAGTGCTCTTAACCTCTGAACCATCTCTCCAGGGCCCCAAAGTTGGGTTCTTGAGGAAGAAAAGAAATTCTATCTGTTATTTTATGACCACACCTCAGTTTTTGGCCAGCACAGTCCCTTCCTCACTGAGCTGGGCTCTGAATAACAGTTAAACACATAGCATGGCCTGTTCTAAAGGAAAAACAGTGATTCTGGGAGTTCGTGGGCTCCTAACAATTCCTCCCACCCAGGAAGAGGAGCCACAGCTCGGGTGTCTGTTCGAAGGCAGCCTGGTGTGACCCCACCTCCTTCTGGGCATTCCAGAACTTTCCAAGGTAGTAACCGAGCTGGGATAGGGCTCCACGGGGACAGTGCCTCTTCAGCTCTGGTTCTGGTGACTTGCTTCCAGTCCCCTGCCACCGCATCATGGAGAAGGAAGTCTGTTCTAGAGGGCAGGTGCTTCGTACTCAGAGGCCTCCACAGACAATGGTGGGAAGCTGTGGGACTCAAGGCCTGGCCCAATTTTCATCTATTGGGGACCCCTTGTCCCCTCTAAACTAGACATACAGATAGGCACAGACACCCCAAGCTAAAATGGAGGTCCCTCTGAACCATTTAACCTTGCCAGGGTCCCAGTGACACAGTCAACACAGACTTGCTGACATGCAGAGCTACCTTGCTTTGAAACCTTGAGAAGTGTATGTGGATTTCAATATATATATGTTTTATCCACATGGGTGTCTCTGCACCACCTAAGTGCAGTGCCTGAGGAGGCCGGAAGAGAACATCGGATCCAGTTGTGAGTGGCCATGTTGGTGGGTGCTGGAAATTGAACCCAGGTCCACCGGAATTGCAGCCAGTGTTCTTAATCGCTGAGCCCTCTCTCCAGCTCCAACTTCAGAAGGGTTTTCTGTGGGCTCTGAACCTTGTTGTCTCCCAGTGAAACAAATGCACGAGTGACTTCCTAAGAGAGGCGGTGGCTCTGTGGAGAAGGACCGTAGCAGTAGCTAAGGTGGTTTTCACCTTCTTCCACACTACGACCCCACAGAATGGGTGTGTGTGTATGTGTGTGTGTGTGTGTGTGTGTGCAACCCCCCCCACACACTCAAAGGCAGAGAGCAGAGAGCTGCTTTCCAGTGCTTTCCCGAGGCTGCTCTGAAGGTTTGCCTCAGGCACACTTCTTGAGCAACTCGGGAAGGCTGGCTTGGTTCAGTTCAGTATGGAAGCTCCGGATTGTTTGCGTGCCCGTGTCCAGCTCGGCCCCTGGGGGTGAGTGCTGGCCGTGGCCCACACTGGTGTTTAGGTCTTGGTTCAGGTCCAGGGCATGGGTACAAAGGGTGGATGGAGCAGGGCTGCCCTGTGCCCCCGCCCCCGGCACGTGCATGCACCAGGAAGGAAGTGAAGTGCCCCAGGCAGGGCAGGAGGCAAAGGACAGGCTGTTTCACGGCTGCAAAATCACCTTTGACCCACCAGCAATCCCAGACTCCTTAAAAGCTAAACATTGACACAGAAAGGGAGAAAAGCACTGGAAGTCACGGAGGAGAAACATGTATTTGGCTTAAGGCCAAAGGGCAAGCAGGAAATTCCACTCATGGCAAGGTCCGCACAGTGTTGGGGTTTGCAGGTGGCCACGCTAGCTGGATGTCCCTCACCCTGAGACACAGAACAACCAGATGAAGCTGCCCGGGCACACATGCCCGTGAGTGTGTCTGTCTGCGTCCTTATGAACAGTTTGTGCATGGTTGTGTGTCTGTATGGAGCGGCGACTCCTGGCAGCCCTCCCAGCCACCCAGGGTCAGGACCATCCGGGCTGGACAATTCCCTGTGTCCTGTTCAGGACGGAGGTCTGGCTGTGGGCCTTGCTCAAACCTTCCACTCTGTCTCCCCTATTTGCATCTTCAGAATGAGGAACTAAGTGTCTGCGCTTGAGCTTCCCTGAAACTCAAAGTCCCTGGGGATCGGCACGGGTGGCATTCCTGGCTACACCCATGCTAGACGAGAGGTCTCTGGAGACTAGGAAGTTGTCGGCTAAGAGGGCCAGGGATAGATGAGCCCAGAGCCAGCTGGATTTCAATGGCGGAGAGCCTGTGCATACGAGGTCACTCCTGGGGTGGGGGGCAGGGGGACGCAAGAAGACACGGGCTGCCAGGAAGTGAGACCCACAGTTGGGGACCTGGGACGGAAGAAGAGGAAGGCGTTAGATGAGTAGAAGATGAGGAGGCACCTGCTGTGTGTGGCAGTCATAATGGTGACTGTGGCTTTAAGTGTCTGTTGATGTGGACAGTGGCCTGCCAGCCAACTCCTTCATGGTCTGCGGCTAAGGCCCTTCTCACAGTTAGGGAGTCCAGTGCTCCACACAGCTTGGCAGGAGACTAAGCTGGTCTCCCACGACGAAGATGGGAACGCTGAATGCTCACCGCTGAACTGTGTCTTGCAGAGAGCATGTGTTTCCATCCTGACCCCTGGATCCTGTGAGTTCTGTTTGATTTAGATGAAAGACCCTCGGCAGATATTAGATAGAGAACTCTGGGCAGGACCACCCTTGATTCAAATAGAGGCGTTTTCTCGAGAAACATACTGAGATACGGTGGCTGCAGGGAGGGAATCACACGCAGGCAGAGGCAGGCTGCAGCCACGGACTAATCCCAGCCAAGGAGCGGGAAGGGTGGCTGGTCACCACCGACTACCAGAGTCGGCCTCGAACTGACCGTCCCTCAGATCCCAGAGGAGCCAACCCTGCTGACACTTTCTGAGCCAGAGCTGCTGTGATTTATGCCTGCGACGCTTTGCTGAGGTGGCCACAGGAGTACACCCCTCCTCCCCCCGCCATGCTCTGACTGTCCTTTGGGAGCCTCTGGACCAGCTCCATGCAGGCTTTGAACCTGGTGCCAGCGGTAGCGAAGGCAGTGGGGATCCAAATGAGAGAATGCCAGAGGGGTGACAAGGATGGTGATGGTGGTGGCAGTGTCACCTGCACCACACCCTCCAGGAAAGAGGTGGGCTCCCCAGACCCCTAGGGGGAAAAAACAACCCTCTTCTTTTTGGAACAGCCATGGTGCTGCACACCTGTCTGCACCCTCCAGACGGGTGTGCAGAGGACAATGCCTCCCCAATGGAAGGCGGCAAGGACTCCAGACACTGGTCTCTCTTTTTTGTCTCATTTGCTGAATGAACCGGGGCGGTCACTAGCTGCTTCCGTGGCTCCTCATCATGCCAGGCAAGACAAGGCAGTCTTGAGGACTCAGAGACCAGGTGACTTGGGAAAAGCCAACACACTCTGAGGAGTACACACGAGACGGTGGGAACGTGTCTCCGCTTACCCCAGTGAGCCAGGTCTTGCATGATAAGAATTTTTTTCTTGAAAAAATGAGAAGCAATTAAAAGACAAAATACCAAAAAAAAAAAAAAAAAAAAAAAAGACGTCCACTCTATCTTCCCGAACAGACTCTGCCACACATTCTTTGGGACTGCCTGCCTCTTAATGGCTTTCTGTTTGGATTTTGTTTACTCTGTCCTAGTTAATGAATTAGGTGCCCATGTACTGCCAGGCCGAGCCTGACAGTGACAGAGAGACTGGCTGTGGAGCTGCGGGAGTGTGGGATCTACAGGCCTATGGCGTGTAAGCATTGATCCTGTCATTGACCCCTTCACTACAGGTGAGGTGACTCGGAACTGCTTCCCTCCCCAAATCTGGCTTCTTAGAAGCTGGCTGCAGACTGGACCCGACTCTCTTTCACAGGCAGAGTTTCTGCTTTCCTTTAGCGGAGGCTAAACACAGACATCCAGACGTCATACACATCACTTGTTCCAAACTCTGCAGAAGCACGCTGCGTAGCGGTCGGTACCAAGAGACGATTCCCCCTCATGCTGAGAGGCACAGAGCTGGAGCCCTGGCAGAGGCTCTGCTGGGCCAGACGGAGACCATGTGGGATTTTACTTTGTGTTCTGTGCACAGACAAAGCTTTGTACAAGCTGCTCTTCACAGACACGATGCTCAGATCTGTCCTTGTCTAGCCTTTGTGGGTATCAAAGCGGTACATGAAGAAAGGATGCGTTTGCCGTCGGTACTAACCTGCTCGAGACTCTAAGCGGCTAATTCTGACAGAGGTTAAAGGGCATAAGCAGAAAGGGGGGGGGGGGGCAAAAAACAAAAAAACCTCCACTCACGTTCCACTCGTTTCTCCAGCACGGCCAGGTGGTTTGCAACTTCTGCTTTCAACTCGTTGATCTTAAACGCTCTGGGGGGAAAAAGTGGGGAGAAAAGATAAAACATGACCCAGACCAGCAAACATTTATGGGTCCCTGCCTGAGGTGAGGTCTCCAAGGAGGCTAGGGAGGGGACCAAGAGGGCAGGAGGTGCTTTTAAAGAAGGAATAATGTCCCTGGGTCTAGCATCTTTACTACTTTGTCCTGGGATCTCTGTGCAGACTTAAGGTGGGTTGACACAAGCCTGCACCCAGCCCTGCCCAGCACGGATAGGTCTGGAGTGCTGCCATGCTCCCTGGTGGTTCAAAGGTGGCATAAGATACCACACAGAAATCACTTTGAGAAACTGACAATACTCACAGGGAATTAATAGGGTATTGGTGAAAGAAAAGGAAGCCCCCCCCCCACCCACAGAGTATCTCAGGGGAAAACACTCATTTGTAAAAGGGTGTTTTGCAGGCAGCTCCAAGTCTTGGAAGAATGGGGAGCAGGTGGATTTACCACCCCCACCCCCAGAACTCATAATCTACAAGCAGCTACTGGACGCGGTTTTGGGGATAAGACGAAGGTTTGCTAGAATGTTCCAGGTTAGGCTAGCTACACAAGTTCCAGAGAGTTGATTATGGCTAGGGTCAGCTCCCAGAAGCCTGGAGAGTGCATGCACAGTACCTGGAGAACTGCTCTGCCACCTGGGCCAGCACACCCTGGATGAGTTCTTCTCTTTCTACAAACCAAAGAAGAGAGAGCGATGCAGTACAGGCTGGGAGGAAGGACATGGAGACAGCAAGGTCACCAAAGGTACCATCTCCGCGTGAGCTGCAGGTGTTACGGAATGATGCTTGGCCTGTCAGTCACCGGGAGCAGGACCTCCATAAAGGTTTCCCCTCTTCTCTGCTGCCTGCTCTTACTGGTTCCTTGCCAATGCCCAGGCTGATGTTCTCCAGGTACCGCCACAGCTAGATAAGGCAGGCTGGCCTGTGGGCTCTAAATATGGGTAGCTTTCCCTTAGTGCTCATTTTATGGGGACAATTACGATGACAGAGTGGGGTCAATGGCACCGCTGGAGGGAAAACATAGTGTTCTCAGGATGGGCCTGTGGAGAGGAAGCAGGCTGGGTGGAGCAGGCCTGGCCTCTTGTTGCCTGCCCTGTAAAACTGGGTTGGGTGGCTGGTTTTACAAGGTCTCAGGTCCCAGGCTGATCATAACTTGCTTCTTTCCTATTTCCTGACCAGCCCGAATGCTGAGACCTATGGGAAGGTGCAGATGGCCATGTCACTATCCTCTGTAGTGATTCCGTCTGTGCTCTTGAGAAAGGGGGAGACCTTCTTGTCCCAGTTAACCATGCATTTATGACCCCAAACTCAGAGACCCTATAAAGGAATTCATAGATTCTTCTACGGTGGCTCCCGTGCTTAACTTGCCCCAGGAACCAAAACAAAGCAAACCAAACTAGCACAGCCAGGAAAATCCTTTAGTAATTTAGTCCGTCAACGGAACTCAAAAGCTAAAGACGTCCCTGTGTTTCCATCCAGCGCCTGTTTTCCAGTAAGTGATCAGGAACACAAAAGATACGCGCCACAGTATCATTTAACACGGTGAGAATCGGCACAGCCTGTCTGTGTGTGGTGGCGACACATGTGTGCTTAGCATGCACATGGTGGTCAGAGGACGATTTGCAGGAATCAGCTCTCATTCCATTGTGTGGATTTGGGGGACCAAACTCAGGTGGCCTTTTTAAACTGCTGGACCATCTTGTGGACCTCAGGATTTGTTAAATTAAATATGATGAATCTGTAAGTAGATTTATATTCTACTATTGATAATAATTTCAGGTCAGCACGGCTTTATATCCCAGCACGTGGGAGGGGGAGCAAGAGTTAGAGGGGCCAGGTGGGTGAGAAGAACAAGTTCAAGGTCAGCTTTAAGTTGCACCCAAGGAGATCCTGTCTAAAGTGGAAAAAAGAGGAGGAAAGGAACAATCCCCTAAAATGCTCATGTGTGGGAGGCAGAGGCAGGAGGATGACCAGCAAGGACTCAATAAACCAGAGTTATGTAGCAAGATCCTGACTTTAAAATCCAAACCAAAACAACCAAACCAAACCCCAAGCAGAAGAGTTAACATCTGTTGTTAGACATTAAAATTGACTGTTGGGAGGCTGAAGAAATCTCTCAGTGGTGAAGAGCACTGGCTGCTTTTGCAGAGGATCTGGGTTTGATTCCCAGCACCCACACGGAGGTTCACAGTCCCAGGGGACCCTCTGACCTCCATGTGTACCAGGTATGCACATGGTACCCAGACTTACATTCAAGTCAAACACTCGTACACATAAAATAAATAAATCTTCCCTCCCTCCTTCCTAAAACAACAAGAAAAACCAAAAAAGAATGAATCAATGTGGATCGACCTCTTGAACCCTAAATGCTTCCCTACCTGTAGGAAACCCTGCTGGTGTCATGTGACCTTATACTCACTGCAAGTTCACTCCTGAGCAGGTTCAGTCACCCCAGCCCAGCTTCCGACTGTCTGCTTCCCATCTACCCAGGAGTCAGTCCAGATGTCTGCCTTAACCCACTTCCTCCTGGTGACCACCTCCCTACGGACAGCTGGACACAGCCTCCCTGACCCACCCTCCTGGTGACCACCTCCCTACGGACAGCTGGACACAGCCTCCCTGACCCACCCTCCTGGTGACCACCTCCCTACGGACAGCTGGACACAGCCTTCCTGACCCACTTCCTCCTGGTGACCACCTCCCTACGGACAGCTGGACACAGCCTCCCGGACCCACCCTCCTGGTGACCACCTCCCTACGGACAGCTGGACACAGCCTCCCTGACCCACCCTCCTGGTGACCACCTCCTTACGGACAGCTGAACACAGCCTCCCGGACCCACCCTCCTGGTGACCACCTCCCTACGGACAGCTGGACACAGCCTCCCTGACCCACCCTCCTGGTGACCACCTCCTTACGGACAGCTGGACACAGCCTCCCGGACCCACCCTCCTGTCCCCGCACCCTGCACACACTGTGCAGCCAGCCCTGTGCCACAGTAACCATTTCATCACTGTGACCTTTCAGAACTCCGTCTGCTTGTTTTACATCACCAATTAAAGCTCCCCCGAGGAGCCTCACAGGGTAATTCTCGGGACACAATAAAGGTGTTAGCCTACAGGTCACCTTCTGTCTTTGTCCTTGTGCTCCTGGCCTCTCTGTGCGGCCTACAGGCCACCTGTAAGTAATGGCATCTTTATTTCAAGCTTGTGTCTCTGACTCACTCACAGGGTGTACTCTACCTAAGACCCCGAACATCACACTTTCAAGTAAGAGATAACACACGGCCGCCTGGCTTCACGTCCTGAAAGAAGAAAAGTCACTTCTCATGGCATGTCCTAGAAGCCTAACTCAGAGTGTCACTCACAGAGTCACAGTTGAGCGGCGTGTGGGTCTAACGACAGGCCTTCTGAGAGGCCTGCACCCACCAGGGAAGAGAAACGGCCTCCACTGGCAGGGTCGTGGGGAGCTTTCAGCTTTGTGCAGTGTGGTCTTAGATTACTTGTCTTAAAACATTTGGAAAAAGTAACAGTTTGGATTAACTCAAGTTGCTCGTCATATAAATTCAGAAGCCATCAAACAGTACTGTGTGTGTGTGTGTGTTAGTGTATTGTATACACACGTGTGTGCATGTGTATATGAGTGTGTGAGTGTGTATGTGTATATGAGTGTGTGAGTGTGTATGTGTGTGTATGAGTGAGAATGTGGGGGTGTGGTATATATGTGTGGTATGTGTGTGGTGTGTGTTAGTGTATGAGCATATGTGTGTGTGAGTGTGTGTATGTGAGTGAGTGTGTTTGTGAGTGTGTTTGTGAGTGTGTTTGTGAGTGTGTGTATGTGAGTGAGTGTGTGTGTGTGAGTGTGTGTATGTGAGTGAGTGTGTACGTGAGTGTGTGTATGTGAATGAATGTGTTTGTGAGTGTGTGTATGTGAGTGAGTGTGTATGTGAGTGTGTATGTGAGTGTGTTTGTGAGTGTGTGTATGTGAGTGAGTGTGTTTGTGAGTGTGTATGTGAGTGAGTGTGTGTATGTGAGTGAGTGTGTTTGTGAGTGTGTATGTGAGTGTGTTTGTGAGTGTGTGTGTGAATGAGTGTGTTTGTGAGTGTGTGTGTGAGTGAGTGTGTTTGTGAGTGTGTGTGTGAGTGAGTGTGTTTGTGAGTGTGTGTGTGAGTGTGGGGGTGTGAGCACCCACATGAATGCCATGCTGTACCTGTGTAGATCAGAGGATGACCTGCAGGAGTTAGTCTTGCCTTCTACTGCATGGGTCCTGGGATTCAAGCTCAGGAGGTGAGGTGGCAGCAAGAAGAGCTCTTACCTGCCGAGCCACTATTCTAATCACTTTTCTAGTCAATTCATGGGCAAAAGAGGAAGTTTCAAGAAAAAAAATTCAAAAAGACGTTGAATTTCATGAAAACGAAAACACCACACTTCAAGGTTCTGCTGTGGGACACGGCTAAAAAGGACATGGAGCCCTGCATGCTGTAAGAGGGGAAAACTCAGCAGGATAACCAGCCCAGGATCCCATTGTGAGAACTCACAAAGCAAAGCCACAGCAGAAAGAAGGGAGGAGCAGTAAAGAGTAGGACACAGGAACAAAGAGAGGAGAAAGCAGAGAGATAGAAAGCCAACCACTAATACAAGATCTAACTCTTTTAAAAGGTCACCAAACAGCCAGATGGTGGTGGCGCACGCCTTTAATCCCAGCACTCAGGAGGCAGTGGTAGGCGGATCTCTGTGAGTTCGAGGCCAGGCTGGTCTACAGAGAGAGTTCCAGGACAGCCTCCAAAGCTACAGAGAAACCCTGCCTCGAAAAACCAGAAAACAAAAACTAAGCCACAACTCATCCAGGAAAGTGGATTTAAAATTTAAAAGCCCCTCCCCAAGAAATCTCCAGTCCCTGTTGGTTTCCCTTCAGAATTCACTCAAGTAGTAAAGTCCACACGATTCTACATCTCTCTGTGAAAACAGGAGGGAGGGAACCCCACTCTATCATTTTATAGAGCTGCCATCAGAGTCTGATACCAAATCCACAAGGGCAACAGCAACAGAGACAGCCATAACCAACATCTTCGTGAACATAGACACAAATTCAGTAAGAAAAAAAAATTAAAAACACATCTAGCAATATAGAAAAGAGAACCATATATTAGGGTCAAATGGGATTTGCTTCAGGGATATAAGTCTGATCCAATGTTTAAAAGCCAGTCAGTGTAATCTACATTGGAAGTATATAGAAGAAAAATTCTGCAGTCCTGTCAATTAAGTCACAGAAACTGTCTGACAAAAATCAACACACATTTAAGATGAAAGTCTCAGAAAAACAGAAGTAGATAGGAACTTCTTTAAGCAGATTTTTTTTTAAAAAAGCATTAATAGGGGCTGGAGAGAAGGCTCAGCAGTTAAGAGCACTGGCTGCTCGTTCAAATGATGTGGGTTTGGTTCCCTTATGGTGGCCCACAACCGTCGGTAACTTTAGTTCCCTGAGATCTGATGCCCCCTTCTGGTCTCTGTGAGCACTGCATACACATGGTGCATATTCATGCATGCAGCTACAACACTTACACACAAAAGGAAAAAAACAATTATAAAAGCTTTAACAAACTCTCCAGCTACAGGTGTGACAAGGCAGGATAGACTTCTCATTGACATAATGCTGGAAGCTCAAGCTAGTGCAATAAGGCAAGAATAAGAAACGAAAAGTACAGAGGTCAGAATGGAAGAAATAAATCAGCAGCCCTGATTATGTATGACAAGACTGTCTACACAGAACATTCCAAGGAATCTACAAATAAACACCCTCTCCTAGAGCTAACACGTGAATGTAACAAGGTCATAAGATACACATACAATATTAATAAATTATAATAACTATGTTAAAATACAATACCATTGATAGTCACTCAGAAATGCCCCAAGGCTCAGGTATAAACTTAAGAAAAACATATGCAGTATTTGAATAGTAGGTAGCTCATGTTGATGACTTAGTGATTTGACACAGCAAAGATGCCAATTCTCCCTAAACTGGTCTACCAGGCTTAGGGAGATCCCTGTCAAACATCACCACAAACTCTTCTGTAGAAACAGACAAGATTATTCCACAGGTGAAAAACTAATGCAAAACAAATAGCCATGCTATAAACCATAACACACAGGGGTAAAATCTGCAGAATGCTGGGGAAGTCAGAGAGTTCTTAGATGTGACGTCCAAACACACAGGGGAAATCACTAAGCCATTTGTCAAAACGAATCACTGCTGTAAGAAGACCAGTGTTAAGGGGATGAAGAGGCAGCCCGAAGCCACCGCCAGGCAGCCACATGCTCAGGGGTAGTTGGTCAACACAAATCTGTGTGTGTGTGTGTGTGTGTGTGTGTGTGTGTGTGTATTTTAAGAGAGAGAAAGGACATAAGTTGAGTGGGTGGCTGGGAATCAGGAAATAGCTAGTGGAAGTGGACGAATGAGGTCAGGGTATATCTTATAAAAAAATTAAAAAAATAAGCCTGGCAGTGGTGGCGCACGCCTTTAATCCCAGCACTCAGGAGGCCGAGGCAGGAGGGTCTCTGTGAGTTCGAGGCCAGCCTGGTCTACAGAGCGAGTTCCAGGACAGCCTCCAAAGCAATACAGAGAAACTCAGTCTCTAACCCCCGCCCCCCCAAAAAAGAAAAAAATAAAAAGTAAACAATAATTAATGTAAGTTTAAGTGAGTCATGCCACCCCTGAAGCCCCCAAAAAGAGAAAAGATAAACTGTAGCTCAGGAGGAGATATTTGCTAACAGTGTACCTGACAATGATTTGCATATAACGTGTGCAGAAAAACTGTCAAAACCCAATAGCGGAGAACAGCTCAGTTTGAAAACAGGCAAGAGGTGACACATGACTGTGGACAGGTGAGTGTGAGCATGGGGACTATCCGCCATCCACAGTCACTAGGAAACACAAATCAAAATGCTTACCCTAGGATCAAAAAGACTGACCACACCCAGGGCTGGGGAGGACTAACCCTGGGTCACTCACGGTCATGGAGATTCTCTGGAAAAGGTTGGCAGCAGCTGACCTTCCAGACACAAGGAGCAAAGTCTATGTTCCCATAATCACTTGTGTGCTAACAACATGACTGGAAATGGTCCCAATATGGAAACAAGCCAGACACCCTCAAGGGTGAATGGATAAACTAACCACACTCCTCCAATGGCAGGAAGCAGTATGCAGCCATAAAAAGAGCTACTTGTACAGGAACAAGTTGGATGGACCAAGAGTACTGGTGCCGAGTGACGCAGTTAATCCCCCAAATTACTTACCTGACAGCATTTATTCAATGCTCTAAGGGACAAAATTAGAAATCTGATGATCTTAATGACTGGCAGGGGCCAAGGAGGGCTGAGCTCAGAAAGGAGGTGATTACCAAAGGGTAGCAGGTAGGATGGAGGATGGGTGGTGTGCGTCCGAGCGTGCGGGGTCTATAACTGGCTGGTCACTGCGCTGCAGTTGTGTGAGCGGCCTCTCCATTTGTCCTCATGAGCATCTGAACTGACCTCTGAGACAGTTCAGAATGAATTAAAAAAAAAAAGAAGGGCAGGAGAGATGGCTCAGAGAGGAAGAACACGCAGCGGTCTGGGATTTGGTTCCCAGCACCCACATGCTAGCTCACAACTAGAGTAACACCAGTTCCAGGGGGGATGTGATGCCCTCTTCTGGCCTTCTTGGGCATAGAGCACACGTGTGGCACATAGCGATTCACACAGGCCACAGTCTCACACACACGATATAAAGATGAGCAAATTGAAAAAGTTAAGGAAGAGCTGTCCTCTGGATTTCAGGGATGGAATCTCTTGGGTCTCCAAGCATTTCCATGTTTGGATTTGATTCTCAGGAGAAGCAGGACTCAATGCCATGGGTCAAGGCTAAACCTTAGCCCATTGTATATAACCAACCCATGCCAGCATCTCCGTGGCTCTTAGAAATGGCTCCAAAACAAAGTGAGTGACATACTCGCTGGGGCCACGGTCAGGCTGTGGCATTCACTCTGTACATACAACTCAGCACAAAGAGCTCACTGGGACATTTACACAGAGTGCAAAGAATGAATCCTTTTCCAAGAAAAAAAAATGCCGTGTAGCACAGTCAGCCATCCACGTGTCCCGGTGTCTGCTGTCACAGGGACCCCTGCATCGGCGCTGTTTTCTCCCGGGACTCTGCAGAGCTTGAAAGCAATCAGGGAACATGTGTAGAATCCTCGGGCAGTGTGTGGCCTGTGGTGAAAGCCACTGCCTTTGCTCCTGTCCCTGCTGCAGCCTTACTGTCCCTCGGTCACTAAGTCTGGCTGACAGCCGAGCTTTGCCCCAACACTGCTTGTGCCTTGCACTTCCCTGGTGTGTCATGATCTTTGGGACAATGAGATGCTTAGGAAACCCCCATCAGCCTGGGCAGCACGGGTCTGGCTGCCATGTCTTCAAAGTGCTCTTTTCTATCACAATTACAGGAGCAGCTCAACTGCACAGACTAAGGATGCGACATTTCCACACTGTCACACGTCCCGATTTGATCACACTCACCCCCTCTTGTCCCCTCCACCCCATCCCTTCTGTTTCCCCCAATAATCCTTTCTCTTACTGCCCTGTCATCTTTTGAAAATATTTTTGGCTCCCACGTGAGGAAAAAGGATATATTATTTCTCTTTATCTCCCCCAGGGAGCCTAAAACTGCTGGATTTGGGGCAACAGTGTCCACTTGTCAGGTGTTAGTCATTCCCAACTTGGTAGCAAAGCCATACCCTGCCAGAGAAATTCACTACTACAGGTGACTACTATCGCTATTTCCTAGGCTGCATGGCACACACCAACTCAAAGAAGTTTAAGCACGTGCGAGCATTTTGTTTTGGAGACAAGAAAAGCCAGCAATAGCCAAGAACACTTGTAAGCCATAGCTTCGGTGTCGCGTCTGCTGCGCGGCCTGTGTCCGAGAACGTGCGGAGGGTGTCGGGGATTGAGTCTCTGTGTTGTCAATCCCCGACACCCTCCACACGTTCTCGGACACAGGCCGCGCAGCAGACGCGACACTTCGGGGAACCATCATCTCTTGGGGGTTCCTCTGGACCTCAAGGTTTTAAGCAAAGGAGAGAGTCTGAGGGGAGGAAACAGTTTAACCAGTGCTGCCCCATGCTGACAGGACCTGCAGGAGAGCAAGCTGACATTCCCAGGCCATTTGTTTTCCAGGGGAACTCCAGGAGCTGAGTAGCATGCTCTGCAGAGCACCCACAATAGGTGCTGCCGGGAGCTGGGGGGGTCTCACATACAGCACAGGAGAGCTGAGTTTCATTTTAGGACAGTCTGAGAGGGCCAGCAGGGGTCCAGCTTCAAGGGTATTAGAACAACACAGAAGTGTCACACCACTGGTTTGGAGCAGGGAAACCCCAGCTCAAGCCTGCTCAGCTACAACAGGGATCTAGAATAAACCAAACCTCTGTCAATTTTGGAGGAAGCTACTGGGGTTTCAGCCCGAAGTCCCTGAACAGAATTCAGCTGATAGGTTCATAGATGCTAGAAGGATGCATGTCCTGTTCTGTGGGTTTTCCCCAAGCAGCAGACCATGCAGAGTCTTAAGTCTGACTCCAAGTTGGGCTACAGAGGACATTCAAGGAACCTGCCCCTGCCCTGCCCACTTCTTCCAGGAATTGTTTATGCTTCAGACAATTCCTGACCCTGCCTGGGACTCCTGTCATCCAGTGGCAGAAGAACACAAGGATTTGGTTAAAGGGACGGACAGGAAAGTCTGTCATTCTGTTGCAAGGAGCAATTGCACACTACATGTTGTCCAGGGTCAGAGGGCTGGTGACTGGAAGTTCTTCATATAGTGAACTGAAGAAGGCAACATCTCTATCAGATTTTGCATCCCCCCATGCCTGAGCTGGTTTGGGCATGACCCCCTTTCCCATCCCAGGCTCCTGCATGGAGACGGAAGGCCTGAGGTGCCAGTATGAGCACCTGTATCTTAGCTCTCATCCTGTAGAAACAGTATTAGAGCTGTAGAGGCACTGAGAGTGCTGTTACACACCTGTAATCTTTTACAACTGGGAGGCCGAGGCAGGAGGATGGAGAATGGGAGGCTAGCCTGCGTTACTACATAGCGAGAGCCTTTCCGAAACAGAGAATAAAGCATACACGGCCAAGCATCATCTGGCAGTCAGCGATGGCTCACACCTCCGCCGGGCTCGCCACTGCTCTACACAGATGGTGCAGTGAGCCATGGGCCACCGTCTGAACCCCAGGCAGCAGATGGGGTTCTGAGCTTTCTCCTAGCTGCGCACAGATACTCCCCAAAGCTCTGAAAAACTGAAACCAAAACTAAGGAACACCTAAACAACAATGAAAATTTCTACCCCCTTCGGTGGTGGCATCCTCATTGTCACCGCCGCCACTGCCACCGCCTGCCACCACTATCATCACCACATTAGGGAGAAAATAAGCCCCATTCCTTAGACTCAAAGAGGCCACCCTCTCAGAGCCCCCCCCACGACAATGAAAGACGTAGTTACTCTCCCTCTCGGGGCTCCGCCCCCAACAGAGAAGGCACTGACCCACACTCCGCCCTAACCCTGGGAACCAAGAGGACCAGACTCACCTGCCCCACTTATGTTCCTCAGCCACCCTCCAACCAGTCTGTCTTCAAAATAGCCGTGGGGATGGTCCAAGGCTGGAAGGGTCACTGGGCATTCACTGTTTATGGCCGCCATAAAACTGACATTCAGAAGGAGGGGGAGGGGAGAGACACTTCCTTTATGACCCAGGAGGACAATAAAGTTATATGATTAACAGTGACCTTGCCAGGCGCTTCTTAAAGTCACAGGTTCTCCGGGTTGCCCTGCTGGGAAATCACATGCACACTCTCTCAGCAGCTGAAGGGCTGGCAGAGGGCATTTCAAGTAATAAGTAAGCAAAAGGTGCCAAGGACTCTCTGATGGCCTCAAGCCAAACTTCTATGTCTGGTAACCATCTTGGTGGCTTGGCTCCACAGGCATGGGGTGTGTACAGAGCGCTGTTCTCGGGGTGGGGATAGGGGTGGGGGGCGTCATGCTCCGTGTGGTCTGCCTGATTTCGGGTGCACAGCCCACTTTCTTTCCCTGTCCCCCGCCCCTTCCTAAAGAACCTGTGCAGAAGAGTACGCGGTGTTAGCATTCGCAACTGCCAATGCTGGAAACCACCGAGCTGCTTGCAGCAGGCAGCCGAAGGAGAAACACTGGTACACGTGGATATTGGATGATGCTGAAGAGCCAGGGAAAGGCAGAGAAGGGGTCCCAACTACACAGCAGCAAGTCAGTAAGTCAAAGGCGCTGGTTTGAAAGGCTATGCTCTACGTGGTTCCAACTACAGGACACTCTAGGAAAGGAAAAAACCACGGAGACAGGAAAGAGGGCGGGGGGGGGTGTGTGTGTGTCAGAGAAGCCATGGAAACAGATCACCCTGTTACACCTGTGACCCCCCACCTCACTGGCCAGGCTGACTTAGACCCTCAAATGCTAGTCTCAGTGGTCCTCCACCTTCAGCTTCCCGAGCAGCTGGGACTGCAGGTGCCATCACACTTCTGGAAGCCTAGGAAGTTAAAGGTATTCCTTGGGAGGCTGCGCTGGGGGGCACGTGGCGTCATGCGTTTACACAGACCAGAGAACGTGCAAAGCCAAGAGTGGCCCCTAGTGAACTGCGGACTCTAGTGAGGACGACGTGTCCATCACCGAGTATGCAGGGAGGGAGTGGGTAGGAACTCTGCGCTTTTCATTCAGCTTTGCTGTCGGTCTAAAACATCAAGCCTGTTCGTTTCAAATAAGTTGAAGGTGGAAACTGCTCTGCCTAAAGCAGCGGCTAGAAGCGGTGCTGGAATGAAACAGAACGTGGAACATCTGTCCAGCCAAGGCAGACAGCAGCAGCAAAGGAAAGCCACAAACCCCGAGATCAGCAAAAAAAACCCAAAACAAACAAAAAACAAGCGCCCTCAAGGCCAAGCCCGTATAACTTGACCGGATGACCACTCCGTGGGATGGTTCCATGGGAAGATTTCTATTGCAAATGCGAGGGAGAGAACTGTCAGGGGCATCTGGAAAGCAGTAGACTGAATGTGGCCGGCAGACGGGGATGAGGGGGGATAAAGAGGAAGAGAGTGAGGGAAGAAGACGACCAAGAGTGAGCATAGCTGAAATAGCGGGGTTATAAGGAGAGCTGAAAAGTTTGCGGGAGGGAAGTCCATGAACTGGAGAAGTTTAAGGTAGGAGGCAGGGTGAGAAGAACTGAGAGGAGCCAGGATGCCAGCTTGGACTCCGAAATGTGCAACAGGTCCTTGTGATTCTGAGGGAGTCTGGGGTCCAGCATGCACTTTGGTAATCTAATAGGCACCACAGATGGCCATCTGTCCTTTCTGCCAAGGGAACTGGCTCTTCTGGTAGAGGGGAAGGGCTTCATGAGTTCCTGAGGAATGCTGGCTTTTGTGTAACTGCCAAAATATAGGGAAACGGAGTTTCCTTTGGACCTGACAAAGTCAAACCCTAGCCTCATCAGTAGATGCATTAAATGCTTGTTCAGGGACTGCAAATCAAGTTCCAGGCCAACCAGGGCTATACAAGTGAGACCCTCAGACAGACAGACAGTCAGTCAGAAAAGTAACCTTCCCAGTATATATTTCTAAAAATTATTTTATTATTTTGTATGTATGGGTGCTTTACCTACAAGTATATCAAGCTAAGCACCCAATGCATGCAGTATCTCCAGAGGCCAGAAGAGGGCATCCCCCTGAGGCTGGAGTTACAGGTGGTTGTGAGCTGCCATGTGGATGCTGGGAACTGTACCCTGGTCCTCTGGAAGAACAGCCCAGACTCTTAGGCACTGAGCTGTCTCTCCAGCCCCAAGAAGGCAAATATTAAGGGGTCAAAATTATTGTAATACAAGAGCTAAAATTGTATCTCCCAAACACATGACTGTCTCCATGGCAAATCTTAGAGTTTTATTACAAAACAATTACTAAAGAATCACAACAGATTGTCACCATACATATATTCTGATTGGGTGTGCAGCCAATTAGAAATCTAAAAATCCCATTTATAGTAAAACCTGGGAACAAAAAAAAACCATTTAGGAATTTTTTAAAAAAGATATGTAGAATACCTGTCTTGAAAAAACTTGTCGAGACTGCCCAAGGGGAGGGCTATCTCCTGTTCATGGCTCAGAAGCCTCAATATGGTGGAGATGCCAGTGTTCCCCCAATCTACCAATGTGTTGAAAGTATTCATAATCAATGACATAGATCCTTTCTTTTATTTTTTGAAATTGATAATGGAGAAAAGATTCCAGTTACCTAAATCAACCCAAAAGGAAGACTAAATGAATGAGATTCACCCTGCCTGGTATCGACAGCTCATACCACGTAGCTTGGTACTGATGTCGATGTTAGGACCGGGGGGGGCATATGGGAAAGGAAAGCTTGAAAAGGAGCAGATGTGAGGATGTGCTTCAGAGGTGAGCTGAGAGAGAGAGGGGGGGGAGAGATGTGAGGATGTGCTTCAGAGGTGAGCTGTATGAGAGAGGGGGGAGAGAGAGAGAGAGGGAGAGAGGGAGAGAGAGAGAAGACCATGGGGGAAGGCAAGATCTGACAGTCTTAGGGTAGCAGCACAGATGGGGCAGCATGATGGGGCTTTGGGGGAGGAGACTTCCCTTTGAAACCTGAGAGGACATGTATTAGGAGAGACAGTTGTCAATCATAGCATGGGGGAGGAGCCTGAAGGAAGCAAGGTAATCTTATGCTCCCCAGAAACAACAAACATTCTTTTTCAGGTTTTCAGGCAGTAGCAGGAAGTTCCCTACCTCATAATGTAGCCTCCTAGTCACCATTGCCAAGGGGCAGGGACAGGCACTGGGCAGGGCTGTAAACTTACCTTACCATTACAAGGGAGGAGGGGCTAGACTTGCTTCTCCCACTAATACCAGAGTGCCCTAACTATTGCCAGCAGGGGCTTGGCAGGTCTCTCTCACAAGGGGTAGGGTTGACACCACTCCTGAGTGTCTTAAAGCAACAGGTCTGATCTAACCAACGGTCAGAGCAGACAGACGGACAGACAGAGCAAGTGCAGAGCCAAGTCTAGAAGGAGATCTGCGCTGAGTGGAAGTCTGTCTCCACAACAGCACCAATGGGTCCTGAGCAGGGGCAGTTGTCTCTCAGCAAGTCTGGCTGTGACAGCCCAGTGCGCTTAGCGGAAAGGATGAGCGGTGAGCCCCGTGTAAACCGATTTGAAACGGATCACAGCTGAGGCTACCCCTTCTGTGATGCATCTTGAAGTAGAAACAACATCTTGAGAGAAGATGAACACCATACTAGACATAAAAAAAAAAAAAAAGATGTGTCGCTCCCAGTGCCATGCAATTCACCACTGACCTCATTAAGGCGACCTCATTAAGAACATGAAAACCGTGGCGGCGGCGGTGGCGGTGGGGTGGGGTGAAAAACAGAAGCCGGCATCTGAGAAAAATAGCTAACGTGTGACAAATGAAAACCACCCAGATTATAGTTTCCTACAGCAAGCCATAATAAAGCAATAACACAAGCGAGTTCAGAAGGTGGCCAAAACGCTTAGAACACCTTTCACCAACTGTAAAATACATGAAAGCAAATACAAAAACATACAAAGCATCTATGTAGTCTGGGAAACACAGATGGAAACTGTGCTGGGAGGCGATGGGTCTCCTACCTTCTTCAGTGTTTCCGAGACCCACAAACCGGTGCTGGGTGGCTGTGAGAGGAGGAGTAGGCACCACTGTGACAGCGAACACCTGGGCTGCATCTGCCGACCGCGGTCACGGCCTCGTGCGCTCGCCTGCCTTCTTTGCCTCAGTTTCCCCTCCCTCCCTCAGTTTCCCCTCCCCAGACCACTTCAGACAACGCTATGGAGCCCAGCTCCATCTCCAGGCACACGTGGGGGGGGGATAACCCACTTACGGGGCACACTCTCGCTCCCAGGCTGTACCCAGGGTGCCATGTTGGCGAGCAAGTCCACAGTAAGACCTTCACAGTGATCACAGCGGCTGAACCCCACATTAGAAGTGACCCCGTGCCCACCCACAGGGACTTGGAGAGGGCGCATCAGGGGCCTGCGATTCGGAAACTGTGACACTGAGCCAGAGTCCACACATCGAGTTGGGTGGCACTCGGTGAGACCGTCCCAGTGGCACCAGGGGGCTGGCAATGCCATCTGGTGACACAGGCAGAGAAGGTGTATTCTTACGGTGTGTGTGGGGATTGGCTTGGAGGCAGCACCCAGGGGTTTTCAAGATTGGTGGAAATACCTGTCTTGACTGGGTGGTGACTGTCACACAGTGCCTGTCTGGCCTTTACCTAGTTCCTCAAATGAGACTTCCTACTGTGCTGTCAGGTTACACCCGGCTGAGCGCTGTTCTGCTGAACCTCAGGAGCGTCTTGGTAGGTACAGAGGGCGGTTGGACCATGCGTGACCCCGAAGCACTGAGAAGTGTTTAGATGCCCGTGCTGTTCTCATCCAAAGGAAACCCTGCTGTCAGGGCACGCATTCTGGAGGCCTCTGCCCTGCGGCTTGCCACCCACGTCCCTGGCAGTGGCGTGTGCTGCTAACAGCCATAGGCTGCCCGAGGAGAAGTGTGAGCATGCAATTCCAGGGACAGTTATTTTGCATTTTATACTCTGCATCCCATTTGTCTTTAAAGATAATGCAGGCGAGGATGACTAAAGCTTTGCTTATAAAGCTTAAAAGCCTTAATGCTTTGGGCTGAAGCCGCACTAAATATAGAAAATATTATCAAGAAGCATTATTATTGCTCACAAACAACACATCTGAGCTCAAACTCCGAGCAGTACACTTGGCTTCCGTGCAAAATCAGAGCCCACACAACTGTGTGTCTGTTTGGCCCTGAGGGAGCGTCCCTGATCCATTAAAATCCTGCCGGTTTTGTTGAGACAAGGTTTTGCCCATTGGACAATGCCCTTGGGGTTACTTAAAAATGATAGCTACCATTTATTGAGCATTGCTAAGTGGCAGGCCCTGGCTAAGCATTTTGCATAAATTACATCATTTACCCTCTGAAGAACCCTGCTGAGGTGTCTATTTTAATTCCTATTCTGCATAGGAAATGGAGGCTCACAGGATGAGGTAGCTTTCCTAAGGCCACTTCACCCTGGTGGCAGATGAATACAGCTTCCGAAGGGCAGTTTATTCTTGGACTCCTATGTTCAAGCCCGAAGCTCCACAAAACTGGTCCACAGGTCACTGAGGGAGGCTATCCAGGAAGTCCTGGGGGGGCTCTGAGGCGCATTTATGAGGAAGTGGCCACTGTGGACAGATGAAGATCAGTGCCCTGGGGTCCCTTTGGGCAACTGTACTGGTGACATCAGAAGACTGTCCTCTGTGAGACAGCTTTCTGGAGTCATGGCTTTTCCAGCACTCCTGATCTTCCCCGAACAGAGGAAGGGAGGGGGACACAGGACTGGAGAAGGATGCCACTGGTGAGAATCACCCACTGATGTACAGGGACTTTAAGGATAGGCCAGCTTGTCACATGCACCAACATATGGCCTATGTTTTGTGAACCTTCAGTACTGCTTGCTTTCAGGCCCGGCTCCCCAGGGTTATTAGACTAAAAAGACTGACTGGTTTATCCCTGTATCTCGGAACAGTTCAGTGCAGCATCCATACAAACACAGGCATGAAAATTCAGAGCAGTATCTTTTATAATAGGTATAACCCTCATTTGTCCCCCCTGACGAGTGGGGTCAAAAAGTGGCCCATGCACATGAGGCAGCGTCACTCACCCCGAAAGGGAATGGAAGCAGCTTCATGCCACACAGCATGTGTGGAACCCAAGCTAACTGCAGGACATGCAACCCAAATGCCACAGTGGCATATCTGAAACACCGGGAATAGGCAAATCTGTAGATGCAACGCAGACTAGAGGTTGCCAGGGCCTGGGCAGGGAGGGATTCGGAAATGGAGAGTCCAGTCTCACAGGTGTGGGGCTTCTGTCTGGGGCAATGGATGCACAATGAAATGCATGCAGACAAAGCTGCCCCATTGCATGCAAATGATGCCCGCAGCAAACGGGAAAGCACAATGCGAATCCCCGCGGGATCTGCCTCACCCTGTCTTCTAGGACAGGCACGCACACTGAGCTGGCAGGGTTGCTTCCTTTGGTCCACGTGGGCCTGGCAGAATGCTTGGTCTGGCAGTGCCTGGGGTTCCACGGATGTTCCACGGACACTCCTGAAACCTTCTCAGTGGTACCTTGTGGGGCCCTGAGCCCTCTGTGAGGTCACTCAGACGTTAGGCTCAGCACACAGTGTATGGGAACAGGTGTAGGGTGACGTTTCACTCTCATGGACACCAGTAGCACATGTGGCAAGGCATTCATGGACCCTTTGACCTGGTCTCCCTGGGTCTCCAGCAAAGGCCTACCTCTACTCTCCACAAGGGGACAAGTGTGTGCCTGTGGGCAGCCTACCTGTCCCCAGCGGGAATTCTGAGCATTGTCTACTGCTGGCCACCTGTCAAGCATGCTCTGCCTTCTGTCCTGTGGAAACAGTGGTGGCAAATAATACTGCTGAAAACAAGGCCTGACCTCCCCGGTACTCTGTCTTAGAGGCAGAGCATTCTAGCCATACCCAGTGGAGCTGGGGGCATGTGCTGACGTAAAGGACTTCATAGGGCCTACCTCAACAACGCTGGTCACCAGGATAGCAGAGTGTGGCTGCACAGGTCTGGGCTCTAGGGGAATGCTGGGAAATGGAGGAGGGTGTGCAGAACCCACAAGCACTCTGCAGGGCCATTGCTGGTTCAGAAACTGAAGGTGCCATTCCCAGGTTCAGTATGACTCAACGGTGAATGGCTGCTGTGTTAAGGAAGCCGTGGGCACACAGCTCTTCCAGGGGACAAAGGGCCACTGCAGGACCCATCAGCTTGAGAAAGCCAGGCACATTTTGCTTAGCATCTGCCTCTAGGCTAGAAGTGAGGCAGGACTTTGGCCCCGTGTGACCACCGTGCAGTGGGTGTGGTAGCCACAGCTTTGGCCTTCATCTGAGGGCAGCTCAGACTAGGGGGGAAATGCTTTACATGGGACTGCATACTGGTCCTTTCTCTATGGGTCTCAGGTCGCAAGACTGACACGTGACTATCATTCTGACATGCATGTCTCTATTAGACACCAATGTAGCTATTATTCCGACAGGCATGCTACAATGGGCGGTCAACCGCAACAGTGTGTGATTGTGTTTGTGTGTGTGTGTGTGTGTGTGTGTGCGCGCGTGCGCGCGCGTGTCCCCGTCCATTTAAAAACATCTGAGTTTGAGCTGCTTGAATAAAATAAAATTGACTGACAATGGAAGGTCTCCCGAAAGAATGGTCACCATGGACATAAAACTGATGAATGAGAGCCTGTCCCACGGCTCTGTCATAGCTGGTAACTTTATTTCCCTCATAAAAGGAGATGCCATCTAGAAGCAGAGCTGTCCTCCAGGGCTAGGCCAAAGGATTTCCTCCCTTTCTCTCTTCTTCCTGCCTTCCTTTCTTATTCTCTGGAAGGTCTGTGTGGTCCAGCCTCGTCTCATGCTCAGACCCTGTCCTTTCCAGCCTCTGGAGCAGCCGGGGAAGCACCAACTTCCATGTTCAGAGGTTGCCACATCTGCAGAGAGAAGCCCGCAGGCTTCCCTGGCTCAACCCAGCAGGGGCTGTTTATGGCTCTAAAGAAGTCTCTGGGCTCCTGTGGTCAAGACCGGCCTGTCCTTTCTTCTGAAGTCATGCTAGCTTTTCAGGATGCTCCTCTCTGGGCTATCTCCTGGGTATGAAAGCATCAAACAGCAGAGCTTGGTATCTTTTTGCAAGATGCAAGCCTGCAGGTCAGTGGGGGCATTCTCTGACATTTGTTCCTCCCCAGGGAGGGCAGGTAGGGGCCATGCTGCTGCAGGCCAGATATGGAACTAGAATTCCACTTCCTCTCTTGAGTTCTTACGTTGTGGTGAGTGTGGCCTGCTTGTTGAGGGGGAGACGGGGCTGCTGACAGGCCACAGCCCCAAGGCTGTCTGGCTGGATGAACTACTGGCCTTGGGCAAAGGCTGGGTCTAGGGTAGAGGTGGGAGCGGGAGAGGGATTGGGGGAGTAGAAGAATTAAGAATGCCTGGGAACCAGCTCCAAGGGTCTTCCGAGCCCCTTTTCTGCCCTTAGGTTTCAGATGTCTCTAGGACTAGCTTGGCCCTCAAAGGGAAAGTGGAATACGGGTACAGCAGAAGAGAATGGGTACCTAGCACCCAGTGTCTGGTAGCCTGACCAGGAACATGACTGAGGAGAGGATGCTAACCCAATCTCTGGGGGGCGACAAACAGTGCCTTCTCACTGCAGAGTTCACACGGCACTCCCAGGCTGGTCTAGGGGGCAGAGCAAACCCAAACGTGGTCCAGATTTCCCCTGGTTGTTTCTGTCCAGGAGCAGAGTCCTGTCCTTGTGTGTGAAGCAGAAGTCTATGCAGGGCTCTGCAGCTGCACCCTGGCTGCTGGCTGCCCCCACCCTGCTAGGGACGGGGTTGGGGGAGGGGAGCCACACTCCCAGGCTGCTCTCTCACTTAAAGAGTGCTTACACTCATGGGGTCCACCCTGGCCTGTGGAAAGGATGCATCCTTCACCGTGTGTTCACTCTGACATACATGCACAGACAGGCCTTGGTCCTCTGCAGCTCTGTCTAGTCCTCCAAGTCCTTTGTTACTCTTGTGACCCCAGATGTGGAAGAGTTTTACAGAATTGGTCCAGCTGCTCACATGTGCCCACTACGAACCCTCCAGGGAGCTCAGCTCTTAATCCCAGGGGCTCTGCTTACCCTCAGCCCTAACTTTTGTTAATGAGTCAGAGCCCAACTCTCACCGGTCCTGGTTTGGCTCAAAGTTAAATAAAACTCCATTTTTTGAGTAATAGCATTGTTTTTTCCAGCACAAAACCCATACACACACACACACACACACACACACACACACACACACAAACTAAAAGATCTTGGAAAACTGAGATTTTAAAATGTTTGTAGTGGTAGGAATTGAACCCAGGACCTCATTCTTGCTATACACCGAACTATAACCTCTCACATACAAAATCCATTTCTATTGCACTAAGAGGAATAGTGATGAGGTTACCAAGCAACATTCAAAAAAGTCCTTCACCAGCAGCTACAACCCGGAGAGACACTCCAGGAAACCCACTAAGTGCAGAAAAGCATGTGTGAAAGAGATCACGAAACATTAGTAACATGTTAATTCTTCCCAAATTATTCAGTGTATTTAACAGGATTGCAATGAAATTCTGAACAGCCTTTTTTTTTGTCAGCAACTGGCAGGCTTACTCCAAAAATTACTTGAGAAAATAAACTCAGAGTCAATTTTGGAAAAGATGAAACACACACACACACACACACACACACACACGCATGCACGCACGTACGCGCGCGCACACACACACACACAGAAGGCTTTGCCACCTGTCTTCAGGACTTGCCATCAGTCCCCAGTCTTTGGTCTACATCCACGGTCAGCACAGATATGTGTGCTGACGGACCAGGAGCCTGGGTCCAGGTAAAGACTCACACGTGTGTGGCCAACTGATTTTGCACAATGGGGCCATCTTTTCATTGAATGGTGCAGGGGCAAATAAATCCTCATATGGAAGAAAGAAGCCTCAACTCTCTCCTCTATTTGTCAGACGAGACTATGCAACCACTGCCTAAGGAGAGAAACAGACCGAGCATCGGTGTGGTGTGGTGGAGAAGCCGTGAGGACACAGAGCCCCACGATCCCTTTCCTCCCCCACCTTGATAGCCGATCACGAGAGGGACACGCACTCCTAATTCTAACACTTGGCAAGCTGAAGCTGGAGGATTGCCATGAGTTTGAGGCCAGTCTGGTGTTCTACGGTGAGTTCCAGGCTAGCCTGGGCTATAGAGACTCTGCCTCAAATAGAAAAAAAAATAGAAAATAGATACACACACACACAAGAGAGAGAGAGAGAGAGAGAGAGAGAGAGAGAGAGAGAGAGCTCACAACTAGGTAGGAGATACTAAGCAGACAATTCACAACTCTGCCATGAAAGTCTGAGAACTAGGAGTCCCCAGGCCTCAGTGCAGTGTGGGACAGTGGTTAGCTCCTGGAACAGATAAAAGACACCAGGGTAAGCCATGCTGAAATCCAGGCAGAGAATGGGGTTTGTTAGTAATATAAAAATAAAATAGCTTTCTGCTCAGAGAAGGCCTAATAAGCTTCTTACAATAAAAATATTTATGCTTCAAGAAGTTAGAGCCACATCTACTGTCAAGAGAACTGTATGACAGTTTATGTGAGGAATGCCTCAAACAGAATACTGGCTAAAGCAACTGGTGCCCCCGTGACGTCACACCGCAGACAAGAATGAGACACATTGTTGCACACACCACCAGCTCTCTGTGCACACTTCAAAAAGTTCACCCTGTTGCACCAGTCTCCCCCAAACCCAAACTGAATTTCATAAAGCTGACTTCAACTCTATCTCGTGTCATACACAAAGGTCAACTCCAAACCTATCACATGGACTTGGATGCTACTTGGTGGCGTGATGCTTGCCTTCCACGCACAAGGCCCTGGGTGTCATACCATGCTGCAGAAAAATAAAATAAAAGAAACAAACAAATCCATATGGAGCTAAATATACAAACTATATATGCTAGAAATATGCAAACTAAATATACTAGAAAGAAGCATATGAGCAAACTTCCCAGCTAGGAGGTAAAATCAGGGGCAGGGGGAAGAGCTCTATAGCTAAGAGGATCCTGGTTCAATTCCCAGACCCAAATGGTGCCTCACGCTGTCTGTAACTCTAGTTACAGGGGATCTGATGCCCTCTTCTGGCTTCTGTGGACATTGCATGCATATGTTACACATACAAACACACAGGCAAGACACCTGTATACATACACATTAAAAACTAAAAATCAAAATAGACTTTTTCAAAATTTAAAGCTTTCGGGGGGTGCAAGCCTGTGAGTCCAGCATTGGAGAAGTGAAGAAAGCAAGTCTCTGAGTTCAAGGCCCTTGTGGACAACATAGTGGGACCCTGACTCAAAAAACCAAGATCCAGAAATGTGGTTCAGCTTTGGAGTGCTGGCTTAGCCTGCATGGGTCCCTGGGATTGACTCCCGGCACCAAAAGTAGCAACAACAACAAAATGAAAACAAACAAACCAGCCCATCTTATACCTGAAATCCACCAGCCAGGATATGGAAAGGGGGCTTTGGACAAAGGAAGCACTTACTGTGTTTCCAACAAAGGCGTGTATGATGGTGTGTTAACTGCCAAGCTGACAGACTCTAGAGTCACCTGGGAGACAGGTCTCCTGATTACATAAATTGAGGTAGGAAGACTCGTTTTAATTGCGGGCAGGAACCATTCCCTGGGCAGGAGTTTCTGAGTCTTGGAGAAACTGAGCCCCACACCGGCAAGCATGAATTCATCACCCACTCCGCCCCCGGCTGAGGATGAGCAGCTGCTTCAGGCTCCCACGGCCTTGACATCCCCACCGCAACGGACTGGATGACCTTTAACTGTGAGCTGAAAAAAATCCTTTCTCCTGCAATTTCTTTCGTCAGAGTGGTTTGATCTCGTGAACAGGAACAGACGCTAAGTGTGAATCTTCATTGCATCATATCGAGAAGCTTCACAACCCAGCAAGCCCAAGAGTGGCAACTAGGAGTTACAGAAGAGCTGACCAGAGGGGTCATAGAAGAAACATAAGACAGACATTCAAAGGCGCTCACGGCCAGTACTAGTTAGGGAATCCGCAAGTTAAAACCACGGCACACCACTTCCTCTGCCGTCGGAGTGACGGAGTGATTGTAACGAAAAATGCTGACAGTACAGAATGCCGAGGAGCCCAAGACGGCACGACCACATCCGAGAATGGAAGCAGCAGGCTCTGATGGCGCTAAACTTACACTTTACCTCATGACCCCAGTGTCACTCAAGTCCCACCCAAAGTCTCAGTCACAGCGGTTTGGCTCATAGAAAATGACCCAAATGTCCACTCTGAAATAAATGAAAAGCATAGTGTGCCGGATGACCGTCAGGAGCTAACAGTCGCGATGGTCGGTGGTCACACCAACGGGTCTCAGGGGCATCGTGCTGAGTCACTTCCTGGGTCTCTTTTTCTTGTGTGAAGCTCTGGAAAGGGGCTGGGGAGATGGCTGGGTTGGTGAAGTCACATAAACTGCTGGGCACGGTGGCACTTGAATGCAATCCCGGGCTGGGGGGACAGAAGATCCCTGGGGTTCCCTGGCCAGCCAGCCTAGCCCAGTCAGTAAGACCCAGGAGAGTGAGAGACCCTGTCTCAAAAGGCAACATGGACGCTCCTGAGGAAGGACACGACGGGAGACTGACGTCTGGTTTCACAAGATCACGAATAAGAAACATTTCCACCCCTCCCCCTAACGCCTCATGCAAACTCTGGGAAACACATCTACTGGACAGTCCCCAAAAGTAAGCCAGCTGTTGACCAAGACAGCAAAGCGACATGAGAGAATGTTCACGGAAACCTCGATTTCATCGACAGCGACAGTAGTGTGCGGATTCTTCAAAACGCATCCAGGTGCTCGATGAAGTGGGAGCATTTTATTATGCACAAATCACATACAAATAGAAGTGATTTAAAAATATCCCAAAGGAGACAGGATTCTTACAAAATCCCACGCCTGGCTGAAGCACCTTGGGACATGGGGCCTGACTGGGCAGCTCCCAGGAATGGAGATGGATGTGGGCCTGGGAATGGAGGTAGAATGAGGTAAAAATGACATCCAGTATCTAGCATGTTCTCTGGGTCAGGGTGGATCTCAGGGGAGCCACCAGGACAAGACCACGAGGTTTCAGATTTTGCAGTAGGAGCAGGCTGCAGAATCAAACACTTAACTCACATACATTCCATCCTGGGAAAAAGCTAGGACTCTGTCTCTATCTCTGTCTCTCTCTTATTATTTAAAATGTGGTATCAGGGCCTTACCAGATAGTTGCTTGACAGCCACGGGTCTCACCTTGTAGGGAGTTCTGCAAGAGAGGAGTAGTTGCAGTGAGCGGCTGCCAGAGGCACTGGCTGTTGCCAGAGATAAGCAATCCCCAGGGAGCATTACAATTCAGCTTGGTGATTTGTTTTCTTTTTCGAGACGGAACACCAGGCCCTTGCACATCCTGCACAGCTGGGCCCCTAAGCTGCACCCCAGCACCCCTTCCCCCAATGTGGCTGCTCTGAGTTCTCTCATCCCCGTGCATCTCGTTTTAAAAATCACATTAACAAGTTCCTTTATGATGTTCATACTTGATTAATGAAACTTTGAACCTCTGTCATCGGTATTACTAAGAACAAAAGACACAGTATCAGGTGGGACAAAGGACTCTGACATTCTTTGCCTAATTTTATCCCAAACCAGGGCAAATCAGCTCCCTTTCATTTCTGCACGGGAGCCACCGACCCTGTCAAAAAGGCATCCCATTATTAACCTGCCTGTTTGGAGATGTGCAGAGGACCCTGGTTACTCGGATGGCAGGGAGAGGCTCTCCACTGATGTGAACCAGTGCAGAGACAGGCTTCTGAAGCCAGTGGAAACCAGGCAAAGGTGGACAATGTCCAGTACTAAGAGCTAACCTCAGGGGAAACTGGTTTGTTTGTTTGTTTTTCTTTTTAAACCCAGCAGGTTAGCAGAAGTTATAACCAGGTAGCAAAAGCACTAGAAGGCTAGAGAGACAGCTGCTGGCTGGCTGTGGACTAGCAACGCGGGTGAAAGTTCAAACCTTAGGGACTCGGGTGTCAAGAGGAGGCATCAGAGTCCGGGGACCCTCAGACCTGCGCTGACTCATTCGTTCCTGTTCTGAGAGCCTCTGAGGTAGGAGGTAGGTGAACAAGGCCAAAATGCGTCTGTTATGGGCAATGATGCCCCATGTTCAGGTGTGGGCTTCTGAAGGGAGACGTATTCTGTGACAGAAATACTGTCGTGGTGTTTTTAGGATGGTGACCCATTTGTCATCCACAGTGCTCTCTGGTCTGCATGGAACCTGTAAGCAGATGCCACTGGCCAGACACTGCCAGACACTCAGACCGTAGCAGAGCTCCCTGGCTACATTCCACAGCCTTGGTCCCTGGTCCCCAAATCCTCTCAGCTCAGTTCCGTGGACCTAGTGACGTGTCTTCCGGGACTGAATAAACTCTTGGCTCCAAGTGAATTGAGTTATAGCTTCCTCGCCGTTGTTAATATAATGTAAATGACAAAGCCCCTCCCCCCTCTGGAGATGGTAAGTGGCCTTGGACTTCTGCACTGAGCACTGGTCTTCTTTATGACCCTCGGGGAGGCAGCGGCCTGGCGCCAGCTGGGTATCCACAGGGCACGTGTGCTGAGCAGAAGGATGGCCGTGCAGGCCTCCTTGCCGGGGCCAGGCTGCTCTACCCAGCAGAAGCTGCACGTCTCACAACTTGGCTAAAATCGGAAACCCACGATGTGTTTGTGTTATGTCAGAAATGTGCGGTGTCAATTCTGGGCCTGTCCTCTCTCCATATGCTGCGCCATATGCCCCCCTCTCCTGAAGCCACCAGAGCATCTGTTCCCCTTCCCCAGCAAGAGAGTAGGGGCAGGGTTCAAGACACGGCAGCGAGAGCTGGACACTGCCAAACCTAGAACATTCCTTGGTCAGAGAAAGGGGCCAGGTGGGAAAAGCCCCTCTGAGGGTGAACCTGTAGCTCCATTTGGCCAGGCTCCAATACGTCTGTTCTCACTTATTGGTCCTGAGGAAAAGGCCACTCATCATGTCTTGCCAACTCCAAGTGAGAGCGGAAGCTGACTGGCCTTCCACCTTGCGGCTGTGACTTGGGGTTTGGAACAGGTGTAGAAACACAGCAGGAAAGCATGAAGCCGTGAGAGATGGAGACGGCCACCCATTTGACCAGGATGGAGGTAGCCGGTTAGAGACCTCAGAGACGTGGGGAGTCATGGGAAATCCATGCTGTGAATGGGAAACAGGAAGGTTCCACGAGCTTAGATGAGACCTGGCGCCTACAGCCAAGTCCCTTCTACCAGTGGGAGGCTGGGACAGGAGGAGGTGACCATGTCCAAGTTGAACAGCCGCATGGTCTTCAGAGGTGGGGAAAGTTAAAAACAGACACAAGTGATCAGGCATATAGCAGATGTGGGCATCTGGAATGGTGGGTCAGGGGTGGGCCTGTCCTTTCGGGGTGGGGGAGTGTGTGTGTGTGTGTGTGTGTATGTGTGTGTGCGTGTGTAAGGGGGGTCACAAAGGCCAGAGAGTCTATCCTATACCTTCTGAGAGTGGTACAAGCTGGAATCAGAACAGAACTTTCTGGTCACAGGCTCACACCTAGGTCCAGGGTAATTTCAGAAGCTCCCCTCAGCAGTGGGTTCTCACCCCAGGCTGCACTCTAGAACCCTCTGCAGAGCTTTACAAAGATCTGGGTCAATAAATCATAGAGGAGTCTGGGAGTCAACCAAGTCCTTTAAAAGACATTGCTAATGTTGGGCAGTAGTGATGAACGCCTTTAATCCCACCGCTAGGGAGGCAGAGGCAGGTGGATCTCTGTGAATCTGAGGCCAGCCTGGTCTACAGAGAGTTCCAGGTCAAGTTCCAAAGCTACACAGGGAAACCCTGTCTCGAAAAACAACCAGCAGACCTAGGTCAGTTAGGTCTAAGCCCACAACTGTGTTCATGTCCCCGACTCACCCAGCCTTCTAAATACCTCCCTGTGTCCCCGCATTCACATCCCTAACCCAACACAGCACCGGACACCAGCTCTCCTTCCACCTTCTCAAGAGTTCTGGGTTTGAAATCATGCCATTAAGCTTTCCTGCAAATGCTTCACCAGCTGGGTCATTTTAAGTTCGGTTTAGCCAAACTGCCTGTATGACATGGAGACTACTAGGGACTTTCCAGGCCACCTGCAACAGTGGCATCACTGGCTCAAAGGATCTGTCCCATGTCCTCCTGAGGATACGGACAACTGGCTCCTGCTATCCGACTCGTTTCCGGTGGTAGTCACTGGCTACGCTATCCTTGACCCTCTGCGCCTCAGCCACCTTTGTCTGTGCATAGACTATTCCAGCAAGGGCTTAAGTGGAGGAGACAAAGTCCCCAGGGAGCCCTAGTTCTCCCAGAAGCACCCCTCAGGCTACAGATATGCTCCTAGCCTACTTCCCCCGTGGTGTCTGCAATCGGCCTCCTCATAGGGCCCATACTAAGAATGGAGCATGGCTTCCCAAGAAGGAAGGAGTGAACCCAGCCTCCTCCTTCTGCTTCCCATCTGCCTCTTCCCCTCTCAGCTGAAACTTCACACTTTCCAGCAGTAGTAAACAAAACCAAATTGCAGACTCCCTGGCACATGGCGTGGAAGCATTAGACACCCCAGAGAGAGACGCTTACCGCTCTGAGTTCGCAGGCATGGTGGGATCGATGGAGACCATGGCATCATCTGTGGTCAGAAGAGAGATGGTGGTGTTCCTGCAAAACACTCGTGTCAGGACTGCCCCTCTACACCCTTGCACGTGGGCCTCACCTGACAGAGCACACAGAAACCAGGCCCCGAGAACTGGGGACCAGGTGTCCTGTTGGCTAAGGGCAGCAGGTTATCCCCCACCCTCCCTTAGCAGACCAAATGAAAAGGGTAAATGTATTTTAAGATCCTGCCAATTTTTACATAATTTAAAGTGGGAATTGGAGCAAGGCTAATTTATTGAGTTGGGAGACCGAGGAAGCTGCGGTGCCCAGAACTAACACAGATCAGAGACAGGAGCCACCATTTGCTTATCTGGCTGCCTCTGGACCACTGGAGAGCCCCTGGAGTCAGTCCCAAGGCTCCCCCACAAAGCGGACTTAAACAGTCGAAATCAATTTCCTCCCCAGCTTCTCATCTCTGGGGCTTCTGAGCAGCTGTTACCTCTGCAAGTGAACTAAGCCCTCTGATCCTCAGCTGTGAATTTCTATGACTGTATTTTAATTTGCGTGAATAAGGATGAGCGCATGCTTGCGTGGGAGCATCGGGCCAGAGGTCAACCTCCATGGCATTCCTCGGCACCATCCACCTTCAATCTTGAGACAGGGTCTCTTACTGGGACTGAAAGTGTCTAGTGAGCCCCCCGGATCTGGCTGTCTCTGCCTCCGTAGGACTGGGATTACAAGTGTGTGCTATCACACTGGCTTTTCATGTGAGTGTTCAGGATTGAATGGAACTCAGTCCTCCTGCTCGTATAGCAAGGACTTTACCTGTGGAGCCAGCTCCCCAGGGGCCTGTGAGTTTTTCCAGTGAGGACAACAGAAATGAGACCCTAGTCTCACAGTATAGTAAAGGCAGATGTGAGCACAGCATGTGTCTTACAATTCTTAATATTTGCTGCCTAAAGCTACCCGCGTGCTGGTTGCTTTTACTGCACTCGGTCATCTGCCGTCGCCTCCAGAACACAGCTGCATACAGCTGCATGGCCTCAGTCCCCTGCCTCACTAGTTTGTGGGAAGCTCTCATCACCCGTCGTCCCATCCCTGTCACCTCCACTGACCCTGACCCCAACTTTAAAGTTGTCCCCATCCAACGCCACACCCGGTCGCCTTTCTTTTCTCTTTATTTATTTCTTTAGTTGTCTCTGAGACAGGGTCTCACTGTGTATTCCAGGCTGACCTCTAACTCACAATCCTCCTGCCTCAGCCTGCCAAATACCAGCATTACAGGCACACACCATCATGCCTGGCCTTTGATCACCCTTTCTAGTGGAAAATTAGGTGCTAAAATGAGCCACATGTGCCTTAACCAAAATGCTCAGGACCAGAAGTGTATGGGATTTTTCTTCCTTCCTTTCTTTCTTCCTTCCTTCTTTCCTTCTCTTTTTCCTTTGATTTTAGGCTACCTGAGTATACAGGATATGTTATTACGGGGAGCAGACCCCCCCTAAACACACAATCCATGCCTTTCATGCTGTTTTTCGATTGACACATGGCTCGCTTGAGGTCAAGTGCGGCATTCTCTACTTTTGGTGTCAGGTCAGCGCTAAAACTGTTGCAGATTTTGGAGAACTTGGGGTTTGGGGACTAGCAAGGCTCAGCCTGTAATTGGAAAATCCCCACGCTAGTACAGACTGGATTAGGAGAGAAACTGTAGGGGGGATTCTGAGGATTCGGTAGGATGGGCAACAGCTTTTAAGTCACCTCCGAAACCAGCGTGTCAAATGCTGATGACGACAATAATTGCCAGTGCCTTTGCTGATGAGAGCAAAGGCGCTGGCAGTTATTTAAGGCCGGAGCAAACACAGCCACCTCCTTCCTCAACAGTGTGCGAACAAGCGGGAGGGGAGACCCAGCAGAAAGGGGGCTCTGCTGAGTTTAACCCAGCAGCCGGACGCTGCTGCTGGGGAGGTGGCGGAGCGGTGACTGAGCTTTCTGTGGGGTTTGCCTCACTGGGTTTGAGGGAAATCACAGCAGATGCCTTCTCTGCACTGACCCCCGTTTGCAGCTTCACCCTCCTCTGGTCTATTGTGGGGATGACACAGTCCTCATCACAGAGGGCACAGACAGGGGACACTCACCGGGGCAGGCCGGTGGCGATACAGAACAGGTCCATGATGTCACTGGAGTTGCAGTACTTGCTGAAAACCACCTGCAAAACACAGAAGTAGCCTGGGGAGTTGGCTCGGTGACTCATGCGCCCGCTGTCTAAGCAGGAGGCGTTCAGTCCCCAGAATTCAAGTACAAGGCCAAGTGTTGTCACATGCTTCTGATACCAATACCAGGGAGGCAGAAATAGGAGGATCCCTAGGGCTCCCTGGTCACCCAGCCTAACCTACATGTGAGCGCCAGGCCAGCGGGAGATGCTACCTCAAAAACAAGATGCATGGCTACTGAGGGTGACCCCCGGCTTCCCACATGCTTGCACACACATGTGCATCCACATGCACATGAACACAAGCGCGCACACATGCATTTACACACACACAAAAGCACAAATCAGAGGCAGTGAAGTAGCAGAGCGGCAGCTGGTTTCCATGGAGACGCTGGGTTCCATGTATTGCTTCCTTGCTCTTCAGAACCAGTTACTTTCAAAACTGTGGGCTCTACGATGTCACATGGGCATCTTCCCATTTGATCAGTGTATACGGATTGTGGAAAAGCTTAACCCCTTGGTTAGGTGGAAACAAATCACTGGCCTGCTTCTCCGTGCCTGCAGTGACCGAGGCCGCACTTGGCACAACGCTGAGGATGAAGTGTCAGGGTATCCCAGCACAGCTGGTCTCCAGCCACCTCACAGACTTGTTATGGGGAAAGCAAATTTATACTTATTGATTAAAAAAAAGAGAGAGATTGCCTTTTAGTCTTTGGGGAATGAGGATCTGGGACCGAAAGACTAGATTAAAGGGAGACTCAAAAATGACAAGGAAACAGCTGTGAATTGCTAGTGTCACAGCAAAATGTAAATTGTACGCGCCACGACTGGGTGCCACCCAACATCCAACCCTGGCCCTATGGGACAGCGAGGGCTTGTCTTGCACCCGGCATGGTCTGTACCAGAGCCCTGATGTGAGTGGGTCTCAGCTCTTTCTCACCGGTAGTCATCCTACTACTGTTGCCATCTCTTCTTGTACTTAATAATTAATATCTCTTATAATAATATATTCATATGTATTGTTGTATCATAGATAATAATACAATTACAATAATCTCTTGCGACTAATAATTCAAGCTTTATCACAGCTTTCTTTTCCCCTTCTTCGCTCCCTTCCTTCTCTTGTACTGAGGATCAAACCGAGGGCCTTGTACATCAAAGGAGTGTTTGCCACTAAGCTAGAGTCCCCGCCCCTTTTCGAGACAGCATCACACTGTGTGGCCCAGAACTGAAATCCCCCTGCCCCAGTCTCCAGCTCTGGGCTGCTAGGATCATGGGCACCCCTTAGACCCCACTTTCATTCAATAGACATTTCCCTTGGAATCTTGGGCTACTGTGGTAAATGCCCTCTAGGCTGATAAAACGTCTGTTACTTTTTGATGCCTGGCACAGTCTTTTTTAGCTGAGTTGCTTCTTGCTCTACTTAGAAATGGTGAAACGTAGCAAATTCAGACGACTCTCTCCTGTGAACGTGGCCTTTGTGTGACTAAGGCCAATTCCTGCATGCTGCCAGACCAGCAATGATATAAACCAGCATTTGCTCATGCCTTGCGGATTCCACCCTTTGTACCAGCACCGGGGCTGACTAGCGTCATCCATCTACACCGTCCCCGATGCGTCCTGTTCCCTCCTGAGGATGCCATTTGATCTCGTCTCTGTTCATGCCCTGATTCTTGTAGTAGCCTCCTCTCTGGCTCAATCCCTGTCTCATCCTATCTCTGTCATACCCTTGCCCGGTGTCACTTTTCTTTGCAGGGTCCCTATTAGCTCCTGTCGACCACAGGAGAGATTTAACTTTGCTGGGCATGTAAGGTCCTAGGGCTTATCCCCTCCTAGCCTGTGTCCTGGCTAAGTGTCCCCACTCTGGTCTCTGGCTCCAGCTTCATGGATTCCCCTCTCCTAGGCCGCCTGTTCTCTCTTCATCCTGATGCTTACACACATCTTTGGTCTCTGCTGTCAGCGGGACACACCTTTACCCAGTACCAGCCTTGTTTCTACCATGACCACTCCTGGCATGGCCTCTGAGCCATGGTTTGTGCTGCAAATTTGTTCTCATTTTGCCCTTATTCAGTACACACACATGCCATGGCTGCAAGTCAAGTCTCTTTACCCATCTCTCTAGGCCTCACCCACTTCTTTGTGCCTCAATTTTAAGTTCTGAGGAATGGGCCCACAAGGGCTGTCACCTAGTGCTGGCTTAGCCCTCGGTGATACTCCTTAAGGTTCTACTGCCAAAGTTTTGTGACGCTGAAGAAGTTCAGAGGTCACAGGGAAGAACCACACCAAACTGCAGACCCAAAGAGTGGAGTCCAGACAGGCCTCCATGCCCACCTCCACAGGCTGTCCAGAACTCCCGTTCACTGAGAAACCCCACGGCGAGGCTGCCACGCTCGTCCAGTGGAAGTCACCGCAGAGGACAGAGTGAACCTCAGGGATATCTCACTTTGTGTGTTCCTATCTCCACGAAGACACCCTTTCGTTTCTTAAGCATTTTAACAATTTTAACAGGCAGGTTTTTTTTTAACTGAAATGAAACATTTTAAAATAATATCTGGTTTTTCCTGCCATCCCCGCCTCCTCCCCACATTCGGGAAATTATATTAAATAGTCTTTTCCTTTCCATGGCAACGGAGTTATCTGCAGAGGTTCCTTCAGAGCAGTGGGCGAAACTCAAAGAGCCGGGGCTACCATTGTGGGGTCAGAGCCTTGGACTTCCTCTTGGGGGTGGGGAGTAGCCTGCTTTTGGAGTCACAGTTTTCCCAGTGAAAAGAAACACCTTAGCTTTCGGCGGGCTAAGAGCCTTGCGAGGGTGGTCCTGGCGAGCTTGAGAAGAGGGGTGTTCGCCCAGATTTATAGGAACTGTTGATGAATTGTGAAGGAAAGAGAATTTTTTTTAATGCTTGGGCTTCCAAAGATAGGACAGGGAAGAACTGAGACTTCACATTTGAAGGGTAAAAGTCTCAGCCACAGACAGCGAGCGGCATACGCCTATAAACCAGCCCTTGATAGGCTGAGGCATAAGGATCATGAACTTGAGGCCAACCTGGGCTACATGGGGAGTCTGAGACTTGCCTCAAAAGGAAAGAAAAAAGAAAAGGTGAATGTTTTATTGATATTCACGGGAGACCTGCCCTTTCCTAGATGGAGACGGAAGAGGAGAGGGTTTCAGGGTTGGAGGAGGGAATGGGGGAGAGGGACTGAGAGGTGGATGAGGGAGGCTATGGCTGGGATGTAAAATTAATATGATAATAATAATAATGGTTAATAATAATAATAATAATAGAAAGGTAGGCCTTCCAGCCAATCAAATGGAAGGCCCTGTGGCACCTGTCACCCTTGCTGTTCGTGTGCAAACAGTTGAGCTGGAGCTAGGGCGCCGCCTTTGTTCTGGGACCAAGAACCACCCTCTGACATCATTTGTGACAAAGGCCTAGGGAGGCTGTATAGACATGTGAAATGAGCAGAAAAGATTACATGGGGTGCCTCCAGTAGAAAGCACGTGTGAACCCACATCCCTCCACTCCGTGGCTATGTAAGCTTTTCTGAGGTCTCTTCTGAACAGACTGCAACATCAGCTGAGCAGAAACCTTCTGACATACGGTCATCTCATGAGAAGGAGAGTCACGATTCTTGGTGGCTAATTAGTCTCCAGCAGAGCCAGTGCCAGGAGAGTCTAAGTGGGAAGCGGCAAGAAGCCAGAGGGGACTGGACTCCAGCTGGGTTGGCTGGAGTCAGGAAATGCCCAGCTTGGACCAGCTGTCACTGATTGCAAAAACCAACTGGCTGCAGGATGTGGCCGTGAGACCCTCAGGCAGCCTCCTCGGGAAGGGCACAGGGCTGGCTGTCTAGATGGTGAATAATTGTGTAGATCTTCTGTCCATTCCCCAGAAGCAGACAGCACAAGAAACAAAGAAGTTGAAGTTTAAACAAGATGCCAACGCAGGCAGAGCCACAGGGTTTTATCCTGCCGTCAAGTGTTCAGAGGCAGATCGGGGCTCATAA
Organism: Mesocricetus auratus; assembly: GCF_017639785.1. Lineage (NCBI taxonomy): Eukaryota > Metazoa > Chordata > Mammalia > Rodentia > Cricetidae > Mesocricetus > Mesocricetus auratus. The sequence continues at coordinate 7,530,198 of NW_024429208.1, read as the reverse complement.
GCCTGCATGGAAAATCGCCCAAAGTCTTTCATGTGGCTTGATTGGTGGCACTGTGACATTGAAACAGTGACAAGAGGAACAAATGACGAAGTAGAATGCGTCTCTTCACCGGGTATTGGCCCTTCTCTATCTCAGCTGAGACCCGTGAATGTCACAGAGCAGCTTCGCCCGGGAACCCGTCCCCATCCAGTCTCCAAGCCGCCCACGGAAAAGAACACTGACACTTGCCAAGAGTCGGCAGAACCAAGCACAATTCAAAGAAACAGTGGCGCTCGGATGTGTGAGCACCCGTGTGGCCAGCTGGGATTGAGGCTTCATCTCAGGCCACCTGACCTGAGGGTACACCCTGGCAACTACTGACCCTGGTTACTTAGTCTATATTCAAGTCAGCCCCCTGCTTCGAACCTTGTTATAGACACGGGGCCCCAAGTGGCTTCTGGGCCAGAGAAAGGGCAGGATGGCTTCCTAAGCTGGAAAGAGCCATCTTGGATTCTGAGTCCAGAGGCCTCCTTCTTCGGATGAGGCTCTGTCTAAAATGTGTCAGAGTGATCGAGGTTTTCCCTTGCCCCTGAATGTCCCACTCTGAGATGAAGGAAGAAGGTAAGAGGGGTCTCTCGGGTGCCTGGTTCAAACCCCTCATTGTGCTGTCTGTACAAATTGGGAGAGCGTTTCAGAGTGTCAGACCTGATCCCCAGATGACTGACTGCCCCGTAGAACCCAATGGAGCAACACTGATGCTGGCCCACCTTCCTATCTTCTAAAAACCAAAGCAAGGATGAAAGAGCTTCCCGGTCCCCAAGAAGGGCATCTCACCAGGCTTCACACTCCGTTAATGCCACTGTGAATTTCAGTACAAAATGCAGCAGGGCTTGGAGGGGCGCCGAGGAGGAGGCAAAGTGAGTGGTGAGAGCTGGAAGGTTCTGGAGTGGAACCGCCGACGTCTGATGGTTTGTCTCCCGAGTGGGAAACAGGACAGATGCCATGAAGCCACTGCTGCACCCTGCTGTGGATGCTGGGTAGTGATGGTCCTCCCGCAGCACAGTGGGGACCTGGGCTGGAGGATTCTTTCAGCTGCCATGGGAACAGGTAGGACCTATGCTGGTGTCGGTGCCCCATTCAGGGTGGGACTGTTTTCTAACGTTCCCCCTGAGGTCATGAATGACCCTGCAGCTCACCTCTGTGGTATTGCAGGGATCTGGAGGTGCAATGTTAAGCCTGAAGATTCATTTGGAGCCTGGAAGGGGCTGACCCAGTGAGGTTACTAGGATACCAACCTGCAGCTAAGCAGCCTGTCACACCAGGGGGTCTGGTGAACCAAACAGGTCCAGGTTCCAAGGATTGGAGGTCAGGCTCCAACTCTGACCCTCCCAGCCCTCAGCCCACTGGGAGTGCCTCTAGACCCCACTCTCAACCCTCACCTGTGTCCTGGTCCAAAGCACCTATGATCAGACTCAGTGCTCTAACAACGGTAGTCAGATTGGAGGCCAAACCTTGTCCTAAGGTGGGTGCCAGGGAGGTGCTGGCTGGGCAGCAGATGTGCTGTACCATTTTGCCTTGGCTCGTTTTCGATATTTGGAGCATGCATGTAAAGATATATTTTCTTTTGTACACACTAAAAACCCACTTTTGTGAAAAACCCTTTAAAAAAAGTTTTATGAGGGACCGGAGAGATAGCTGAGTGGTTAAGAGTATTGACTACTCTTCCAGAGGACCCCGGTTCAATTCCCAGGACCCACATGGCAGCTTACAGCTGTCTGTAATTCCCAGTTCCAGGGGACTGAACACCGATGGCAAAACACCAATGCATATAAAATATAAATAAATTAATAAAAAGTTTTATGAAGCACTGATCTTACCCCCTCCACTGCCGCCCCCACTCTCAATTTTTGAAACAGGGTCTTGCTATGAAAGTTCTAGTTGGCCCAGAACTCACTCTGCAGCCCCCAAGCTGACCCTTTTAACCTGCCTTTTTGACCAGTAAGTTCTAGACAGAGATCTGCCCTAAGCTGAGACTCCTGGAAGCCAGCCTGGCTTCCAAAGAGGGCAGCTCACAGGCAGCTATTTGAGCTACTGATGGGCCACTGATGGGCCACGGATGAGTCACTGATGGGCCACTGATGAGTCACTTTTGGGCCACTGATGAGTCACTGATGAGTCACTGATGAGTCACTGATGGGTCACTGATGAGTCACTGATGGGCCACGGATGAGTCACTGATGGGCCACTGATGAGTCACTGATGAGTCACTGATGAGTCACTGATGGGCCACGGATGAGTCACTGATGAGTCGCTGAGGAGTCACTGATGGGTCACTGATGAGTCACTGATAAGTCACTGATGGGCCACTGATGAGTCACTGATGGGTCACTGATGGGTCACTGATGAGTCACTGATGGGCCACTGATGAGTCACTGGTGAGTCACTGATGGGTCACTGATGGGCCACTGGTGAGTCACTGATGAGTCACTGATGAGTCACTGATGAGTCACTGATGGGTCACTGATGGGCCACTGGTGAGTCACTGATGAGTCACTGATGAGTCACTGATGGGCCACTGATGGGCCACGGATGAGTCACTGATGAGTCACTGATGAGTCACTGATGGGTCACTGATGAGTCACTGATGAGTCACTGATGAGTCACTGATGAGTCACTGATGAGTCACTGATGGGCCACTGATGAGTCACTGGTGAGTCACTGATGGGCCACGGATGAGTCACTGATGAGTCGCTGAGGAGTCACTGATGGGTCACTGATGAGTCACTGATGAGTCACTGATGAGTCACTGATGAGTCACTGATGAGTCACTGATGAGTCACTGATGGGTCACTGATGGGCCACTGGTGAGTCACTGATGAGTCACTGATGAGTCACTGATGAGTCACTGATGGGCCACTGATGGGCCACTGATGAGTCACTGATGAGTCACTGATGAGTCACTGATGGGTCACACAGGTGCATGAGGAAGCTTCCTATGGCATCCTTAGATTTGGGTTCCAAGCACAAAGTGACTTCTTGGGGTCTCTACCCCATTTACTCTTGATATACAGATTCTATTAATTCAAAAAGTGGCTGGCAATGGCAGGCATGATTGTTCCCTCATCCTGGCAATTAGGAGCTCATAGAGAGGGGACCAGGGCACAGCAGCCAGCCTCTTGCCCTGCACACTTCTGCTGGTGATCATCTGTGAATTCCCCCACACTGAGGGAGCACCAACCCGCTCATCTCCATGCATCTGTCATCTGTCTGAAGTCTGAAGCGCTTCCCTGCAGCCTCTATGCACATTTCTTGCTAGGGTTAGGAGATACTCCTTTGAATTGTGTCGGGTCCAAAGGGAACTCCAGTTCCCCACACCCCAAAAGGCAGCCCAAATATCTAGCAGTGAGCTCAACCCATATGGGAGGGTTTCTGGTGGTTAGATAAAAGCCAGCATTCCTCAGGAACTCATGAAACTGGTTCCAATCTACCAAAAGGAGTCATTTCCCTTACCTCCAGCAGAAGGGACCTACAGCTCTCCAATTAACATGCACCTGTGGTGCCTATCAGCATATCAAGGTCCACGCTAGTCTCCAGGCTGGCTCTTAGTCCCCACTGGCAAGTGCTTGTTACACATTCTAACGCCCCCACACCAGTCTCCTGGCCCTCCCCTCCCTGCAACTACTCACCCTTCTCATAGCCAGCTACTCTCACTATGCTTTATCCATTCCCTGTCCTCTACTGTTCTGAGTATCCCCCTAGTTCTTGCTATCCCCACTCTCTCACAGACAGCCATGTCCAGGCTATTGCTCTGGACTCTTCCAGATTCCCCTGGCTGTCCCCTCTCTCTCTCTCTCTCCCTCTCTCCCTCTCCCTCTCCCTCCCTCCCTCCCTCCCTCTCTCTCTCTCTCTCTCTCTCTCTCTCTCTCTCTCTCTCTCTCTCTCTCTCCCCCTCCCTCCCTCCCTCTCTCTCTCTCTCTCTCTCAATAAAAACCTTCCCCTTAAACCATGTCATCAGTTTATACAGATTGGCCTTAAGCCAATGACCACCAGAAACCATGGCTCTCTAACACAGGCTGTGTGGTTCCCCAGTTACGAAGTTCTCCCAGGCCAAAGCAAATACGATAATCAAACAGCAATTGAGGTTTGGGTTGAGTTGATAGGCTGGGAAAAAAAAAAAAAACCAACCAAACTTAGTCTTAGCGGCAGCCCAGCAAGCGCCCTCGGGGGAGATGCAGTGCCTGGGAACTTCCTGTGGTCTAGATCCGCTCCATCAAGACACACCACCCTGCAAGGCTGGGAACCCGGATGGCACCAGCCCCCTCTCCATGTTTCTGAAAGCCCAAGTTACCTTTCAAACTATTTTTAAAAAATCCATGTTGGGAAAATCGCACTGAGGAGCGGGCTGCTGTAGAACACGCAGCTTTTCGTGTCTCACAGCTACCGTTGCCCTGAAGGTAGAATCTTTTAGTCAATTGCCTTAGCAACAGTTTTCACTGAGTCTCTTTGAACTCCAAATCCCCAGGAAGATCTCCCTCTGAGGAATCCTACAGCCGCCCCGCCCTCCCCAGCAGTTTCTCAGCTACTGTGGAACATGTGAGCCCAGAGTGCTGGGACCCTGCTGGGTTCCCTTCCTCCTGCTGCTGGATCCCCAGGGTCTTCTGCCTCAGCCCCCCCAGGCTCCTGTATCTGAAGACCCTTTGTTTACTTTCTTAACTTGATGATGGCATCCAGTACGTGTCTGTGTCAAGCTAGCACCAGGAACCTTCCAACTGAGATGAGGGGCAACGGGGGTCAGAAGTCATTTACACTGACTTGGAGGAATCAAAGCAAATTCTAATGATGATCAAACTGGTATCAGAATAAAGTAAAGGGCAGTCCCCAAGCGGGAAGGACCCAGTGCTTTCTGGGGTGACTGTCAGTTGTCACCAACCACACCCGGGATATAGAGCACTGTTCTCCAAGTATTTCATTAGCTCCTTGAAATCAGGGCAACTGTAGTCATCAGGAACCCTCCAGATCTAGCCTGTTTTGTTTTGTTTTCTTTGATTTTTTTCGAGACAGGGTTTCTCTGTATTGTTTTGGAGGCTGTCCTGGAACTCGCTCTGTAGACCAGGCTGGCCTCGAATCTAGCCTGTTAAGACTCCTTTATGGAAAGGTAGAGAAGGGAAGGTTGTTAGACCCTGAGAGATCAGTCTGTCCCTCCTGCCCTAGGCCAGCTGTGGACAGAGGAGGGGACTCCAGCAGTGCAGCTATGGGAGAGTTGTCATATCCATGCTAGGTGAGACTTTCAGTTATGTGGCTCTTTTGGGGTCACCCACACGCCTAAAGTAATGCCTACCCATGCTATGTGAGTAAGCCCAATAACGGATTCACAGGCTGGACTTGGATGGAATAGACTGATGGAGTCGTTCCTTTGCCTGTCATCGGTGCCTTTCTTGGGGGTGGGGGCAGACATTTGTTCAGGGCTTGGATGGGAATGGGTGGGGTGAGGACAGCAAGGTGTAGGTATGGTTAGGATAGGAAACCCCTGAGGTGATGGGACATTATAGTGAACAAAACAGGCCCAGGAACGATGAGGGCCTGGGTCCCCTAGATGAACCATGCCACCGGTGGCACCTAGGGTGTGTTACTATGGGTGGTTTATGTAAGACACCGAGCCAGGAAGCTGGGTTCAGGGCATTGTGATCTCACTGTGCTCTCTCTGCAGTTTCCTATAAAGCCACCATTGTCCTCAAGACTGTGGGCAACACCAGGTGTGTGTTCTGAGGCAGTGTGGAAGATGGCTAGCTAAGGAATGGGTCTCCACACAGCCACCGAGGAGAGCAGTTTGAAGAGGCATACTCCCTTCCACTTGGAATCCCATTTGCAGGGGTTGCCCTTGGGAAGTAGTGGCAGTAGGAGCTTTGACCACGTGCTGGCCAGACACCATTGGGGTGCAGCCTATAGATGAGCTCATCCAATTGTCACAGCAAACTAGGTTACCTCCTGGGCTCACGTTCACCCCCCTGCTCAGCACAGCACCCCACCATGAGTTTCACAGCTGGGGAAGTTCCTTTTGTATAGTTTCCGGGGAAAACATGGACTGAAACCTTGGGTCTCATAAACACTGAGATGGTTACAGTTGAGTGCATCCCCAGACAGAGCACTACAAACGCACTGACACAGCGCCTCTGAAGACCATTTAACGCAACAGGGGGAAGGTTGCTGATGGGAGCTATGTTAAAAACAAAAAACAAAACCAAAAGATCAGGCACAACTGTGGGAGAGAAAGACACACATGCACACACACAGACATGCATGTATGGGCACACACACACACACCAGTGCACACACACAGACATGCATGTATGGGCACACACACGCACACACACACACACACCAGTGCACACACGCAGGCATGCACACATGGGACACACACAATCACACTTGCACGAGAACCCAGAAACCCGGGCCCTGGGGTGACAACAGCAGCTCCTTGGGTAGGATGATGGATGCTTTTATTTTCTCCTTGATGTTACACTGCATTTTCCCAGTCTTCTCCAATGAATACGTGGGGTTTTTATAACAAGGAAAACGTTTCCTCACTCCCAAAGGACCAGGTGTGAGCAAGAGACGCTGTACATATCAAAGTCTCAGGACAGGAGAAAAGGTCTTCTCCATTCTGATTTGGGAAGAAAACTCTTGGGCATAAAGACAAGAACAGGAGAAAATCAAACAGTTAACCAGAGGATGGAAGCTGGAATTTAAACAGCATATGGCTGGGGGTGGGGTCGTAGGAGCAGGAGGGACCCAGAGAGAGTCAGAAGGGAAGAGAAGCCTTGTAGGGGTTTTGGGTAGAAGGCCAGGGATCCAGAGCAGGGACGGCAGTTCCTCCTGGAAGGCAGGCACAGACTGAGCAGTTTTATAAAGACCGCAGGCCTGGAGACAGCCACGTGCCTAGTGACCCCACGGGTGCACAGGCCAAAGGGAAAGAGAAGATGTCCCTAATGGTCATGCTGAATTCAGAGAGGGAACCCTGGGGACCCATGCTCCAGGTGCTCACTAGGACCCTGCAAGGTGACCACACAAGTTCAATGTTCCAGAGACCCAACTGACCCATGTAAGACTCCTAGCAAGTCACAGACCACACAGTGCCCAGGCATTCAGGCCTCTCCAGGCTCAAAGAACTAAGCAGTCTGGGTCCTCTTTGTACAACTTAATAGGGCTTTATTGAGAGTGTCCAAGATACTCTGAGGCCAAGTGACCCTCCCTGAGACTGACCGAACTGGCGGTTGCCACCTGGAACCTGGACCCCCAATTCCAAACACAAGGGTCACACGTGCTTTTCTTTGTTGCTATTAATACTGCACTGAGTCTATAAATATGGCTCATAGAATATGTGATGTTACAGACACGGTGCCTAATGGCCTATGTCTGCTTTAAATATTAGGGTGGTGTACAAATCTGTGGGATGAAAACGGATCTGTTGCAAAGACGGTACAAACTTCTGCCTTACACTTCTCAGCTTTTAGGGCTGTGAAGAGTGAGGGCCCGGCAGCGAGCGTGATCTGCTAACAGCAACTTGTGGGACTGAGTGCCTGTGGCTGGCTGTGCCCCACCTCAGAAGCCCGAGGCTGGCCACAGCTGTGCTCCTTTGGCTGCCCTCCTATCTCTGTGATCGCTCTGCCCACGTGCTGGGGTTGTGCATTGGTCCAGGTACATGCATGGCAGAGAAGCATGTACAGGGAAATCGGGAACATGAATTCAGGTCGGCTTGACCATCACAGATACCTGAGCCTTCTGAGGCTCTGGTCCTCCATGTGAAAAGTGAAGACAGCCCTACCTGGGCTACAGGCATGCTATGAGGCTTCACCCTGGCAAGTGGGAGCTTTTCATTATCACCTGCTTGGCTGAGTGGCAATTGTGATTACAGGATTGGCCATGTAAACCCAGGGGGCCTTATCCCTTCAAAGACCATTTCACAAGCAAGATACACCACAGACATGCAGCCAGCATTTCTGGGAGTTTCCATCAGAGTGGGACAAACGGAGGTCAGCTCCAGAATTCTGTCAGCAAGGCTGTGCTTGCTCTAGGTGACCCACTGACCTCTATTGGCAAGTCACTGTGCCCTAGTGTGTCATGAGGACAGCAGATACTGGAGGGCAGAGGACTCCTTGATAAGAACCATCATGCAGAACCAGAAATACCCCAACTGAGGCAGGTGAGCGACCAGTGTGCGCTCCCTCCAGGAGGGTTGAGGTCTCCTTTAGCTCAGCAAGCCATCTCTAGATGGGGAGGGCTTTCCCACAGGCCTGTATGGGCTCCTCTGAGTAGCCAGCCCATAGCACATACACCAGGAACAGGTCCTGGGAGCTCCCAACCCCAACTTTCAGTGAGGACCACTAGGGCATATTTTGTGACCCATGGTTTTATGTAGTATCAACATCATCATCACCATCATTATCAACAGTTACCAGGGGCAGAGCCAACCCTTAGGCCAGAGACAGTGCAAGCGAACCTCAGAAGTCTGGTGTCATCATCAACCCCACAGATAAAGGCACGGAATGATGGCCTGGGTACTGGTCCTGATGCAAAGTCAACTCGTATGACTCAGGGCTCAGGATGTCAGATCATGGGCTGTGATTGAAGCTGGTTTAGCTGCTCTCCATGGGGAAGAGGGGGTCTCCCAGATCTGTGCCCCACCCATGCTCGATTCACAGTTCAGGTCTGCCTGGCTCTCAACGGCTGGTATCCAACACTGCGGCCTAGGAGTAAGCATTGATTTAGCTCCTTCCTCCAAGGAGAATAAACCAATTCATGGTCCTTTTACTTTGTCCATCATAGACTGATTCATTTTCTAAAGCTTTTGCCAGCTATTAAGCTTTTACATAAGCCTCTGTGGGCTTGTCAGGCTCTGCCCATCCCCAAAGCTGCCAGAGCCTTTCAAGCTGGCTGCTGGGTGAATGAAAACCAGCTGGGCCACTTTCCCAAACAGTCAACTCCAGAACAAGGGCATTGTCTTCACATTTTTGGAAGGGTTAAAAGGGTGGGGGTTCTACTGCCTTTTCAGAGCCTGAGAAACAAGTGTTTAATATGAAAATATTTAATATGAAAAAGAGACCACAGACATGTACACCAAAGAAAACATTACAAGATATCCATGTATTGTCTGCCTATCCATCTGCTCACCCACTATGTCTTAATATCTAACTCTCCATAATCCACTCATCCATCACCCATCTACCCACCCATGTATCATCTATCATCTATTCATTATCTATCCTAATACCCACCTGTCTGTCACCCATCTTACCTTCCTCTCCATCCATCCACTCATCCATTCATCTACCCCATCATCCATTCTATCACCCATCCATCTACCCACCCACTATCTATACTAACAACATAACTCCATCCACCACCCATCTTATTACCTATCTCTCATCCACCCACCTAGCTATTACCCAGCCATCCCGTGTATCATCTATCTAACCATCCACCCATCCATCCATCCACCCACCCATCCACCTACCCACCACCCATCCACATGTGAATTTCGCCCCCAAACTGTAAATTTTACACGTAAGTTTGAGCACACTGTTCATTCTGAGCCGTCTCCTGCTTAAGAGTGCTTAGCAATGACATCACATTCAAGATAGATGGTTACAGCTAACCAGCAGGCAATCATGCTGTTTGTTTGCTAAAATAAAATCTGTATTAGTCCTCATTTCCCTTTCTAATGTAGGAGATGTTTTTCTGGTCGTTGCATTTGAAAAAGAGTATGAAATAATAACAGAAATTTCCATTTATTACTGTGTTCCAGACCTATTACTGAAATCATCTTTAGGAAGGAGGGGGTGAAACCTCAGATCTAGGGGCATGATCACACATGTGTTAAGGTAAAAGGAGAGCAAACTGCAGCCTTAGCTCCCCACTCGTAGCCCCAAGGGTCCCCAGCACCTCCTTTTGACCTCTCACTGCTCAGGCCGCTCCCCACTGACCTGACTCTACCAAGCTCAGAGACGACATTACTGTTTCACCATATATTTCTAAATATAAAGGCTTCTTCTTCTTCTCCTTCTTCTCCTTCTTCTCCTTCTTCTCCTTCTCCTTCTCCTTCTCCTTCTCCTTCTTCCTCTTTCTCTTCTTCTCCTTCTCCTCCTCCTCCTTCTCCTTCTTCTTCTTTTTGGTTTTTTGAGACAGGGTTTCTCTGTGTGGCTTTGGAGGCTGTCCTGGAACTTGCTCTGTAGACCAGCCTGGCCTCAAACTCACAGAGATCCGCCTGCCTCTGTCTCCCGAGTGCTGGGATTAAAGGCGTGTGCCATCAACACCCGGCTAATAAAGGCTGCTTCTTAAGGCAAACACAATGTGATGAGTGCACAGAAGAAAATTAGCCACAGTCCCCCTGGTCAGGTGTCAGTGTGGAAACAGACGTATCATGGGCCGGCACAGCAGGGGCGCCTCTTCTCACCATTTACTGAAAGGCATGGTACTTCTGATCCCAAAAGCATCCTTCCAGGCTGGGTACCCCAATTTTGCAGACTCTAAGGCTCAGAGAGTTAAGTAACTTCCCCAAAGCCACACAGCAGGGGCTAGGGAAAGAAATGAAGGGCAATCTACAGGACAGAGTGATGCCCAGCAGGAATGGCATTCAGTGACTTCTGCAACTGACAGCTATGAGCTAAGCAAGCCCGAGGTACACTGTGGGAGCACCGAAGTCCAGAGTTGTCTATATCAGGAGCTGATGTCCTGCACATACAAGGAGTAGCACCCCCATTCTGTCCTGGAAACCCCCACCCCTGGAGAGGTCATGAGATGAGAGCTCCAGCAAGGCCACTGTGTGAGCCAGCTTTCCCTTCCTGGAGCAAACGCCCAGGACAGCCAGCTTACAAAGGAGACATATGCTTTGACTCCTGTTTAGAGGCTCTGGCCTGCAGCTGACCAGCAGTGAGGCCGCATATTCACAGACTTGTCACTGCTCACCTTGTGAATATGACGTGAAAGGAAGGAAGACGAGGGTGCCAGGTTCTCAACATCTGCTTTGGGAGCACACACACCCAGTGACTTAAATACCCCCACCAGACTCTACCTCCTAATGACTGCTCTGCCTCCTAAGGGTGTCCCAGGCTGGAGACCAAGCCTCCACCACATGGCCTTTGGGGACTCGTATCCAAACCAAAAGACCCACCAATCCAGGTGATGGAAGACATAGTTCTAAGGTGGCTTCTCGAAACTTCCTGACCCTCAGGGTGGGAGCAATGCCAATTCCACCTGCTTCCAAGTTCCTCCCCAACCCTGGGTGTTGGATTCCCACCTGGCCCAGAGGGAATACATCACCCTAAGGAGACCCAATAACACTGCAAAAGTAGCCTCGTATCAGGGTTCCCAGCCACATGCCCTCAGCTTGGGAACGCAGGTGGATTCTTTCACCCTGTAGGGTGTATACTATGGGTGTGTGCTTTCAAACACCCAGGAAGCCATAGATGCTGGAAGCATTGGGCAATGCCAACAGGCCTCTCTCACGGGATACAGAACCCCCAAAACTCTCACCGGAAATTAGCACAGTGGGACTCCAGCCCTATTACTAACACAAGGCCACAGGTGAGCAGGGCACACACAGGTTGCCTTTGAGGCAGGTGCTGAAGCCCACCATGGCCTGCCTGACACAGGTCTTCCTCATATACCCTCTCTCAGGTCCAGTATTTAAGGGGCACACGCCCAGGGGAAAGAACTGGAAGGTATATCTGCCTAGCCTGGCCTGGAGAAACTCTACCACAACATAGAGTAAAACTGGGCAGGCAGATACCAGAGACCCAGGATCATGGGAGTAGATGGGCAAGAATTAATACAAAACCAAATGTGGCCTGTGAGATGGCGGAAGCTAGGGAGAAGAGGTTCAAGGCGCAAGCAGAGCCAGACTAGAGGTGCCTTCCATGGCCCGGTCAGGTAGCTGCGGGTCCCTCAGGCTTGGGCGCTTGAATCTGAGTGGCCACAACAGGAACCCTTGCAGTCACTGGAAGTTGTGGAAGCCAAGCAGAGGTCAATGTTTCCAACCACATGCCCAAGGCCTGAGCCATCTGTACCGATGTCTTCGTCCTAATCCCAGCATCCAACAATATTCCCTCCATGATCCAGTCTCCGCAGATGTGTCTCTGAAAAGAGGCAGTCCTGGACTGCTCGGGGGTTATCCCAAGAGTCCTTACATGGAGAAGGAGATGGAGACTGCCACATGGGAAGAAGGTGACATGAAGCAGGGAGTTGGGAGTTTGAACTTGCTGGCTTTGAAGAGGGGAGGCACAAAGCTATTGCAGAGGACTATCTAGCTTCCACGAGCTGGTGAGGTAGGGAAGGTTTTCGCAGCGCTTTCGGAGGGAGCACAGCTCCGGCGATACCTTGGTGCAGACCCGGGGAGACTGAGAATTTCTATCGTTCTAAAAAGCCAGGGGTCATGACCAGGACAACATGGATTAACTTCAAGTCCGGACTCCAAGGAGGCTAGAACCCTTAACCTTCTGAGGATGAGTAGAGACAGGATTGTGCTAAAGATAAGAGGGTCAGGAACCAGGGCCGGTCACTCTGAGGGCTGCTCTGAGCCTGGTGGGAACAGGGTTAGTGAGGAGGTGGCCTGGCTGACATCTGTGGGAATCCCTCCTTGGGCATCAGGGCAAGGTCACTCTGAAGCCCCTGGACCTCCTCCAGCTCCCCAGGTCGCCTGACTGCCAGCAGGCTCCAGGATCCGTGTCCCTGCTTGTGGCTGGTCCCAGGCTCCCGTGCATGGGTCTGTCTGTCATTCTTGATACGCTCATCTTTCTTGTCAAAGGGCTGGGTCACTTTGCTTCTTTTTCTTTTTTTACACTTCTCATGTCTGAAGCCAATGTCACCGCTATAAATAATGGATCATAGGAGTTAAGTGCAGAGAGAGAAAAAGAGACCAAAAGACTTAAAAAAAATGCTGTGCAGAGCTCAGGGCAGAAGACTGGTTTGTGGGGGATATTTCTGGGGCTCCCACCAGGTAACCCCTATGATCCTGGCTTCAAGACAGCACCCAAGAACGCAGAAGTGTATAGACAAGGAAAGAATGAGGAACCTGAGGATGGGAAACGGAAGGTGTGACGACGGTGGCTGCCCTGTGCGGCAGCCCTCCTCCAACAGGGCAGAAATATCCCCCACAAACCAGTCTGGTCCCAGAGAGCTTTGAGACCTCGGGCCAGGCTTTGAAGTGTTTCCCACAGGCTGAAGGCTTGTCCCCAGCCAATGAAGGCAGGCATTGGGAGGTGGCAGAACCTTCAGCAGATGTGGCCTCATTGGTGGGAGGTCGTTGGGGGTCTCCCCTTGATGGGGACCCTAGGACCCCAGCTTCTTCTCTGTCTGCTCTCTGCTTCCTGCCCTCCAGGAGGTGAGCTGCTCTACCCTGCCCTACCACATGTCTCCCCATAGGCTCAAAGTGATGGAAACCTCCAGAAACTTTCCTCCTCAGAAGCTGATCGCAGACATTTTGTCACCACAATGGACGCTGGGGATGACGGGAAGCAATGGATTCTGTCATTACCAGCTCCAGGGGGAACGACACAGAAGAGAGAGTCCATCAGGACACAGTGGGAAGGGCCCCGGAGCAGAGGCAGACAGTCTTTATGATCCCCATGGGCTTGAGCGAAGGCCAAGCTGCACGGAAGATGCTCAGAGAAGGGGAACCAGGAGGATTCAGGGAGGCGGCGCCATCGAAGCTCTGAAGAAGGCTGCTATGTGGTTGGTATGGGACACTTGCTGGGAGCTGAGTGCCAAAGACCCCAAACCAGAAACCCCCGTGACCAGCGGGAAACTTCCATGACCAGAGGTCCCAAGACATATCAGAGAAGCAGATGGGGCTTTCCTTCCAGTGAGGGGCTGGCGATGGCTATGAGTGGGGTAGGGCCCTCCCATGCCCAGATAGATAGCAGTACTCTCTAATGCTTCCAGTTTAATTTAACCCCCCTCAAAGTATCCCACCCACCTGTCCAGCTGAGGGCTGTGTCCACACTGGTCCCTCCTTTCCCATTCCGCCCACCAGGAGCCATGCTATCTCTCCCTTTTGACACCACAGGATGGTCCCCTTCACTACAGATTTGGCATCTGAATGGACAGACCCATAGGCTAGTCCGTACCTGGGGGGTGGGAGTTCCCCAGAACTTTCTTGGCCTACCTGTCTTAGTTGTAAAACATTCTAGGTATTTGCACTTTCCTTATTGGGCTCTCCCCAAGCCAAGAGGGTAGAGAGACCAAGTCTACATAGGGAAAGGTCCTGGACAGGAAGGCATAGGCCCCAATATAGGGAGAAGCCAACATGGGCAGCATGGGCCACAGGACAGCAGGGAAGCCACCACGGATGGGGGTGGGGAGCTTGGAGACACCATGAACCTCTCAGACCATAATGGCCCTGGTGACCCGTGTCCTTTCCTTCCTCTTTGCCACTTACGATTCCAACCTTTGGAGGACAGAGAGAGAAAGGCTTGCTTCTACTTCTCTAAAGAGACACTGGGGACTGAACTGTGTCCCCCTCAAACCGTTGACTCCCAGAGACAGGGGCTCCCCACAGAATTAAAACGGGAGAGATCCAACACAACTGGTACCCTTAGATGAGGCAAGCTCCCATTGAGAAGGATGTCCGCGTAAGGACACAGGGACACACTGCCTACAAGCCAAGGAAAGAGGCCTCAGGACGAACCAGCCCTGAGACACTCTGACCTTAGGCTGTCAACCCTCAGGACTCAGTTTCTATGCTGAAGCCCCCTGTTGGGGTCACGTTGTCATGGCGACGCACTCTAAGTATGGGGATAATGGACCCTGGAGACTGAACGCAATCTAGGCCAATCCGTGTGCTTCCTGGAACCTGGTTTACAGTCCTGCTGGGCCAGTACTGCATGCTCTCCTCTGTGAGTTGGGTGGGCTCTTGGGAAACCTGTGGTCCTTCACCCCCACCCCCCACCCTTTTGGGGAGTAGTCAGAAGCTCTGTGGACCCTGAGCTGTCACGGGGTCCTGGTGGAAAAGTGCACTCTGATGACAGGAAGTGGTTAGCTCACTTGTGGGGCCCAAAGCAGCACCATCTCCCCTCCTCTCTCTCCCTTCCTCCCCACTTTGGAAAGACATGGCCTTGCCCCTGAGCCTGAGAACCCCATGGAAGCTTTTGCATGTCTCTCAGGCCAGGAGCACTACCCAGGACTGGGAACTTTTTTCTTTCCTTTTTTCAGAGCTGAGGACCAAACCCAGGGCCTTGCGATTGCTAGGCAAGTGTTCTACCACCGAGCTAAATCCCCAACCCCAGGGAACTCGTTTTCATAAGATCCACACTTCCTCCCCTCAATAGAAAGAGGAGCCCTCGGTGGCGTCAGGTGGCTCATGGCTGTTAGAGACTTCTCACAAGAGAACAGCTTTCTCAAAGGGGGAGTTGAATCAACCCAGCAGACATCATTGGATCTGCCAGGTGCCCAACTCTGACAGCTGTAGGTCTGGAAGTGAGAACCACATCCAAGGACGGGGTGACACAGCCCGTACGGCACCTGCTGACTGGTTATGGCAGCCCAGGGTGTGCCTATGTCCACCCACATGGCTGCCCAGGGAAGGGCTCTGGAGCAGGGCCATGGCTGGAGGAAGCAGCCAAGAGGAGGGACCCTGGGGTGGAGCAGAGGAGGGGTGCGGGCGGAGTGAATGGAACCAGGAAGGGCCTGGCAAGGGAAGCTGGGTCTGGCCTCATTCGGGCAGCTGGCCCATGCACACTCCAGGCTTGGTGCTGTGACTCAATCCACCTTCTACCCGGCTCGGTACTGGTCCAGGGAGGTGCACTGTCCCCTGCAGGTATGTCCCTGTGCCATTGGCGTGTCCACCCACATCACGTGTTGTGAAGATAACACGGCCTGTGCTGAGCCCAGAGACGCCCCTGAAGATGTTCTAATCCGGCTCAGGCCCAGAGCTTACATCACTTAGTTGGAGCCATGAACGCACCGTGTTTTGCTTCCAGAAGCGAAGTCTGACACCCAGAGAGGAAGTATGTATACGTATAGTGTCTGCATATGTACATGTGTGTCTCAGTGACTTGTATGTGGATGTATGCAGTGTGAGTCTGTATGTATGTGTGTAAATGTTTGTATGTATACCTAGTGTGTGATTTGTATGAGGTATTAGTTTGTATGAGGCATTAAGATGAGGTCTGGATTTAAGTCATAAGTAACACATATAGTGTATGTGATATGTGTATTATGTAGTGTATGAGTGTGTGTGAGAACTATGTGTATAATACGTAGTGGGAAGGTGTAGATGGTATGTGATGGTATGTGATCATGTGATCATAGTATGTGGTTTACATGATGTGTGGAAAGGTATATTTATGTGATGTGTATGGCATATGTAGCAAGTGGTGGTATTTATGTATGCGGTATGAATGTGCGATGCATGTTTATGTGATGTGTGGTGTATGTGGTATGTCATGTGTGAGTGCACTTACCCAGTGAGGGTCTGGCCTCTGTTCCCCGTGCTGTGACTGTCATCCTTACAGAGCCTCTGCCCACCACGCCTACCTACTCGCACGTGCCCGTGCTGCCCCCACAGGCTGCTGCAGAGATCCCACGGGCTCATGTCTGTGAACACTTAGTCCTTGGCTGGTGGTGCGGTTGGGGAGGTTATAGAACCTCTAGGGCGCAGAGCCTTGCTGGAGGAAGTGTCACCGGGGTGGGCTTTGAGGCTGGGCCCCATTTCCTGTTCTCTCTGCTTCCTGTGTGAGGATGAAGTGTGCTCCCCTTGTCGCCATCCTCACGACTCCCCCAGCCTGATGGACTGTGTCCCCTCTGAAACCAAGAGCTAAGACAAGCCCTCTTCTTCTCTAAGCTGCTTTCTTCGGTCATGGCGCTCTGACACAGAAGCCAAGCAGTAACTGATCCACCTGTGCTGCCTCTGGTGGCCCCTGCCCCACCCCACCTGTCTTCGCCATGACAGCACAGACATCACCCCCACACTGGCTTCATGGGGCTCAGCCTAGACACAGGGCCCCAGGGGGAAAACTTGTCCCATAGGATCTGGGGTGGTCTGAATGAGATGTCATCCATAGTTTGGGGTGTTTGAACACTTGGTCCCCAGTCAGTGGAGCTGTGTGGGGAGACTTAGGGGGCATGGCCTTGCTGAAGGAAGTATGCCGACAGAGTGACTTTTAGGGTTTATGGTCCTGCACGACTACTAGCTTGTCACTCTCCTTGATGCTTGCGGTTCAAGGTGTCTGCTGCTCCCTGCCATGCCTCTCCTCCATAATGGACTCCTGGCTCTCTGGAACTGCAAGTCAAGTAAACCCTTCTTTATGTAAGTCGCCTTGGTGTTTTGTCACAGCAACAGAAAGTAATTGCTACAGTGTCCCAGTGGCAGCGTGGTCAATGGCTGTCTCCACAGTCACCGGCCCTAAGCTGTGGCTTTCCTGTCAGCTAGTAACGGTGACACCCTCAGCTCTCACAGCAAGTCTCAGATATGTCCAAGCACACACAATCACGGATTTTGAGCCTTTAATCACAGCTTAAGCCTCACTTAGCCCTGAAGGAACTGCGTGACACCGCTCCGGGCAGCAGTGTCCTGAAACCCAGCCTTCCTGGCCATGGGCTCACTAGGAATGTGAGTTCTGGGTGAAGAGACACTGGATCTCCCTGCTTAGGCAGTAATGCCAATGGCTACCTTTCTCGCTGGGTATGAGGCTAGAGAAGTTTGAAAAGACTCTGCAGGGAAAGATGTCATGTAGGGAAAGAGAGCTTGAGTCACCATCAATGAACTCTCTCTCTCTGTCTCTCTCTCTCTCTGTCTCCCTCTCTCTCTCTCTCTGTCTCTGTCTCTGTCTCTCTCTCTCTGTCTCTCTGTCTCTGTCTCTGTCTCTGTCTCTGTCTCTGTCTCTGTCTCTCTCTGTCTCCCTCTCTCTCTCTCTCTGTCTCTGTCTCTGTCTCTCTCTGTCTCTCTGTCTCTCTGTCTCTGTCTCTGTCTCTGTCTCTCTCTCTCTCTCTCTCTCTCTCTCTCTCTCTCTCTCTCTCTCTCTCCAAAAGCAGCCATATGCAACCGGCTACCTGACTACAAACAGGTCCAGGTAGTTACACTTGAACACTTCTCATGACTTCTAGACTGTCAGCTCAAGCCATCTTGGAGGAGAAAGCAGCCTGACCACGTTGAGGAGTCCTAAGCTAAAGAGGCCTCCCGACGGCCACCACTCCACAGGTGGCTCTTGTCCCCCCCAAGCCCTCCGCAAAGCCCCTTTCATTGCCAGGCTGGCTTCGAGCTGAGGGCCACCACTCAGCCCTGGGCCGTGCTTCAGCCGGGGACACAGAGAATGGAGCCTGAAGCCCACAGCCAGGGGCCCGAGGTCTGCGTGTCCTGTTCCACCCGTGCCCACGGCTGAGCTGTGTTCCCATCCTCCTCAGTGTCATCTCTTCAAACAGAGTAAGAGACCCCTATGGTGACCCGGCCACCAACTGAGTCGGGGAGGGCGGACTGGTGGCTAAGCCAGGACAGGTGTTACTGAACCAAGAGCACCTGGCAGGACAGCATTGATCCTTCATTCCCCAGAGTGAGCCTGGACCTGTTGTGGGAGTGAGAGGGACACCTGGGGGTCACTCAACCACCCAGAGTGAGAGGGCGGGGTTGCTCTCAACCAGGCACAGAGACTGGATGGCACAGAAACAAGCAAACAATAAACTAGACACACACACACACACACACACACACACACATTCCAAGAGCTAGCCACGAGTACACACAACACACATGAGCACATTTAATCTCCCCAAAGCACCGACAGGCCTTCCCTTCCCTCCCATTCACTCGCCGTCGGAGATTCGAGGCCAGCCTGGTCTACAGAGTGAGTTCCAGGACAGCCTCCAAAACAATACAGAGAAACCCTGTCTCGAAAAACAAAAAACAAAAAAAAAAAAAAAAAGAAGTGTGCAGGGTGAGACAGAGGGACTGCATGCTACCTCATACCCCCAGTGCCTCCGATGCGAGCACCAGCCGCCTGCACTCAGGGTAAGCAGGTGCACCCCTACAAGGCAGGAAGTACCATGCTGTGGGCTGTCAGAGGTCACAGTCACATTTTAGGCCACAGACTAAGCTTTCTGCGGATGGAGTTACCGGGCCATTCCCGTGAGGCTGGAGTCCTGTGCTCAGGGCGGGTCTTAAAACAAGGCAATACAGTCAGCGTCCTTATCAAAAACATGTGCCCCCCCCATTGATCCGGGGTGCGGCTTGCTGGGTTACTGGCAGCCTGGAGACTAGATAGGAGGGGGCTTTTTTGTGGAGGGAGAGGCCGTGAGACATGCCTGCCGCTTGGGCAGTAAGTGATGTGAGCAGAGTCCAGCTGGGGTGCCCCGAGGTGCTGCCATCGCTGGCACTGAGACTGTGCCCACATCATCTCTCGTTTGCACGTCAGTTCCCCTGGGCTGCCAGGACTCCATGCCCTTCCTGTGCTCTTGCTGGATTCCACCGAAGACTAGAGCTGCATTTTATACACTTCTGAGGCCAGCCAGGCCCTCACTCACTATGCACTCTGGTGAGGTCTCTGGTCTCTTGGCTCTGGGCATGAGTTGGTCCCAACAGGTGTGGCTTCTGTAAGTCAGAGATGGGAGCATGTGGAGTATAAGGCCTTGTCCTCTTGTCCATGGCTACTTTTGGTCACACTCAGCGGACCTGGGAGAGTTATAACAAGGTGGCACCTGCCACAGCTTCTTCTGGACCCTCAGAATTGTCAGGTCTGGGGGTGGGAAAGGTGCTTAGGATCAAGGCCAAACAGGCCTGAGGAGTACCTGGACACCACCGAGATCCCCAAGTGCCCACCTGCCCCATGAGTCACCAGCCTCTGCAGAGTCCCTCTGTGGCAATGTCACCACCTCCCCACTTCTCCAGAGGAGGGAGTGGCTTTCACATCTGTCCTGGTTAGTTTTTATTGCCAACCTGACACAACCAAGAGCCACCTGGGAAGAGGGAGTCAAGGAGCAGCCCAGACCATATTGGCCTGTAGCAGCGCCGATGGGGAATTGTCTTGATTGTTGATGGATGTGGGAGGGCCTAGCCCACCGTGGGCAGGGACACCCTGGGCAGGTGGGCCTGGGTTGCATAAGACAGCGGGCAGAGCTGTGTGTGGCAGCACACACCTTCAGTCCCAGCACTCGGGAGGCGGCGCGCGAGCAGGGCAGGTGGACCGGTAAGCTGCATTCCTCCCTAGTTTTCTGCTTCAGTTCCTGCCATGACTTCCCGCAGGGATGGAATGCAACCTAAAGTATAAGCCAAAAGAATCCTTTCCTCCCTTTTGGTCATGGTGGTCATCCCAACAACAGAAAACAAACTAGGCCACCAGCTTCCGTTCAGCAAGGACAGAATCAAACACTGCAGGGGACCAGGGACACCGCTCTCTCTGTACCCACCAAGAGCGGAGCAGGCTCCTGGTGCCTCTGGGCAGCACCAGGGTTTCCAAAGGACTGCAGGCCATCAGCAGTCACTTTGAGACAGTGTCAAGCTGGGTTCAAGTTTACAACATCCCCTCCAGGTCAAAGGTCACTGGGAATGTCTGGCTTACAGGAACCTCAGATCAAAGCTGGGCACAGGAGGAGGGGCCGGGGCCTGCTCCCTGTTTTCTCAGTGTCCCCTCCCAAGGTCCTCCTGGGATGCTCCTACCACAGTGTCCCACCAGGTCCTTAACAATGGCTTGCCTGTTGCAAAAGAAACTGAAAGTTGAGTGACGTTGCTTATCTACACAACAGCTCCGATCCTGGCAGAGACCCAGGGGCTATCTCAGTCCAGGGGGCAGGATGGACATAGTGTTGGCCGCTCAAATGGCCCCTGCTCCC
The DNA here is from genome assembly GCF_017639785.1 of Mesocricetus auratus. NCBI lineage: Eukaryota > Metazoa > Chordata > Mammalia > Rodentia > Cricetidae > Mesocricetus > Mesocricetus auratus. Next base: position 7,509,408 of record NW_024429208.1, on the reverse strand, counting down.
CACTCCTCCCTCCCTAGCTCCACACTGGGCTCTAGAGGATAAGGATGAGGATGAGGACACCCTCTTCTTCTAGCTCGATGCACTCTGGGTGCCATGCCCATATTTGCTTAAAGAGTCTAAGTTATAAACATACCATAGGAAGACAAACGGATAGCTCTGGAACCACTGAAGACAGCCAAGGGCAGCCCCTGAACCTGGTCTAGTGAGGCAGAGGGCGGGCAGCGGGGCCAGAACCCACAGGACGGAACCAGATCACCCGGCCATGACAAGCATGCGGACATGAGTGGGAGGAGACGATACGGCGGCAGGATAGCAACTGTGTGTCTGGAAGGGCAGGGCGCCTATTCCTAAGTGAAAGGGTAAGGCAGACTACTTTAGGGGAGGATAAGGCAGTGGAACCAGGGGACACTGTAGTTGGTACCATGCTAAACAGGACAAAGCTGGGGCAGGTGCATTCTTCAAACAGTAGACGGTGGGTCCACTGAAGAGAGGAGGCACAGGGCTAGGAAAGGAGGCTGAGTTCTTGAGGGCCTTGGGCAGCTGTAGAAGGCATAGGCAGGGCAGACGACACCAGAGAAGCAGAGAGAAGGGAGCCACGGTCCCAGCGAGCAACCCAGCAGGGTGTGCAAGCCCGAGGAGCTGCACCAAAGAGGACATCTTCAGTGTGGACGCAGCAGGTCGGAGCCTGGCAAGTCCATAAAGACACAACAGGATCAGGCTGGGTGGAGCCCAGGAGTGTGGTGAGAAACCCCAAGCAGGCCTGGGCACCTTGAGCTCTGGGTTCCAGAACGACCAAGACCAGGCAGCCACATCCACAGAGGCAAAGCATTTCAATCAGAGACACTGACCAGTTTCCCCATGCTGCTGTGTCCTGTGGCTTTTCCCATTTAGAACAGAAACAGCTCAGCAAAACTCAAGTGGCCGTTTCCATAGTAAGGACCAGGATTCCAGCTGCAGGAGATAGGCTGGGACAAAGCCACAGGCCGCTTAGCACGGCTGAGGGGAGGCGCATACCAGACCAGGGCCAGGCTCCAACAAAGGCTCCCAGGCTTCCCCCTTGCCCAGTTACTGGCTTTTCAACCAACCCAAAGCTGGTTGGCCTGAGGCCCCAAAGGCTTCTTATGCTTTCCTTACAAGTCTGCAAGCCCAGGCCTGGCTGAGCTACCAGGCGGGGACCCTCTGGCACCGCCTCATGCTTGCCATCCCTAAGTGGGCAGGCTCAGAGCTCTCCTCCCCTGTAGATTAGATAAAGGACCAAGTACTGAGGTCTGGGGGCACAACCCCCCCCCCCGCGGCCAGTGGGGAAGCTAAGAAAGGACACAGGAAAGTCCCCAGAGCAAAGATGGAGGGGGGGCTAGTTTCTAGATGGCAGCTCTGGCTCCCAACTCCCTGCTTCTCTAACAGCCTATTTGAGGACCTCCTGGTCCCCATCTGTGCATCCTGGCAAGCCAAGGAACCATGGGACAGGAACATAGAGACTGCTGGACAGGCAACACTGCCCCTTGACCATTGGGAAAAGTCTGTCCTAAAGGCTTCCAGGACTGCAGGATGGGAGCCTTCCCTACAGTCACAGAGGAAGGAAGCCAATCCATGAGGTTCCACTGATGGCACAGACGGCACCATGTCCCTCTGTAACATGTCAGCCAGCACCTACCATTTGTGAGCTTCCGATCCCCAGACCAAGAGGTTGTGATCGCTCACAGAGGCTAACGCAATACCCTGAGTATCCCAGTCATGCTGGCCCCTAGCCTCCAGTATCCAACTTTAGGGCGTGCGTGGATCACTGGTTACTTGATTTGCCTCATCCGTCTATACCTCACAACAGCAAGCCTACTCTGATCCCATGTAAGAGCTGGGAAAACAGACGCAGATTGAAGCAACTAACCAAAGCAGAGATTGGAAGCAGAGGTCCTGAGGAGTGGGACCCTGGGAACACATGGGTCCCACCCAAGGACCCAACAGATTTTGCAGAGGGTTTGGGAGGACAAAGCCCCCATGGGCTCTATTTTCTTCTACATGAACTGCCCCAAAGAGAGAAGCCAGATTCCCCCAAATTCTCACTGCCATTCCCATTAAAGAAAGCTAGGTACCGTGTGAACCTGGAATTGTCCCCAGACACAAAAAGCAGCACCAAGCAGCGGCCCAATTACTTCACCAGTTCCTTTGAGTCCCGCCCTGGTAAGACCAAGAGAGCCTGAGGTTTTCCCCGCTGAGCTTTGCTGGTCAGGTAATACCAGCAAAGGCCGGTGTTAGCAATGAGGTCTCCTCCCATGTCTGCCTGAAGCTGAGATGGCTAGGACTTGGTAGCAAGGGGGACAAAGGACCGAGACAATGTTAGCAGGAGTCATGGGCAAGCCCCTCACCAAGATTGATGACTGTCACGGCAGAAAGTGGCATATGCCTTATCTCATCCCCAGGGCCCAAGCGTTTTCCTGGGAAGTAACGGTGGTTTGTTCCTTGACCTCCCTCGAAGAGATGGAGTGGGAACATGCACGCTACAAATGACCGCATGCCGGGAACTTTCAGATATGCCCAGTGCCTAGGAAGAGGGAACACTCTGGGCCGGTGTGCGAGGTCTCAGTAGTGCCAATGGATGCAGGGTTGCAGGACTGCAGGGCGTGGAGCCTGAGATGTGTACACACACACCAGGAAACCCGAAGACCTGGTTCTCACCAGGCTAAAGGTTCACCTCACCACCTGGCACTAATGACAGGGAGCCCAGGATCAGAGATGGGCCAACCACAGGGGCAGGGTGGAGGCTCCAGCAGCCTCTACCCGGTGGTGCAAATGCAAGAATGTTTATGGGCAGACAGAGAGGAGAATAATGCCTCTTGTGTTCTGCGATGTTCCAGGCACTGTTTATATCTCTCATTTACTTCTCATTACTGTCCATAAAGCAGATATAATAATCCCTTCACAGAGGAGGATGCCAGCCACAGGAGCCCGGAGTGGCAGAGGCAGCACTCAACATCAAGCCTGCCCCCACCCAAAGCCGTGGTGCAGGTGTCTGCCCCCACCCACCTCAGGACTGGCTTGTGGGTGACCTCTCTAGAGGTCACTCAACTTCAGGTATGTCCACTGGGAAAGCCCACCTTACCCATGGTAAAGACCAGCCTGCCAGACCCAGAACTAACTCGGGCCCTCCTAAATCTTTCTTCTACTTTCCACCAGTTGCCGGGCAGCTCTTTGAGGACCTTTGAGGAGATTTGAGGAAGGACCTGCCACTGCTGGCCAGGTGACACCTCACCTCTCCTCTTTAAAGGGATAAAAGACGGCCAGTAATGTAGTTTCATAGCTGTCTGCCTTGCATGCATAAAGCCCAGGGTTCTATTCCTTGCACAAACCAACCAATCAACCAACAAACAAAAAATCCCCCCCAAACCACACCGATCTTTATAATAAATTCTCTCAGTTGGTGGGATAGAGAAAAACGCATGTGTACAGATATGTGCTTTGTAAGCACATTGTATACACATGCATGTGCACACTTGCGCATGTGTGTTGATGTCTTCATGTGCATGTGCGCACATGTTTGTGGTCTCAATCGGACTGAGGCCGGAAGACACTTAGTGGGGTCCTTCCTTCCTCTGGGAGGAAGAAGAGGCTGTTACATCTCAGTAGCTGTGCTCCAGGAGTCGGGAGCTGGGAGCCCGTCCTGCATCTGAACCTGCACCTGCCCACCCTGCTCAAGTGAGAGGCTGGCCCCCGACGACGCTTGAGGGTGCTTCCTGGCCCATCCCAAGTCACTGAGCCTATCAAAGGGGCCACCTAGGAGGAGGGATGGCACTTCCCCTTTTTCCAGGATCAGGCTGAGGGTGGAGAGTTGGTTTCTCCTACGGTGAACCCAGCCAGCCAAGAGGACACACCTGAGAACGGAGGCCCACACTGGTCAGGCCATCGCTCTTTGGCTTCTTTTGCTGGGTCTACAGCAAGCTGCCCGGCTTCCCCGAGATGTCCAGCTGAGGTCCGGGAGCGATTTTCCCAAAATGGGCTTTTCCATAAGCACTTTAGGGGGGAGCTAATGAGACCCTCCCCCGGTTACCCCTCCCCACCAGCTTACCCATGTCCCTTTGTCAATATCAACAGAAGTCAAGGGCACTCTGTGTCTAGAGAGGGGTCTTTAGAAGGGAAGGAGCCACGAGCAAAAGGGGTCCGTGGCGAACGCCTCTCCTACGCTGCTCAACTTGGTTGGGAAGGTAGGGTACAGCAGAGCCGAAAACGGCCCCTCAGTCCCTGCGAGGCCACAGGGCGCAGCGGCAGGATCCCCTTCCCACCCGCCAACCCCCCCCCCCCGCCCCGCGACTGTCGCCGTCCACCTGGGACCTGCCCTGCGGGTCTGCACCACTGGCTGCCTCGCCTCCCGGGGCCCTGCGCGCACGGCGGGCTGCCAGGATCAGCTCCGTCCGTGGGCTCAGAGCCCGCAGCGGGGACGGACACCTGCGCCTACTAGGGCTCGCGGAGGCCGCAGAGGGGGGGCGGGGTACCTTCTGGATGCGTCCATCGATGTCCAGGTAGATGGCCTTGGGCCGGTAGCTTGAGGAGCCGGCCCCCATCGCGCCGGCAGCCGCTCTTGGACTTTTTCACCTTACTTTCTCTCCGCGGCCACCGCGCCGGGAGGGCGGGGGCGGAGGGAGGGGCGGGGGCGGCCAGCCAACCAGAGCCTGCGACTCCCGGCCTCCGCATGCCCCTCCTCCCACGGCGCCCGCCCGCCCCACCCTTCCATCCCCTCCCCCTCCCCTCCCTTCCCTTCTTCGACCCCTCCCCTTCTCCAGCCTTCTCCTTTCTTACCAGGGCTCCTCCCTCCTGCCTCCCCCCACTCACTCTCGTCCCCTTTCTCCTCTCCCACTCCCTTTCCCCTCCTCCCCCTCATCCCTGCTTCCTCTCTTCCAGTCTCTCCCCATTATTCCTGTCCCCCCCTCTCCTCTTTCTCCCTCCCACCTTCTCCCGCTCCCTCTGCCCACCTTCCTCTAACCCTCTTCCTCACCCCTTCCTTCTCCCCCTACCCTGCCTCTCCCCTCCCTCCTCCTCCTTCCCCCCTCTTTCCTTCCCTCCTGCTCATCTGTCTCACCCTTCCTCACCTAGGTTCCCCTCCCCGCCTCCCTCTTCCCTCCCTCTCTCACCTCCACCCCTCCCTCCCCTCCTCCCTTCTCACTCCTCCCTGTCACTTCCTCTCCCTCTCCCCCTTCTCCAGTCTCTCTCCCACCTTCTGTCCCTGTCTGCCCGTCCTGTCTCCTCTCCTCTCCCCTCTGCTCTCCCCTCCTCTCCCCTATCTTCTCTCGCTCCTCCCCCTCGCCTTCATCTCTTTCTCCACGAGAAGGTGAGCCCCTCTTCCCTTTGATTCCTGTCACCGTGACAGGAATGCGTCCACTGTGCCCTTTAAGCTTGATCAGAGATCACCCCTACACACATGGCCACTCAGTCACCAACCGTTCCCAGGCTGAGGGCTGTGACTGTGACCCACAGGGCTGGGAAACCAGCCTCCCAGCCTCCCAGCCCTGCAGTAAAGGCCACCTTCACTTAATTTGAATCGGAAGTGGGGAAAGTTCCTTCCCCTGTGGGCTGTGCATTCCTGGAAGGGCAGGGAAGTCTGCTTCCCTGGCACCTGGAGTGGAAGGGGAGCCCAATTTCTGCTCTTGAAGCTGAGGGAAGATTGCCCAGTCCACTATCTGTTGGGTGCAGCACTTCCCTTGCCCCCCACCGCCCCCAGCCAGTCGTCGCCCCCCCAGAGAGAGAGAGAGAGAGAGAGAGAGAGAGAGAGAGAGAGAGATTGAGAGAGAGCTTTGCTATTTTCCGTGGGGTTGAGGGTGCATGGTAAGCCTGATCGGAGAGAATTTCAGATTTCCTTACCCTCTGGATACAATTCTCTGGGGCTTTCCCTGTGGGAACAGCTGGAGGAGTGGCTCTCAGTTTGTTGCTCTTGGAAGCTGCTGTCAAACCACTGGAGGAGGCCCGTATTGTTTGTCTTAAGTGGATTTCCAGCCACATGGTCCATCTGCTGGTGTCTGGGCTGTGCTTACTGAGAATGCCTGGGGTTCCCTGTCCTATGGGCCTGAGAAGAGCCAGTCGAACCAACCAGCCAGGTCAATGCCTTTTCTCTCCCTCACTTGGCCCTTCCTGGTTCTACCTGGTGGACAGCCATTGGCCTTGCCAAGTCCTCCAGAGTTATTGGAATCCAGACCAATGAAGACAGGGGCTTCCAAACGCAGCATGCATTAGTGACACAGTTACCCTCACTCTCCCTCAGCTGTTGGCACTAGGAGAGTCCCAGAAGCAGTGACCCATAGCCCAGAGGGGGGAGGAAACTCAGAACGCCTGCTGTGCATACTCTAGTGACTGTCATGAGGTAAAGGAAGTGGCCACCTCCACCTACAGACGGTCCAGCCCCCAAATCACCTCCATAGTTCTAATGCACCCAGGCTGTCTGAAAGCCCCTGCCCACTCCCTAGTGCAATTAAGGTCCCCTAGACAAAGCTTGACACCTTGAGAATTACTTAAAAGTGACAAGTATGAAGATGATGCCATGCAGGACTTTAAGGTGTGGTCTGACACTACTGGGTGGTCACAGCTAGTCACCTGATTTGCAGTTGAGATCTTATGTCCTCAGAAAATCAAACTGTCGTTTGTTGTCAAATGAGCCAACACTATTTGAACTGATGGGCAGCCTGCTGTTAAGGCCACCGTGTGTCATTGTGCAGCCTGGCATGGAGAACTCCATGTGGCAGATATCTTCCTTGTTCCCCAGACCTTGCTGTCAGCTGGTCTAATCTCCTGGAACAGGTTCCCTTAAGACCAGGTGTTTGTCCCCTGTGCAGTTGACCTGCTGCTTGGAGGGTGTGGCTCTGTCTGCCTGTCTGCTACTGTGGGTGCTGGGCTCCAGGCAAGCTGGCCCTTCCAGAGCCTGGCTGACTCTGTAGTCAGAATAACAATCACTTCTAATCTGATTTTGCTTCGTGCAGCTTTCCTCTCAGGAGCCATACCAGACCTCTGAACAGACACTTAATCACAGAGGCAGCAACTGCTACCCAAAGGGGAACACTTGCACCCTCCCCCGTTCCCCGTGGGGCTACGGTTTGTTCTTCACCAACAACTCCTGCGGTATTCAGAACTGTCCCAGGCACTCTGGGTACAAGGTATGGGGATGAGCAAAATTACCAAAATCCCTCCAGGAGAAAGGCGGGCATTTCAGAGGGTAGGACTAGATGAGGCAGATGAATAAATGTAAACATGGAGTATTGAATAATATCTAGTGCCAAGGAGAGAAATCACTGGGGGACAGGGATAAAATGTGGGACACAGGAGCTGGTAACCTGAGTGTCGAACCTTCCGGCCAACGGTGGCCTCACTCCACGATCTTGCTCAGGAGGCCAGGAGGGCTAGATGGAGGGCATGGCAGGGGTTCAAGACAGGTTCAAGTGGTTCAGACAGGTTCAAGAGGCAGCCCCCGTGAGTCACACAGGTGACTTCAGGTTGCCATGTGTCTATTGAATGCAGCCTCTTGGGAAGTTGTGCGGAAGAGGGATGTGTCTGATTAATGGTTTACCAGGTCTACCCTGGCTGCTGAGTGGATAGTGAAGGCTGCCAAGCAGCGTCACAAGGTGGGAAGTCATTGTCACAAAGCATGATGGCCATTTGGACCATGGTAAGGGAGTGGGATTCTACACAGAAACAGGGCCAATAGAAGATTATATAGTACATATGATATACACAAATAGTATACAGTTGAGATATGTGTGCATGCATATACCTTAACATGCAATGTGCCTGATAAACCTATCATTAATTGGAAATATTTTAAGTTAAACATGCCTGCCATTTACCTAACATACACATTATAGCATTGGCATTTCCCCCTTTAGGGTCTTGGGACATTGTGGTTACAATTTCTACCTACCTTTGAGACTAGGACTGACTCATACAGCCTGTCATCAGCACAGGGAAAGATCTGAAGGACAGTTTCTCTTGAATGCATGTGACTTTGTAGTGAAGGACAGTTTCTCTTGAATGCGTGTGACTTTGTAGTGTAATAAGGAAAATGCTGAAGTTGAGCTATCATCTAAGTCCAGGATCATTGCTACTGCAACAGGTATTGGCTCAAGTGATTGGCAGTGGGATGGAGACCCCAGAGGGCCAGTGCTGATGCCTGTTTCTAGTTTAAGTCTGAAGCTTGAGAACCCAGTGAGCTGCTGGCTGACATGCATCCCAAGTTCAAGGGCAGACAATGCCTGGCTTAAGCAGGCAGGAGCAACAAAATCCTTCTGTCCCCAGCTCTGTCCTATTAAGTCACTTGATGGATGAGATGAAGCCCACCAGCATGGAGGTGGACAGACACCAAATTTAACCTCACCCAGAAACCCATGTGAGAGGCCCCAGATAAGACATCATGCCCCAACAGACTGACCTATAGAATTAACCCTCCTGGGGTGGGAAATGATTTGTGTCCATGTCCAATCTCCATGCCAACTGGCTCCATGGGTGATTATTATTTCTCCTTCCCGCCATCCTTTCTCTTTGTTTTGCTTGTACCAGTACTCAGGCCTTGGCATCCCTTGGTTAAGGCAAGGGCTAGCTCCTTTTCACCATCCATAGCAGCCTGGGGCTCCTGGTGTCCTGACATGCCCCTGTGTACGCAGCCCATGTGAGTGCCTCAGAATCAAAACAAAAATGGAAGAAACCATCTGTCCCTACCAGGTGACCTAGGAGGCCAGGACCTGTCCACCTGCCTCTTAGGTTGGCCTTGGATCTTTTGGGAAGTTGGTAGCTGTCTTAGTTAGGGTTAATGTTGCTGTGAGGAAATAGCATGACCAAGAGCAGCGTGGGAGGAGAGGGCTTATTACACTTCCATATCATACACCATCATCAAAGCAAGTCATGAACTCAAACAGGGCAGGAGCCTGGAGGCGGGAGCTGATGCAGAGGCCATGGAGGAGCGCCACTTGTTGGTCTGCTCTTCATGGCTTTCTCAGCCTGCTTTCTCATAGAACCCAGGACCACCAGCCCAGGGGTGGCATCCCCCACAATCATTAAGGAAATGCCCCCCACAGGCTTGCCTACACCCCAAGCTTATGAAGGCATCTTCTCAATTGAGGTTCCCTCCTCTCAGATGACTCTGCCTCGTGTCAAGCTAAAAACCATCAGAGTCAGTGACTGAACACAGTCAAAAGGAATGTTAAGCAGAGGGACCTTCTCAGGTGTGCGGGATCCTGAATGTATGTCATCCTCAAGGTAGGTTGTGGGAAAGGGGAGCCTGAGAGCCAGGGCAGAGCTGACCTCCTTCCCAAGCCCCTGCAAAAGTTATAGTTTCTTCTGGTAGCTTCTGATGTCCTTTAGCAGAGTTCACTCTGCCACTGTCAAAATGATCCATTAGACTTTTTTTTCATATTAAGGCTTCAAACAGCATCGGAAGAGGGAGGAGCCAAGACAGGGGTGGGGGGGAGGAGTTTTCTGGTCTCTGGTTTCCATGCTCACTGCAGCTCCCCATCTTCAGCAAGAAGCAAAGCCATAGTGAGGCAAGACAGAAGGCTTCACAGTGACAGCACCCTTCCTTGACGTTGGGGGACTGAGAAGGAAGGCTTGAGCATTGGGAGAAAATATACAGGACTTCCCTGGTGTGGATGCGCCAGCCGCATTCACTCAGAGCCAGCGGCTCCCAACGGCCAGCTTGTCTCTGGGACAACAGGCTGCAGTGGTGTCCTTGTCTGTCCTTCCTGAAGTCTAGCCAGTATTTCTCATGACTGTTCGGAAAGGAGGGTAGCTATTTCCTATACCATTGTCTTTGATCACAGGGCCACAGAAGAGACCACATCAGTTTCTCAAGCAAAGTGTGTATTCCGCTCTTGTCTACTATGGATATACCCCTGGATATGCCCCTGGGGAGGTCCCTGGGTGAGGGACAGGAGCCTATGAACGCATGCAGGACACACTGGCTGAGGTTAGGATGCGCACATGTGCAGACACCTCATCTTTTCAGAGGAATCTTCTGGGCTGTCACAGACGCAGTGGACTTGAACACCAACCCTAAACTGCACAGAGCATGAAAGATGAGTCGGCTGAGTCAGTAAAGTGCTGGGGGCTTGAGACCAAGAGCTCATGTGAAGAAAAAAAAAAAAACAAGCCAGGTGTGTCAGTAAGGGACTGTAATCCTGGAGCTTGGGGCAGATAGGAAGGGGAGGGGGGGAAAGAGGGAGAGGGAGAGGAAGAGGAAGAGAGAGAGGGAAGAGATGGGGGGGCGCGGGAGCAATAAAAAACTTTCAAAGCAATAACGCAGACAGTAGCCAAAGAATGGTACTCAAGATTGTCATTTGCTTTCTATATAGACCTGCACACACGCTTAGGCACATACCTGCATGCACACAGAAGGCACTAGAGAAAGGTGTGCTCTTTGACCTGATTTGCCCTAAACAGTGATGCTGTGTGGAAAGACCCGTGCAAACCCTGGACTTGATTTATACACTCAGTGACTGTCCTTTGAGGTCTTGGTCACAGCAAATCATGGCCAGCCATAAACACTTCAGATAAAACAAAGTCCCTCCCAGGCCAGGAGATGGACCTGCCCAGTTGCTCTCTGTGGGTCCCTGATACCTTGGGCTCTTGTCTATGCCACCAGTCCCCTGGTGCTGGGTACTTGGATTCCCTCGCTATGGTGACATGCTTGTGTGCGTGCGTGTGCACGATCTGTGCTACACGTCTTGTCTTGCCTTCCTCCTGTTTCTCTTCCTCCTCTTTCCCCCTCTCCTCCTCCATCCTGGTCTTGGTGCTGCCCAAGTTGACCTCAAATCTCAGTTGTCCCCTATCCACGATGAGATTATAAGCCTGGTTCCTGCTGCTATTCCCAAAAAAATTGGTCTTGAAAATAGATTCTTAAACCAGGCGATATGATGCATGCCTTTAATCTCAGAGCTCAGGAGGCAGAGGCAGGCGGGTCTCTGAGTTCAAGGTCAGCCTGGTCTGCAGAGTTAGTTCCAAGAGAAACCCTGCTTGAAAACACAAAACAAAACAAAAACCAAACAACAACAACAACAACAACAAAACCAAAAAACCCACCAAACAAATTCCAAAGCTTAAAAAAAAGGAAAAAAATGAGATTTGCAAGTGAATGTTTACTTTTCACACTTTGCATGTGTGCAAGAGCATATGTGAGTGTGTACATGGCATACATATGTGTTGATGCATGCCCATGTATATGGAGATGCGTGTGAGTGTGGCAGCCCAGAGATCCACATCACATCCTCCGTAGCTGCCCTCCACCTCATTGTCAACCCTGGTCACCCTAGGAAGGTGCAGAGTTGCAGGGCAGACCACAGCAAAAAGCAGAACCCTGGGGCTGATTGAACCTGGAGCTCACCAAGCTGGACCAAGTGGCCAGCAAGCCCCAGGGATGCTCCTGTCTCCCTGTCCCTGGTGTTAGAATTACAGGCACACAGCACCATGCCTGGCTTTCACACGGGTACCAGGTATCAAACTCAAGAACTCATGCTTCGGTGGCAGACACTTTGCCAACTGGATTGCGCCCACAGCTCTGCTTGTTAACTCCTGTGTGTTGGATGAAGACATGCTTCATGTTTTTAAAATTTTTTTAATTACCCTCTGAAATTAAATTTATCATCATCCTATCAGCATATAATATCAGGTACCGTTTGACACACTTTCAGCAAAACGAAATGTGCTCAGGGCTCCTTTCCCACCCTGCCAGGGAAAAACAGAGACTGGTCTTGTGCTCCCGGGCCTCTTGTGTTTTCCTAGTTAATTAATACGTGTTGCTGTTTATTCTGCCTTAAGGTCCATATGTTATTGATTCTTACTCCTTACATAGAGGTGATGGCGGCCCTTGGACTGTTAGATGTTTACAAATACTTCTTAGCCAACATCGTTGTCTGTTAACTTTACAATCTATTCGTAAAGTGATGATGTATATTGAAGCCAGCAAACCTGCACCACTTGTCCTGAAGCCCTTCTAGACTTCTCATCAGCTTTGAAAGGCAGTGCCCTTTAGAGTAGGAAATTAAAAAAGAAAAGAAAGAAATGACCCACATTTTCAGTGGATTTGGCTAATGGATCTGGCAGCTCTGCAGAAGCAATGTCAAGGGCAATAATTATGCTGAGTGCTTGGGACAAGCAGGGATGCCTGTGGGACACAGCAGGCTATATCAGGCCAGCTATTCATCCAGCCCAACGCAGTCAGCTAGGCTTTTAAAAGACCCAGCAGAGGTGAACTGACTTGCAGTGGCAAGACAAAACATTTGAGTGTACAGAGTTAAGGATCTACTTTAGGAAATATCTCAGAGCTGCTGTTTAGTGCGGCCAGGTATTTGTGTCACAAACTCAAGCAAAGGCTTTGGCTTCCACCTCAGAAGTGGCTGATGGGAGAGAGAACCGGAAAGATGCAGAGAAGCCTAGTGCCCCCTGGGGGTCAGGATGGGTATTCCATCCTTTCTCAGCTTTGTGAAGCCACGATGCTCAGGGGCCGCCTCAACCACTTACTGCCTGCTTTGTGTGTCCCCGTGGGGAGCACCAGGGCGGGGACTCTTTCCTCTGGCCCTTTGCTTCCCTTGCTCACAGGTCCTCACGCAACGCATCCCCAGGGTTCTGCCTTTTGCTGTGGTCTGCGCTGCAACCCTGTGCCCTCCTAGGGTTGACACACCCGACACCTGACTTCCCATCACTCCCTTGGCGACTCGCTTGGCCTCCGTCCTGTGGTCCTTCTGGTCTCAGCCCCGTCTGCTACGCCCCACCCTCACATCTTGACTCCAGATTTCGTCTTAGCAGACTGTCCTTTTCTCCCGTGTTGTTCCCTTCTCTACTATCATTAAAGCAGCACCTGGGAAGGAGGGGGTGACCTCAGGGTGTCAACCCTAGAAAAGAACTAAGGGCAACTGGAGAATGCTGAGATCAGGAGAAAAGGCCTCTCCCCAGGGAAAACTCCCAGCTGGTTACCCCCAGATACCAAGCGGTCAGCCCCGACTGAGATAATATACATACAGATAGCATTATATCGCTGAGCAGACTGTGTTTATGTACTTAGGAATGTGTGTGTGTGTGTAACAGTAACTAAGGAAAAAGAGGCCATGAATCTTAAAGAGCCAAGGGGGGTACACGGGAGGGGTTGGCTGAAGGGAAGACAGGATGAAATTCCATTATGGTTTCAAATAATCAAAAATGCAGTTTTTAAAAAGCACTCGCTACATAGCCAGTTTTTTCCAGTTCTCTGTGGTGGGATAAGGCACCTTCCCAGGTCCCCAGGATCCTGTCCCTTCTGGTCCTCAGGCCTCATTTGCCAGTGGGAAAGACAAGTGGTCCAGAGTGTTCTGAGTGATGGAGAAGAGAGATGATCCCTCTGCCCAGGGCCTGAGACCAGGTCACTGGCTCCACTGAAGAGTTTGACTGACAGCTAGCCTGGAGGCACCTCAGGGCCGTCAGCAGCAGGTAACTCTCTGATTCTCTCTGGAGTAGCCTATGATAGGCTGCTGCGGCATGACAGTCATTGGGCTGCCATCTTGTGCGGACCTCCGGCTGGTCTTGGGAAATGAGGCATTGGATGCTCCATCCTTAGCATCCTCAGCATCCTACTTCTGAAGATGATGCTGTATGCAGCTTAAATCCAAGTCCCAGGATCCAGAAGCAGCCCCTGGCTGATCATGATACGGGATCAGCCATCACAGTGGGACCAGCAGGCAAGGATCTCATTTCTGAAAGTCGGCTGGAATCCTCGTCCTCTCAAACAGCACTGGCCTGTACCTCCAATACTTCCTGCCGCTCCAATTTAACTGAGACTTCTTCAAGGGGAAGAAGGCATGCCTTCTTTGTCTGGATGACTTCTATTCTGCCAGAATGTGTCAAAACACCATCACCACAGGTTGTGTGTATTTGAGTGTGAGAAACTCTTAGACATGTATTTCAGATACGAGTGATTTATTTCTAACCCTGTCTGTGGGTTCTGAAGGCATCCTGATGGGGTCCCTGGCCCTCCCAGGGTCCCCAGGAGTCTGTGCCAATCATAAGGCAGAGCCTCTGACCCCTCCCAGCAGGAGCTGCCTGCTGCCTTCATTCCTTACAAAACAAGCAGAGAAGCCAAATGCTTGCCTGCAGGGGATGGGAGGAAGGATTATACTTCGCAAGCTACAGGATGATAGAAGACACAGATTGTAGCCGGGCGGTGGTGGCGCTCGCCTTTAATCCCAGCACTCGGGAGGCAGAAGTAGGTGGATCTCTGTGAGTTCGAGATCAGCCTGGTCTACCGAGCGAGTTCCAGGACATGGTCCAAAAAACAATACAGAGAAACCCTGTCTCGAAAAACCAAAAAAAAAAAAAAAAAGAAGACACAGATTGTGGTCACAACTCTCTGTCTCTCTGTCTGTCTGTCTTTCTGTCTCTCTTTGTGTGTGTCTCTCTCTCTGTCTCTCTCTGACTCTCTGTCTCTCTGTCTCTCTGTCTCTCTGTCTCTCTGTCTCTCTGTCTCTGTCTCTCTCAGGAGCTGCTGCTATTTGTTCCTGCAAGTCATTAGGGAGTGAGAGCCACATGGAGCAGGGGTCATCAGGGCCTGCCCAGCAAGTCCCCTGAGCAGACAGACTCTCTGCGGGCCATCCCCATTGGGTGTCTTCCATCGTCCAGCTGTGACCAAAGCCGCTGATCCTAGGTGGAGCCTGAGGAACTGTCTGCCTCCTCTGCTGACCTTTCACCCAGAAGCCTCATCACCTGTGGCCCTCTCATCTGGCTCATTCCCTTCCTCTGCTCCAAGGGAAGGGAACTCTGACTTGTGCTACGAAAGAATAGGGCCGACTTGAAGGTGGATGGTAGGCCCCGCAAGGCCTGCATCCGCCCCATCCAAACAGTAGCAAATGTTGGCAGAGAAGGCCAGACCCTGGACTAGAAGCCAAGGCAGGAACCAGCCAGGCAAAGACATGGGGCTGGCAGGCAGGCAAGACAGGTCAGCAAAGAGCAGGCCAGGCCACTTCCTCTGTGGCGCTGTCACCTACTGTGGCTCCAGAGACCCCTGGAAAGCCACAGTCCAAAAATACAATTCACACATTCATGAAGTTTAGGATAACTTTTACTATGACACATTGCTATAATTATTTCATTATCACTCGCTGGCGTGTATTTCTTCCTGATTAAGTTAATTTTTGTTGTGGGTGAGTAAGGATGGGGGAAGAAAAAAGCATGGTAAATTTAAAGTTGGTACTATTTTGTGGTCCCTAGCATGTGAGTCTTGGACAATATCCTCCAGGGCCAAGAGCTTGTTCACTAGCCCCAAGTTCAAAAGCACAATGTGACAGGCGTTGTCTCTAACAGCTGCCTGCAAGGACTCTGCTGCTAAATACAATAGACAGAGGACAACTGTGGAGTTCGTTTTGTATTGGCCAGCTACTCCTGGGCGTGGAGCCAGTGTGACCCAGGGAGACTCCATTGGAGAAAGATGATTTTTTCCTCTTGCCAGCTGTACTAATTGCAGCCAGTGTCTTGGTGAGGGGTGGGAACCATGTCCACTTCCCCATCTCAGTGCTGAGACACACACCTGGCTTGAGCCTGTGCAGGTCTGTGTGCTTCCAGAGTCTGTGAGCTCATACGTGCATCAGCTCTGTTGCATCTGGAAGATACTGTTTGCTTGGGGGTCTTCCATCCCCCACCCCCTGGCTCTTACAATCTTTTCACCTCCTCGCCTGTATAGATCGCTGAGCCCATGAGGGTAGGGATTGAGTGAAGAAATCCCATTTAGGGCTGTGTTGACAAGAGTTTCGGTCCTGCCCAGTCCTGAAGCAGTTTAGTCCCAAATAAACACAGAGGCTTGTATTAATTAGAAACTGTTTGGCCGATGGCCCAGGTTTCTTATTGGCTATCTCTCTCACACAATTATTTGTATTAACCTATGTATCTCCATTTGGTCTTGGCTTACCGGAGAATGCCTGGGTGTCCTATCTTCCCAGTAGCTACCTGGAGTCTCCCTTGAGACTCACTCTCTGCCTTCCTCTTCTCAGAATTCTCCTCGTCTGGTAGCCCCATCTATACTTCTCGCCTGGATACATCCTGCCTGTCCATTGGTTGAAACAGCTTTATTCATCAACCAATCAGAGAAACATATATTCCCAGCATACAGAAGGTCATCCCACATCAGGATTGGGTGCTGCAAAGTCTCTCATTCTCTATGCATTGTCTCTGTGTTAGCTCTCACACTGCAAGAAGCAGTTTCCCTGATATGAGTTGAGCAAGGCACTGATCAATAGGTATAGCTATATGTCATCAGGAGTCATTTTATTGCTATGTCCCTTTAGCAGAATAATAGTGTCAGGTTTTCTGCCTATGACAAGTCTAGTCTCAGGTTCTTGGCTACTTTGGCAGTATTAAGAATGGGTTCCATCTCATGGAGCGGGCCTCAAGTTCAATTTTTTTAAAGTGGTTGGTTACTCCCCTAACATTTGTACCGGCATTGCACCAGTATATCTTGCAGGCAGATCACTGCTGTTGCTGCTTGAAATTGACGCTAACCTGTCTCCTCCATTAGCATGAAGAGCACCTTCCACTACCCTGAACACCAGTCAGCAGGCGTGACGCTTCTACTTCAGCTTGACTTCTCCATGTGTGATGACAGAGGAGGTGGTGTCTTACTATCAGGTTGTTGAGAGCAACCAATAGACTTGACAATAGTCTGCTATGTTTCGAGGCTCCATGTGTGATGACAGAGGAGGTGGTGTCTTACCATCAGGTTGTTGAGAGCAACCAATAGACTTGACAATAGTCTGCTATGTTTCGAGGCGTGTGGGAGGCAGTCCTTGGGACCCTTCTGGCCAATGACTCATCAAGATGTTACCCATTCCTGGCACTAAAGGTTTTACTTGGTAGTGTTAGATGTCTTGTCGGGACATTGTCTCCCCTATTATGTGGTGATTTCATTTAGATTTTATTTTATGTACAGATCTTAGGAAACTACTATAGTAGTATGTTTTCATATGATTTCTAAAGAAGCCTTTAGTGTTAGTTTTCCCTCCCCATAGCCCCTTCTTTCCCACCCCCACCCCCTCTATTTAATTCCCCTATTTTAGTTTCCCTCTTATCGCTCCATAACCCTATATTCTGTTTCCTCTTTCCTGGGAGATTCTCTCCTCCCCACTGGTCCCTTACTGAGTATGTAACCTCTGTGGTTAATTGGATTGTGGCTCGCATATGGAAAGCTTGAAGACTAATATCTATATGTAAGAGAAAGCATTCAATATATCTTTTGGGGTCTGATTTACCTCACTCAGAATGATTTTTTTCTAGATTTACCAACAATTTTCATAATTTCACTGCTTTTACAGATGGATAATGTGGTACATTTGTACAATGAAACGAAACATTTTCATTAGAATTCATCAGTTGATGGATATCTAAGCTGTTTCAATTTGTGGCTGTTATGAATGGAGCAGCACTGCACATGGATGAACAAGTATCTCTGTGGTAGGATGTAGAGTCCTTTGGGTAGACACCCAAGAGTGGTACAGCTGGGTCTTGAGGTAAATTAATTCCCAGCTTCCTGAGGAATTACCACACTGACTTCCATAGTGCCTGTACAAGTTTTCACTCCCACCAGCAATGAATAAATGTTCCCCTTACTCCATGCCAGCATGAGCTGTCATTTGTTTTATTCATCTTGGCCATTCTGACTGGGGTAAGAAATCTCCAAGTAGTTTTAATTTTCATTTCCACGATGACTAAGGATGTTGAACATTCTTTAAGTGTTTCTCAGTCATTTGTGTTTCATTTTATGAGAATTCTCTCTTTAATTCTGTACCCCATTTCTAATTAGGTTATTTGCTTTCCTTCCTTCCTTCTTTCCTTCCTTCCTTCCTTCCTTCCTTTATTTGAGACAAAGTTTCTCTGTGTAGCTTTGGCTATCTTGGAACTCTTTCTGCAGACGAGGCTGGCCTTGAACTCACAGATATCCACCTGCCTCTGCCTCCCGAGTGCTGGAATTAAAGTTGTGTGCCATCACCACCCAGCTGATTATTTGTTGTCTTTATATTTTATAGAAAGCAACCCTCTATCAGATATATAACTGGTAAAGATCTTTTCCCATTCTATAGGTTGCTACTCTGCCCAATGGTGACCTTTGCCATACAGAAGCTTTTGAGCTTCATGAGGTCCCATTTATTAATTGCTGGTCTTAGTGTCTGTGCTATCGGTATTCTGTCCAGAAAATCCCTTGGACATAAATGTTTTAGACAGTGGGATACCAGCCTCTGGGGAGGAGTCTTTGCAAAGAGAGATATCAATGGAAGCAATGAGTCATGGCAGAAAAGGCCAGAGGCAACCAGAGCTGGGCCAGGTGATGGGGACAGAAGCAGAGAGAAGTCAAAGGGCGGATAGACTAGTGTTCATAGCACTTGGGATTCTGTTCTAGATGTGACAAGAGCCACAGAGGGATGGAAATCTGGGAAGTGCCTGAGTTGATAACACCCACCACACAGGACATGAACACAGATGGCTCATGGAGAGGGTGCCCGGCCAGCAGACTTAGGAACAAGGTTAGGGCAGGGTCTGAATCCAGTGCTCCCCTGCTGAGTGTTACTGAATAAATGTCTCCACGACCCTGAACCTCAGTATTCTTGTCTGTACAGTGGGGCCATAGAGTCTTTGAAGGACTTGAAAGATTGACCAAGACTGCCACACAGTGATGGGTCCATGAAGGCCCTTCCTTCCCTTCCTGTCCTGTGCAGTCCTGGGATACTGTTCCCTTACAAAAGCACACAATCTCTATTGCCATGGTGTGTAGGTTTAAAGATTGCTGGAGAGACTCCTTTAGAGCAAGCAACTGACAAGAAAACTGCCCCTGGACCTGAAGATCTCTGCTGCCCCCTCCCCCAGACTTTTCCACATGTCGGCACCAGCACCCTGAGACACCAAATGATGACTTTGATCTTTACTGAGTGTCTCAGGGGTACTGCTGCCAACTAGGCAGGAAGCAGGCTGATGACCCGCAGTCAGAGAAGACTGGGAAGCCATGTGTGGAGCCGTCACTTTCCCAAGGCTGTCTCCCTGGAGACCCAAGATGTTTGTACAGGAGTTGCTCCAGGAAGTGATGTGTAGGCCCTATTGTCATTGAAATAGAAATCTCCAGTCCTCCTTAAAACCCACAGCAGGGGATCAGAATGGCCAGCAGGAAACCGTTCAAATGGCCACCTGAGGGCCCATTGCTCTTCAGCCAAGCACAGAGCAAGGACAAGGACCTCTCAGGTTTAGCTGCTGCTTGCAGGGAAGTGTGGTGTTTTGAAAGAAAATAGGTGGGGGGCCGGAGAGATGGTTCAGTGGTCAAGAGCACTGACTGCTCTTCCAGAGGACCTGGGTTCAATTCCCAGCACTCACACGACAGCTAGAAACTGTCTGAACTCCAAGTCTGTCATCCTCACACAGACACAAATGCAGGCAAAACACCAATGCAAATAGAAAACAGGCTGGAACCATTCCTCTGGGAGGTTCCAGGGCATGCTTCGACTGATCTGATAAATTTATGTGTTCCCCTTTCTAAGTCAGAGGACCAGCCGAACTCTGCTTCTTCTGAGGTACAGTTGAATGCCACCACCAACAGTAGACACCCCGACTTTATAAACACGTGCACAGTCAGCCTTACTTTTAAAAAGACGAGGGTGAACTGGCTTAAGATGCAGTAGGACCCAAGGGCTCACCGTGTCTGTTTGTACATCCCTGCCTTCCTCTCTGACCTGGGGGCTTTCCCATGTGGCTGGTGTCACGGTCCACTGGCCGACTGTCTGGCCTCACATCTGGCCGGTTGGGTCATGCACCAGAGGAGAGAGGAACTTTGTGAAAAATCTATGAGAAATGTCCTAGGGAGTGACTGGGCACAGTGGGCCACATTTTAATGTCATAGCCATGAGTCACAGGTTGCTTTGTTAATTATATTTTTAAATAGAATTTTTTATGCTGGAACTATTTTAGACTTATAGAAAAATGGCTAAGCTGGAACACACAGTTCCCAGATGTCCCAGAGCAATTCTCTTGACTGCTAACATCTCAGAATAGTAGGGTACATTTGTTAAACTAATGAGGCAACATCGATACATTAGCGCTAACGAGAGCCTATGTTTTATTCAGGCTCCTTGGGTTTGCCTTGTCCTTTTGTGTCCCTAGATCCAGTGTGGCACTTTTCATGTCTCCTCTCAGCTGTGGCAGCTTTTCAGCCTCTCCCTGTGTTTGATGACCTTGACATCTCCAAGGAGGCCCAGTCATCCCTTTTGTAAACTGTCCCTAATTAGGATCGGTCTGATGCCTGGTTCCTGAACAGCCTGGGGTTACAGGGCTAGGGACAAGGTAAGCACAGGTTCCCCCACACTATTATCAAAGGTGAGGCTGAACATCGGGATCATTTCTGTGGGCTCTGACCTTGATCAGCTGGCTGGGGGAATGTTCGTCAAGTTTCTCTCTGCAAACTTTTTTTAGTTCTTCCTGGAGAGAAACAACTTTGGGCAGACTAAGCCCCACTCCTGAGCACAGTGTGCCCACATAAACCTCTGATTCTTCTGCATGGGGAACTGGCTTCTTGCCCTTAGTGTCTCTTCAGCTTCTGATTATATCATCCTGGCTTTGTGGGAGTTTGTCTTAAAATCGGATTCTACTTCTCTTACTTTACTGCTGATCTGTTTCACTCTTGGCTGCCTGGTGACTCTTCAGGTGGCTCCAAGCCTCTTTGATGGGTCTACAACAATGCGCTACACCTTCCTTTTCCTTTCTTCGAACAAGCATCTACTCATCCCAAACAGGAAACTGATGATGGACCAGAGCAAGGATACAACCGAAGTCTAGCCTGGTGAACCAATTAGTGTTTGGGGGTGACTTACAGGAGCATGGGTAACTCAAATGTATTCACATCACCGAAGTCCATTCTACCACAGGTGGTGACTCCATCCATCCAGGGAGTTACCTGCACAACTTGCAGGCAGCTCTATGTTCAGAGTCTCCTCCCCTCAGCAGTTCTTACTGCTCAGATAACGTTGGAGAAGGAGAGAACTTGTGAACCTGGTGAGTTTTGGGGACTTCCTGATACTTGGGAGTTGTCTACTTTCTGAATATTAGCAAGCTTCTCCTAGGGATAGAAAAATTCAATTCAGAGGATATTACTACATGGAAGGTGTGTGTGTGTGTGTGTGTGTGTGTGTGTGTGTGTGCGCGCGCGCGCGCATGCATATAGAAGTCAGAGGTCAATGTCAGGGTTGTTCTTGCATGCCTATCTGCAGAGCTAGCCTACAGTGTTGGCTGGAGGCAGTGCTGGCGACCATCAAGGATTGTAGGTCAGTGTCACCTGCCTCAGAGTGCCAAGCCTCTGGGTACACCATCCATGGGGGGGGAGAGGGGAGTAACCTGTACATTCTCTGTGGTTGGGTGCACTTCTGGATGTGACAGGAACACTGCACCATGGGATGTTTTCATGCTCCTTCCCTATCTGAGAAATGTCATTTCTCATCAGAATTTCCAGGGAGAGCAGAGCTCAGAGCTGTTCTGGGAAGGAGGCATTGCCCCAGAGGCATCACTAAAATTCCATCTATGAGCCTGCTCGGCACTGGTGAGAACTGGGCAGAACGTCTTTTGGGGAAGGCTGATTGGTAGATGACCACTGTCTTCCTTGCTTTCTCACTGCTATGACAGAGCACAGGCTATGAAGCCACTTGAGTGAGAAAGGGTATTTTGGTTCATGGCTCAGAGGTACAGTCCATCACGGTGGCAACACAGCCTTGCCTGTGCTGGGGGCGGGTTGCTTGCTCTAGGTGCATCAGGAAGCAGAGAGAGATGAGTACTAGAGTTCAATTGGCTGTCTGCATTTGCTCGTTTTATTTAGTCTGGGACCTCTGCCTATGGGATGGTGCTGCTCATATGCAGGTGGGTCTTAAATGTTTGGTCAGTTAATCCTCTCTGCAAATGCCCTAAAGTGTGGCTGACACCTTGGCATTCCTCAGTTCCATCAAGCTAACAGTCAAAAATTAACTACCAGAGCCACCTGAAAAAGACACACACTATGCACTCGGGAGGCAGAGGCAGGTGGATTTTGAAGAGCAGGCGTGAGTTTGAGGTCAGCCTGGTCTACAGAGTGAGTTCCAGGACAACCAGGGCTACAAAGAGAAACCCTGTTTCAAAACAACCACCAACACAAAACAAACTCACAACAGTACAGTTGTACAAACGAACTCACAGTGATTGTGACAGTATGCACAATAGTTGTGCAGTCTCAAATCAGACAAAATCCCAGCAAGGAGGGTAGGAGGTGGGCACAGAGAGAAGACCCGTCCCTAGCTGAGGAGTTTCTAGCAACTGACAGCTGCTAGGAAAGTCAGTTTTCTTAAAGGTGTGGCCCTGGTGGGATGTAAAGGTGTGGCCCTGGTGGGATGTAAAGGTGTGGCCCTGGTGGGATGTAAAGGTGTGGCCCTGGTGGGATGTAAAGGTGTGGCCCTGGTGGGATGTAAAGGTGTGGCCCCTGGTGGGATGCTCCACTCCAGGGCTCACCTTAAGCCCTGCTGCAGAGGTGGGCAGAGTAATGGTCATTTAATGACACCGCACTTCTCCTGAGACTCCCTGTCCCAAGCACAGCCGTGTGTGTGTGTGTGTGTGTGTGTGTGTGTGTGTGTGTGTGTGTGTGTGTGTGTGTACCTGCCCCCTCCAGGACAGCAGCTCATAGGCCACAGCGCTCTCTCTCTCACTCTCTCTCTCTCTGGTGTGTTAAGTATGTCTCCTTTTCCTTTTTTTTTCAGAGTGCTTTCCTAACATTTTGGGCTTTTATTCCTCCAACATCTGGGGCTTCTTTGGTCTTTCACTGAGGCTTCCCATGAGTTTTTAAAATGATTTATCTTTATATATGTGTGTACTTTACTGAATTTATGTGTACAACATGTGTAAGACCTTTTGGAAGCCAAAAGGGGGTGTTGGGTCCCCTGGAACTATGTCACAGAGGGTTGTCAGCTGCCATGTGGGGGCTGGGAAGTGAACCCGGGCTCTCTGCAAGAGCAGTAAGTGCTTTTAACCACTGAGCCATCTGTCTGGACCCTTTGACTGACAGGGATAGCCTCACACTGAGGGGGACCCTGCAGGTATCCAGGGAAGAGAAATGCACCTTCAAAGAGATGAGGATGAAAACCCAGCTCAGACTGACTTCGTCAACCTGGACCTAGTGCCAGATAGTTCACTGTTAGCATATTCAAGACAAGTACAACTTGGGAAAAGGTTTCCAAGTGACAATCATTACAATTCCATGTGTGCAAAAGCTTAAGGTGTGACTACATAGAAACTCCTTTACAAAGTACACATGACCATAAGGGTGGGTTCCATAGCTAAAAGGCCTAGAATCTAGTGTGGCCTCTGACAGAGACAGCACAGAGGTCAGCAGTGATATCTCCCTAAGGATGGGTAACTGTCCAGGGAGGGAAGAGACCGGGATGACTATTCTTGGTGATTTGGGTAAGGTCTGCCTCTATAGCAAAAGGTGGGTGAGGTTTACCTCTACAGACAGCAAAAAGGTCATTAACATTAACAAAATCCACTTCCAATTTTCTGGGTGGGAAAACAGGTATTTTACCTCCTCATTGAGAAGAAAGTCCTGTGTGTTTAACATTCCTGGTTTCCCTAGTGATCTGTGGGCGCAAGGACCTTTGTGTCCCCAACATCACACCTGTCTAGGGAAGCTCTGTGCATTGATCGTGCTTTTCTTCAGAGGCATGAGTTGGTGCAGTTATGTGCATGGGAAATCTTCATACAAATTGCGCTCCCGTCAAATGCAGCGGCCCGTTCTGTTTTTCAGGCCGGCTGGAGCTCTGGCCTCATGCTCGCTTCCCAGCTTTAATGAGAAAAGACAATGACACAAGACTTGGCATCCGAAAGGAAGCACGCAGCTCCTTGGGAAGCAGGCCAGGCCTGTTTAGAGAAGCTCCTTAACCTTAGAGCTGAGGTGTTCGAGCAGGGTGATTAACATGTTACACAGCGGTGCCTGGCAAAGCGGCTGGTGTCACAGAGCAGGGAAACAGCTTTGCTCCAGGCGGATTGAGGACCTGTCACCTTGGAGTACCAAACTGGGAATTTGAGTGCATTTAAACGTCTACACAACTGACTTGAGGTTCTGCAGTTTTATCGCATAGTTGTTAAAGCTACTTAGGAAGCAAAAGCTGTGCAGGGTGCCTGCTCCGAGGCATTTTGCTTCTTAATACCAGGGTGCTCTGCATTCTGTCCTAACTGATGGGCACATGAGAAACAAGGCTAGGGGAGGAAATAAAGGTAAGACTGACGTTTACATCATAGGCTTGTTTGGAATGATGCTGGTGCTGAAGGGAACGGGGAGATACATTTAGAGGACAGGTAGGTGGGTGGATGGACAGATGGGTAGATAGAGTCATGAATATATGAGTGCATGGGTGATTTGTGGATGCTGAATGGATGCATGCATGGATGATTAGATCTATGTGTTTATGAATGGATGGACGGATTCTTGGGTGGATGCCTAGATGCATACATGTATGTGTGGATGACTGAGAAAATACAGATGTTTGGTCTGTGACAGGTAAACATGTGATAGGCAGGCAGGCAGGCACTGAGTTTTTACTATGGGGCAGGCTTCAGGTTTTAGAGGTCCAAGATTCCCGGATGAGGGGTTAGGACCACTACCTCTGAGGAGGCGACATCTGACCTGAGCCAGAGCCAGAAGCCAGCTTCACAAAAGGTGGAGAGTTACTTACTACAGAGAGAAACGCTGAGAGGCAATGGCAGGACATTACCACTGTGTGGAAACTACAGTGTGATGGTCTACAACGGGGCTGCAGGAACACAGTGCATGCTCAGATACCTCCGAGATCACCGTCTTCTCTAGGTACTCTAAGACTGACCCACACAGGCATACCAAACCACGATTTCGCCGAATCTGGGAGAGCTCCATCAGGACCTAGAGATGGGGTGGAGATCAGGTCCTCTGGCTGGTGACCAAGAGTCATTGTTCAAAACGGACTCCAGCTTGTGATTGGAGGCTTTTAGGGCTTGTTAAACACTCAAGCTCTGGCCCCTTTTACCCAGGGGTTCCCAGATCCACTCTGCCTGACCCCACGGTGACCACACCATCCTCTGGGAAGCCTTGATCCCCTGCTTACGCCTTTTTCACAGCCCCTTTCCACACAGCACAGCACAGTTTAGCTTGAGCTTTGTGTCCTGTGTGGGACCTTGGCTGATGGTCTATCAAGATCTCGACCAGGAAACAGGTCCTCCATGTGGACTGGGGTGGGCAGTCATTTATAGGAGCAGGGCAGGGGGTCTCCTTGCTAGAACAATGGAATGCGGGTAAACATGGGTACAGTGGCATCTCAATGACTAAGATCATTACCAGTGTCAGCATGGGAGGAGGAGAGGAGAGGGTGAAGCCCTGGGGAGATGCTGGCGTTGCTATGGCAATGGTTGTGATTGAGGAGAGTTTATACACACAGGGAAAGGAAAAATGAAACCCAATGGTCACACACGTACCTAAGATGCGAGGGGCAGTGTTGGAGGGCTCTTAGCCACAGGAAGGTGTGGCTAAGCCAAAGCTGGGGACTGGAAGGTGATGACAGAACGCTGTTAGGACATGCGGTGAGATCAGGGATATGTCAGTTGTCACAGCTGGGAGGGACACTCCTGGGTGGAGTGCGGCTAATTGTGTTCCAGTGCCCAGGACAGGCGCACACGGAGAGTTGTCCAGCTCAAGTGTCAACGGTACTAAGGTGAGGGCGGTAATGAGGAGGGGAACCCCAGGGCAGAGCATGGAGACCTGGGAGCGTGAGTAAATAGCTCTGATTTCCTCGCTCAAGCTCCCCCTGCGGCTGCGCCAGGGCACCAGGGCTCTGGCCATCAAGCAGTTGAGCGGTGCATTGCTTTTTTGTAGCGCTGTGCCCAAACCTGACAGAACCAACTGAGGAGGGCACGGTGTAGCGGGGGACCGCACATCATGGTGACAAGGGAGAAGAAAGAGAAGGGGCGAGAGAGAACGCCTAGGATGGTTGGCTTTTCCCTTCTGCCCTTGTCCCGTGAGGCATCTTAGTTAGTCTTCCTTGGAAAAGCTCTCACACACCCAGAGCTGTACCTCAGTCTCAGAGGTGACTCTAAATTCAGCCAGGAAGACAGCGAAGAGAAGCCATGCCTCCTGCGGTCCTGTCCTCTGGGAGGGCAGGCCTACTCTGAGGAAGATGGTTCCTCTTGGCCACGGCCTGTTATAAAGGAGACTTCCTGGAAAGAAGCCGTGCCTGCAGAGGCTAAAATTTCACTAAAATTGGGCTGTGGAGAGGTTTGAATGTTGCAGGTCCAAGATCCTAATTGTAATTTACTGTGGGCTATCTTTAGCCCACTTAATAGCCTTTCCTTGACTCTGCTGTGTCAGGCCTACCACGCTGGCGAGTACATAAAAACCTTTCAGAATGTTTTAGTAACCCGAATTTTTCTTTTTTCTGTGTTTTCTCAACCGTTTTTAAATGATTTGGTAAAAGAACACTTAAAATATGTAGGGCTGGGGGCAGGGGTGGAACAGGGAAGGGGTGTGTGTGTGCTGAACCTTTGTGGGTTCTAGTCCCAGTTCCATAAAAACAAAATGGACAAAACTCAAGACACATGCAGAGGGTAAATTACCTGCCTCCTTTTTCTCCTGTCCCATTGGGTCAGCACAGCTACGTCCAGGTGTCAACATGTAGGTTTGTAGGTGCGGGCCATGGGACACCCGGTTAGGGGGCCTTAGGGACGCTGGAAAGGGCTTCTTAAGAACCTCTGCCATGGTGGTCACACACAATTGGAGTTTGGGTTGGAGATGAATTCAGTTTTTGCAAGTCCTGGGGCGCTGGCAGCCTCTCTCCCATGCCCCTTGGTACAGGGACTTCTGGGAAAGACTTCCCACCTTGGCATCTTAGAACAATGTTAGAATGTCTCTGTGGCCCAAAACTTTGGGGGCTGTGAAGACAGGTACAGCTGCCCATCAGATTCCAGCTGCCCATCGGATTCCATATGGGGCTTGGTGGGGCCCACAGCAAGCCAGGAAAGCTGGGGCCGTGAGGGAGGGAGGCAGGGAGACAGAAGTCTTTAAATAAGAGTGTGGGCAGTGCTGTAACCTGAATAGCTTTCACCTTTAAGCTGATTCTCTGCTAAGTTCCTAAAGGTGGTATGAACGTCTCCTTTCTGATTTTATGAATTGGTTCCAGGTGGCAGGATGAAAAGGCCGTGGGCAGTGACATTTTGTAGTTGAGGTAGGTCCCGCCTCTGGGAGTCTGTGGAAGCCCCCTGACCATAGGGAAAGTTCAACTCCCATGTGTACTCAGCTATCCCAGGGGCCACGGCCACGATGCCAGAAGAGAACAGCCGGAGTCAAGGACCATGTGCCGATGTGCAGTAAGGTGAAGTGCAGCCTCCTGTGGGCAAACTAGTGTCTTAGCTTCATTTCTGTTGCTGAGAAAAAAACAACAACCGGACAAAGCGCCTCTTAGAAGAGAAAGGAGTTGTTTCAGCTCACAGTTCGGGTACCGGCTCAGTTCCTTCTTGTGGAGAAGTGAAGGAGGCAGGAACTCGAAGCAGCTGGTCATGTGACGTCCACTCTTCAGAGCAGACTGAAGAGCATGCTCACTCACTTCCTCTGCTCTCACACAGCCCAGGACTCAAACTCAGGGAATGGTGCGTCTTAGCTAGGGCTTCTATTGCTGTGAAGAGACCCCACGACCATGGCAACTCTGGTTTTTTGTTTTGTCTTTCTTTTCGAGGCAGGGTTTCTTTGTATTGCTTTGGAGGCTGTCCTGGAACTCTCTTTGAAGACCAGCCCGGCCTCGAACTCACAGAGATCCGCCTGCCTCTGCCTCCCGAGTGCTGGGATTAAAGGTGTGCGCCACCACCGCCGAGGAAAAGATTTAACTGAGGTGGTAGCTTACAGTTTCAGACGTTTAGTCCATTATCATTATGGTGGAGAGCATGGCGGCTGACAGAATTGTGGCGAGCAGGCAGACTTGGCGTGGGAAAAGTAGCTGAGGGTCCTACATCTTGCAGGCAACTGTCTCACTGTTGGCTTGAGCATATATGAAGCCTCAAAGCCCGCCTCCACAGTGACACACTTCCCCCAACAAGACCACACCTACCCCAACAAGACCACGCCTCCTAATAGTGCCACTCCTGTTGGGGTCCATTCTCTTTCAAACCACCACAAGGTGCTTCCCCGTTTCAGGCTGGTTTCCCCACATAAGTTCAGACAACCTCCCTCCACCCCCAGACATGCCCACAGGCCAATCTGATCTAGACAACTCATTGAGACACACTTCCCAGGTGATTCAAGACTTGTGTGCCACGTTGACAGTTTAAAACTAAGAGATGTTGGGATGAGGTTGTGTCAGCCTTAAATAAGACCTAAATCCAATCGACAGGTGTCCCTAAAGAAAGAAGAAGGCAAAACTAAAAGAGGGAGGGATGTGAAGTTGGGAGACGTTGTTAAGGTTCATTCCTTGGGGGAGATGCAAATGATGTCTACCCCTCCTCCTAAGGTCCCAGCTTCACCCAGGGAACCAGTGAGTTCATTAGGCTTCCTCACAGGGTAGTGGGTTGGGGGCTTACAGCAGGAGCATGGGCGGTCTTCAAGCAGCCACACTGCCAGGTCTGCATCCAGCAGGGATGATGGCTTCCCTAGGGGTGTACAGCGGGAACTCCTCCCTGCCCCTTCCCTTGCACATGCTCCAGCCTGTCTTCCGGGGTCACAAGCAATCAGAGCAGAATTGCATACAGCTGGTTGGGAGGGGTGGCTGGACACCTGGGCGAGGCTCTCCTCCACCTGGTCCCCACTAAATCCAGGTTCTCCCTCCACTCCTCCTGTAAGTGAATTAAACAGTAAACAGGCCCAGCTGTGATGAGCTTTTGTGCACAGTCTCGGGAGTGCTGACAATGGTGGCTGTTTGGTTTAGGGGAATCGTCCCATACATCAGATGTAGAGTTCGGAGCCCTGTGTCTGCAAGCCCAGGGACTGTAAGTAACTCTCAGGAGTCAGGAAAGGGGCATGAAGTCTCCCCTCAGAGCTTCCAAAAAGACCAGCCCTGCCACCACTGGGCTGGATGTCTGGCCTTAGACTGGTGAAAGATTATTCTGTTGTTTAACATCGTGGGTTCATGACACTTTGGTATGGAAGCCACTGGAAACACACGCTGCTTCAAAGGGATTTTTAGAAACCCAACTTACACTGACTGGCTAGTCCTGCCAGTTAGCTTTCTAAACACTGTGCCTAAGCCCCTAACAGGAAGATCTCAAGGGGAAAGAGATTCATTTTGGCTCGCGGTTTCAAAGGACCCAGTCGGTGGTCACTTGGCTCCACGTATGGCCCTATAATGACAATAGGGGAATGTGGTGGGAGAGCGTCTTCAGGGCTGACAGGAAGGAAACACAGGAAGAAGCCAGGGTATGTCATTCCCAGTGACCTACTCTCTCCAGCAGTCACACTCCCCCCCCGCAGTCTACCCCTTTGGCCACCTTTCAAGGTGGCTTTGTATTATGAACACATTAAGAGATTAATCCACATTGGCTCAGAGCCCCTGAGATCTAACTGGAAATGCTTTCAGAGCGAGACCTGGTGTGGTGGTGGTGGTGGTGGTGGTGGTGGTGGTGGTGGTGGTGGTGGTGTGTGTGTGTGTGTGTGTGTGTGTGTGTGTGCCAGTCACACATCTTCAAATGTCAGGAGCTGTGCCCCCATCACTGAGAGCACACTCAGTTCTGAGCGCCGGCCCGAGGATAAGCTTAGTGAAGACGTGGAACGACAACACCACGGCCATTTCTTCCTTTTCTGCCTTCTCACTGGCTGAGCCAGACGCCTGCTATTGCCTTCTAAACAAGCCTGCAGATTGACTTCTTTTCCATCTCAAGGACCCCATTTGGGCACAAAACCTATTCTCTTGCAAATACCAGTGAAAATGCTTGCTGCCGTAGAATCTAAGTACTGTGTGGATGTTGGCACAGCAGGGTTATTCATTTATCCCATTGATGGCCGCAGGAGACTCCTTCAGTGGAGGTAACAGGAGCCTTAACACATCTCTAGGGCCTCAGGGCAGTGGTGGGCCTGGTGTTTAGAAGTTGGCAGTGGCGGCTGCAGCAGCAGCTGGCACAGTGATGACAGCTCTATGCGGCTGTGGCTGCTAACCTGGCTTTGCCTTCACCAGTTTGTTTTGTTTTTGAGCCTGGTTCTCCTGCCATCATGTAGGTACTTGGAGCTCCCTCATTGTAGCAGGCTTGTTTGGACTCCCAGACCCCAAATCACGACACAAAGGCTTATTATTAATTATGGGAGCTTGGCCTTAGCTTAGGCTTTTGTTTCTAAGTAGTTCTTGTAACTTAAATTAACCTGTTTCTATTCATCTATGTGCTGTCTCATGGCTCATGGCTATTACCTCTCCCCCTTCATGCCCTGCTTCCTCTGCATCTAGCTGGAGACTCCGCCTTTTTCCATTCAGAGTCCTCCCTGTCCCTACAAGTCCCGCCTAACCTCTTCCTGCCTAGCTATTGACCATTTAGCTCTTTATTGGACCAATTACAGTGACACATCTTCCATGCAGTGTAAAGGAATATTCTGCAATACCCCATATTGTTTCAATGATCTGCTACTTGGCCCAGCATGCTCAGTAGACGATAGGTTCTAAAGCCAAGGTTTACGCCAATGCTAAACGGTCAGAGCTGAATGATCTGCCTATAGAGTGTTCTTCACTGCAAAGTAATGGGAGATCTAAAGACATAGACAAGGGCCGTGTTAGGGTGTGAGTACAAACACTACCCTCAGGTACTAAATGGCAGGCGTTCACTGCTCACTGTGCTTAATTCTGGAAGTCTAGGTGAAGGCGTTGCCTATTCAGTTCCCATTGAGAATCTCCTGGCCTCAAGTGGGTTCTTTCTGACCATGGCCTCTCAAGTAAGAGACAGAAAGAGGGCTCTGTCCCATTGCTTCTTCAAAAAAATTACTATTATTGGTTGTAGTAGTAGTAACATCAAGACAGGGTTTCATGTAGCTCATATTGCCTTAAACTTGCCTGGTAGCCTGAAGGTGACCTTGAATTTTGAACTTCCAGTCACCATCTCATGAGAGTGCCATACAGTGTTCGGGTCTAGCTCAGGGTTTCATGTATGCTAGGCAACTCTAGCTAAGCCACACCCCTGGCCCTATCCTGTCTCTTCTTACGAAAGCTCCAAGCCCTCACAAGCCACACCCTGGTCCTATCCTGTCTCTTTTTATGAGAGCTTTGTTCTTAGGACCCCATTTAACCTTTGTTACATTCTCTCTCCAAACACAGGCCACTGTAGGGCTATACATTTATTTTGGGGGCACAGTTAGCTTAGGAACTTCTGCCACTAAAACCACGACAGTGTCGTTGCTGTACTTCTCTGTGCCTTACCTCATTGTAAACTTGTAGGGGCCCTGGACCAGGTTTCTGTAGTCTAAGGACTTAAATTATTGTTGTATAAGCTTGGGTCCTTTGACCCAAGCAAGTACCATGTTGGAGAACCCGCTCCTTAGGAAGAGAGCAGAACCCTCTCCGTAGGAAGAGAGCATTTATATATTCATCGTCTCTTCATGGACATACTCTCCTCTTCATGCCCATGCTTATGGATGTAAAGAAGACAATCAGGTAGGTATCAGAAGATATGGATAATGCAAACAGCTCAGTGTGTGTATATTTTATACAAACTTTTACCTTATAACTTTATGCTACAGCTTGAATGCAAACTGTCTCCCGTAGGCTCAAGAGTATGAACGCTTGGTCCCCAGCTTATAGTGATGCTTGGGAAGGCTATAACCTTCAACTGATGGCAAGGTTTTGTGGCTGGGGTGGGGTGAGGCTTCTGTTAAGGTATGGAACCTCCCAGGAACAGGTCCCCAGACATCTCATCTAAGGAGTAACACGTTTGTTTTTCTCGGTCTCCCAGTGGCCCCAATACTGATTTCCACAGAGAGAGCCATAAGGTTGAGGGGCACTAATTGAGTCGATCCCATTTCCATAGCACCTCAAAGAAGATGCCTTCCCACTGGCCCCTTCTCCATATCAGTCACTTACCCAGCCATCCCCAAATTAGCCTGCGCACAGCCATAAGCTGTGACTGACAGCCTATCCCAAAATGGAAATGCAGATGACAGAAGTTGTCTGTAAAATAGCCCAAGGATTATTTTTTTAAGTCCTCACATGAGAAGCCCAGTCTGGGCAGGAAAAGAAGCCAAGTGGCCTTGACCCAGGCAAGCTGCTGAGGGATGGCTTAGCAGGCCTGCTGGGTGAGACTGCTCGCAGCAGTATAGACACCACTGCCCCCACCCTGGACTGTGAGGTCCTGGAACCCTACGATGGCGCCATGCACCCCAGTGATCGCCCCGGCACCCAGCAGGATGCAAGATGCAATAAGAATCCTACTGGTAGGCTTTTCAGGAAAGATGAGGAGAGCCAGTCATGGCTGGGTGGTGCAGATAGAGTCTGAGGCTAATGAGAGGCGTGTTTCATTACCTACTGAGAGGCTCCTCCTGCCCCTCCTGGAGATGGGGGTGAGAGGGGACAGGATGGTAGCAGACTGGCCTCTTCTCAGATCAATCACTGGCAGTTAGGAAGAAAGGCATGTCCCCAGGTTCAACGGGAAGAGGCGTGTCATGTGACAACTGTCTTCAAAGTAAGATCTTCATGCGAAGCCTTTCTGAGGGAAGAAGGCAAACACATCAAGGCCCTTTGGATTCCCTCATCCATCAGCAGTATGTTTGGAACGTCACGTGTGTTGGGAGCCAGGCCATG
Organism: Mesocricetus auratus; assembly: GCF_017639785.1. Classification (NCBI taxonomy): domain Eukaryota; kingdom Metazoa; phylum Chordata; class Mammalia; order Rodentia; family Cricetidae; genus Mesocricetus; species Mesocricetus auratus. Next base: position 7,476,670 of record NW_024429208.1, on the reverse strand, counting down.
CAACCGTGGCTTGCTCTGTGGAGGTTACCACCCAGCCTGGAGGCAGACTCAGGGGTGGAAAATTCCAACTCCATGTGGGAGGTTAAGACGGTGCATGAGAAGCTCTGAGACTCCAGGACGTGCACAGTCCGTGCCCAAGGGAGGGTGAAGCCACACTGGGGCCATCTCAGTCCAGAGGGGTCAGGACAAGGGTGGAGGTGGCCCTCCGCTCCCTGTTAGTGGGATCATTTCACAGTCTGGCCGAGTGGTCTTGACTTTAGTGAGGGGAAGCCTCTGGGTAGAGAGTGTGGAGGACCCAACAGGATTATAAAAAGGCTGTGGCCCTAGTTCAGGGTGAGGTAGACTTGAACACATGCCCTCAACAGCAGCCCTCAGGATGGCACTGACTCCAAGCGTGTAACAAGAACGAGCGGGCCCTGCCTCGGCACCCTAGCCCTATAGTCAGCTGTATGTGAGGTGACTGAGGGTGGAGACCCAGTGGTTGGTACCAGCCAGTCACCTCTTCTAACTGGGCAGTTTGTGGCAGTTCTCAGGAAAGCTATGGCCAGAAGAACCTCGCTCCCCCAGCACACGCATGCGCGCTCTGCCCCGTGGTGCTTGTACAGATGCGTGTACGTGTCTGAAGTTTAATGGTAGATGTTGCTCTTATTTTTAGCCTCTAGTTGTGATCATTAGACTATTAATACAAAAGGAGATGGCTTAAATGTGGGACGTGCTCCTGCTCCTCCAGATGGAGACGGCTGCCGGGTGGCAGGTGTTTGCATTTATTCCGGAAATCTGTTCTTTCTGTCCGTTTCCCTTTGCTGCGGAATCTGCCTTACAATCTTTCCAGGGCTGGGATGAATGTCAGAGTTTTTTCCTTTGCATCATGTGGAACATAGAACCTACACCAGAGAAAAAGGTTATTTGACTCAAACATCGCAGCGGTGAACAGTAGCTATGCTTACCTCAACTCAGATGGTGCTTCACCCAGTGAACGGTGGCTTACACCACCCCCTCCTTGTGACTGAGTCATGACTTCATGGGGGGCTGGGCAGGGTGGTCCAAATCTTTTATCCAGAACAGCCAGGGCCACGTAGACAGACCCTGTTTCAAAACACAACAAAGAAACAAACAAACAAACAAAAGATTCCTCGTGGCCATCTCCTCACAGCTCACCTCACAGGTCTAATGCGAGCATCACCCTAAGAGAACAGCTGTGTGCTCCATTAGATCACAGATAAAATTCAAGAGCTCCATCTTCGTAGGGCTCCTGAATAGATTTCAGAATCGGGCATGAAGAAGGTGGCTGGGGATGCTTGTTTAGGTATACCCTCATGAATCTGCTAAAGCCTGTCTGGGAATAAGGTCCCAGAATTTTACACAGAGTGAGTCATTAGATATTTAAACGCCCTGTGCCCTGGACGCACCAAAGTGAGGAGAGGCTCTTCATTAAGAGTGTTTTCAAGCCAGGCGTTGGTGGCGCACGCCTTTAATCCCATACTAGGGAGGTAGAGGCAGGCGGATCTCTGTGAGTTTGAGGCCAGTCTGGTCTACAGGGTGAGTTCCGGGACAGCCAGAGCTACACAGAGAAACCTTATCTTGAAAAACCAAAAAGAAAAAAAAAAAGAGTATTCTCAAATATGGTTGGAACCCATTTAAAGAGGCACTAAAGTCCTCCAGTATTCTTTGCAGACGTTTTTCAGGGGCTAATGGTTTTTGGAAAATATTCAAGACTGTACCGAGATGTGCTGGGAAAGTTATGCGCTGTGAGGGAGTCATTAGAGCTGGGCTGAACCGACACCCACAGGGATTCCTGTGTGTGGGAAGCTGTCAAGGGCAGTTTTCCCTGAGCCTGAGAGACAGTGGTGAGGACCTCCTCCAGACTAGATTGATGGTGGTCCTGTGGTTCATCTGAAAACTAGGACAAAATCAGAGCTAACCATGCTGCACGTCAATACACTCCTGCCCATGAAGGGGGCGTGTTACCCACATGGTGTGACTGGGGTAGTAGCTGTGTGTACTAGTCCGGGTTAAATGTGCAGTCGAGATGCCTGTCGTGTATACAGTTGGAGGTTCCTGTCAGGCATACATTGGGGGTGCCTGTCAGGAGCTGTCCTGAGTGAGACTAGGACCCCAACCAAAGAGGCTCAAGAGAGATCTCTCTCCCGTCCCATCATGACATTGCAGTAAGAAGGTGCTCTCACTGTCTCCCACAGACAGTGGGACTAGATGAGCTGCCTTTCCTAGTGGCTCTCCTGCCGTGAAGGTCCCAGGGGCTCTGCTTCATATCCTGTGTTCTGGGTAGCTTAATGAGCAGTCACCTTCTCCAGTGCCGACAGTCACCATGGCAGGAGACAGGTGTGGCTGTAATGAGCCCTGCTCATATGTCTAAGGATCCCTGTCACTTGCCCCAGATTATCTGGACCCTCGATTTGACTTGCTTTTGAGTTGCCATAGAAGTATCCTCTGTGTGTACCTGTAAGGGGGTTTGCACAATGTTTAATTGCAGAGGGGATGCCCACCCTACTTCAGGAGCCACGCTGCCACAGGCTGGGACACCAGCTTCATCCGTCTGTGCTTCCTAACTGCAGACAGTGTGAGCATCCTCAGGACCCTGCCACCCTCCCTTCATCACCACCATGGGTCTGTAGCCCTCAACTGTGAGTCAGATGAAGTCTTTCTGTATTCACATGGCTTTTGTCAAGAGTGAGAAGAGCAACCATATGCCCTTCTCTCAAAATGCCAGTTAGCTAGGAGGGGTCTGGGAGCAGAGTGGCTGCAGGAAGCCCACTACTGTCTACCTATGTGTGTCCTTTGAGGGCCCCAGGACAACTGAATATTTGATTGTCATCTGGGGCCGATTATATGTGGTCAGGGATAGAAAGTACTTTTACCTGCTCAGACCTGTGGGATTCCCCCGCAGAGAGAGAGAGAGAGACAGACAGACAGACAGACAGACAGACACACATAGAGACAGACAGACACAAACACACACACAGACACACAGAGACAGACAGACACACAAACACACACGCAGATACACACAGTGAGACAGAAAGACAGACACACAGACACAGACACACAGAAACAGACAGATACACAAACACACACACACAGATACACAGAGACAGAAAGACAGATACACACATACACATATGGACACACCCACAGATGGACAAAGACATACACATATACACACACAGACGAGAGACAAACACACAAATTCACACACACAAACACACAGAAACAGACAGACAGACAAACACACAAAACACATACACACAGATACACACAGAGAGACAGAAAGACAGACACATAGACAGACAGACACACTCATATATATACAGACACACCCACAGGTAAAGACATACACATATACACACAGAGAAGAGAGACAGTCACACAAATTCACACACACACACAGAGACAAACACACACGTACACATAGAGGACACTAGGCTTTCATTTTTTGGAACAACATATTCGAAGACTTTTTTCTTTTGTCGTGTAGCCCAGGCTGTCCTTGGATTCATTTCGTAGCCCAGAATAACCTTGAACTTCTCTAATTCTCCATCTACCTCCAGAATGCTGAGATTATAGGCATGGGTGTTTGGGACCAAACCCAGGGCCTCATGAATGCTAAGCAAGGACTCTAGATTTTAGAGGCAGGTACCTGTGGGAATGGCTCTGACCCCTGCTGCGGACAATCAGAGGCACACACGAGGAAAGCTTGCTGAGAACCTTTGGCTCATGGCTGGGGGCCAGGGGATTTTGGCCGATGGTTTCTCCTTCCTGGCCTGGGCTGGCTGGCTACCCTGTGTGTCTGTCAGCCTGCAGTCCTGCCACGCAGGGACTGTCTGCAGACATGAGTGGGAGCTACAGGCCAGCACATTTCCATGTGAATGTAGCGTGGGTCTCAGCTGCTATTTTCAGATTCCAGTGATCTCAGCCACTACTGGATGAAAAGAAGACGCTTCCTATACCGAGACAATACACTTTTCCCTTTAAACTCATGGCAAAGTCTTCTTCATTCATGAACTGAATTCCTGCTAAACTGCTCTTAAAAGTAGTGGTGTGTATGTGTTTTCAGACAGTCTCTAAAGGTACACATCTCCAGGCTCAGCCTGGAAGGTGAAGGAATGTAGGACAGCTTTTCCCCATGGGCCATGGAAGATTTTCTTCCAGAGCTTTCGTACATTGAGCTGGGATTTGGAACCATCACCCCTTGAGGCTTCCCTCACTGAGTGCCTGGTGGCCACGGGCTGGGATTTCCACTGCCCCCTACCAGGAGACAAGATGGGTGAAGCATCGGAGGGACCCTTCTGTAGGCAGAGAATAGTGGGTTTTAAAAGAATTTTGTTTGTTTGTTTGCTTTTAAAATCTCAGCTGGGTGGTGACAGCACATGTCTTTAATCTCAGCACTCAGGAGGCCGAGGCAGGTGGATCTCTGAGTTAGAGGCTAGCCTGTTCTACAGAGAGAGATAGCCAGGGCTACACAAAGAAATGCTGTGTTGAAAAAAAGAAATCTCGTAACAGGGCAGTTACACATATGAACTCACAGCTATTGCGACAGTGTCCACAGTACCTATAAGCCCAAGCCAGACACCTCCTGATGAAAAGAGGAGGGGACACAGAGAGAAGCTGTGTGTGTGTGTGTGTGTGTGTGTCTGTCTGTCTGTCTGTCTGTCTGTCTGTCTCCAGGACAGCAGATTCCAGACTACAGTCGTGTGTGTGTGTGTGTGTGTGTGTGTGTGTGTGTGTGTGTCTGTCTGTCTGTCTGTCTCCAGGACAGCAGATTCCAGACTACAGTCGTGTGTGTGTGTGTGTGTGTGTGTGTGTCTGTCTGTCTGTCTCCAGGACAGCAGCTTCCAGACTACAGTCGTGTGTGTGTGTGTGTGTGTGTGTGTGTATCTGGACAGTAGTTTCCAGACCACAGCAACTGTGTGTGTGTGTGGGGGGGGTCTGTCTGTCTGCCTGTTTTGCCTTTTCCTTTTTTTTTTTAAATCTCTTAGAGCACTTTCCTAACACTTTGGGATTTCTGTTCCCCCAATATTTGGGGCTTCCTTGATCTTTCTCTGATGCTTCTCTTCCCACCATGTGGTTGCCTGCCCTCTATGTCAGGTTAAGGCATGGCCTTTCCCTTCTCTCCCCATCTAGGCAGGGGCCGAGCTCCTACAGCTTGCTTGCCTTGGGGCTTTCCTTTCAAACTCTAAGAGCAGTACTCCAGCGCTAGCATTTGAGTCCACTCTTAAAGTCTTTTGTTAATGAGGCGAAACCCCAAAGGGGACCCCCATATCCTCTGCATCACTAGGAGGACTGGTCACCTCTGTGTGCAAGAAATCGAGTCAATGTCTGTAGAGAATAGCATTAAAAACAAAATGATACCAAAAACCCAAACAACGACAACTAAAGATGGGAGCCCAGTGATGGCAGTAGGCTCCAGAGGAGCTCAGGGACAGGCCTTCCACCAGCTGTTGGTCTGCAGAACTTGGGGGTGCTCCACCCCACCCCATGAGTCATGGCCTGTTGCTGTGGACACCTCAGCGGAACTACCTCAAAGCATAGCACCCCACCTCTGAGAACATGCATCATGAGAACTTGGGCCATGCGGGTCCTGAGGACCGAGTGACTAAGTGCCTCCTCCAGTGTCCAGGTGTGTCACCCTCACGCTCACCAAGTGCCATTGCACTGTCAAGGACAAGTGTTGGGATATTCATTGCATTCCACAACTTACCAAATATCCAGAACTGGTGTTTACTGGGACCCTGGCAGCCTTCTGTGTGGAGCCGGGGTGCACTCTGATAGAGAGCCCATGTCTGTTGTAAAAGTCAGCAAAAATGTCTTCCCAATGATTAATATTTTCAACTTGACAGGCTCTAGAATCACCAAAGGCAGGAGCTTCCCGGCATGCCTCTGATGAATGTTGTAGATTGGGTTAACTGAAGTGTGAGACGCACCCCGATGTGGATGGCACCATTCCATGGCCTGGGGTCTCAGGCTGTATGTAAGGGAGGGGCCGGCTGGGCACCAGCTCCATCTCCCTCTGCTTCCCGACCGCCAACGCAATGTGCCCGCTGCCTCAGCTCCAGTCAGCATGCCTTCTCTGCTGCGCGAGCCCAAAGAAACCTTTCTTTCCTTCAAGTGTCCTTTGTCAGGTATCCCATCCCAGAAACACGTAAAGCAACCGACAGTCTCCAGTCCTAAGAAAACCGAAGCGATGCTGTCTGCCTGGAGGCTTTTGTTAGCAGAATGGAGACTTGGGTGGAAATAATCACATATGTTGTACTTGGGCTTTTTTTTTTTAAATAAAAACTCATTTATTTCAAAGAGCAGATATATACAACCAAGACAACAAATGGCCACAGAACAATCACAGCTTGTCTTAATAAATAACAAAATCCCATTTATCTCTTAAAATCTATATAACACAGTATACATTGAAAATAAATAATCCCTGTGGGTCTAGAAACAGCCCGGGTGTCTGGGGTATGAGGAATGGCTGGGTGGGACCCATTGCTCCTGGTACCCAGTGAAGTCCCCTCTCCAGCTCCTGTGCTCTCCCAGTCCTGCAGGGGGCAGCAGCACATGCTTTGGGACTGGCCTTCCTGGTGCCCTGTCTCGTTGGGGCTTATTGCTTCCCAGTCAGTCACATCTTTAAATGGCCAGTTTCCTGCTTGGTTCTGAGCATGGGTCTTCATGATGGTTGGGTGCGGACTCCATCTCAGTTTCCGTCTGGGATCGGGCTTTCTTGTGCTATCTGTTGGCTAGTTTGTGACATGTCCTGCCCTTTCACCCTGCTCATTCAGGAGACGGGAGAGCAGGATGGCCCGGGCCTGTAGGCTGTATAACATTCTACACAGATACCTGAGAGGGGAGGGCTGCCTGGGTGCTGCAGGCCGGCGCTGCCTGTCACTGTACGGGCTAAAGTTCGGTGGCTAGCGGGTACTGTGCACCTGGGACGGGCTGGGCCACTGGGTCTCGGCCCATTAAGGCAGTGGGACACAGCCAGGCAGACTCCCCACTGTCGTTCTGAGCTCCATAGTCTGTCTGTCCAGCAAGTCTTGGGGTGGCTTGTGAGTCGCTCCCAGATGCATACGCAAAGGCGAGGAGGCTTCCTGTTTAATAAGATCCTTCATTTCTGCTTTTCCAAAGACGCTGTGTGTAAGATGGGCCCCAGTGCTCCAGGAGTCACGGTCAGTGTTCCTTCAGCCTAAATGCAAAGGGTGTGGTGACAGAGGGCCACACGGCAGATGCCACACACACACACACACACACACACACACACACACACACTGCACAGACCCTCCCCACAGCCAGCCCTGTGCCCTCCCTGGGATGCCTTGCTTCAGGAGCTGGCTGGTGGGCGAACTATGCGCCCTTCCCATGGCTTCACGGTGGCGGGTTGGGGTGGTGGGGGGTGGGGAGGAAGGGGACAACAGCTGCTGGAGAGACTCTCAGCTGGGAAGCCACAGCTCAGCAAACTCCACCAAGACGGCAGTTTCCTCACATTCCCCTCGCTGGGGAGTGTGAGGAGAGATTCGCGGCATCACACCCACACGGAGGCGCTTATTAGACAAGGAAGGAGAGGGACTGCGGTGTGCCCAAACCGGGGATGAGACGCTAGCTCTTCCCTTCCTGTCAGGTTGCCTGGAGTGGCCTCTACTCCAGAGAGGCCACAGTGGACTTACGGAGCCTGGATTCCTGCAGCCGGCCCTGGACAGCTCAGTTCCTTGTGGATGAGGCGGATCAGGAACTGCGCCCAAAAACAGAGAACAGATACTGTCACGGTGTGAGGACGGACGCGGAGGGCAGGTGTGGCCTGATGAACTGAGGGGCTCCCCCTCTGAAGCACCCACAGGCTTACGCCTCGTGGAGACACTGTCCTCGTGGAGACACTGTCGTCAGAGACTAATGCCAGCACCTGGCCCGAGGTGAGGGCTGCCCCTCACTAAGTCCTCAGGATGATCCAGACGCCTGCCTCAACACAGGCTTTTAGCACAGACTTCAAAACCGACCCGACCACAAAGACGGAAGCAAGGCAGGAAATGAAGGGGAAGTGAGCAGCTCGTGAGACGGGGTGCTGGGAGGCTGAGGTAGTGTCTCAGGATACGTGGTTTGTAGAGAGCCTCGCGGAAGCCTAGCCTGGTGTGTGTGTGTGTGTGCGCGCGCGCAAGCGCGCGCCTTTGGTGGCCTTCTGCACAGTGCTAACTGCTAGGCAGAGAGCCATTGACTTACCAGGTTAGCTTCACACTCTAAATGTGTCAAAAGGCTCAGAGTAGTTTTTCACCGAAGCAGAGTAATGACTGGCTGCCACCCACAGCTCAGGGCTGACCCCCGCCGCAGGTGTGGAGCTAGCAGACCTCGGTCAGGTTCTGGGGCAGCAGTGGAAGGGAACCCTGAGAGAAGTCTCAGCTTCTGGTGGCAGGTACTTAAAGACAGCAGGCACCCTTCATCCAGAGGGGCTTGGAGTCAGGAAGCAGGCAGTGCAGGGACTGAGGGACCACTGCTCCCCATCAGCTGCACACCAGGCCTCGGGTTTTGGCTCTTAGATGCTCCAAGTTCAAGATGGAGGCCCACGCTGGGCGGTGGCGGCGCACGCCTTTAATCCCAGCACTCTGGAGGCAAAGGCAGGCGGATCTCTGTGAGTTCGAGGCCAGCCTGGTCGACAGAACTAGTTCCAGGACAGCTAGAGCTATATAGAGAAACCCTGTCTGGAAAAACAAAAACAAAACAAAACAAAAATAATAACAAAAAAACCACCACCAACAAAAAAGCTGGAGGCCCGCATGCATAAGCTAAGGAGAATGGGCACATCTACGGGCAATACACTGTCCCAGCACTTGGCTTGGCCCACGAGCAGTCACTGTCCACTCACTGAAAAGTGATGGGAACAGGCAAATGCCAGAACCAGAGTTGGCGGCAATAGAATTTGGCAGCAACCTGGGACTGACTCCAGCTCTAGCTCTAACTTCCCCTGGGCTGAGCTGTCAGCCTGCCAATACCGACACCCCCACCGAGCACGACGCGTGGCAAGTGCCGGCAGCAGAGGCCTGTGATGGTGAAGCCGAACTGCCAAGCGGAAGAAGGAAGAGGGAAGGCAAGTGCTGCCTGTGGGGACGCGGCAGCCTGTGTGAGGGGTCAGAAGGACCCAGGTCATCTTCCCACAATGCTCTGTGCCCATGCAGGTGACAGTGACCAGCGGCAAGGGGACTGACACCCGAGTGAGGGGTTAGAAGGACCCAGGTCATCTTCCCACAACGCTCTGTGCCCACGCAGGCGACAGTGACCAGCGGCAAGGGGACTGCCGACTCCCGGTGTCTGCCCCCAAGATGCTGGGAGCCTGGGTGTAGAGAGCTGGAGAGAAGACTTACAGCCTGAGCAGTCCTGCTGCCCAGGTGGTGGGAATGTGGTCCCCTAGCATCCCTGAGGAGGTGCCTCAGCCTGACTGGGAAGGGGGTAAAACTGCTCTACTTTAAGGAAAAACACTGGGAAGAGGAAGTGCCTGCCTGAGCTTTAGGGCATTTATTTGCTTACGTACAATTTGAGGAAGTGTCTTATGCAGCCCAGCTCTGATCTGCTGTCAGTGCTGTGCTGGGCATGAGTGCAGGGTATATAGGAAAGCAGGCTCCTCTGAGCCATGTCCCCAGCCTTCAGAGAGCCAAAGGTGACCCTGACCCTCCAGCTCTTCTGCCTCCACCTCTCCAGTGCCGGGGTTACAGGGATGCAGTGCCGGGTTTACAGGTGTACAGTCCTGGGGTTACAGGGGTGTAGTGCTGGGTTACAGGTGTACAGTCCTGGAGTTACAGGGGTGCAGTGCTGGGTTACAGGGGTGCAGTGCCGGGTTACAGGAGTGTAGTGCCGGGTTAAGGGGTGCAGTGCTGGGTTTACAGGTGTATAGTCCTGGGGTTACAGGTGTGCAGTGTGGGGTTACAGGTGTGCAGTGTGGGGTTACAGGTGTGCAGTGTGGGGTTACAGGGGTGCAGTGTGGGGTTACAGGTGTATATAGTGCCAGGGTTACAGGTGTATAGTGTTGGGGTTACAGGGGTGCAGTGTTGGGATTACAGGGGTGCAGTGTGGGGTTGTAGGGGTGCAGTGTGGGGTTACAAGTGTACGTTACCACTCCCAGTTTAATATGGTGCTGGGGATTGAACCCGAGACTTTGTGCCTATTAGATAAGCACTCTACCAACTGAGCTACATCTCCAGCTTTTTTTACTCTTCTTCAAGACAGGGTCTCATTCTGTAGTCCAGGCTGGGCCAGTAACTCAATATACAGCTTGGGCTAGCCTCAAATTAGTGGCAGGTGTATGCATTCTGAGTGCTGGGATTATGGGTCAGTGGGAGATCTGCAGGTCACTGGGCATGCCCAAAAGGGATAGTGGGACCCTAACCCCTTCCTCTTTCTTTGTTTGGTTTCCTAGCCATGTAGTTCCTTTCCAGAGGCTAGCCTCGTCATAGGCTCAAAGCAATCCTGGACTGAAAAATCCAAAGCTGTGGGCCAAACTGAACCTTCCCAGTATGACTGCGTTGGTGTTTGCTATAATGACTGACACAGCAGGCAGACTAGGGTCTGTCCCACAGCTCCAGGGCGACTAACTGAAGGTACATGCGTTAGAAGCGAGGAGACCCACCAGTAAGGCACAGGCATCTGCAAACATCAGCATGTAGAACACGTTGCTCCATCCGGAAGGGGAGATGAGCCCTGCCAGCAGGGGGCCCAAGGCGGCTCCTGGAACAGGAACACAGGTACTGGTTAAGGACCCTGTCTGACACACCATTATAAATGAACTCGGTGTGGTGACTCACACCTTTAATCCCAGTGCTTGGGAGGCAGAGGCAGGAGGATTCCTGTGAGTTCAAGGCTAGTCTGATTATATGGCGAGTGCTAGGACTACAGAGACCCTGTTTCAAAAAAACAAAAATGAAACAATAAATAAATGGACTTTTATGTAGAGAAATCTGAACCCAACACACACTCTCAGCTACCCCTGTGCTCAGCAAACGTCACTGAAGAAATCTATAAGAAACACAGGACTTAGGCCCTGCCATGTCAACTGCCCGATTCTGACCATTGCACGCCAGGGAGCTCCCCGTATTTGAGGGGGGTGCTGGACAGTTATTTGCAGAGGGCAGTGTGGCTGCATCTTACTTCAGTGGTTCAGAAAAATATGCCCACCCATGTGCAAAGCCTGTGTGCATAAGCATGCACTTACATGCACAATTGTACGTGTGTACAACTGCAGGTATGCATGCATGTGTATTCATGTGTACAAGTTTGTTATAATTGCATGTGTGTACATAAGTATGCATGTGCACAGCATGCATATGTACACACCTGCACAAATGCTGTGTATGTACAACTATGTATATACGTGTGTGTGCATATATATGTATGCATACAAGTGTGCATATGTGTGTACAAGCAGGCATGTGTATACATGTGCACAAGTGTGTGTGTGTGTGTGCATGTATGAATGAGGTGTGGGGTAAAGACAACTCAAGATGCTTGTGAACTCTTTTTGCATTATATTTGTGAGGCTTTTTTTTACAAGTCTAAAATTATGTCAAATAAACTTTGAAAGCTATACAAACAAAAGACATTTGCAGAAGAACGTTTGCCACAGTGCCTAGAGTATTTCTCTCACCGTGGGTGGGGGATCTGACAAGGAGATGGCTTGTCCAGCAGCTGCATGCTAAGGAGCTTGGGGAATTGCCTCCAGGATACTGACTGTAGTACCTGAGAACTGAGGGACCTCATCCAGTGACTGTTCCAAGGGAGTGCACATTACTCTTTGATCTGATTTGATAAACTTTTTCCATGTCTCAGCATGGTGACAGGCAAACATCAGCTACCCATATGAGTTTATTCTGTAAACCCTGAAGACCACAGAGTGGACCACAACTGAATTTTAAAAAGCAGAAATTCACAAAGCAGAGGGCAGAGGAGAGAAAAACATGTTGGGCCACAACCTGGGGATGTCTCCCCATGGCTAGGCTGGCCAAGCACATGACATAGGGGGAGGGGCTGCAGCAGCAAAGGGCCCTCATTTGTTCCCTCCACCACCTCAGAGTCCAGGTCCCTTCTCATCAGAGACTTGGTGACATTCCACAAAAGAGCAGTAGCTGAACCTCTGGGGAGAGCAGACAGTATGAAGGGTACGGGGAAGGCACTAACAGAGACCAGCCCCCAAGCAGCCATCCCCGCTCAGCAATGGCAGGAGAACCAGCACCCTGTGGACAGGAGGGTTCCTGCAGATTCTAGGCTGATCTGTGAGGACCAGGGGGTACACTCCAAGAAGGGACTCCACTAGTTTAGTGGCTTATTCTTAAACACAAAGATACAACGGGAAGGCTTAGAGGACACATAGCTGAAAGACCCAGCTGTGACCAAATACAAACTGTGAGGAGGAAAACCCAGGGGTGGTTTAAACTGGAAGATCCCCAGGGCGTGGGGAATATCATCCTAGAGCACATGGAAAGCCAACTGGGATCTTAAGAAACCCTCATTTTTGTAGCTGAAGATACGCTACATGCAATTACTTCTCACCCAATGCAGCGTCTGGGGCACCAAAAGGGCATTTAATAAAGCATTAGCGAACGTCAGAAACTTGACAGCTAAGATGAGAAGACAACGGTTGAGAGACACAGTCAAGGACACACGTCGGTGAGAGAACAGGAGAGGCAGGAAGGACAAACACAGAAAGACACAAGAAGGAACACTCTGGAAACCCTGACCCTTGACTAACGTTTTCCAGAAAGCAAGATAGAAAACTGGTAGCCAAACTTAGCAAAGAAGCAGCAGTGCCCGTCCCCTAAGACGCATGCACGGCCTTCTTCCACAGGGAAGCCTGCCAGGGGCAGCAAGGTGGGTAGAGAGACTGGAAGGGCGGGAGGAGAGCCAGGTCAGCGTGGGGAGAGTGACAGCCGACGTCTACGGCCAGTGATGGAGCCTGAGAGACACTGGGGCTCTGGAAGAGGCCCTGATGTTCAGTGAAGATGGACCCCCAACACCACAATCTTGCTAAGCTCCAGGGATCTTAGGAAGCTCCTAGATGACCGTCCCACCCACAGAGAGGCAGTTTCCGGGAGTCTAGCAAACAGGACTCAGACATAAGAGGGAGGAGACGCCGGTGTGGCGGAGGGGGAGGAAGCAGTCTATGTAGCTGAGTAGGCAGCTCTGTGTGGCCTGTCACCAGGCTGCCAGGTGGATGGCAGCAAGGAAGGGACTTAGAAGGTGTGGTATCAGAGGCCAGAGCAACCAGGACAGGCACAAACAAAAGGCAAACGGGGACAGTAAAGTCAGGGAGGGGGGGTGTCAGGCCTGAGGACCCGCAGGGTTGACTTCCTGACAGAGCCTGTGTGATGGAGGGTGTAGGGCAGAGTGGGGGAGAGTCTAGTTCCCTTGGGGAGGGGACATGAGATGGTGTCTAGACTGAGGAGTCCAGGAAATTCATTATGAAGTGAGGTTAGCAGCAGCGGGGGTGGGGGGGTTGGGGGGTTGGGGGGTAGGGGGGGGAGGGATTACTCTAAGAAGAGGGCCTGGGCAAGCAGAGCCAGGTTCTGTCACATTGTATCATAAAAGCTCTTAGGACTATCTAGCCCCTGTGGCTACATTATGTATTACTTTGATAAAATTAAACCTTGAAAACACCCATGGCGATGTTTAACTGTTCTGCACACACATGTAACAAGGGCAGCCTTGAGTCTCACTGACATGTCGCTCCGAATGCTGCAAACATGTGAGCCATACGGCATTCCTGACTTGGGAGAAGGCACTGGCTGCTTTGGAATCCGCTGAGCTGTGCCTCTGTCTGAACCTGCGCTGACTAATAGACACGGACACTTGACAAGCACTGGGGGCAGACACTTCCCCTGTGTGATGCTTCTGCTAAAGTGGTGTGCCGTCCCTGGAGCCTTCTCTTGCTTCATCTTGTGGGTAGTGTGCACGGGAGACACAGAGCTGGGACTTGATGGAGGACCGGTGTTCATGCTGTTTCCATGGTGACTGGCTACTGAGTCCCTGTGCACTTATCAGGGAAGCATGGGGGCTGGGGTCCAGGAGTCCAGCTCCTCAGGTTCCAATGGCAATGTTGTAGGAACCCAAGTGGGGACAGGCTTTGAAGGGGGGCAGAGCATGATGCTGAGGGCGGAGAAGGCTCACTGGCTTGCCGCCCTTCTGATTAGAACATGGTGGTTTCCTTCTCCACAGCCCAGCGTTGTGGTGGTGAGGTTCACCTCTCCCCTGAGGCAGCCCCTCTCCCTTTAGTCTCGTGTTTGAGGCGAATGTCAAGAGAGAAGTGTTGTTTTCTACCTCCTTCCTGATTTTTTCTTTCTGATTCTCTCTTTACTGTAGTGCCCGGGCTGCTGGCAGGACTCCATGTTAGGTTTAAGCATGGTGTCCCGGGAGCAGCAGACTTCTGTAGGACAGAGCGGGGAGGGTGTGTGTGTGTGTGTTTGTGGGGGGGGTACATCTAAAGTTGTGTGAAGTCTCTCTTGGGCTGGGTGAACTGGGAGATTGGTGAACCTCTCCTCACAGGAAGGGTTGTGCTGCTTCTGAGACCCATTCAGGCAAGGCAATCCAGTGACCCCACCCCCCCAACATGTCCCAGACAAGCCCCAGGGGCCACGAGGGGCCCTGACGGGGGCGTCGTCAGACCAGTGACCACAAATGCCATGCAATACACCTGTATCACCTCCAGGTTCAGCAAAACAAAGGAACCAATGCTGAGGACTAGCTGCGCCTGACCTTGGTGACCTGCTAAGCTGAAGCCTGGCTTTGTTGACAATAATGATCTTCCCTGTGCCTGACAGGACAAACCAGTCTCTCACAGGAAGGAGATGAGATTCCTGTGACTGGGGGCTGTAGTCTTACCTGAGGAACCTCTCTGCCATAGCCCTGATCCTGCGGGACCACATCTGTGAATGCGCCACTCCCAAACAGGAGACCTGAGTCCTTGCCTGTGACTGTACCTGCCTTGGACCAGCGTCAGCACAGCTCACTGACGATGCCACCCAAGATGGGAGCCTTAACTCCCATCTACAGAAGAGCAGCAAAAGGTGTCTCTGCCCTCCATAGCTCAGGTTGTGTTTGGTGAGGGCAGGGTCCGAAGAAGATGGCTCCTTGGATCTCCAGGCTTGGAGTTTTACCAGATCCTAGATGTCTGTACCCCAAGGAGGGTCAGCTTGGATCTGGAATGCCCCAAAGGGCTATGCGCTAAAAGCTTGATCACCACCCTCTAGTGCTGTTGAGAGTTGGTGGGACGTTCAGGACCTACTGGGAGGAAGTTAGGTCATCGGGTGTGTGCCCACCCCTCCTGTCTCTCTCTGCCATGAGGGGGGGTAGCATGGTGTACCCATCATGATACTTTGTTTCCCACAGGAACAGAATAACGGGCCAACCAGTCACAGGATAAAACCTTCTAAACTGCGAGCCAAAACAACCCTTCCCTTTACCGAAGTTGGCCCTCGGTGGTATTTTGTTACAGTCACACAAAACTGACTCACACAGGGGTGAGACATTGCCACCTTTTGTCACTCCCGAGTGTGCTAAGGAATCTCTCTCCAGAGACCTCAGCAAGGTGGGTGACAGGATCCTGTGTACTTCTGGGTTGATCCGTTTTCCTGTAACTTAAACTGAAGTAAGATCCTGTCTTTCCTGGAGGGACTGTAACGAAAATGAGAGCCTGAAGTTTGCCAGCCCCTGGGTCAAACGAGAGCCTGGAGGTGCATTCACTCCCACAGCTCCCCCTCTCAAGCCATAGCTGCGGCCTCCACAGCCGACTCCCCTGAGCATCTGGGGGCAGCCAGTCCCGACACTGGCAGCAGAGCCTGGGCACCGTTAGTCAGGAACAGTAGCATCCCTCCTTCGCCCCACGCAGCTCTTGGGGAGGGGGTAAGGCGTTCTCTGCGTACCTACAGATCCAGTGCCGTCAATGATGGCGGTCACGGTGGACAGGGCGTGAGAGTTCCCTTTCAGACTTTTGTGAGTGCCCTGGGGGAGTGGAGAAGAAGGCTGTGAAACACGGGCAGGTGAGGGGTGGGAAATAAACCCGCCCCTGATACATTACACAGAATTCTCCTCAGAAAGTCTACACCCAGTGGTGGCGCACGCCTTAAATCCCAGCACTCGGGAGGCAGAGGCAGGCGGATCTCTGTGAGTTCGAGACCAGCCTGGTGGTTTACAGAGAGAGTTCCAGGACAGCCTTCAAAGCCACAGAGAAGCCCTGTCTCAAAAAACAAAACAGAAAAGAAAAAGAAAAAAAGAAAGTCTACACCCTATGTCACCTCAAGCTAAGCTAAGCTTGGAGGGCTTCTAAGAGACAGAAATCCTTCAAAATACCTTCCCCGGGCAAATTTAGTTATTTGTGACTCTCTTAGTCTAAAAAATTCAGTTAGAATCCCTCATCTGCTTCTTTCTCTTGTGTGTTGACCATTTTGCTCTGCCTGGTGTGGACGCTTCCAGAACATTCCATGGGCACTGAGTGTGCACACTCATACCCACCCAAGGGATAAGCTTGCTAGGGGTGGATTCAGAAACACACCTAACTCCAGGGCCAGGCAGAGCCAACCTGCTGCCTTGGATAGATGGCGTGGGATGGGGAGGCTTGGTCAAAGCTGGGCACTCTCTGTGGATCACTCAGGGACAGGATTTACACTTCAAGGTGGGGAGGAAGAGCCCTGACAGAGTGTGGCAAGGGGCAGCTGCTGGAAGTCTCAAGACACAGGCTATCTAGACACAAGTGTGAAGGAAGCTTTACCCACTGAGGCAGTGTTGGCCCTGAGTAGGGGGGGCGGCGGCGTGTGACTTACCAGGTCTGCAGAGACGGCGGTGGTGATCAGTGCATAGGGCCCGCTGACTAGGGCCCCACTGAGGAGCAGCATGGCTGTGGGAAACAGAGGGGACTCAGAACGGAGCCTGCCCGGGCCAGCAGTCCACTGGCGAGGGCAGGGAGGGGCCCATCCCCCAGGGGCCATCTCCAGGGGGCAGCATAAATGGCTTCGGCACTGTGTCTGGGGATGCATCGCCATGCCTCCCCAAAGCCTCAGAGTCCCCCCTTTTGGGGGATCTAAAACTCAAGTTCCCCAGCCCCATGGACAGCAGCTGATGACGTAGTGGGAGGGGACGAGAGCCGGAGCGGACCAAGGCCAGGCCAGTGGCGGGTCTATGCCACAGTCTCTTAACCACGGGCAGGGGTGCCCCCCCTTCAACTGCAGGAGCTCATTTTCCTGAAGAGACTCTGGGTCTCAGTGGCAGAGTTCTTTCTAGGTCACTTGTGATAAGACCCTACTCCTCTCCCTGCAGTCTCCACAGCTGGCTCTCCACTTTACACAGCCAACTCCAGGGCGTGTGGCTAAGGCCCCACTCCCCAGGCTCCTCTGGGAAGCTCCCCCTCTTGGCACCCAGAGCCAAGCACTGCTGGCCGGGTAGCTGTACTTACCCATGCTGACACACCTGCACTGTTCAGGTCCACGCCCAGAAACTGGGGAGGGACACGGGGCCACACTGCTCAGTCACCTCAGCCTAATGCCTCTAGATTGGCTTTTACCTTTCATGTCATGGTGTTGTGTGAACAGACAACGTGTGTGTGTGTGTGTGTGTGTGATGCTACTCACCTATGGTGGCTTCCAGTCCCATTTTGCTGACGGAGGAGAAGATGTAGAGCTGTGGGAATTAGGAACGAGGAGGAGACGGCTCAGCACAGGCAGCTGCAGGCTGCTGGGAGCCTGTGGTTTAGAAAGGGGGCCAATAGGGACCACCTGGCTGCTGAGCATGTGGCTCAGGGCTTTGGGGGAACTCGCAGGGTGGGACTCTGAGTGCCCAGGACTGGTCTGACGCTGCCTGTCCGAGTGAGCACTGTATCCTGGGTACAGTCGTCCCCCACCCCAGCAGTGGGGCCATGCTGCTTATCATGCCCCAAGGAGTGCCTTATAGAGCCTGAGGCCTGAGAGGACTCGGCCATGTCCCTGGGACCGTGGCAGCCTTGGGGAGAGAGGCAGTAGACACGTGCAATGTGACAACAGGACAACGTCTCATGTCACAAACTGCAATGGCCAGCCAGCACCGCACCGGCTGTGACATCCACACTGTGGGGTAATGCGACTCCCGAGCGGGCGGCAGGGAATCTGAGGCAGGGAAGTCACCTGCCCAAGGTCATGAGCTTCTCAGTGCTTGAAAAGGATGAGCCTGACGTGATGGGGGCTCATTGAGCCTGGAAGGGAGGGAGGGCGCACGGGTCCCCAGGGACAGGCAAGAGTGTGATCAGGACGCGGGCGGGGCAGACATCGGTGCAAGGGATACCCCATAGAGAGAGGCAGCCCACGAGAAACCCAGGGAGAGGGAGAAGCATGGTGGGTGCAGCCCAGGGGTTGGGGCAGACCAGCCTGAAGGAGGCCCTGCGCTTCCGGCCAGGGACAAGCAGGGCTTCTAGGGCAGTGGCTGGTGCAGAAGATGAAACCCACTGCCCATGCCAGTGGACAGAGCCGGGGCTCACCGTGGGTGCCGCCAGCAACAGCATCAGACCACAGGTGGAGGCTCGTTTCTCCAGGCGGTCGGAGATCACTCCTGCCAGGATGCCGCCTGTAACAGAGGGGACAGACTTATGAGCCGATGCCTGGCACATGCTCCCCAGAGGAGACCAAGTCACAGGGGGCAAGAACAGCAGCAACCTTCCCGGAGCCTGTCCCCGATGGGCAGCGGAGAGTGGCCACTTGGGGCCTGCCTAGCAGGACTCATCATGTACGGGCCACGGGCGTCACAGGGTGTTACGGTCAGGCTTCAGGGCAACTCTGAAGTACCTGGTATGTATAAATGCCATCAATTCCCGGGGTGTATGCATGTCATTCCCGAGGGCAGCTGGCTTAAGGTCACTGTGTCACACGGTGCCCTCCCAACAGTAAAAGTAACTCAAACAGGGACTGATAGACTGTTTTGTTTTTTTTGTTTCAAGGGTCTCTCACTGTGCAGGCCAGGCTAGCCTCCGACTTGCCATCCTGCTGCCCTCGGCTTCAGAGTGCTGAGTCACGGGGGTGGGTCACTCACCCAGCTTTATGGCTAGGTTCCTGGCAACGTGGAGTGAATGGTCTGGAACTCACCAAAGATCCCGCCCACGTCAAACAGCGTGGACAGCTCCCCAGCTTGCTTGGCATCCAGGTGGTCTGTTGAATGACCAGCGTGCGAGCTAATGAGGACGCGGCCTCAGTGATTACCCCAGAGGGACCCACGCAGGACTCTGCTCCACCAGTGGATTCACACAACTAATCACCCGAAGAGCTCAGATTTAAAAGGAGGTGGGCTGACGCATCTCACCCCGGCCTGGCACTGCCTGGCCGTCCTTACGCCCTTTGATTGGCCACCACAGGGGCATCGCCTCGGGAAAGAAAGTGCGTCCAGAAAGCTGCCTGGTGTGCACACGGTTTAAGACTGTAGGCAGGGCTCCCCAGAGCAACAGCTAAGAACACTCAGCCAGTCACACAGTGAAACTGACCATGTGCTACCTGACCCCAGGAGCGAGGGACTGGCGCCTTCCTGTGCCTCAGTGGCAGGGTACCCTTCATGCCCCTTTGCTTCCAGTCGGCCAGACCCATCTCACCCACCCCGAATGCCGCCTGCAGGGAACTGGGCTTGGCTCAAACCAAGACTTGGACTGGGGGCATCCAGGAAATTCAACACTCCAGTCAAGACTGTTCCCTGGTGAAAGGGACCACGGCCTTCTGCTGAGACTTCCTGCTAGACCACACTCTGCACTGGAGATGAGGTGGAGGTTGTTATGCAGGGCCCTGGGCCCTGAGGGAGCGCCTTGGGCCCTCCTCATCCACCCTCATTCCTTCTGCAGCTCATCCTTGTTAGCCACGCCCCCAGAAGGTCCCCTTGCTGCCTCCCCAGCTTCTCTGGCTGAGGCGATGCTCCCTCCAGCTTTGGGCTCTGGTCAACCTTGATATGGCCTTATGACACCCATTGAAATCTGACCCTCCCATTCTTAAAGTCCCTCCCTTCGCATGCTGTTGACAGAGCCCAAGGCCAAGGCTGTATCTACAAAACCCTGCTGCTTTTCCCCTCTCCCCTACTTCAACGTGCCCCGTGACCCCCCACCCCATCAGTACAGAACCTGCGACAGCCCTGACTTGACTCCCTGGAACTGCTGACCTCTTGTCACGCTACGCACAAACGATACACACCTATGTAGTACTATTTTCCTGGAACTCCCTATCACGAGCCACGGCTTCAGATGTTCTTGGATTCTGGGAACCTAAGACAGGCTGCCAGCCCTCCCTCGAATCAGAACACATCCCCAGAAACAGTTTCTAGGTCAGGTTTCTAAGGATGTCTTATCCCAATCCCCCGTGGCCACGCTCTGATTTGCTGCCTGCTACGCTTCAGAGTCCAGCATGGCCTAGATGTAAAAGCAGGCAGCCTCCGAGAACCGCAGAGGGGCCGGGGTGTACCCAACAAGCCCAGTGGAGGCTATCGCCAGAGTCACAAAGCGTGTGCACCTCTCCATGCTCTCCCATCGGCTGAGCCACGCCGCCCCTCTCTCCACTCAGCACGCGTGAGGTCCCCGTTACAAGGCTCTGGCCCGGCAGGTGTAGAGGAGTTCTGGGCAGTCAGTGCACGGAACTGAGCCTCACTTCCAGCAAGCACTCACCCACGTTGGTGATGTACAGCGGGAGCCAGAACAGGAATGTGTAGCTGACCAGCTTGGCAAACAGCAAGCACAGAGAGAACTCAATCACGCCCTGCAAGAGGGAGGGCGACCGTCAACCCCAGGTGGGACCGAGTACAGATGGCTATTCCCCTGTAGACATGCTGTGTTTCTACAAGGTTCAGCCTGGCTCAGGGGGACACGGTGGGGGGAAGGGAGCAAGCCCAGGAGATCCGGAGCACACACTCACCTGGCTACCCGGAAGGCAGAGACACAATGTCCACATCCAACAACAGCCAATGAGAAATCACTGCCAAATGATGGCCAGTGATTTCCTCCTGGGGGAATGTTCATTAAGCCTCTGGATCTGGGCTGGGGAGTTGGCTCACTGCGTAAGAGCCAACTTGCTATCTAAGCACACCCTGAGTTCAAATCCCCAGCACCCACATAAAAAGCCAGGCATAGTTGTGTGTGTCTGTAACTCCAGCACTGGAGGGTGGAGGTAGGCAGATCCCGGCAATTCACCGGTGAGCTGTCTAGCCAAATCGGCAAGTTTCCGGTTCAGGTAGAGAGACCCTGCTTCAAAGTAATGAGGTGGGTAGCGATGGGTGAAGACACCTGACATCTTCCTCTGACCTCTGCATGTGTTTACATGGGTGTGTGCACCCTCACACTCATGGGCAAGCATCACACACATACATGCATGCCCACACACTTGCACACCAAACCATTGGTGTTTTCCAGTTGTTCTCATGGCACAAGGATGGGAGTGTGTCACCCCACCATTAGCCTACATGCCTGGCATGCTCTACACTGGGATGGACTCATCTCACTTCATCCTCAGGTCAACAGATGGCATCGCACCAGGGGAGGAGCCCAGTGATGGGCAAACAGAAGATCAGTGAGGACGCTCAGCTGGGCAGGGGCAGGGGGAGCGTGAAAGCCGGGCCAGGCCTCCCAAGCCCGTCCTGTCCACACTGCCCACGACTGGCATTCATTTACATGCTGTGCTAGTCTGCTGCCTGGCTGATGTCAGCAGGAGTATTTGGGCGGCAGCAGACTACAGCGGTGAGGCACCACACAAGGGACTTCTAGCCAGCAGCAGGAGCGCAGTCTTAGAGATGAGGTCCATTTTAAGCTGCCATGTTCCGATGGCTGGCTGTGAGGCACGTTCAGGAGGCCAGTGCCCAGGCCTGTGCCTGAACTGTGGAGACTGGCCAGGGCTCACAGCTATCAACTGTGAGATGGCCCACCCAGGGCATTGTGGGAGCCAGCTGACACACAAGGGCCAGAGCATAATCAGGTCCAGCCGCTTAGGACCCTAGTGCGTTGCCGGGGAGTCTTCTGTAAACCTCTACTCCCTGGATTCTGGACCTCCCTGTGGCCACGCTGGGCACTCAAGACCCTCACTGTGCTGAGGACAAGGAGCAGACTCAGTAGAGCCACAGAACACAGGGTGAGCACGGAGAGCCTCCCATGGAGCACCCCATCCCTCAGAGCCAGAAAGCACGTGACCGGGAGGGTAGAGACTCAAGAGGGACAGGAGGGAACACGGCTGCAGGACTAGAGCAGCCGGCTTGCCGTTTTCCAAGCGAGAACATTTGTCAAATTTTACGTCTGTGAAGTTTCTGAGTGGGAAAAACTAATTTCGAAAATGACAGAAATAGAACAGAACAAAGAGCTCACATACACAGCCACACTCACCCCAGACTGACCAGCCACACCGCCCACACAGGACCCACGAGCTACACCGGCACACGCTTCTCTTTCAGGCTCCTCTCCCCGGCTGTGCCGACTCACCGGGATCCTCAGGGCTCCCGTGAAGCTGATGGCCGCCATGCTGCCACTGCAGTCACCAGGGAGGACAACGATGTGGCTCGGGTGGAGAGAGCTCTTCCCGTCAGAGAGCAGTAAACACTGCAGCTCGGGGTCCTGGAGACGAAAGCAGAAGGGACGGATGTCGCTGGGGTGTCTGGCTGACGTGAGGCCAGAGTTCTAAGTCACCTGGTTTCCCGCTAAGAGCCTTAGGAACACACATGGGTGACAATGTCAACCCCATGGTCGCATCAGCTGTCAGCGTCCACCTGAAATGCTATTATCTCGTAAAACTCTTTGGTTCAGAAACAGTGAAAAACAGCTGAGTGGTGGTGGCGCACACCTTTAATCCCAGCACTCTGGAGGCAGAGGCAGGTGGATCTCTGTGAGTTCGAGGCCGGGCTGGTCTACAGAGTGAGTTCCAGGACAGACAGGGCTACACAGAGAAACCCTGTCTTGAAAAAACCAAAAATAGGGATGGTGATGCCTCTGGAAGTTCTTTATACCTGACTTCGAGCTCTATTATAGAGCTATAGTCCTGAAAACAGACAGGTAGACCAATGGAATTAAACTGAAAACCCTGATGTTAACACACACACCTACTAATACCTGATTTTTGACAAAGAAGCTAAAATTATACAATGGAAAAAGAAAACATTGTCAACAAATGGTGCTGGCATAACTGGATGCTGACATGTAGAAGACTGCAGATAGATCCATGTCTATCGTCATGCACAAAACTTAAATCCAAATGGATCAAAGACCTCAACATAAATCCAGCCACACTGAACCTTTTAGAAGAGAAAGTGGGAGGTACCCTTGAAGGAAATGGTACAGAAGACTGCTTCCTGAACATAACACCAGTAGCACAGACACTGAGATTGACAATTAATAAATGGGACCTCTTGAAACTGAGAAGCTTCTGTAAGGCAAAGGACACAGTCAACAAGAAAAAGGCAGCCCACAGAATGGGAAAAGATATTCACTAACCCTACATCTGACAGGGCTGATCTCCAAAATTTACAAAGAACTCAAGAAGCAAGTCTCCAAAACACCAAAGGATCCAATTAAAAAGTGGGGTACAGAACTAAATAGAGAATTCTCAATAGAGGAGTCTAAAATGGCTGAGAGGCACTTAAGAAAGTGCTCAACATCCTTAGCCATCAGGGAAATGCAAATCAAAACAACTCTGAAATACCATCTCACTCCTGTCAGAATGGCTAAAATCAAAAAAACCAACGACAGTTTATGCTGGAGAGGATGTGGAGAAAGGGGAACACTCCTCCACTGCTGGTGGGAGTGCCGACTCATACAGCCTCTTTGGAAATCAGTATGGAGATTCCTCAGGAAAATGGGAATCAGTCTACCACAAGACCCAGAAATTCCACTCTTAGGCATATACCCAAAAGATGCACATTCATACAACAAAGACATCTGTTCCATTATGCTCATAGCAGCATTATTTGTAATAGCCAGAACCTGGAAGCAACCTAGATGCCCCTCAACTGAAGAGTAGATAGAGAAAATGTAATACATTTACACAATGGAGTACTACTCAGTGGAAAAAAACAATGGAATCTTGAAATTTGCAGGCAAATGGATGGCACTAGAAGAAATCACCCATTCACAAAAAGACAAACATGAGCCTTCATCCAGTGGCTGATGGAAGCAGAGGCAGATACCCACAGCTAAACACGGAACTGAACTCCTGGAACTCAGTTGCAGAGAGGGAGGAGTGATGAGCAAAAGGGTCAAGACCAGGCTGGTGAAACCCACAGAAACAGCTGACCTGAACAAGGTGGGAGCTCATGGACCCCAGACTGATGGCTGGGAGGCCAGCATGGGACTGATCCAGACCCCCTAAATTATGATATCAGTGAGGAGGCCTCGGCAATCTATGGGGCCTCAGGAAGTAGATCAGTATCATTCCACATGGAGGGATGAGCTCTCAGCCTGGACACATGGGGGAGGGCCTAGGCTCTGCCCCGATGATATGACAGACTTTGGAGATGCCCCATGGAGATCTCCTCCTGAGGAGCAGAGTGGGGGTTGGGTGGGAAGGTTGGGGGGTTGGGGGAGGAGGGGAAGGAGAGGGAGTTGGGATTGATATGTGAAGCAAGCTTGTTTCTAATTTAAATTATAAGAACAATAAAAAAGAAAAAACAAAATACAGAAAAATGAACCCCACATGTGGAAAAGGATCGGTGGGTTAAAGTACACCCATTTGGATGATGCATCTTGCACCCAACATCTGGAAGATTCTGGCAATGGGAAAAGATTTTTAGCATCTCTCAAAATAATCAGATTATATTTTTATTAGGATCTAATCAGGTGTGTCCAACCTGCTGCACAGGGCTGACACGTGGCCAAAGATAACTCAGGAACACACCCAACACACAATTATAAACATACTTAAAACAGTAAGAGGTTTTTAAAGTGTGTGTATGCGTAAGTGTATGTGTGGTTTTCTTGTTTGTTTAACTCAATTACACAGTTCTCTGGCATGAACCTTGCAGATGACAACATGATTGAACATGCCTGAAGCGATGATTTCTGCATTCATCCACGTCTACAGAATACTTTTCTGGAAAGAGAAGCTAAACTCTAAGCCAGCAATGTGGTCACCACACTGTAGAATGAGGTAATTTCATGGTCTTTCTAGGGAGGAATTCATCACAGGACCCTGGATCTTGCAAAGATTTCCACAGGGACAAACATTGGCAGAAGCGATATTACTCTAACTTTTGCAAGCCAGTTCTGAGATTTATGCCTTCTGGTACCTGGGACAATTCCTAAGGGACAGAATTTGTGCTCACTGGAGCAAAGCAAAGAGATCCCAGCTTTGCATGGGGTTTTAAGTCAGAGCAAGGGTGATATAAAAAGGCTTTTCCTGAATGAACTATGAGTCCCGGGGGCTTACAAAGGAGTGTTCCTGTGTACTTCAGATGTGCTGCGGATGCATTTTATTTGTCTTACTGTAACCCGTGTAAGGTGTACTCAAACTAACATATATATATATATATTAAGATGATGGGGCTGGAGAGATGGCTTGACAGTTAAGAGCACTTGATGTTTTAGCAGAGGACCCAGACTCAATTTCCAGCTTTCAAATGCCTGCGACTCTAGCTCTAGGGATCCAATGCCCCCTTCTGGCCTCTGTGGGAACTGCATACACATTTCACATATAGACAGACAAGCAGGCCCTCAGGCACACATACTAAATAAAAAGGATGAAAGGTAGGAGGCAGGTTTGACATGCAGACACTCAGCATTTGTGTGTGAGCTCAAGATTGACACATCAGGCGGGTCAGGCCCCGCTGACCAGGAGGAAACGTCTTTTGTACTGAACCTATGTGCAATACTTAAGAAGTGTGAACCAAGGACACATTCCACTCTTCCCAGGCACAGGGAACAAAGGGCTGCCTGCCACTCGCACTGGGAGCTGGCTCTGCTCTCATGAATCCAGTCAGGTGTCCAGTTTGGGAGACTCTCCGCCAAGTTAAGTTCTCGGTAGTACTTAACACTGGCTCCTCTGAGAGTCCGAGACACTGTTCCTGGGCTGGCTGAGCTGCAGAAATTTCCCAATAGCTCCAGGCTTCCGGGTAGTCCCTGGGGATCAAGCTGAGGTGGGCAGCAAAGAGCCCTGGCCAGGGGTTAGATGGAGCAAGCCACAAGTGCAGAGAGTCCACCCGGCTGGTCAGCCGCAGAAAGCCCACCTGCTCTCCTACAGCGTAAAGTGCCCTAAGGCGCCACCTGCTGGACTGGCTTAAAGCAGGCCTGGAAGCAGGCACCAGGGGAAGAAGTCTCATTCTCTTTGCAGGTTAGAAGAGCTGGGAAAGTAAAGTAGTTGTAGGTCTTCCAAAGTGAGCAAAGGGGACTGCTATTTCCTTTCAGAGTGAGCGATGAGCCACCCACTAACAAGAGACAAATCCTGGGGGGCAGGGGGCGGGGCTCCTGTCTCAAACTAAGCAGGATCCAAGAGTGCTCCAGCCTGAGGGCTGCGCCACAAATGAGGATTCTTCCGCTGTTGCCCAAGAGCAAACGCTGTCCCTGCTACTGACAAAAGAACAACTCTCTCTCTCTCTCTCTCTCTCTCTCTCTCTCTCTCTCTCTCTCTCTCTCTCACACACACACACACACACACACACACGCAAAGGCTACTGCTGTCACCGAAATGCCTTACTTGGATGTGCCTGTAAGCCACACTGTGGGGATCCTGTGCTCGGTGGAATCTGTGTCTGTGCTTCCCGTCTAGCAAGCCAGGCACAGGTGAATGGGCTCGCCAGTGGGAGGCTCTGCGGGGTCTCAATAGTGTCTGAACCCTGGCCAGTCACAGATACCAAGGATGAGGAGGAGGACAAGTGACCATGGGGATAGGAATTATGTAGGCAACCATCGCCGGCCCACAAAGACCAAAGGGGGCTCCCCATGCAGCCATATACGCGTCTGCATTAAGCCTTGTGCCTGGGGTCAGGCTGGAGCACTCTGGGAAAGGGGATAGCCGGGGCTCCTGCCAAGCTCGGGGGACACCCTGCTACACACCCTAACCCACGGCAAGAGCAGAGGCAGGGGCTTGCTCAAGACGCCGTGTGAGCAGGGTCAGTCCCCACCGTGGCTGGCTTGAATAAGGCTGCCAAGCTGCTATGTAGCTGACTTCTCGGCGACAGTGAACGGACTCGCAGAGGAGCGACACGCTGAAGCCGGGGTGAGTCTTTCCAGGGTTAGCCACCACAAAGAAGAAAATGTCAGCCTTCACAGTCACCCAGAGGAGTGCCACGCAGGTGTGAACATTAATCAAGGTGCGATATTGGAAAATGAAAACTCAGGTGAGCCGGAAATTCCTGCAGTCATGCCCAGCCTCTGGACATTGAGACACAATGCTGTCACCTACAAAGCCCACATTCAAGAACCGTGCACCGGGCGGCATTAACAGCTATGCTCCAGTGTGGGGCATTTGGACTCAGGGCTGTAGGGTGGGCAGCTCTGTAAACATGTTCGTTAACTAGCCACGGCCCACGTGCCCCTTAAAGTGCAAAGACCAGGATGTACTGCGTGTCTTTCTTCTCACGCTTTAAACACCATAAGCAAATTTCTCTGGGCAATAAAGAAAGCGACAGCATGCTTAGCGCATCCATCCTTCAAGCCACCTTACTTCAAAATGAAAGACAGCGGCTATAGTGTCAATGACTAGACTGGGTCTAAAACGTTCCAGAAGGCTCAGCTCAGGAAGTCAGTGAACTGTCTGAGGAACTGAATCCAGAACTATGGGACATGGATCAGGAACTTAGCACCTTTGAGCCTTAGTTTCTTTATCTAGAAGGGGGGAGGTAAGAGATGATCTTTTATGATACCGGTCACCTTTTCTTGGGCCTGTGACATGAACTCTTTATACCACTTTGTACCCCTAGCCCACTGCATGCCAGGACCTGCAACACCCACCTGCCACAATGGCTGTGTTGCAGCGACACCTGCTGGGGCCATCTGGAACTGCACCTGCCTGCCCTGCCTCTCCACCCAGGGTTCCATGTGACCGAGGTCTCTGCTCACTTCCCATCTGTACCTGCCTTCCCAGCCCTAAAGAACTCGAGCAGTGGGTTCCTCGAGCTAGCAAACAACTATTGGATGGATGGATGGCTTTCGGATTGTTTGAAGACATGTAAGTAGCTGACTGTCCAGAGAAAGTCAACGAAGGTAGCTCAGATGGCCTTTAGGAATACAAGCAGATCCAGTGGTTTAAAAACCTGGATGTCTGAGACGTGACTGAGGCGCAGGGACAGCCAGTCGGCCCACAGGGCTTGGAGACTGGTTCTGAGTCTCTGCAGATGTCCCAGCAGGTGGAAGCCACGTGTCACTCACCAGAGGCACGTTCTTTTCCGTGTGTGTGGTTTGCTTCTGCAGTCTAAATCTGTTTATGCCGTTCTCCGAGATTTTGGAGTGCTGGAAGAAAAAGCATCTCATTAGAGTGTTCCTTAAGAACGTTTTGCTGGGGCTGGAGAGCTGGCTCCGAGGTTAAGGGCACTTCTCCCCCCAGAGGACCCGGGTTCTATTCCCAGCACCTGTATCTCACAACTATCTTATTTCCAATTCCAGGGGATCTGATGTACTCTTCTGCCTCTGTGGCCAGTGCACGCACACGGTGCATATACACACATGCAGACAAATGCTTACATACTGAAAACTAGTACATTTTTAAAGGAACACGTCTATCACCACAGAAAAACTATGAGAAAAAACGCTGCTGTCTCATGACTTCCAGGGAAAGTTCTAAACACCCACACTGCACCACTTCACTTAAAGCCCGCAGTGCAGTGGTCCGTGAGTCAGAGCCTCGTAACCAACACTGACCTCAATCCCAGAATGATCCTCACCCTTGGCGACGGAGGCTGTCGCTCTATGCCCTCCCCAGCCCCACGCCCACAGATTCGTTAGTCCCCACAGATGTCCCCTCTGGATGCTTTGTGTGGGAGGCGCTGCTTCACTAATGCTCGTCTCACTAATGACTTAGCAACGACTTCCTTGTGTCCCTCCCCAGACACAACTTGCAAATATTTCCTCCTGTTCTGTGGGACTGCCTCACTTCAGATGGTACCATCTACAACACAAAAGTCTGGAATTCTGACAAAGCCTAACCGACATTTTCCCCCTCTAGTTCTGCTATGCCATGGCTGAGCACCCCCACGACTTCATGTGTTGACGCTGAGCCCCGCTGTGAGACCAGCTGTTCTGTTCATGGTCCCTGTTCACAGAACCCTGAGGACAGCTGAGATCTGTGAGACCCCAGGGGCTCACTCAGAGACTAGAGAATTGAAAAGGAGAAAATTAAAATGCATTTTGGCCTTTTGGCCAAGATCATGTGAAAGGGGAGAATCAGGCAGACTCAGTCCAGACTCAGCCCTACATCACACACACAGACACATAGATACACACATACATATAAACATATACATACACATAAACACAAAGACACACATACATATAAACACACACACACACACCAGCAGCAGCAGAAACAGTAGCTTGGGCCTGGCTTGGTCCCTGTATGTGACAAGAAGCCACTTTTAGGATGTCTCGCTTTCCCAGGTGTGGCCACAGCTGTCCAGAGGGCCAGATGTTCCCACATGGAAGCAAGAGTCCAGGTTCTACTTCATCTAGAGATTGGCCACCTGTGTGACTTGTAGAGGCCTCAGATCACAATGGAAACGTCGAGGGCTCTGTAAGCTCGGACCCTGAAGTCTACACTTCAGCAGGGACATGGCTTTGAAGACACTTTCAAATATCAGCCATAGTTACTCTTCCAGAATACAGTAGTCTCCTTTGCTGACTTTTGTTTTTGGTTTATAAAGTACCGGAATGCCCCTCCCCCCATGGTTACTGAGCCTCAGCAGGAAGGGGCTCTGCTGCCCTCTGCTGCCCACTTCAGACACTGCCCCCAGAGCTGACAGCGTGGGTCTGCTTGCTATCCACGGGAAGGCCCTAACATTTCACAGGGCAGAGGGTGAACAGGGTAAGGGGGCTTTACGCTGATGGGAATGGGGGCCCCTGAGGGACATCAGGCGGGACTGAGGACTTAGGAGCTGGCCAGCAGGAAGGGCTCGGTGGGTGGTGATGCAGGCTGAGAGAATCTTGTCATGTGTGAGGCTGTAGCCAGCCTCTCCCTTCTGGCAGTGTGGGCTGCAGTGAGGGCTGGGTTGTTCTGGAACATAACAGGAGCTCTTACCGTGGGCAGGGTGGAGGAGCACTTGATGTCCTTCGGATCTGAAAGAGCACAGAGAGGAGATGGTGGCTGAGCGCGGCCGCCCACAGCAAATGAACCCACCGGGGGCCCTCAGAAGCCCTTAGGGTGCTGCTGGCAACGGAACCACTCTTCACCTGGGCTCAGGGTCTCTGCTCACAAGATCAGAAATAAAAGAGGGGACTACGCAAATGGACGGGTGTGTTTCACGACCGTAACTTTTATTAGACATGCGTCCTTGAAGGTATGTAATAACTAGAACAGAAGCCTGAGGAAGAAAGACAGCCCAGGTTGGGGAGGGGGCTGGGGAGGCGAGGGCACAGCCCAGCCCCCCTTCCATCCTTCCACTGACGGGCACGCAGCAGCCCACTCCAGGAAGTGCCAGGCCGTGGGCGTGGTGGACACGGCTTTGGATGTGGAGAGAGCTTGACAGTGTGGGAAGTCAGCCTGAGCCAAGGACATGGCGGACCCATGGAGCGGTCAGAGGAAACACGAAAGCGTGAGACTAGCGCCGGAACACTGTCAGAACAGCACTTATAATGGGTGGCGAGCTTCTCTGAGATAAAAGTGAGTGGAGACCAGATGCCTCCCAGGAGAAAACAGAATGCCAGGGTCCCTTTACGGAAGTGAGGGGTCACAAAAAGTTCCTGTCTGTCCGGTCACCTGAAACTCGTCCAGCATCCTGCTGGGCCTCGGGTGGTCACTCAGCTCACCAGGCAAGCATCAGCTTGTCCCTGGACCCTGTGTGCGTTAGAGTGTGTGTGAGAACCGCCCTGGGGCCTGACACAGTATCTGGGGTGCAGGCAGCTGTCCACACGGGATGTTCTCTGCCTGCCACCCCGGGAAATGTCCTGGTTATGACAGATGAAGAAGCAGGGGACAAGAGGAGGGTTCCAATCCCAAAGCAGGGAGCAGGGCCAAGCACAGATCTTTTTGTTAAAGCGTAGGAGGTGGAGGTGCCCTCGGGCATGGCTGGCACAGCACAGGGGAGTTGGCCTTATGGAGAACACAGCCAGGTTCAGACAGAAGCAGCACATACGTGTACGCGTGCGTACACACACACAGACACACACACAGTGGCACACCAGACCCTGGAGACAGCCTTGTATTGTGCAGGGGAGGGGGAGGGGCCGCCAGGGCACCATGACCAGGCCTGTGGCCTGGGTTGGGTATGGAGACAAGCCGCTTCAGTGGCAGAAGCAGGAGCAGTGGGAGGCGGTTGATGAGGCAAACCAGCTGGTGTGACCTGAGCCCACACCAGGAGGGAGGGGTGTGGAAAGACGAGGAAAGACTTGGAGGCGAACAGGACAGTGAGCTCTAAACGGGTGGTAGGTGGCGGCCTTCTTCACACTTGGTGACCACCAAGGGCTGATACATCTATAACACGTAAACAACCTCAGGAGCCGGCGAGGCGTGACACTACAGAGGCCAATCCCGAGACCAGGCTCCGGGTCCCAGCTTTGCTCTCTCTCTGCCCTAGGATTCCCTCCTCCACCAGCAGCAAACCAGCTTCCTGTCCTGAGCCAAGAAGGGCCGGGTAGGCAGAAGGCACAGACCAGCTCGGAGAAATGATCCTGAACACACACATCGGCTCTAGCCAAACTTCCCCGAGGAATGGGCAACGCCGGGTCTGTGGCTTCTAGCCCAGGCAGCAGGCTGCAAGGCTGTCTGCCCCGGGGTGAACGAGGGAAAATCAGTACCGAGGTCATGGCAGTTAACAGGCAAGGGGGACAGTAGGTCACCCTGGGGTGGGGCACAGGGTCCAAGGAGCCTGGGGGACAGTCCTCTCAGTGTCATCCCGTCCATCAATAGCAGGAGTTGGGGCTTGTAAGAAGGAGGCGGCTCTGGGTTGGTAATGAAAAGGCGAAAACAGAGGTCTATTGCTCTGGATAATTCTGTCCTCAGTGGGGACAATGCCCTGTCCCTGCCCGAGCTGAATGGCAACATCTAGCCCATCTGGTTGCTGCCACACCCTCTGTGTTTCCTCCCATCCCCCCCATCCAGAAGAGGCTTTCCCACCGGTTAAAGAAGAGAACGAGCTCCCAGGGGACCCTACGCTTGGGAAAGGGCAGACACAGGGCCCGGAGCCTTTGGGAGGAGGGATGGTCACTCTCCGGGTTTCTGGTATAAGATGAACGCCTGGGGGAGGGGAGGGGACAAGGCCCAGGAAGGCAGGTGGCACAATGGCCTTTCCAGGAACCTCAGTAACTTGCCAGCTTAGTACGGCAGCCACAAGGCCCCGCCCCCTCTCCCCCAGTGCACTGGCTGGGGCCTGCCTGCCAGCCACCTCCTGGGACTCGGGAGGACACTGGGAAATGGGGGCAAGGCAGTGGCCCACACCGCCCATTCCGCCCATAGACTGCACATCCGAGTCCCAGGTCTGTATGTTCGTTTCCATCCTCACCTACCCGGAGGGCTGGCCAAGAGGGCCACACCTCCCTAGCTTGGCAAGATGGAGGTCACTGAAAAACTAACAGACTGGCTTGAGCAGTGGGGTGGGGGTGAGAGGGGGGAGACGTGAGGGCCGAACCCACTGAACCACGCTTATTTCTTGGGGGAGGGCAGTGGGGAAGCTGGGGGCGGGGCCAAGGTCAGTGAGCTGGGGGGGGGGAGAGACTGGAGATGAGGGCAGAGGCTGGGGACCACCCCGACACACCAGAGTCACGTGCTTTCATCTTCCTTCAAGCAAAGATCCGAGAACTAAATGGCCAGGCTACCTTATGAGACCAGGGCCGGGGCGAGGATCAGAATGGCCCGGCTTCTCAGACCTTTCACTTGAGGGTTCTTTGCTTTAAATGCTACTTCCAGTATTTGTTAAGTCAGAAGTCCAGGGCTGACTGGAATAGAACATGGGTTTCATTTTCCTACAGACACTTTACCTAATAACATATATGGCTTTAAGTCACACCACGGTTTTATGACATTTGCCGGAGACGCAGCTTATCGGAAAAAGTACACAAGCTGGAAAAGTCCGTGCCCGCATGTGGGGGTGGCTGGGGCGAGCAGGTGCAGCCGCGAGGGTTGGGCCTGTGCCCTCAGGTGAATGTGTGAGGGGGACCTGAGATACTCGGGGCTGAGGGAAGGATGGGGACAGGAAGATGAGGGGGAAGGGATTTCCACAGGGGTCACTCAGGAAACTGGGAGAGAGTGAAAGACTGAGCAAGACTAGGAGAGCAGAGGCTGCTGGGAAAGCCTGTACTCGGGGATGGCCGGGGTGAGTATGGGCACCCACAGCGCCACAGACCACACTAACTTACCCCGAAGACTAAAGCCATCCCCGAGGCTGGGTACTTACGTTCAATGAGAAAGAGGAAGCACACTATCCCCATGGCTGCCACGATGGCCCCGGGCACGACGAATGACAGTCCCCAGCATGTGGACACCCAGTAGCCGGCAATCAGGGATCCCAGAATGTTGCCCACGGAGGTGTGGGAGTTCCAGATGCCCATGATCAGGCCTCGCCTACAACACAGCGTAAGGGGACAGAGAGTCGCACAGTGGCATCAAAAACCGGTCTGTATGCAAAACAGGAGCAAGAGCTTCAGTGGCAGACACGAGGGCTGGGTCAGGGGGCCAGCATGGCCCCGCAGAGGCTCCGTCTGCGGCCGCCCCTTGGAGAACCGTGTTTTCATTCTGCTCAGGCAGCATCAAGCACGGGGTCCATCTTTGCACAGGGATACTCAGGTCTATGATTCAAAGAGGAAGGGGCTTTTCCTACAATTCTTGGAAGGCTCAGGATTTAAATCTGTGCCTCCGCAAACACGGTAGTTGGTTGACTATCATGGTAACGGAAGCTTCACAGTGGTACGCACGCCAAGTAACTAAAACAAGCTTTCTAAATCGGGCTTCCGAGTCCCTCTCCCGTTTTAGCTCCTCCATCTTGGGTGGCGTCTCTATGGTTACTTAGCCCCCGGGCTAAGCTAGGCAGGGACTACAAGTGACCACACTGTAGAGGGATCGCCAGAGCCGGGCCAGGCCTGCTAATTATAGACTGGGTGACTTCTGCCAGAAGGGCTCAAACTCCACAGCTGGATGCAGACTCCAATTTAAGAGGCCGGGGGAAGGGAACCAGACTCTGTCCTACAGGTGTGAGGGAAGCTGAAGCCAGAGGCCACACAGATCTTAGGTGTGGAGTCCAGGTCAAACTACCTGCCTGAGAGACCAGGGGGAAGGCTGTGCTCTGAAAGTACATAGGTTCCGGGTTCTGAAGGTTATAGTCCCATGGGAACTGTAGAGCCCCTTCTTAGAGGTTTCAATACATTGCTTCAAGGGAGAGGCTCATCAATGTTCCCGAACAAGGCTTAAAGAAAACTTGAAAACAATGTGGTCTAGTTTTTTTTTTTTTATCAGAATAAAAGAAAAAAAAAGTTATTGAAGAGGAGGCCATTTTTTTTCCTTTTTAGGTTTTTGAGACAGGGTTTCTCTTAATAGCTTTGGAGCCTGCCCTGGAACTCACTCTTGTAAATCAGGCTGGTCTTGAAATTACAAAGATCCACTTTTCCTCACCTTCCTTTTCCAAACCAGTTGCTGAGGCAGGTGACGACGCTGGGCCAGCCTGTGGTCTGCACCAGCCCGTTAATGATCTGTAGGTAAGGGAAGAGGTTCACTGACTGTCAGGTACTTTATGTCCATCTCAACCACCAAAGGTGGGAAGTAAGTTTTATATTTATACATGGCTTAAACTATGAAATTTAAAATATGCAAGTAGCTCATATACATAAACTATGTAGAAACACAGTATATTATAAAGTATATATAAGCCAGGAAAATGGTGTATGGCTGTCATCCTAGTTGCTAAGGAGGCTGACACAGGAGGACTGTTGAAGAGGGGAGTTTAGACTGGGTAACACAAAGACCCCGTTTCAAAAAATAACACACACACACACACACACACACACACACACACACACACACACACGAAAAGTAAATTAAAAAGCCAACCCAAGTTTTTCATGGTGACTCAAAAACCTTTAACCCCAGTACTCAGGATGAATGCTATGAGTTTGAGACCAGCCTGGGCTACATATAAAACTTTGCCTAAAAAAAAGAAAAAGAAAAAGAAAGCCAACCAAGCCAGGACACTCAGCCAGGACCCCTTTGACAGATCAGCCTCAAACATTCCAGACTCCTTGCAATCTAAATAGTCTGTAGAGACAAGAACTTTTCTCTTTACAGACTGGTTTATACACTGCCACAAATTCAGCCTAGAAATGGCCTGTCTTCCTGACTGCCCACAAAGAAGATTCCTTCTCAGAAGTCAACGCCTCCCTGTCCCAGTTCTGGCGTGCGTTCCCACCCTCCCCAAGAAGGTGTTGGACCGGCATTTAACAAAGGGACCAGTACCGGGAGAGTTCTGGTGCCGTCAGAATTGGGGCAAAAACCCGGCCCAGTGCAGGCTGTCTCACTGGACTGTGGGTCCTCCGGGAGGTAAGCAGAGAGCAGCATGCCCACCTGCTGCTGCTCCTGGATGGACAGCTCCGCCTTGGCTAGGGGAGAATGCTGGGACTCTGGGGACTTGCTGTCCTTCCCTTCTAGTTCCGTATGCCATTACAGTCCGAGGCTTCTGCATCCAAGGAGTCAAAGAGGAAGGATCAAATGCAATGTTGGGCTGCATCCATACTGAACGGTCAATGTTCTCTAGAGAGTGTAGCAGCTCGAGACACAGCGCTCACACTGTGTCAGGTATTATAACCGAGAGACAAATAATCCACCGGAAGATGCGCACTGGATCTGTGCCAGCCCTACGCCACTTAATGCACGGGACTTGAGCAGCCGTGGGCTTTGCTAACACCGGAGTCCTAGAACTGATTCCTCAAGGATGCCAGGGGTGACTACGTGCAGGCAGGAACAGGGCACGCTTGTAATAAAGCGGCTACACTTTTATCAGGCTCTATGGCGTGGTCGTGAGAAGCAAAATTAGAGCAGAGCGGCTTTGGTGTTTCTATTGCACCTCCCCACCCTGGGCCATCTGGAGAAGTTGGGCAACCCCATTTCCTTTGCTAGTCAATATTTACCCACGGGGCTGCGGGAGAGGACACAAAGGCTGGGATCTCAAGGAGGGTGAGCTGGGCCCCCGGCCCCACCCCTGCACCTTCAGCTCCTCTGTTTTGTTCCAGGCCCTACAGTGAAGGTCTCATAGCTGTGCTCTGCTGGCAGCGACTCCTACGCCCCCCAGGGCCACTTCCAAGTGATCATTAAGTCTTCACACCTCATTAGCCTACCAGGCTGACAGCTCCTGAAACAGGAAGTAGCCATCCAGGTGCCAAGGGAGGAGGGCCTTCCCATGCCAGCCGGTGGAGACTTGACGGTGGAGGGGCGCTGTTCCGCTCCTCACCAGCATCTGCCACCAGCTTTCTTAGCAGAGGTGGGCTTTGGACCTGAACCGTGCCTTGTCTCACAGTGAGCCTAGGTCAGGCCCTTACCTGGGTCACCACGTAGAATCCCAAACTGTGTATGTTATAGAAGTAGCCCAAGCCGAAGAGGGCTGTGAAGGCGCCGCTGGCCAGCATCCCAAAAGTCAGGTAATACCTAATGGGCAGGCGTTCCCCTATTATGCCGCTGAGGGAACAAGGAAAGAGACAGGCATGAGGAAACAGCACACAGCACACTGCCAACAGCCCAGCCACGTCTCCCGGATGTCCTGTGCCATTCTCTAGACCTCTGAGCCCCACCATTTCCAGGGAGACCGAACAGGAATGTTTCTCCGTAGAGCTTGCTCACTCACTCCCATGGGACCCCTTAGACCCATTTCTCATAAAAGTCACCAGCCGTCAGACAATAAAACACACGCCGTGACTCACACCAACACTGCCCCGCAAAACAGGCCTTGCCCTGCTCGTTAAGTCTCCTTTTATATCAAAAAAAAAAAAAAAAAACACGCAGTCGGTGTACAGAGCTATTTAAAATGCCAACCGTTAAGCTGCAAAAGATGACTTGAAAAGGGGACCGCTGTGACCCTGAGCAGGCTGCCCGCTCAGTGAGCGGTAACCAAGGAACCTGTGTGAACATGCCCGTTGGGTGGGTCGGTGAGGGCCACACTCCCCTGCCTGGCCAACCACTTCCTGCCACAGCCGCTGCTGCCTGCCTGAAAGACACGCTTTCTCATTCGGTGCATAAGGCCCATTAGGGGGAGCAGAGGCCGAACGCTAACAGCAGCAGAGAGGCTCAGTGAGCTGACTTATATAGAGGCTCAGTGAGCTGACTTATATAGAGGCTCAGTGAGCTGGCTCATTTGCAGTTTTACCTTCCTGGGCCGTGTGAGGTCAGGCCAGCTGTGGAACTGGAGTGGTGACGAGCATGGCAAGGCTACGGTTTCTGCTACAGGGCAGACACGGACGGGTTGCTACCTATCACCACGACACCATGCTCTACCACTTGACCAACAACATCACCAAGGACACGCACGTGTCATTTCAGCAGATGGTCTTTCAAAACTCCATGGGGGCTAGAGAGATGGGTCATTGGTTAGCAGCACTGTGTTCTTCTGGAAGACCTGAGATGTGTTTTCCAGTACCCGTGTCAGGCAGCTCACAACTCCAGCTCCAGGGGATCAGACACCCTCTTCTGGCCTCCATGGACACGCACTCGCACACGCATACACACACTAGCACACACACACCTTTAGAAAATCCACAAGCCACACTTCCTTCCACATAACCAGTTACTCCAGGACTCCAACAAGCAGAGTATGTGGGCAGACGCCTGCCTTTGAGCAGCACCCTAGGGTAAGCGCCATTGTTCCCACATCACCCCCAGAACCTGCTTACCAGCAAGCTGCCCTTCTGTGCTCACTAAACAGGAAAGATCTACCTAGAACTACACAAGTGACCTTTGACCACTAAAACAGGAGTGAGGCACAACTTAATCACAGAGACTGGAGAGCATTCTAGAGTTAAGGATGCTCTCTGCTCCACCTTGCTCGCTTCAGGGATTAGGAGACATTTCAGAGGCTGCTAACCTGCCTAGGCACAGGACAAGGGGATGAATCATATGGGATCCCAAGAGGATCTGCCACTGGCCACCACTGAGAAGTGTCCTCTAGTATGGCCACCTGGGGACACCTAGCACCTCCTTTCTGTTTGTGAGATTTAAGGAACAATGCTTAAATGTCATATCTGATTCACAGAGGACTCACCCACGCTGCACCTGCTGATCCTGCCAGGCAGGACCTGGGTGCACCCATCTCCCATGTTTTCAATCCATCTACTGAGTCACATGACACCTACTGTCAAGACCTTAGTGACAACTGCATAATGGTCTGAGAGCTGTCATGACTTCCTGTCATGGCACAAAGCCCATCTGTAAAGTGGCCTGTGTCCATGCCTCTGAGATTTCTGTATGGACTTCACATCCAACAGAACCCTGCTTTAATAAACTCACTGATGAGCTGCATGAGAAACTGCCTTTGCCTATTTACTAAGCTAGGTTTCCTGGGCCGGACAGACATCTTTGGAGTGAGGACTGTGCTACGTCCTAGGGTGTTTAGCAGAAGCCCCCATCCTTGTCCACTGGATGATGCTAGATTCCTCTCCTTTAGCTGTGACAGCTGCAGATGTTCCCAGGTACCACTGTATTCTCTAGGGTATCAAAGTGGCCAAGTTGAAGTACCACTTTCTAGCAACTGAGGAACAGCGTGTGCGCTGCGCCCCCCCCCCCACTACAGAGTATTTATGTGCGGTAAGACAGGCCAGGAGCATTCGCCCTTGGGAGGCCGTGTGGCTGGCAGACACTAGGTCCACACCTTTGCTCCTTGGCCAGGCGTAACTCCTACCCTGGCACTTGAGGGTCCTGTACCACACATTCTCTTATACACACAAGCTGAGTATCTCGTGCCATTTGCATCCGACAAAGGGGGTGGTACTCCGGCATGAATGGCTTGTTCATAAGTCACCTACCGCAGGGGTCCCTGGGCTGGCAAGGCCCCTGGGTCTTGATTCCATGTGTTGGGAGGCTCTCAGAGAAGCAGTTAAACACTTACAGGGATTCCCCGAGACTCCCAGGCTCGGGGTGTCTAAATGAAGTCTCTTGGGATGAAGGCTGTTAGTCTCTATGATACTTTTCCTTAATTTTTCCCCCCAATTCTGGGGCTTGACCCCTGGCTCCCTTGCATGCTGTGTATGCTAGGCAGACACCCTACCACCAAGCGATCTCTCTGACAATCTCCCTAACCCTTTTACAATGTTATTCTAAAATACAGCGGGATGACAACAACTAGTTTTTAACCAGCCACTCGTTTGCTCTCTGACCCCGAGGACATCTGCCACCTCCTAGGTCCGTCCAATGTCAGGAAAGAACACTGTCTGCACTGAAGGGCCCAGAAGACTGGAAGGGGCTGGAGCACGGGTGTCCCTACCTCAGGTACATCCCAATGGCATAGGCGCACAGGAAGGAGTAATCCAGGGCTCCAAGTAGCTGCTGGTAGTTGTTCTTATCTGTGTGGGTTGAAGAATCAACAGAAGGGCTCAGAATTATTTAGTACGTTCTAGAGTTGCACTGTAAAGACAAAACCTATATTCTGCAAGTCCCTTAGAAAGGGAGGCCTTCTAATTCCAAAAACACACGGCAGCCCAGCTGCTGGCCAGCTTCTCATGGAAGAAAAGAAAGCTACTTCTTTTTCCAGTCATCCTTGGCTAGATGCAAACCTCACTGGCTGTGGTGGGTTTGACTTTTGCATTTCAGCGTCACCTGGCTGGCCTGTGGCACCTGTCATCAGATTTTGCTCGGCAAGCTGTAACCTCCAAGTGTGACAGGTACACACTGCGGGCTATCTTCTCGAGGCTTCCCAGCACAGACATGCTTACTTAGGGGGTGGCCCCTCTGCATGTAGGCATCAAAGGTCTGGTGGTTGCCAAGTAGTGTTTTCTAAGGGACAGTTGTCACTGAAACACACTTCCACTTGAGGTTAGCGGCACTGTCCCGAGACCAGCCAGGCTGTAGGAACCCCAATGGATGGCTGTCAAGATCCCTGGGCAACAGACCATTTGACCAAACTCACCGAAGGGGGCCCAGCCACAGTCGGTCTCGTTGTCCGGGAGCCAGTGGGTGGGGCCATGCCTGGTACTGATGCTCGGGCCGCCGAACCTGGGCTCAGGCTCATCCCCTGCAGTGCACTGCTTATGGAGCTCGCCCTACAGCAGACAGGGATGGTGGGAGAGGAAAAGAGTTTACTCGGGATGCCTCACCAGGAAAAGTGGCTTCCCCTCCTCACAGGACAATGGCTTTTTGAGAAGGAGGAGGCCTCTGGCAGGCGTATGAGGCCCACAGGAGTCCCTGCTGCAGGCAGTAACTCCAGTTCACGCCCACAGCCAACCCAAGCACCACCAGCCTCTAGAGACAGCATCAAGCAAGAGAGCACCAAGGTGAGGGCCAACTGCCAGTCTTCCTTGATGGTCTGTCCCTGGGGAAGGAAAGGGTTAAGTGCGAGATCCTGACAACTGAATACTGAGGGATGTGTCCGTTGAGAAACAGTTTATGTCAAAGCAGTGTCCTTTGCAAACATTTACTGGATTCTCTTTCAACTCACATACTCTTACACACACACACACACACACACACACACACACACACACACACACACACACCACACACATACCACATACAGAGAGAGAAGAACTGACCAGTCAAAAGAGTGTGTCAGGGTTGGTGAAATGGTCCAGCAGGCAAGAGTGCTTGCTACCAAGCCTGAGGACCTGAGTTCAATCCCCAGGACCCAGGTAGAAGGAGACAGCCAACTCCTGCAGGACATCTTTTGACCTCCCAAAATATATGCACCTTCCCCACATATAAGTAAATGTGCGGTGGTGGCAGGTGGATCTCTGTGAGTTTGAGGCCAGCCTGGTCTACAGAGTGAGTTCCTGGATAGCCAGAGCTGTTACACAGAGAAACCCTGTCTTAAAAAAACCAAAAAGGACAGTGGATCCTAGCTATGGATACCCTAACTTTTTACTCAAAAGGCTCCCCGGGAATCTTTGTGTCAGCAGCTTGACTTTGATAATTCCTGTCAGCAGTCACGTATTTCATTTACTTGTCACAATTTTCCCAAACTTTCACCCACGGAATGAGTTCCTGTACTTTGTTTTCTCTTTGGGTTAGTATAAGCAATGTTGCCATAAAGAAATTTACACTAGCTGGGTGTGGTGGGACACGCTGAAACACACTACTCAGATGTCCGAGCAGGGTTGCTACGAGTTTTCAAGGCCAGCCTGGGTTACACAGTAAAACCCTGTCTCAAAAATAAACACATAAAAATACATTTTAAAAAGGGTTTCCGAGGGCATTGGGCTGTATGTGATTTCATGTACTTCTGAGCTGTGGTGAAGTGGGTTATTATGGTGGGGGGGCTGGGCAGGATATGTGACACACCCTCAACTGATCCATTTCCTCCAGGTAGACCTACATGCAGGATTTGGCCACCCCAATGTTCTATTCCCACCTGCATCTAGCAGTGGTTGATTCATTGACCGGTCAGAGCCTGTGTGACCTGTTGGGATCCTCTCAACTTCTGGGCAACAAGTTGACAAGACGACGCACCCAGGCAGCAGCTAAAGACTGTCAGTGCCTCATGCTTTCTATTCTATTCCGAGTGTGCCTGTTCTCAGGCAACGGTCTAATGCTTTAGTTACTTTGAAATACATTAATTTTTATATCTTTATTAAAATGTTATCTTTTATACTTTCCCTGGTGACTCTCTCTCTCTCTCTCTCTCTCTCTCTCTCTCTCTCTCTCTCTCTCTCTCTCTCTCTCTCTAGGATCTCACTGTGTAGCTCTGGCTAGCCTAGCACTCACTATGTAGACCAGGCTAACCTCAAACTCAGAGATCTTATCTCTGCCTTCTGAGAACTGGGATTAAAGGTGTGCACCAACACACCCAGCTTTTGGAGATTTCTTTTCTTTTTTTTTTTTTTTAATTTGCACTGGTGTTTTGCCTGCATGTGTGCCTGTGTGAGGGTGTCAGATCTTGGAGTTAGAGACATTTGTGAGCTGCCGTGTGGGTGCTGGGAGTTGAACCTGGGTCCTCTGGAAGAGCAGTCGGCGCTCTTACCTACTGAGCCATCTCTCCAGCCTGGTGGTTCATTCTTAAGCAACATCTCTTCATATAAACTTTAGGATTATTTGATTCAATTAAAAATTGGCTGGGTATGACAGCGCAGGCGTTTAATCCCAGCACTTGAGGCAGAGGCAGAGGCAGAGGCAGAGGCAGAGGCAGAGGCAGGCGGATCTGTGAGTTGGAGGCCAGTATGCTCTACTTGGTGAATTCCAGGCCAGCCAGGGGCTCACCCTGAGGCCTTGTCTATAAAGGACATCTCTCTCAGGTTTTCCCCATGACCACAGGAAGCACTGGAACTTTGTTTGTTTGTTTGGATACAGGGTTTCTCTGTATAGCTTTGTAGACCAGGCTGGCCTCCAACTCATAGAGAGTCTCCTTCCTGCCTCTGCCTCCCGAGCGGTTATTAAAAGCGCGAGCTACCAGCACTGCCCAGCTTTTAGGAAGCACTGGAACTTTTCATAAAGCAGCTTTCCTCAACACAGACTCTTTCAGCTTGTGTTTTCTGAATACCCTGGGGTTTTCATCATTCTCAATTCTGTGCACAGAGGACTGTCTACACACACTCCGGGGGGCCCCGTAAAAACAATCCTTTGGGAAACCCTCTGTTTACAGGTTCTGTTCTGGCCCAGCCTGGAGGGAAGTCTCCCAAAGTTCCCCTCCCTGGAGACACAGACCCCATCTGTCTATCAGCCAGGGAAGACATCTGCCTCAAATAGAGATGCCTGGCTACAGGTGGAGGATCACGGGAAGGAACAACGTTGTCCTTCCAGCCCTAGGTTTACCACTGTGTTTTTAAAGGCACATTTTTTTTTAAATCGGAGAA
Source organism: Mesocricetus auratus (assembly GCF_017639785.1). NCBI lineage: Eukaryota > Metazoa > Chordata > Mammalia > Rodentia > Cricetidae > Mesocricetus > Mesocricetus auratus. The sequence continues at coordinate 7,433,634 of NW_024429208.1, read as the reverse complement.
AAATAAAAGTAATCAGTGATGACTCAGGGCAAGTGTAACCCCGATTGACCCAGCATCACTTGACAAGTGAGTCATGATCACTGGCGAATCGCCCTGAGGCTCATTCTCAGCCTCAGGGTCCATGTCCAGTAAGCAAATGTATTTCTAGTTTTGTTTATAACCTTCTGGGAAACACAGACTGCAGATGGTGACTCATGGGATCCCTGGTAGAATCATTCCTGTCCCTGGTGCCATTCGTGTCATTTATAGTGGGAGCTAAAGCAAGTGCATGCTTCCCAAGGCTCTGGGAAATCCAAATCAAATGTGGAGACAGTCTTGTCCGTATCAAGCTGCAAAGCAGCCTGCAGGACTCAGCAGCAGGCTAACCCGTGCACAGGTGCACTGGAAACCCTGGTGTCAAAGGGAACCACACCAGATGCTGACCATATGCAGGTTATTAACTGTCTTGGCGACTCCGGGCCAGCCCTGTCAAGAGCAGAGACCCGGGGCTCGAGAGATGGCTCAGCAATTAAGAGCACAGGCTGTTCTTGCACAGAACTCTGGCTTGGCTACCAGCACCCACATGGTGGCTCACAATTGTTCATAAATCCAGTTTCAGGGTATCTGGAATCCTCTTCTGACCTCTGAGGGCACCAGGCATGCATACACTCACACACATAAATAAAAATAAATAAATCTTAAAGAGATAATAAGAGGATGAATGTAGAAGACACTACTAACACGAGTTCACCTGACTCCAGATGACACCCCCAGGGCTGCTGTGAGGTCCATCTTAGACAGTAATCACCATAGAACACTGGTTATGCAATTGTGGTTGAAACTAAAACACCTCCTCAAGGAACCCAGAGGCTCCAATGGTGACTTTTGCACACCTAATGCAAGGAGAGTGTGAGGTTGGATCATGGTTTCACACCCCTTCCTGGCAAAACCCTCGTGCTTATCAGGTAGAGTCCAAGGGTCAGGTCATGCCCCAGTGACTCCCTACTGGTCAGTCCCATCTCACTCACCACACCTGTCCCACAGGCAAGTGACTCTGTGGTGACACTCCACCTTCAACGGGGTACCGGAGGTGGTCCCTCCCCCACCATGCAGGCCCAGCCTTTCTGCCTGAGTCCTGGAAGGCCCAGCGAGGCTCCCTGACTGTTTGATTCCAGGTCTTCAGCGCTCATCCAGGCCCCTGCCGTTTGCCTTCTGTGCTTTGCCTCTGTCTGAAGCCATGCGTGAATTTCTCTAAGCAGGAAGAGTCACAGAGACAGCATTCAAACGTCCAGGACCGGTTACTGGTGCCCACGTCAGAGCCCTTGTCACATGTCACTCATGGGAGCTTTTAATGCCCCTGGGCTACTTTCCTACCAGCAGGAAACCTCTCTTAAAGGTCTCCGAGTGTTTTGTTTCCATGGCAAACTCCTGGCTACCAGGAGCCAAGGAAAAGCTTTAGAACCTTCTTAGTAAACGGGTTAGCTGGAGGAGGCACACAGGCCTCCAGAGGCAGCAGCCCCCTGTGCCTGGTTTCCGGTGCTGGGAGGCGGGGTTTGATGGCGACTAGCCCTGCTCAGCTGGGAAGGTGACAACACCAGTGTCCTGGACCAGGTTCCTACTGGCAAGTGGTTAACAGAGCCATAAATAGGCCAATCTTGGCACAGGGCAGCAGTCCTGTTTCTTTTACAGTAGCCAAACACTATTCACTCCTGCGACTGCACCGTAATTAAAGCTGGGTGAGAAAACATACCTGTTTCCTTCCTAGTTCTGACGTTAAAACAGAGGACATGATGTCCAGTGAGACACCTGTCCCCAGCCCTTCCCCTGCTCTCAGGTGTACACTCTGAGTGTGAACCTCAGAGACTGCCCCAGAACCAGGAAAGGGTTCAAACTGCACCAAGAGTTGAAGCCACTTGGGGAAGCATTTAAGAAAGGAAAACCCAGACAACATAAATATTTAATTAAGTTTGGGAATTCTGGAACTGCAGTCTGATGGAGACGGATGTGTCTCTGAGAGAACAAAGCACGAAACACTGTAAAGATCTGAACTTCTGAAAAAGGAAAATATGGTAAAAGGTCCTAAAAGGAAGATAGTAGAATAACCAGTCTCTAGCAATCTCTTGGTCCCCAATCCTTCTGCCCTCCGGTTCCTGGAGTCAGCAGTCTTCGGGCAGGCTATGCGTTAGCCGTGTGTGTGTGTGTGTGTGTGTGTGTGTGTGTGTGTGTGTGTGTGTGTGTGTGTGTGTGTGTGACGATCTCTTACCTTCACTATGCTGATAGGCTTTCGGGACAAGTGGAAGCTTGCGTACAGCAGGAATGTCAGCATGAAAATGAAGGCGCGGTACCTGGAACACATGCAGTTTACAGGGCATGAGAGGCGTCACGCTGCGTCGTCTGTGTGTCAGTCACACACGGACCCCACTTACAATCTCAGGACATTAGAAACACTGCTAGCCCTGACTGTCCAAACCGAGACCACTGAAGCCCTGCAGGAGCTGGGGGAAGCCAACGTCTTCTGCCCCATCCTCCCTTGCAACACTGTCCCAAGAACAAATACTTCTCTAACGGATTCCACTTGGAGGTCCTGTAATTCAAGGCATGTTTCACACCAGTCTACGCAGGAATAGTGTCAGCCCCCACGGGCTGAGGGTTCTATGCCACACACAGCCCCCACCTCTGATGACAAGTAATAAACTGTGGCTCCTACAGGCCCTGTCGCTGGCCCCAGAGAAACCCTTTCTTGTGTTTGCCACTTACTTACTACAAAGCCCTGGGGGCCAGCCAGCTTGACAAGAGTGAAGACATGCTGAAGAGAAACATGTTTCCCCGTCTCTGACTACAAGACTCTTGAAACCACGAACCCCAAGAAGTGAGAGTCTCCCTAGGATGCCCACGACTGGAGAAGAGAAGGGCTGATGTCTTGGCCAGCCAGAGATCTGCAGAGAGAGGTGGTTCCCTGAACGAAAGCACTTGCTATCCAGCCTGACACCCTGAATCCGAACCCAGAACCTACAGATGGGAAGGAGAAACTCCATCCCTGCTGTACTCTGACCTTCCACAATTCACCACGACCCATGCACCCCTGCAGCCACATACACGTAAGCAAAATGAATAAACAGATTTTTTAAAAATTAGAGGCCAAAACAAACATTTCCAGACTCAAAAGAAGAGTGCATTTGAGGTAGAGAAAGCAGGTGGTGGCTCTGTGGGGAGGAGCCGAATCCACTTGTAGAAACTAGCTGCGGAATAGGGAATTGTCTGAGCTCTCTTCTCCCTGGGGAAGCCTGAGTGGAAAGTCCACAGGACACTCCGTCCTGGCCTACAAGGTGACCAGAAGAGAGCAAACCTAGGAAATGCAGACAGTTCATCCCAGCACTCAGGAGACAGAGCCGGGCCTGCCCCACAGGGGGTGTGAGTTGTCTCCACATCTCCTAAAGCCTGGGGCAGAACTTTCTTTGGCTGAAGCTGCTGTATAGCCCATCCCCTGAGTCTGAGGCTGGTTAGGATAGTCACCCACTGACCTCCAGCTCCCCCATATCCAGCTCCCAGACAGGCTTCTCCCCAGTTACTTTCTTCCAGTGCTCAGGGCAGGGGGAGAGGGGGGCATGGGTTTCTCAGAGCCTCTCAGTTTGACTCAGGAGCCTGGGCTATCTTCCAGTGGCCACTCAGGGCTGCCAGCTGAGGCTTTAGGAGTAGAGGGGGCGGGGATGGCTCAGTGGCCTCAGGCTCAGTCTGTCTACTCCGAGAGGGAATTGAAACTCTCCTATTGTGATGATAAGGGCTGAGGAGGGCCCGGCCCTGACATTCTACATTCCTTGGTCTCACTAGGCTTCAGTCTAGGGGACAGGGGAATGAAGTGGTGAGGTGTGGGTAGCCTTGGGCCCCACTCTCCACCAGGCCCTTCTCCAGGTGGCTTGGGGAAGGTGGTATGGCGGGTGCAGGCAAAGGGGCTCTTCACGACAGCCCCTCACATGGGCTGGAGAAGCCATAAAGGGAGCCTTCGGAAAGAGAGAGCCTGATAGGAGGCAGGGCTCACAAGCCTCCTGCAGTGGGGTTGGAGTCAAAGGTCAATAAAGACCAGGATTTCCCTGAGGCAGAAAAGGAAGCCTTTATCTACAAGTGCCGGGCGCAGCCTGCTTCCTCCATTTCCAAAGTCACCCTTCTTCCTTTGGCCTCAGCTTCCTAGAGGATTCGGGGTGAGGGAGAGGCAGCAGCTGCAGAGTGCCTTTCGCCTTCCAGGGGGGTCTGCAGTGGCTCTCAAGCTACTCAAGCTAGTGGCCGTCCTCCCTGCTTGGCCTCCGGGAGAGGCGGGTCCTGTGCTTTCACGGAACCGCAATCCTGGTCGTTGCGACTGAGGTCCCTCAGGGTCCCCCTGGATCCCTTGTTCTATTTGGGAGCTTTATCACCAGCCTCCTCCCCAAGCGGAACCATTCTGCAGGGACAGGAGCAGGGGTTCTGAACCTCAGTGTATTCAGAAATGATGTCCTGGAGGTGTCACGAGTTAGCAGGAGGTCTTGTCAGGCTAGGATTGCCCTAAACCAAGGACTGGTGTCCTCCTCAGAAAAGAAGACAGATGCTGGGAGTGGTGGGACATCAGACACTCAACATAAAAGGGCGGAGGAGCTGAGGACTAGTCTCAGTGCCCGGGGTGCTGGTCTAGCACTCACGAGGTCCTGGGTCCGATCCCAGCAGCACGGAAATAAAACAAAAGGAGAAAAGGCTAAGTTTTTCCTTCCTGACAGGAGTCCAAATGCTGTCTGTGAGGTCACCACCAAAGCACAGGACTCTTGAGGTCTCCAGGTAATGGCAGCCATCACGCAACAGCTGCGAGAAAGCCTGATACCTGTTGTTAAAATGTCTAAGTTTACCCAGTAACGAGACACAAGCCGTGCATCCTGCCAGGTGACAGGGCAGGGCAGCGTAATGCCTCAACCTTTCACTACCTGTGCTCCATAATGAAATATGGGTGAGAAAGCCACCCAGTGCCCCCTGTCACTCTGCCCCATATGTCACCACTCCAGACCTTACCACTGATCCCTGGAGAAGGAGGTGATGAAGCGGATGCCAACAGGAAGCTGAGCCATTTACGTCGCCCCTGACCTCAGAGCTCCAGTCCCCAGAACTCAGACGCTCCCGGAAACAGGTTAAGGTTGTGCTTTTGGACAGCCGTGCAGTTCACACAGTCTGGAAAGCAGCAGCAGATGGGTCCTACCGGGTCCTGTCCCCTCTTGCTCCCATCAGGGTCGGCCCAGCTCTAGGGGAGAAAGAGAGGCAATTGAGAATCTGCGTCCTGATGATAGCACCTAGGAGACGCTGGCAGGCAGAAGTCGTCGTTCCTCAGATGGGAAGATGCCACCCCCCCCCCCCCCCGACTGATCAAAGGCACACTCTGGTACCACAGGAAGCTCCTGCCACGGATACCCCAGGGAGGATTGCTCAAACCTGGTTCACATGACGCTCTGTGATTCCTGAAGAGAAGTGGGCACTCATCTCTGCCTTTGGGGCTTCCAGACATTGGCCAGTCTGCCCCAAAGCATATATCGATTATCAGAGCATGAGGTGGGGGTGGGCCCTGGACTTGTTGGCTCCATTACTACTCACTAGGCCTCCTGTGAGCCTCAGCAAGAGAGGATTGTGGGCTTGGGCGAAAAGGCAGAAGGGATCACTCATCAGTCACTTGGGCTGTGGGTCTGCGATTGAGTCTGCCACACCTAACACGGAGGGGATGGACCACACCTAACACGGAGGGGATGGATGTCCCCTCTGCCGCCGGGGTTCCCTCTCCTGTGCTCACACTGTTAGCTTGGGAAAATAAGCTTGTTCTGGAGGCTGGGCTGAAGACGGCCAGTGTTGGGAGGGGCAGAACAAAGGGGTCCAGTGCTGGCTGAGGTGGGTGGGTCTCCTGAGCCCCACACCACCCTCAGGGCACGTATTCCAAAGTGGAATCTACTTTCCCACCTATGAGCTTTCACCAGACAAATACCCTGGGCTGGGGGTGTAGCTCAGGAGTGGAGTAGCAGGGCAGAGGCTTTGGGTACCAAACCCCACAGTTCACGTGCACACGATCAACAACTCCGGAGAGAGAGGTTAGCCCAGAAACCAGTCTCAAGGAGGTGCAGAGGCTCTTTTGGCCCCAGACAGGAGAGCTCCACCTTCCCCAGGCCACCACAGGGCCTTAGCAAGTGTCACTCATTCCTGACCCGACACCGACCTGCAGTGAGTAAGTCCAGGCCACTAGCCAGTTTGCTGCTCCCTTAACGTCTCTAGCTAAAAAATGAGGGCGATGGCCTAATGACATCAACATTGTTATACAAAGACATGATCTCAGGAAGGCCTTGGCACAGGGCCTGGCATACAGTAGACAATCCATTAATACCAGTGTGGGTGGCTCTGCCGGTGAGCTTCCAGGAGGGCAGAGTTTCCCTGTCCTATACCCTAGCATAGGACAAGAGCAAGGAGCTCGGTTGGAGCCAGCCTGCTGGCTTATGCCAGTAATCCCAGAGCTCAGGAGGCTGAGGCAGGAGGACCATTTTGAGTTGGAGGCCATCTGGGGTTACCTAGTGAGTACCAGGCCAGCTAGAGCTTCATAGCAAGATCCTGGCTCTAGATTAAACCAAAAGTTTCGGGGCTTTGGCGTGCAAATCTCCATATTTAAATGATATCTTTCAAAAAAGGTTCATTCAGAATGAGTTCTTGGGGTTTGATCCTACATATGCCTTGAGTGCACCTGTGAAATAACGCTGTGATGATGGCTTTGGTTGAAGGATTTGGTTTCAACTGTACAAGGCTTGAAAATGGACAGCCAGGGTCCAACTTTCTTCCTCCACCAAAATACTGAAAATTCAACCCCTGCTCCCAGCAAAATCTGTCACCCAGCAAAACCCAGTCCAACAGCAAAGCTCCAGAAGGCCTAGAGAGTTACCAGAAAGAAAGAAAGAAAAAACCTCCTGGTTTCTTCAACTAATAATGCCAGTGATTTCCCTGGTGTGTGTGTGTGTACATGCACTATTTATTCTCACGGAAAGTGTACCTTAAGATGGACAGATGGTGATTCTACATTTGGGGTGCCAAGAACTCAGCTTAACAAAGCTCTTTTCTTGCTGGCCTGGATAGCATCCCCAAAATCTGTTCCCTCAAAATCCCAGGTCATGAAGGCTCCGGGCACACCTTCCTGGAGCCCAAGGCACAGCTTTCACTCTAAGACAGTGGTTATCAGCCTGTGGGTTGCAACTCCAACAGGGGTCGATATCAAATATTTACATTATGATTCATAACAGTAGCAAAATTACAGTTATAATGTAGGATCAAAATAGCTTTATGGTTGAGGGGGTCAACACAACATGAGGAGTTACAGGGTCTCAGCGTTAGGAAGGTTGAGAACCACTGCTCTAAGAGGAGAGATGAGGCTAGCCCAGCCAGGTGAACCTCACATCAAGACAAATCCTAGGCCTTCCATTGGCCTGGGGACACCTTCTCAGCCACAAGAACACTTCCTCCTACCCATCCCTACATAGAAGGGGAGCACGTGACCTGGCTGAATGGCTTTGGCATACAGCCTAAGCACATGAAAGTAGTTTTTAAATGTCACCTCTTAGAAGCTCCCAGTGAACTCAGCCCATTAAAGAAAAGGATAAGAAGGCAGTGCTATTGGACAGGGAAGAACAATTAGGAGTTATTGCATTGTGACACAGCACCCCTACCAGGCTCTGAAGAACACAGGTTAGCCCTTCCCACGGAGTCTGGCCCCGGACTGAAGGACAGGCACACCTACGATCTGCCCTTCCATCCCCAGGGCTCTGAGCCACTCAGAACAGTGTCTAGACACCCTACAAGGAGCCTCAAAGAGTCATGCCTCAACGGTATTACCCAGGCTTTAGCACATAGACAAAATCATAGCCCCCTAAGGCAACACGTCAAAATTAGAACACATTTAAGGACAAACCTGAGAACCAGACAGCTCCCTCCAAAAGTTTCATGAATTTTTGTTTTAAACCCAGACGAACTATAACCTTTCCAATCAAGCACTCTCTAAGCTTTTAAAGGCTCCATTTCCCACAGGGGGGACAAATAGAAACGGTCCTTTTCACTTGTCCTGGGTTTAAATACATACACAGAGTCAGAATTCTGTCCTCCACCACTCCTAGCCCATTCACAACATCCCAGGTGTTGCCATGGAACCGGATCTGTAAATGTACTCCCAAGACCACAGGGTGCAAACCGGGTCCTCCAAGAGAGGGAAATTCCAGGTATCCTCTAACCAAGTATGAATAATGAAACTATTGCGCAAAGCCCATCTATTTACCAACTCGCCCAACTTCACGAAATCTAAGTTCTGGGGCCAGCAGACCAGCAGGCAGACAGCGACCAGTCTGGTACAGAAAGCTTCGAAGACTAGGAAAAGGCAGTTTGGGAATGCAAACCTAGAGGTGGGGAAGAGTCTTCAGTTCAAATGTAAATCTTTACCTGCAGGTCACCAAGATCCCAGGGTGAACCCCGAGTGCTGGAAGGTTGGTGCATGCGCCTGGGGGACTTTCCGGTGATTTAAACCTTTTATTACCGCCAGAAGGTTAGCTGTCACCGCGTTGGCCACTGAGCCAGGCAGGACTCCAGGAAGCAGTTCTTCAGCAAACAACCAACCCGAGAACCCAGGGTGCTGGCTGCGAGCTTTCCCAAGGGCTTAGCGAGTCGGCTCCTCCCCGATCGTACAGTCAGCCTCGGGGCCGGTAGGCGAAGGCTACGGCACGCCCACGTCCCCAACGCGCGGCTGCAGACAAAGCGCTGGGTCTCCAGCAGCCGGCTCCCCGCAGCTGTCACCGCGGCCCGGGACTGGGAGGGGACCCGGCAACACAGCTAGGAGATCCCAGCCCCGGGCCTTGGGGAGCCTTCTGCTTCCACTTCCCGGGGAACTCAGCGTCGCCAGCACCGGATCGCCCGGCACTGTCGCCTAAGGCCACTCTAGGATCTCTTACTTCAAAGACTTCCCTCTAGGAAAAGCTCTTGGCTTGTCCGCGTTTCTTCAGCCACAGCAGTCGGAGACAAACGGCGGAGAGGACGAAGAGGGGGCGCTGGGCGCGGGCCCGCTAGCAGGTGCGCAGCCACTGGCAGGTGCGCGCCTCTGGGGAGGGTCCTCTGTCGCCTACGCGCCTACCTGCGCTCGGCAGCCGGCGCCGCGCGCTTCCTGCTCTCGACTTCCTGGAGGACCGCCCTTTCACTTTCTCAGCCCCGCGGGCGCCGGCCAGAAACAGCTCCTCCCTCTCCCGCGCGCCCCCTGACCCCGGCCCCGCGCGCGCCCAGGGGCCCAGACAACCCAGGGATGCTCGGCTGGGTCATCCTTTAGTGGTTCCTGGGTCCCCACACCTGCCTGTCATGCCCTCCCAGGCCCCGCAGGGCGCTGGATTCTCATTGTCATGATGCCCAGCAGCCAACTGCGGGCTCCTAGGGGCTTTTTGTCCCCATAGCGGACCTTAATAATGCCAGCAAAAGGGACAAGTTCCGGGAGAAAGATTTGCTGGACTGAAGATGGCCTCTCTCGGCCTACCACATTTTGTCGAGTGCCAGAAACAAGAATACTGGTGTGCTACAAATGGAGCGGACTGGTACCTACCGCACCTGTGCCAGGTGCTAGTGTGGTTAGGGTCAGAAGGCCAGCATCCGGGTCATGTGCCCTAGCACATAGCTTCCTTTTTACCCTGGAGAATTACCTTTCAAACCCCTCACTTCCTGCCAAGAATTGACCCCGGAAGCCAGGAAGGCCTGATTATTTCCAAAGGGCACCTGCCTCATACCTCCCGCTGACAGCCTGGCCTGGCATCCAAGGCCAGCCTTCCACTCGATCAGGCCCCGCTCCCAGAACAAACAGCACCTGCCTGGAACGGCAAAACCAGGCTGGAACGACAAAACCAGGCAGGAACCCAACTTCCCAGGAACAGCCAAGCACCTGGGTAGAACCGTGCTTAAACCCAAACCAACCTGAATCCCCGCTGTGAAAGTCCAATGTGTAGGGACTCCCAGACCTCAGCCCCCTGCAGCGCCCTCTTCGGGCTGGCTGGTGTGCTGAAAGCAGCTTTACCCCTGGGACCCCTCGGTTTGCTGAGTTGGGTAGGGCCAAGCCATCCTCTACCTATGGGCTTTTGGGAAGAGTTCTGTACCCTCGAAGCTCATATGACTTACGGTTTGAGCCACCTGAACCTTGCTGTCCCGCATCTCACAAGGGAAGTGGCCCCGGGAACTCTGGCTGCTCTAGGGAACTCTTTCCTTGGGCTGGGTGTCTCCTCTCCTCTCCCTAAACTCTCCATCGTTTGTGAGCACCATGGCAGCTCAGGTGGGCTCCTACATCTTCTCAGGTTGTCTCTCCTCGCTTGTCTCCTCCGGGCTTCGACCATCGAGCTTGTGCAAGAGTCCCTTGCTCTTCTGGCCGTGTTCCGTCTTTGTAGCTGTGCCAGACTGGCCTCCTCAAGCAAAATCTGAGTTCCCCAGTTTGATTGACAGCCTTTTGAAGGTAGGCCCTTCACCACAACAAAGAATGCCACCTCCTGAGGAGGGGGAGACAGGGCCCCGAGGCCTTTGCACAGCTGAAGAACCTCAGGCCAAAGCTTCCAGAGAGTTTTTCAGTTCCCAAGATTGTGACTTTTCACACTGGGGTGTTGGGATTTGTCTCTCCTGAGTCCGGGTTCTTGAGTGAGCTTGGACTTTGGGAAATTTTGTCTCAAAATATGTAGCTGTATATTGGAGGTTCTGTATAAATTGCCCAAGTCCCCGTGACGCCAGTCTACCTCCGGTCCCTAGGGGGCGCAGGAGGGAGTTCTAGATCAGAAAGCCTCTCTAAGATTCAAGGCATGACCTTCATAGATGCTTTTTTTCTTCTTACAAACAAACAAACAAAAAATCTTTGCACAGATACTGGACTCAACCAGAGGGAGTCACAAACAAAAAATCTTTGCACAGATACTGGACTCAACCAGAGGGAGTCTGGTGGCCTATATAGAATATTTGCTGAAAATGTTAATCTTAGAAGAGTAAGTTAATGTTTCATATATATATATATATCTTTTGATATCATTATAAGAAACACCCAAATGTGTGAGGAGGGATGTGTGTGTGAAACTTCAGAATAAATCCTTCTGTATTTTGAAATGGAAATTGGATGGCAGGTTTATGCTTGAGGCTATGATAAAGGGTTGCATGTCCCCACCATGAAGTAAGACTGGTATGTGATCCAAGGTCCTCTTGCCTCGTTCTCCTGAATGCTGGAATTGCAGGTGTACCCCACTGTGACTGGTTCCCCCTGCTCCCTAAAACCCAGAGCCTTGCACATGGTAGGTGCATGCTATACCATGGAGCTACACCCCAGCCCAGGAGTCATTTTAACATCAAATGAAAGGAAACAGTAAAGAAAAGACAGAGAGGGAAGGAAATAAAGGATTTTGTGTTTTCCCTAGGCAGTGGCTTTTTAGTGACAACACTGTAGGCACTAATACTATTAGGGATGGAGTTAAGAGAGAAGTTTCTCAAGTGTCTTGAACTAGTTGGTACTCAACCATGTATCTGTCTGTCTATCTATCTATCTATCTATCTATCTATCTATCTATCTATCTGTCTATCATCTGTTTTCCCGAGATAGGGTTTCCTCTGTGTGTAACAGCCCCGACTGTCCTAGAACTCTCTTTGTAGCCTTGAACCCACAGAGATCCCAGGGTCAAAGGCATGTGCCACCATTCATGGATTCAACCATGCATTTATAAGAGTGACTTTGTTTCAGCACTTGGGAGGCAGAGGCAGACAGATCTCTTAGTGTTCGAGGCCAGACAGGTCTACAGAGCAAGTTCTAGGACAGCTAATGCTACCTAGAGAAATCCTGTCTCAAAACAAACAAACAAACAAACAAAAAGTGGCCTGTAGAAGACAGGCCTTCTAAGACCCCTTGGCAATGTCTTCCAGTAGAATATCTTTATTATTTTTTTCCTATCTGTAGGGTCACAGAGAGAGGGGGGTAGGGTTGGGGACCCTGGATCCTAAATGGAGCAGGGCTTGTATAGTCTGGAATCAGATCTGGGGGCCTGAATGTCACAACTCTTGGTGACATTCTCTGCAGCTGAGCTCTACTCCAGGGCTAGCCTGTAGCTGCATTTGTCTGCTGTAGATTTCCCTGCATTTCTAAGCGCATAGTCAGAAGGAGGCTAGACACATGGGGACAGAAAACTGACCCCTATGGAATCATTCCTGCCACAGGGCTGGTGCAGGTAAATGTGACTTCTTATAAGATGTCCCCAAAAGGATCAGTAACCTTCAACTGTGGTTTGGTAAGCCATGCGGCTCAAATCAAGAGGTTATGCTTTGACGGTTCCCTCTGGGCCTATATGTGATGATCTACACAGAGGGAGTCCTTTTTACTGCACACAATATGCTAATGCCTTGGTGGGGAAGTACAGTGACTCAGATCTTCTCTCTCAAACCCAAGTGGTCTCACTAGACATCCGGCCTAAGAGGAGTCTGGGAAAAGGAGGCTTTGGAGGAAGCTCTGTGCTCCACCTGCTAAAACTACCCTACTCCACAGTGGGTGGCTATTACTGGGTTCACTGCCACACAGCATCCTCTCAGTCACGGCCATCACAGGAGGGTTTGGGTCCTGGGCTCCTCTGGGCAATGGTTCCTTCCCACTTTGCTTATTGCTTCAACTTCTGCAACTGAAAGCCTTCCCTTTTTAGCCCTTTAACTGAAACCCTCTGTAAGAACAGACTTGCCTAACTCCATGACAAATGCTCTCTTTTTTACAAGAGTGGCTTTTACAAGGTCATCCTTTCTCAATATTGCGATTCCAACCTGTGGTGGCCCAGCAGAGGAGGCAGGGGATTTGGGATCTGAATGTCTTCAACTCAAACCTTGACTCCAAACTTCCTGGGACCCCGTGGAGGCCGCTTTATTCTGTGCTCATGGGACTGGTGTGGGGACGGAGGGAGGGAGGTGCTTTGAAGACACAGGTCTTACTTGTTCTCTTCATCTGTGAGTCCCCTAGCTCTGAGCTTGGCACACTCCAGAAGTTTCAGAAACCCTCGTTTCTATGGGAACAGTGAGTCAACTTTAAATGCTTGTGACCATCCTATGGACTGAGAAACGGGTCTGTGTGATGAGCCCAGGACACATGTGACTAACTGGGATGGCCGTGGGGGAGGGGAATTCCATAGTCTCGTTATCCCCTCATTTCGTTAAAATTTCCATAGAGTTTGAGCCTCCCTCCCACCACCACCTTCAATAAGTCCTGTTAAAGTTTGGTTCTTTGCACAGTTACCAAGATGCAGCGTTTCTCGGCCAGCCTTCTGAGACAAATGAATGAACTTCTGTCCGAGGGCTCACATCTATAATCCCAGCCATCAGGAAAGCCGACGCAGGAAAACTGCCATGAAATCGAGGTCAGCTTTGGAAACAATGTGGGACCTTGCCTCAAAAAAGAACCCCAGCCAATAAATCCAAACCCCACAAGGCCACTTTACATGGGGGTATGTCTACCCTGAGCCAGGCTAAGAACGCCAGCGCCCACCGTCACCCCACACACTCTCAGAATCACCGCTGTGCCCACACTAGCTCTCGCTATGTCACACTGGGAGCATTTTTTGTTTTGTTTTGTTTTACGAGACAGGGTTTCTCTGTATTGTTTTGGAGGCTGTCGGTCCAACCCGGCCTCGAACTCACAGAGATCTGCCTGCCTCTGCCTCCTGAGTGCTGGGATAAAAGGCGTGCGCCACCACCGCCCGGCTTCACTGGGAGCATTTTTAAGCCTCTGCCTTTCCCAGTTAGCTCTTTGCCTGTGCTCATGGATCAGATGTAAATTCTCAGCCCCTGCTCCAGTGCCATGCTCCCTGCCACGACGATCACGGACTCTAGCCCCACATTAAATGCTTGGTCACCTTTTAAATTATTATTTTTGCCATAGCAACAGAAACTATGAGATGCTCTCTTACCTATTAGACCAGCAGAGAAGAATAAAAAAATGACCTCTAGAGAGGCGTGAGTCACACTCCGTGGAAGGAGTGGGGATGGGCTTTGCCATCCCAGGGGCCAGTGTATTCATGGAATTTAGGACCTGAGACAGTCCATCTTCCTCGGCTTGACTGGGTTTGAAACCATCTAGGAGATTTGCCTCTGGGCTGTGCGGGTGTTTCCAGGCAGAATTAAATGAGAGAAGACCCAGCCTGAGTGTGGGTGGGTGGCATCACCCCATGGGCTGGGGTCCCAGACAGAATAAAGGGGGGAAAGGTCAGCTGAGCACTTCGCTGCAGACAGGTGACCCCAGCGCCTGGTGCTCCCAACTGCCAGCACCTGGTGCTCCCAACTGCCAGCACCTGGTGCTCCCAGTGCTTCCTGTTTTTTCTCTACAGTGGATTCCTCCTTTCCTAAACCATAAGCCCCAAACCCCTTCTTCCACCCAATTGCTTGGGTCAGGTGTTTCCTCACACAGTGAGAGAAGTAACTGACAAGCCTTACATATCCCTCGCCACTGGCCCCTCAACTCTCAGTTCTAGCAGACTGAATTCTAGAGCAAGAACTTGAGATGAGGACAAGACTCATGCATTCAGACACCCCGTGAACTCACACAGCAGCTCATCTACTGGGACAGTGGGCTCTAAGTGCCTACTGCATGGCTTTGCTGTATCATCGGCATACGTGAACATCTTGCAAGTTAAGTTTCCATTTAGCAGAATAATAGTAATGTTCACCCCTGGGGCCTGTGAGCTCTGTAACCATGGGTTCTTGGTCAGATTTATAGCACCAGGAATTCATTTCCTCCCGTGGAGTGCTAAAGCGGGCCTTAGCTCCAATCAGAAATCAGTTGATTACCTCCACACAGTCATGCCACTATTACATGCATGGGCATATCATGCCACACGGGGCATTACCGCAGCCCATAGGGTTCACAGCTGTAAGACTGCTGATGACGCTTCTCCCCAGCAACCTGTATAACACCTATGTCAGTATGAGGAAAGCTAGCTAGCAGGGAGGCGGCTTCCTGGTCAACACCAACTTGAATTCTCCCTGTCCTGTGACCAGTGACCATCTATCCCCTTGTCTATATCAAATAGTAAAGAAATACATGAACTCCAAGTCTGGTCCATGTATACATGTTACATTTCTATGAAAACACATTAAGTTTCTGTAGAAACTCTGGATCATTCTGATCCTGGGATCTTATTAAATCCTCATGACTTTCTGAAGGCTGGGGAGGGAAGTTATTCTGGGCACATAATAAACCAGTATCTTAGTTTGTTGCTTCCGTCTCTGGCCCTCTGTCAGACAACCTAATCTTTCCTTAGGCTCTCGAGGACACAGCCATATATATGCACCGCATGACTTTGCAACACCACCGTAGACCACAGGAAAGTTATTTATATGTGTGGAATCAGAACCAGGGCTGCGGGTGTGAGGCTCAGTAGAAGATAGCCTGAATTTTGTGTTCAGCAATACATACACACACACACACACACACACACACACACACACATACACACACACTCACACATACCCTCACACATACACACATACGTATACCCTCACACATACACATACTCTCACATACACTCACACACACATACAGACATACACTCTCACATATACACACTCATACACACTCACACATTTACACTCACACATACACACAAACACTCACACACTCACACAACATTCACGTGCATGCTCAATACACATTCACACATATACACTCACACACATACTCATACACATACACACACATACACTCACACATACACACACATACTCTTACATATACATATACTCACACACACTCACACATACACACTCACACTCACATACACTCTCACATATATACATACTCACACACACTCACACATATACACTCACACATACACACAAGCACTCACACACATTCACACACTCACTCACACATACACACTCTCATACGGGTGTGAATTACTGCAGAGATTGCCACGTGGATCTCTGATTTCTTCCTCAGTTCCTCTTATCGCCCCTCTAGAATTCGGCAGATACTCTGATGCAGTTAAGTAACTGAGCAAGCTCCAGGAAGATGAACCTGGAAACAAGACCACGAGCTGGGAAAAGGGAAAAGGAGACATCCACATGCTCCACATGCTTCACTCTGGTCTTTTCTGAAGGGCTGAGGCAGGTACAGCTTTGTCACAAAATATCTAAAAGTCTATTTGGCAAACTCGAGTTCATTTGTGCCTACATGCCAAGCACCTGCCACGTGGCATGTGGCCAAGCCTTTGCCTGTGTGGAATTCAAGGGTACCCGACATCTCCTGTCTCCACCCTGGCTGACTGTGGCCAAGCTATGTGTCCTGCTGGTTTTGGCATTATCCTACAATCTCGCTTCCTGGGTAGGGGAGGATTTGCATTTCTCTCTTGACAATTGTGCTTTAATGTCATTAAACCGTATGCCCCAGGGATGGGGTGGGGAGTGAGATTTGATTATGACTCTATTGTTTCCATATGCTTAACATTGCTCCCAATTTATCCAAACAGCTACAATGTGCATGTCCATGTTTTTCTAGAAACTTCAACTTCAGACCCTTGTGACAACGAGCATCCCAGACTAACCCCTGATTGTCACAGTTCCCTGCCCCAATGATCTTTGGCATAAAAGAAACCCAACTGAGAACAATGAAGGCATTCAAAGTTCTCCAGAGACCTCTTGACAAGCCCAAAGGTCCTCAGCCCACTGTTAGGGAGACAGCGGTTGGACTAGGGTGCAGCCCAGTGGGAGGGTGCTAACTTAGTATGTGTGAGGGCTTGGGTTCCACCTCATAGCACAAACAAACAAAATCCAAAGAAAATCAATGCGGTATTTTATTGTTGTTGTTGTTGCCTTTCGAGACAGGGTTTCTCTGTGTTAGCTTTGGAGCCTGTCCTGGAACTGGCTCTGTAGAATAGGCTGGCCTCGAACTCACAGAGATCCACCTGCCTCTGCCTCCTGGGTGCTGGGATTAAAGGCGTTCGCCATCAATGCCTGGCTCAATTCGTTGTTCTGAATGAGAAATGCCCCCCATGTCTTGGGCGTTTGAAGTTAGTGTTGCTGTTTTGGGAGGCTTAGGTGGTCACTGAAGGCAGCTTCGAGATGAAAAGCTCAGGGCACTTCCCGTCTGCTCTCTCTGCTTTGTGTTAGTGGTTCAAATGTGATTTCTCGGTTTCCTGCTCCTGCTGCCACACCTGCCACTTGTCACCAGAGTTCCCTGTCATACCGGACTCTTACCTTCTGGAACTGCCAGGCAAATACACTCTCCCTTCTCTAAGTTGCCTTGGTTGGGGTGTTTTATCAAGACAACAGAAAGGAACAAATACAGTCAGCAATAGCAACATAATTAATTAGTAATAGGTGTTAGCTATGCCAGGTTAGGTGGGCTCATTCTGAGTGTGTCTTCTAGGCTGGTGGCAGCCCAGGGGACAGTGACACCCTCTCCTAAACAGACTTCAGGGAGATCCCACCCTGGATTGGATTCCTGGCACAGGCCAAATGTGTGGTGCTATTAAGAACCACTTATTACAATAGAATTTCCTGTCACTACATCTTTAGCCAATTAGGCACAGCTATGCACATTGCTAGATTTACTAGACCACAACCATCATCAGAAAACAACTGTATACACTTCTATACTTAAGGCAGATCTGAATTGATTTTGCTGAAAAATCTGCTTTTTGTTTAAGCAATAGCATTTTCCTGACCTCCTGGGTTCTTAAGGCCTTTTTCTCCACAGGAGAGCCCAGAAGGGGCACATTCAGGCCTTGGTCAGTCACCATGGCAACCAACAGGCAGACACAGCCTCCTGTTGGGAAGTGGGCCTGAAAGGCTGTGGGAGATGCAGAGGTAGAGTCCTGGTAGGTGGCTTCATGGCTGGTTTCCTTGACAATCTCATCCGTGAAGACACAGTTCTCTCCCCAACACACACACACACACACACACACACACACACACACACACACACACACACACACACACACACACACACTCTCTCTGAGCTTTGTCAGTGGGGATGTTTCTCCTTCCTTCCCTCTTTCTTTTATTGGGGGAAGAGGAGCAGAGGGAGCCAGAGGACCCCGCCCCCATCATGTGGCAGGCCATCTGGGCATATTCTACTGGGGGAGGGCTGCACTTGTTATATTTCTGGCTAGGGATAATGACACGGCAAGGGCCCAATGGGCGCCCCCTACTGGTGCATGTTGGAAAATCTCTCCAGTGGCCTGATGAGAAAGATATCTTTCCTGTTCTTGCCTTCGTCCCTATCATTTCTGCCAATTACGTGGATAACTGCTATGCGTGCCGGAGTGAAATTTCTTTAAGTTGCCAGAAAGCTTCTTCAGGTAAAATAAAAGAGCACACTTTAGGGCTCTGTTGCACTACTGGTACCCGCTGCTCAGGAGTTGACAGAGTAGCCAATGCTTAAGTTACTTTCACCTGGTGTGTCGACGCCCAGCTTTTTCCTCACTGGAGAAACTGCTAACATGTGTTTATAAATCTTTTCATCTTTGGGACTAGGAAACTATAATTGCAGGGCCTTGTATGTGAATTGCTTGGGGCTTGTTTATTCATTCAGTGTAGTTCAGCCTTCTGGAGGAGAGACCCTGTCTGACGAAGGATCTGCAGTATGTGTTCTGGGCAGCTATGGGTGACCATGCTGGTTGATGGAGTTGAGCTCACTCTGCTTCGCAGCCTGCAGCACAGTGAGAGAGAGCCCTAGCATGAGAGGGGCCAGCGGTTGCTGTGAGAATCCTGGTGTGTCTTTATTGCTCTCGTCATCCAACTGTTACAACAAATATCACATTAACCAGGCATTGTCTCTCACCCCCTAAAAGCTTATTATCTCTTAGTCTACAGAGTGGGAAGCTGAGGCAGGGGGATCTCCTAAGGGTGCTCCAAAGTAAAACCAGCAATGGGAGTCCAGAGTCTAACGTAGCTTCAGTAATTAACATTTCCATCAATGATGATTACTTTACAATTCACTTTCTTCCCCTTTAGACCAAACTTTTAGATGAACTTACATTAATAGATAAGATGACTTTTATCATTGTTTAAAGTATTACATCCCCAAATCAACAAAGAGTGCCATAAAGTATTTTGAGTTAGTACAAATTATAATTCACAAAACCACATAAGAGGCTGAATACAGAAATGGACAATGGCCAGACCATATGTCAAAACAGAACACTGTACCAGGCATCACTAATCACAGAGCTTGGAGGATGGAAGCAGAAAGATGGGGAGTCCAACCACAGAGCAAGCCTTTGGTCAGCTTGATCACCCTGTCTCAAAAACAAATAAACTAACAACATCCACATTGACGAATCAGCTGCTGTCTCTAAGCCAGGCTTGGAGGATGCCACCTGCTCTCTCTCCCCAAACACAGGAAGCCAAACAATAACCAGTGTAACAACCAAAATGGTCAAGACTCGATTAATGGCAGGCGAAGTTGATCGTTTTTATCCCTACTTTAAACTAGGACCAACCAAGAAGGCCAAATACATATCCTGGCCAATGTGAAACCTCCTGCTTCAGGGGTCCAAGGCCAGAGCCTTCCCTTCTCTCCCCTGGGGCCATCCTACTCTGCTAACCTTGTTCTCTCTTGAAATGCAGGTGATGGCCACAGGCTCCCTTGCCTCAGAAGACTCAATTAAATAGCCTTTGCTTGTCCTAGCTGGAGTACTTTAAGTTTCTCACCAAAATCTCTATTCTGAAGTGAAACTGGAAGACTCACCTCCTACCCTATTTCTGTCTCACCAGGGATCTAGAGGCCTTCCTCGGACGGTCTTCTTGCTGTGTGTTCACGTGGTGAAAGATGCAAGGGCAGAGGACAAATGACGTGTCCTGTGCTTCAGGAAGCCCCCTGTGTAACAGCCTGGATGCCTCTGATAAGGGCTCATATGCTGAAGCCTGGTCACCGGTCTGCGGCATTAGCAGGGGGTGGAGGAACTTTTAAGATGATGGGCCTAATTGGAGGAAGTCAGATCACTGGGGCATGCCCTAAAAGGGGACTCCTGTGTCATGACTGGTTTCCTTGGCAACTCGTCCCCCCACACCCCATGACATGACACACAGATATAATGGAGAGGGCCTCGAGGGTTCGAATTTCTCCAGCACGTTCTATGTTGGGTAAGGACAGGCCATGCTCTGGATGGTGTCCTGGTGCCAGGGCTGGGACTCTCTCCCAATAAAGACTTATCTTTCAGTTCTAGTAACACGGACCCAAGGCTAATCCACATGTCCAGATTTCTTTATCTGTTCTGAGGGCAAATAGAATGCTGGGGAGGAGAAGAGGGGAGTCAGAGGAGATACTGTGATGCAGAGGGAGCAGGATGGGAAGTACATGCATGAGGTGAACAAGCCTTGGGGCAGCACACGGATGAATAGAAATGGGTTAATTTAAGTTGTAAGAGCTAGCTAAGAAAGAAAAAGAAAAACAAGCTGAAGCTATTGGCAGAGCATTTATAATTAATAGCAAGTCACTGTGTGGTTATTTGGGAACTGGGACAAAAAACTCTGCCTACAGTATGCCACAGACCAAGACACAACTCCTCAGTTGAGAGTCCTTCTTCCCGAGTATGTCAGCTTGGCAACTGGGATTGACCACAATGACCTGAATCACGAAGAGTGGATGCTAAGTGTCCTCGAATACTGCAACGGGTGAGCATAGGCTGCATCTGCAGAGATCGACACAGTGTGTACGTGTGTCTGTCAGTATGCTGCATACTAGCATTTTTACTCGTCAAGTAAATACCGAGAACTTCCCTCGAGCTTTACATTTTATCACACGCTTGCCACTACAATGGGTGGGCAATAATAAGAGCTGAGGGCCTTTCCCCAGTCTCCAGGCCCCTTTCCTTCCTCCAGAGTGTCTTTATCCTGAAGCTGACTGGAGAGACAGCCCCTTAGCCAATCTTTGAAGAAAGGGGCGCTGGTTGTGCTTCCCAGTAAGGGGAAGCAAGTATTCCAGGAAGTCAGCTGGGCTGACCCCCCCCCGGGTAGAAACCGGAAGTGGGGAACGGGAGGACTGGATAGTTTGATTTGTTTGCTTGGGGACACTCAGGGAGCCTGTGTGCATTTGGGTTTCTCAACCGAGGAAGCCGTGGGAGTGTTAGGAGGCTAGACACAAGGGCGGAAAGTCTGGCTTAGTCGGGGAGTAGGAAGGTCTAAGCATGGGAGTGGGAAGGGGATCCAGAGGGGCCCTGGGGGGTGGAATGTGGCACTGGAGGGTCACCTCTTTTCCCAAGAGAAGGAAAGGAAGGCCCAAGTAAATGAGTGGGCCTGTATGTGTGGCATGACAGGTTGGCATTTGAGCGGAAGCCAGAGGTACCGGAGGAGGCACCAGAGGAGGCACAGAGAAGGATGAATGTGGGTCACTTGCGAGTGAGAGCCCAGGCGTCACCCAAGTTGGGGTTGGTTGAGATGCTTAAACCCTGACCTGGGTCACTGTGCCAGAGTTCATTGCTCCAGCATGGACGTGTTGACAGAAAACAGAAAACACTTGAGTGTACACGTTTCTGGAGATCACAATTATCTCAGTGTAGAAGAACCTGGGAGGTTCTGCAGCATCCCCTGGGGGACGGACCCAAGGGACTGAGGCGGGCCCTAGAGTTGAAACTCGCCTATAGTCCTTCTGGGTCCGCTTTTTTAGGAGGCTCCTCGTGGCGTCCACAGACCAGATCACTGAGGACATTCCAGAGGCCAATGACAGTGTCCAGGTTAGATGCCAGATCTGTGCCAGTACTAAGTCGCCAAGGCCCCGCTCCTCCCTCTTCCCGGTCGGTGATTGGCAGAGATGCCCTTCCAGTTGCTAGGACACTATCCCAGTCCTTAGCTCCTCCCACACCTCTCGTTCCTCCCTTTCCCGCCACCCTTTTAGGCTGAGTGCCAAGCGGGCCGGGCAGCGTCTCCATGGCGACGCGGGACGCGGGTGGGGGTGGCTGGTACCTGCTTGATAGAGACGCTGTTACTCCGGAGATCCTGGCTGAGACCAGATCATGTCGGACTTGGGCTCCGAGGAGTTAGAGGAGGAAGGAGAGAACGATCTTGGGGTGAGAGCTCCTGGTCAGGGAGGGACTTCTGGGGTGTAACGCAGCTCCAGAGCGGGAGGCGTGGGGATCAGAAGGTCGAGAGGCCGGGGAGAGGACCACGCCGGCCACACCGGCCGCCGTGCGTCCAGGAAGTCGCTCTGAAAGGTGAAACGCCGTGACGTCTTGTTTCCACCCCCCCCTCCCCGCTCCCTTCCCGCCTCCCATTAAAGGCGAAGATTTCTAGGCAGAGGGCATGAGAAAAGGGATGGAGAGGGCTGCTTCCTGGCATCTCCTGCACAGTGCTGAGGTGTCCCGGGCTCTGAAGATTTCATCAAGTAGGTCTGGATCAGTTTCTCTGAACAGTCCTACCCCACTGGAATCCCTTTTCTAGCGTCTCTAGAGGGGAGGCAGGAGACTCACAGCCATCCATGTACTCCTACTTGAGTGCCTTGTGGGATGAAGGGCGTGGGCCACCACTGCCTGGCACAGCTAGTACCCTTAACCGCTGAGCCATCTCTCCAGTCCCAGGGTCAAAGAGTAAGTCCTTTGATGGGGAGTTTGCAAATAAGATTAGTGGAATATCCTTGTCTCCTTCCCCTCTGCGTCTCCTCCTCCTCTCCCTCATAGCAGAACTTCCCAGCAGGGCACAGAGCTCTGCAGACCACAGACTCTCGAAGAAGCCCCAATGAAGAAAGAGCCATCCTCTTAGGGTATTTACTCTTTAAGTCCTGAAGGATTGGAGAAAGAGGGAGTCGTCTGTGGAGGCTGGGGACGTGTTCCACCTTTTAAGTGTGTTCCTGTGATGACATAGTGCACCTGGCAGTTTCCGTTCATTGGTTCATGTTTGCAATGCCAGGTTTAGCATAATTAAACACTTGCACTAATTGTGAGACCTTGGACCAAGGCTCTGCCCATCGGGCTTGCTTACCCTCCTCCCCAGTGCAACGTGACAGGTGAATGCAGTGCTCAGGGCGGGAGGCTCCAGTGGTCCACTAGTTTTTAAATGCTTGGCTTGTGTTTGGTGCTATTGAACAGCAACCACATCAACTGGATTTCTTTTGCCCAGGAATATGAGGGGGAGCGAAATGAAATGGGAGAACGGCATGGACATGGGAAAGCGAGGTTGCCCAATGGAGACACGTACGAAGGAAACTATGAGTTTGGAAGGAGAAATGGCCAGGTCAGAGTCGGTGACCTAGGAAGCTGGTTTTCTCTATTAAATATTGTCTTAGTGCATGTCAGACTCAGGACTGATCTGACGTATGTCGTCGATGTGTTTCAGGGGGTCTACAAATTTAAGAATGGTGCCCGATACACTGGAGAATATGTTAAAAATAAAAAGCACGGTCAAGGTACCTTTATCTATCCGGATGGATCCAGATATGAAGGTAACATGCCATCACCACAAAGATGACTTTTGTTTTTGTTGTATAGGCTGTTTCTGTGGATACTAAAGTGTATAAGAAAGCTCAAAGTTCACTAGATCTACCACTCAACACAACTACCACCACCACCAGCACGTGTGTTCATAAAGGCTAGAGAGACTTTTAAGTAACTAAACATTTAACTATATAACTGGAGCCAGGGATTGGTGGCGCATGCCTTTAATCCCAGCACTCAGAAGGCAGAGACAGGTGGATCTCTGTGAGTTCGATACCAGCCTTGTCTACAAGAGCTAGTTCCAGGACAGTCTCCAAACCTTCATGGAGAAACCCTGTCACGAAACAAACAAACAACCTATATGACTGGTCTTGTGGCAGCACATGCCCTCCAGTAAGCCAGAGACTTAGAGTAAGTGAAAGAGGATTGATAGGTGAGCACAGACTCTGGGTGTGACCTAGACCCATGACAGCATATGGTATCCTCCCTCAGAAGCTCTGGGTGTGGCTTAGACCCATAACATCCTATGGTATCCTCCCTCTGAAGCTCTGGGTGTGGCCTAGACCCATGACAACCTATAACATCCTCCCTCTGAAGCTCTGGGTGTGGTCTAGACCCATGACAACCTATAACATCCTCCCTCTGGAACTCTGGGTGTGGCCTAGATCCACTGACAGCTCATGACATCCTCCCTCTGAAGCTCTGGGTGTGGCCTAGACCCATGACAGCCTATGGTGTCTTCCCTCTGAAACTGTCTTTGTTGTTTTCTGTTTTGGCCCATCTCTGATGGTCATGTTTCTTTACACCTTTTTATCTGGGCATTTTGCCTTACTATGATGTCTTTCTTCCCCTCAATCTCCAATTCTTTACATGCTAATATCATGCCTCAGAAAGACTTAGCTTATTTCTAAGACCCTCTGTACCACCCCTACCTGGTGGGTACAAGTCTAATCCCAGAGACAGCACCACGGGAGAAGACAGGAAATGGGCTGTGGTCCTTCAGAAAGCGTATGCTGATTTGTATGTCTGTTTTTTTCTCTGCTCTTGGTTCCTCTTGTCCCAGGAAAGGGTTTTCTAGTTTCCTTCTGATTTCCAAAAAGATCTGTGCCTTCAGCTTTGACTGTGGGGACAGTGTGACACTGCATGTCACCTCTCCCTGTCTCAGCCTTGACTGTGGGGACAGTAGGTGTGACACTGCAAGTCACCTCTCCCTGTCTCAGCTTTTTTATCTGCAGCATGCAGATGGAATAGATTGATGTGTGTGTAAGGCCTATAGACATTCCTGCCTCCAGGGAAGAGCTAGTTGGCAAGGACCATGATGTACTTTATGATGCAATTTGTGTGACAGTATTACCTTCTAATGAGGGTGACATATCCCAGCATCACCTTCTAATGAGGGTGACATATCCTTAAAATGTAAGCTGTGTCCCTACGACTAACACCGGAGATATTCATCTCCAAGGAAAGGAAGGCTTATTTTGACTTTCAGAGATTTAAAGATTGGGTTATTTTATATGTATGGGCGTTTTACAAGCATAGATAGTTTACCTGCACATATGCCGGTGAAATGTGTGCACAAATTGATCACAGAGGCCAGAAGAGGACATTAGAGCCTCTGGTACTGGAGTTATAGATGGCTGTGAACCACTGTGTGGGTACTGGGAACCGAATCGGGTCCTTTGCAAGAGCAGCAAGTGCTCTTAACCGCTAAACTGTCTCTCCAGCCTCTGATTTTAGTTCATAGACATGTGAGCCAGTGGCAAGGCAAAACATCATGATGGGAGTCTCCCATAGACCCAGCTGCTCACCTCATGGTGGCCAGGAAACAGAGGGAGGGGAGATGGGCATGCCCCCCATGACCTGGCTTCTTTCACTAGGTTCTATCTCTCCAAGGTTCCATACTTCCCAACAGTACTATAGATGGGAACCAAGCCTCCACACATGGCTTTTGGAGAATACTTATCCAAACCACAGCAGTTACCCGCCCTGCTCCAGATAAAACTAAAAATAACAGATAGTAAAGGAGGCAACGGAGGGGGTTCTCCCAGTCTCCGAGTTGGGCCAGAGCATTTGTGCCTGTGCATTAGACATGGAACTTAAATTGTTTTGTTCCTAAACCTAAGCAGGCTTGGTTGACCAGAAGCACCATCTGCTTTTTAATGAGCTTTGAACAATTTGATTCGGGGCTTAATTTAATTCTTCCCAGATCCCTGGGAGCCTAATCTTGTTGTCACTTTTGATCTTAGCGTAGATGTTAATACAATTTGGGTTACATAGAAAATACATCAAAAGGGGAGGGAGGGATTTAGGAAGTCTTTGCTTGAAGCAGAGTTGGGGATCTTACTAAAAATATTTTAGGGGCTGGAGAGATGTCTCAGCAGTTAAGAACACTAGCTATTCTTTCAGGGGACCCGGGTTCAATTCCCAGCACCCACATGGCAGCTCACAACTGTCTGTAACTCCATTTTCAGGGGTTCTGACATACATGCAGGTGAAACACCAATGCACATAAAATAAAAGTAAAGTGTAAAAAGAAAGATATTTTAATATAGACTTAGGCATGAAGATTAGGAGACACAGAGGTGCTCTATTGTAAGACATACCCAATTATGGGTACAGTGCCCCCCCCACTGAAGGTGTGGGGGGGAATCAGGAATTCTCAGTGTGGAGATGAACCAGCTGAAAAGTCTACACACAAAACTGTGAGCTCAAGAATGGGTATCCACACCATGCAGTCCTCCGACTCTGCACACAACAGATGTCCAAGGAGTCATCAGTTCAATCATGATACCAGCTACCGCAGTCTCAGGGAAGGCATATCCTTACGAGGCTGTCCCCGACTCAGATGCAGAGCTCATGCTCAAAGTTCCCAGGCTGCTCACACTTCTGCCCAGATCATTGCTAACTAGGTGTTCCCCTAACTGTGTCTCCTGGCCGATGATCTTCTCTTACAGCTTGCAGAACTCACAGAAACACTGTTAATTGTTTATTATAAAGGAAACTACAAAATAATACTGATGAGTAGTCAGATGAACTGGTATTTAGTGTGAGCTCTAGAAGGGTCCAGTGGTGTGCATGGCCATACTGGCACATGCATGCCTTCTGCAACCCCAAGTCTCATCAAATCTCACCCCTCAAGGGGTTTTAAGGGCTCAATTGGCAGACTCCCCCACACCACCCCCATACACACACTCCAGGTCTGTTGAGAAGACCAAGAATGATGAGAGTAGGGAAGAATTGCTTAGAAAATTTCAAAACAAGCTAAATGTAAATTTAAAGCAGGAATAATATGTTTCTAAATGCCATCCAGAAGCCTTGATTCCTGACCACTGAAGCCTGCAGCAGGCGTAGGCCACCTTCCTTGGGGCAGCCCGCTTCCGTTGCCCAGTGTTTCCTGGGTTGGGTGGAGCCTCCAACAAGTTTCTCAAGTGGTGTAGCATGTGCTGGGCTCATGGGTCCTCACCAACATGAAATCTAGCATGTTTGCAGTTTAAGTGTCGGTTTTCACTTTGGAAGCATTTCTGCAAAATACATGCTTTTCTTGTCATGCCAGCCTGGAGCCCGGCTCCCAAGCTCGGGAGAAGAAAGATGGGTTCCTTTTGTTACGGACTTTTTGGGGGAAGGAAACCATCTGAAGCAACTGTGCCAGCTGTGGCCGCTTTGCCCCAGGGTGTGCTGCAGCAGCTCCGAGTAGCTCACAGAGGCCAATTCTGCATTTCTTGCAGCTCCATAAACAGCTCCAAATTGGCCTCATTGGGAATATTCCACCATAGTAACTGGCGGATGCTATAGATTTGGATACAATGCTGCCACTGAAGGTCTAGGACAACACCCAGATCTTTGCCCACGGTGTGCGCTGTCCCTCGTCACTACAGAGCTGGCACCAAATGACCAAATGTATATTTTAGTTAATCATCTTAACTTTTGGATTCTCCATCTCTCTTGCTCGTGTTTCCCATGCTATCGTGGGACCTAGTCCTCTTTCTGAACCTTCAGCAATTGCCACCCCCATCTCTCTGTGTGTGTCTGGCGAGGCTGCTTTGTGCTGAGCCGTCTGAGGTCCTGATCTTGCCTCTGCCCCAGGCAAGCTGGTCACATCCTTGTTGGCGTCTGTCTTTATCTGGCTTGTGGGGTCATGTGCTGTCCATTTGTGAGGATGTTCTAGCCCACAAGGTGGCCAGGATGCTTTGTAAAGTAAATATTGGAGAAGTGAGGAAAATTCTACAGAATTCCCAGTTTCGCATAAACTTTGGGGTTTGTTCATGGAAACTAGATAGTTTGGATAATTAACATTTTGTTAGCAGAGCATGTGTTCTTTTAGTGTATGTGCAAGTGTTTCTAGCGTTTGTGTAAGCCAGAAGTTTACACACATTCTAGGGCCCTCTTTAAGGCAAAGGATATAAAGTTGCTATAAAAGTGAATTTTCATTTGTAATGGGAAATTGAAATAAACATTTTTAAATTAAAACATTTAAGTGCCATAAACAACACAGAGTTTAAGCAGGCATCCTGGGGTGTGTTTTTAATTAATGGTGGACATCCTGGTAGATTTCTAGAGTTAGCTTTGTTCCGCCACTGTTTTGGCTTTTCTTCAGCACTGGGATCGAATCCTTGTGCCTCCCATGTGCAAGGCAAGCATCTTGGCTGGTGCTGGACAGCGTTCTTTCCATAGGAAACAGTTTGCATTGTTTTCTATAGCAAGAATAGAAGACGAAACTACCCTGCTCTCTTGAAACAAACTGATCTCAATTAGTTTTTAATTATTCGTAGGAAGGTCCATCCAGTATTCTAGAAAGTTCTGTCGGCATGCTGATTTGCTCTTGGTCATATGCAAGGTTTTAGGTAATGTCCACCTTGGGAACCCACTGGTTTCTTTCCCGTGTGAGTTGTAAGAGTTGAAGAGTTTTTGAGAGACTGATTTCAAATCCCCTTTGGCTGACAACAGTTTGGTGCTGACCTTGTTATCAAGCCAAAGAGTTCCAAATTTCATGCTGTTTTTTCAACGTTAGGGTTTTCCACCAAGTGCAGGAGAGATAAGCAGGACCCACCTGATGGGGGAAGTCCTTCTGTGTATGTGTTTGTCTTATTAGTTGATAATAAAACATTGTTGGCCAATAGGGAAGCAAGATGGGTGGGACTATGAGAGGTGGAGGATTCTGGGAAACGGAGGCACAGTCAGTCACCATGTAGGACTCTAGAGGAATAAGAGGTCCGGACCCTTTCTCCAGTAAGAGAAGGCCACGTGGAAATACTCAGATTAGCCGTTATGGGTTAATAATTAAGTCAGAACTAGCTAATAAGAAACCATAGCAAACAGCCAACAGCTTCATAATTAATACAGCATCCTGTGTGTTCATTTGGGACTGATGTGGCTCTGGGACCAGGCTGGCAGGAGGAATGCTTGTTACACCCACCCACACAGAGGGGAGTGGACGGGCCACCCAGGGCAGGAAAGTGAACGTGTGAGGTAAAGGGGCTGGCAAGAGGGCAGCCTTGGAACCAGGTGCCCAGGTGGGAGACAGAGTGAGCTCTGAGGCTAGACCATCAAGCCTTGGAGATGCTGCTGAGTTGCCAAGCACCTGCAAGGCTAATGGAGTATGGTTGGGATCACTAACAGTGGGTCAGACATGATTGAACCCTGACCATACGCCCACCAACTTGTAAAAGTTACATAAGTGACTGGGGCTCACATCACATGCATATACCCTCCTGGGCTCCTAATTTGACCTTCCTTAGCTGGCTCTCCCTGAAGCTGGCACAAGGGTGGGGGCCATGGAGGGAAGTCAGAGAGGAGAGAGGCAGAAGGCTTAGCTCTATGGTTATAAGGTTATAAAGCTCTCTCTCTCTTTTGCAGAACACATTGCTTGGCTCCTGCTGGACTAGCAGGGGTCATGGCGTTAATCCATTCTTTTCACCTGGCTTTGTGTGTGTGTGTGTGTGTTGTCCTTTGCAGGGGAGTGGGCAGATGACCAGAGGCACGGCCATGGCGTGTACTACTACATCAATAATGACACCTACACAGGGGAGTGGTTCGCCCATCAAAGGTTTGGCTTCTATCTGTTGTCTCGGGGTGTGTGTGTGTGTGTGTGTGTGTGTGTGTGTGTGTGTGTGTGTAAGAACAAGAGAACAGGATGATGGCCACTTGAGGAAGTTCCATGCAGCAGGGCAGGCGTCTAGGGGAGGCGCTGCTGAGAGCAGCACAGGAGGGACTACTGTCTCCTCATAGTGGGCCAGACACGTGGACCCTCCATCCACAGCCTCAGGGAGTGAAGACACAGAGGGCCAATCTGGTGGAGAGAGGTCAAGCATCCTTCCCCGGGGAAATCAGTTCATGTGCAGGAAGCTGGCCTCATGCATTAGATGATGCTGGCTCCATGCTAATGCTGATGCCCCATGAGCCAGGCCTTCAAGTGGACACAGATACGGAAACAAGTTGCCTATGATCTGGCGTCTATTTACGTCCCCCTCAGTCTTAGGATCAGTGCTCCATATTGGACAGTGACCATGTGCCTTTGTCTTGTTTTCACCAGGCATGGGCAAGGCACCTACTTCTACGCAGAGACTGGCAGTAAGTACGTCGGTAGCTGGGTGAATGGGCAGCAGGAGGGTGCTGCCGAGCTCATCCACCTGAACCACAGGTACCAGGGCAAGTTCATGAACAAAATTGTAAGTCAGTGTGCCATGTGTTAACACTAAACATGCAGAGGGGTCCTTCCATTCCCACCAGATGAGGACAGCTGTACCATTCCAGGCTCTTCTGATGCCCACAGAGCACAGAGTGGGGTGGGGTAGGGTGGGGTGGGGTGGGGTGCAGGGAGGAAGCTAGGCCTGTTTCTCTGAGCCCCGGTAGCACTTTGTATCTCTATTAAGGTCAGCGCCCTTGGTACCAGGGCGTCTTCTGTTGGCTATGCGTGCTCTTGCCCTGCGGTACACCATGTGGAATGGGAAGGGGTATCCTAGAGCTCCCCTCAGCCGGAGGTCAGCCTGCCACTCCCGGTAGGGGAGGGCTTGAAGGGCCCAGAAGTGCTCTCCCTGGGTCTGGAGATCTCCACACCTTCACCGGCTGCTGTTCGGTGGGCTCTGGCTTGGTGGCTTTGTGCAAAGCGAGGAAGATGAGGGGAAACTCAATAATTGCACGCCTTCTACCCCAGGCATTCATGTGAGCTGCCATTGCTCAGGGCTGGAGGGAGACTCCCCAAAGGGAGGGTTTGCTGAGGACACGGCTGTGGAAGTTGACACAGGGTATGGTCAGCTACGTTCATCACTCCTCTTCAGAGGAGTTCCCTGCTTCATTTACATTAACTTGAGCCGCAACTGTTGGGGAAATCAATACTCTAGACTAGATAATCCTCTTGAAAAGGGAGAGCAAACCTGGAGGCTTCGCTCTGTTAGTAAAAAGCTTAAGGTTATACCACACAAGAACATTCAAACTGTAAAGTGTCCTATGCTAGCATCTCCCTACCCCCCAGCTGCCCCTCCCCCGTTCCTCCCTCAGGACCTCTGTACACCATGTGTAACAGACGTACCCACACACACACACACACACACACACACACACACCACTTATGCAGAATCAGCTTTGAGAGGTTGTGACACCTGCTATCATCTTGCACATCTGGGCATGTGGGATAAAATGAAGAGGTCCCCCCACCCTTGTCTAGACAGAGCTCCTGCCTTGGTTCAGCAGGCCACACCTCGAATGGTCCCCCATGCTGACATTCTGTTCTGTTATACAAGCAAACCATCTGATCCGAGAAACCAGATCCCCAGTAGGTTTTCCAGGTGCAGGGTGAGGGCATCCCCTCTACTCTGACCCTTAAAGGGAAAGGAACTTCAACATGGCCTAAGCTATATTCGGCCTGCGTTTCTTTCTGCTTTTGTTAGCTCACCTGTTAGAACCCCACCCACCTCACCTGAAAACGGGTTCCATCCTATAGATGGAGGTGGTGTCTGACCCTACAATGGAAAGCCAGTAGACTTAAGCTGGTTGTCGTTTTGTCTTTTGGTAAATGCCTTTATATAGACTGGGGTCCTCGTTACCTTTCTGTTGTGATAAATACGGACTCAATGCAGCTTAGGAAGGAAAGGGTTTGTTTCATCTCACAGCATAGGCCGTCGTCGAGGGAAACCAGGGCAGGAACTGAAGGAGGGTGGGAACTCCAGCAGGGCGTGGGGGAGCTGGAAACTGAGACCAGGGAGGAACACTGCTTACCCCCTTCTCCTCAGGCCATGGTTGCTGTCTTTCTTACACAGCTCTGGCTCACCTGCCTAGGGATGGTGCCGCCCGCGGTGGACTGGGCCCTCCTGCATCAATTAACAATTACGAAAATGCCCCACAGGCCAGTCTGACAGGGTGGAGGTTCCTTCTTCACAGGCATGGCAAGTTGATGATCAGGATGAGCCATCACCGCCAGATGCCAGGGCTGCCAGCTGTGACGGGCTGCTCTTCCGAAACGCCACAAACACCCTCCATTGTCTTGAAAAGATGCACAGATTTACGCCCTCAGCAACAGACCCTGAGTCCCCATCGAGGGTTCTCAGGACACTGGATCTATCTGCTACATCCCTTGCATCTCTCTCCTCCCCCAATCTGATGATCAAACATTTTTTTTTTCTAAATTGTGTGTTTCCCTGGTTACGAGCCAGGCCGGGCATCTTTTCCGCACTAAGCACTTGTTTGTGTTTCTTTCTCAGAAACCCTCACGTCCCTGCCCTTGCTGATGAGTCATTTAAATGGGGTGAGGAGGGATGGAGACAGGAGGTAGACCAGAAGGAGGTCAAGTCACTGAGCACGCGGTCAGCACATTGCTGGCAGTTAATGAAGAAATGAGGGGCAAAAATGGGCCGAGGAACTAGATAACTAGATAAACTCACCCAAATCACATCACTGGGCAGGGAAGTCTGGGAAGGTGACAGACACTACTGTCAACTAACGGCCGAGGGAACCGCTAACGGTTGTGTTTTTAAAAGTCTTTGTTGCTTTACCACTTTATAAAAGGGATAGGGAACAGTAAAATCAGTTTGCCCTTCAGCAGAGAGAGAAGAAAGGTATTTTCTGGAAGGGAAATCTAAATGTCACCACGAATGAAACCAATCAAAATAGGTGACTAGATCTACGAATGCAGAAATGAGGAAAAGATTCCCCCCGGCCCCCGAACAGACTCATGGGGAAAAATGGGGTTAGTTTCCTTAAGAGGGAGCGTAACGATTAGAGAATCGACAGCCCAGTGTGGTGGTGTAGGTCTCAGCTGAGAGACTTTGAGCCACCCTGAGCTATGGAGTGAGACACAGCGTGAAAACCCAACAAAACAGCATGCTCATGTTAGCGCTTGGGCAAAGAACAGCGCTGGTATAGCAACAGTGAACATCAGCAAACAGTAACGCTCTTTAGAATTCATGGTCCAAGGTGAAGTCAAATGTCAGGCTGATAACTGGTGACGTGAGAAAACATTTGTAAATCTGCAGAGTGGTTCACACTCAGTTTCTAAGTCGAAGTGACGAGAGTGCATGTCACTGTGACCAGGTTTTTATCAAAAACAAAACAAAAACACAGGTGGATAAAGGCACCCGTGGTCAAGCCTGACGACATGAATTTGATACCCAGGTCCCACACAGAACCAACTCCTGCAAGTTGTTCTCCGACTGCCATGCACAAGTTGTGATGTGTGCACTCCACTCCCATCACTGAGTAAAATAAAAGATGTAAGAATACTTTGCACTAAATCCAGTGTTACAACAAACAGATCAAAGCGTTGGGAGCCAGCCTCTCTCCAGCCAGTCTGCCCATAGGCACCGACTTATTACGGGTTCTACAGTGACTATATTTCCTATTACTTCTTAAATGCAGTAAAACGTGTCTGCGCCCTTCAAAACACGAACCCTTTAACAGTCCCATTAGCCGTGAGTTGATGAAAGCGTTCTGTAACCGATCTCGGGCTTTGCACGGTGAGGTTATTTGGGTAGGCTCTCCAGGCATTTAGGAGGTGTTTGTACTCTCTGCTCCACATTGACCATAAAGAGTAAAGCACATTGAGTTCCTTTCTCCCCATAGCCCGTCGGTCCTGGGAAGTACGTGTTTGACATTGGATGTGAACAGCATGGTGAATATCGCCTAACAGATGTGGTAAGTTGAAGAATAGGTGTCACCTCTGTTTCCAAGGGCTAAGTATCTACCTGGTCACACTGATCCCACTAGGTGAAAGGTGACTGGCTTTGAGCATGCTCCTGGGCAGCTCGGCTGCTGAAGCAATCCATGTCATTTTACAACGCCTGTAGGACTCAGAGCTAGATTTTGTGGCTAGGAACCGGCTAACCTTGAGTTCCGGCAGGTATCAGTCCTAGAATGGCAACTGACTGCGGTAACCGTCAGCACCCAATGTCGGGTGGCTGTTCATGTCCTGTGGGTGACCTGCTCTTAAAGCCTAGTTAGTAAATACATTCCTTTGCTACATTTAGCACAGATGTGAATACCAGAATGACAGTCTCTGGCTGTCATAAGTTCATCATTCTTAGGCACTCATGTACATGTGTGTGAGGTGTCTGTGTGTGTTCCTGATGTGTGAACTCATTTACAGGTGTGTGTGAGGTGTCTGTGTGTTCCTGATGTGTGCACTCAGACACAGGTGTGTGAGGTGTGTGGGTGTGTGCTCCTGATGTGTGATTGTCTGATTGTGACTGGAAATAGCTGCAGAGTTAGTACATTTCCATCTTCAGCTGTTCCCACCTGTGGCCATGAGGTTTTGCAGACTCACTGGGTTGATGTTTTGATCTCTGGAACTTTTAAAAAGCTGCAGAACTGAGGAGTTGACATACGTTTGAAAAAACAATTGACACATGTTGGCTGCAACCCCTGGAGAAATTCCACGATTGTGAATGCTGGCCTCCCAGCCCACGTTTGTTGACTCTGCTCTCTACCCATGTCAGGAGAGCCCCCGTGTTTGTGTATTTCCCTGCGGGCATTTTAGGACTTTAACTGGGTGTTGCTTTATGATTTACATGGACAAGCTTGGGGCTGGAGAGTGGCAAGGTTTGAAACCCTTGTCTCCTTGGTCATCCTCAGCTGCTGAGGAACATGCCGAGCCTGAGAGAGCTCCCCTCCCTCACCAGTGTCTTGGCTCTGCTCTGTGGCTTCCTGTCTTGTATGACTCAGGCCAGATCTGTCTTCAGCCCTTAGATGATGCCACCAGCAGTCACAATTGTTCTGGTCAGGAACGGTGTCGCTGAAAGTCTCAAGCTCCATCTTTTCCCTGTGGGCCTGTAACATTCCAGACCAGACAATAGCAGTGTAGATAACTTCGTCTTTTTGTACTTAAAATAGGAAAGAGGGGAAGAGGAGGAGGAAGAAGAGACATTAGTGAGCATCGTTCCAAAATGGAAAGCTCTCAAGATCACAGAATTGGCCCTGTGGACTCCAACCCTCTCTGAGGAGCAGCCCCCTGCTGAGGGAACAGGCCAGGAAGAAGCGCCTGGAGCTACTGGTACAGAACACCCTAGGGCTGTCAGGGCAAGCACCCCAGGGTTGTTAGGGACATGCACACCTGTCCTCAGACCTGGCATAGCTGGTGTCTCTAGGACACCAGCTATGCTTCTGGGTCAGTCTGAGTGGAGGATGCGATAAGGGTGTTTGGCATGGGAATCTCCCAGGGAGTAGAGGGGAAGAATGCAGACCAGCTGGATGAAGGGTGTGTCCAGCTATGATGCCAGCCTCAGCAACCTTGGGGGATAGCCCCCAGCAGCCAGAGTTCACTTGGCAGTGCCTCTCTGTGGGCGTCACTTGGGTTGAGCAGCCAACAGCAAATAAGGTCAAATGTTCCTGTTGGCAGAAGGATGGGGGCAGCATCCCTCTGTATCCATTTTACAGTGGTCTTGTGGAGCAAGCTGGGAGATGGGGCAGGGAGATCTGATGGCCAGACCTGGGCTGGAGCATGGGGGCTGGGAAAGGAGGCCCCATTCTCAGGAGCAGGAGACATTGCTGGGCAGACCAGGGGGCCCACATGGCACACGCAACTGCACTCGTGTTCCCTGGTGACCTCACTTTGTCATCCATCCCTGTCTTCACCCCCAGGTACGGGGGAGCCGGGAGAGGAAGCCCAGGGTGTGACAGAAGGTTTTGATGGCGACATGGATATGAGGGCCGGTGAGGAAGACATAGACACATTCCGGGAGGAGAGCCGAGAGAACAGTTATGACATAGACCAAGGTAAGAATGCTTGCCTTGCAGAGTGGGCGGAGCCTGTGTGAGGCCAGCCACACACCCCAGGAGGAGCAGGCTTCTCCTTCCTCCGCGGTGCTAGCCTCAGGCCAGAGTGAGGGGCCTGAATGAGCCTGGGGAGACTAGCATAAGTTCACCTGAAGTCCAGCTTGTCTCTCAGTTGAGCCACGACAGGAACTGGCCTAGTGTGACTGCTTCTTAACGCTCTCCCGGGAAGGGAGAAAATTAGATGCCGCTGGGAATAGTTCTGTCAAAGTGGTTTAGAGAGAGACAATCTGGAAACTTAGCAGTCCACTGAGCGGGGGTAGGGGGGTGGGGAAATCCCACCTTGGGTTCCCGGAATCTTTGCAAAAAACCTGTCCCCACCGGGGCTCCTTCGATTGAATCAGATGGGGCTCTCATCTCCTAGGGTAAATTGGTCTTGTTCTCAGGAGAGGGTTTAGGGACAGCCTGTGTGCTCGAGGCTGCCAGGGAGCAGCCTGGGGTAGGGACCTGCCTTAGTTAGAGTTTCTGTTGCTGTGAAGAGACACCATGACCACAACATTCAGTTGGGGCTGGCTTACAGTTCAGAGGTTGAGTCTCCGAGATCATCATGGTGGTGAACGGGCAGACTCGGGGCTGGAGTAGGAACTGAGAGTTCTACATCCAAATCGGCAGGCAGCAGGAAGAGTGGGCCACCTCCTAATAGTGGCGCTCCCTATGGGCCTATGCAGGACGCTTTCATTCAAACCACCACCGGGCTCCTTTACATTTGATTTTGGCTGCAAATTAAGAATGAGCATATTTCCCATTCTTTAAAAAAAAATATCGGGAACAACCAAACCAGGCAAAACTAGTTTTCTGTGTAACACGTGAACATAGACTTTTTCCAGCAATAACTAATGTGAACACTGTAAAAACACAGCTAAGAGGCGGGCGGCATTCACTGAGCAGGCTGTGGTGGGGCCCTCGACTCCCCACCAGCGCAATGCCTGCAGGGCCCCGTGGGCACTCAGAGCTGTGGCAGCCCTGCATCCTTCCTTTGGGCTCCCAACAGCAGACAAGTTACACCTGTACATTTGCAGACACCTCTGGGTCGCTGGGGTGGAGGGGCAGGGATGGCATCCAGAGCCACCCCGTCCACGATTTCACGATGGAGTGTTAGGGACCGTCACCACGTCTCTCTGGAGAGAGGAGATAACTCATCCGGGACAAGGACAGGAAATATTTCCAGGAAGGGTCAGCTCCAGATGATGGCGAGGCTGAGAGGGCAGAATGGGGGTGAGGGGAGATTCCAGACACAAGAAGCATAGCCTGAAGTCTGGGGGGATCTTGGGGGAGGGGGGCTTGCAGTTTTCTCGTGCACCCTGTCTTGACTTCTCACGGTGGCCTTTGGATCCTCAGCCCTGTGACTGAGGGGCCTTGGGAAGCACAAGCCTCACGATCGAGAACTGGGCGGGGGGGGGGGGGGTGTGAGTGGAAGACGAGTATCCCAAACACCAACGTGGGAGAAAGAAAGGAGGGGATGGAAATAGGGGCGAGGGATGCTTAGGACCAGGTCCAGGGAGGCTGGGCTCAGTGGATGATGTCTGGTCCCCTGAGTAGGAGCGGGAGCCTTAGCTCCAGAGCTTGAATCTGAATGGCTGCAGGAAACAGGGCTAAATGCTTAAACAGTTGTAATCATTTTTTTAATCATTAATTTTTATGTCTCTCTTGCGTTTTCTCTTCTCCCCAGGAAATGTGAACTTTGATGAAGAGCAGTCAGACCTCCAGGACTAAGACGCCAGCCGCGCCTTAGTTAACTCCAGTCAGCTGAGGCTGGCACCCAACCGGCTGTCAATCTTTCTTTTTCAGTTGTTAAATTGTTTTGTTGTTGGAAATAAATCTCCCAGCTTCTGTGGACAGGTGTTTCCAGCTGCTCGTGGGCATCCTCCTTGGAGCGGGTGAAGGGGTGTGGACTTCCGGTGTGCCCCTCTCCAGTGTGCATCTGGAGTGTGCCCCAGGCTCTGCAAGAAGGCCAACTGCCTACAACCTCCACCCTCTCCTTCCCAGGATGGTCCCTGCCACAGGCTGAGCCAGACCACTCACAGGCATTGGTGGTGAGCGCCCTCTTCAGGTTCAATGGAAAAGTGCAGTTTCCTGCCTAGTTCATCGTACTAACTCACACCTGGTGTCTCCCTTCCCGGGGGTGGGGGTGGGGCTAAAGCAGAAGCCATGCATGGCATAATTGCGTCCCACACCGTGTTTCGCCTCCTCTTCCCTCCAGTTACTCAGAAGAGCTTCATCTCGCCCCAGTGAGATGGAGACAGTCAGTCCCGTGCTGAACCGTGGCCCTAACCACAGTGGGGCAGGCCCGGAGCTCTCCCGGACTGCCCAGCGCACTTCTTCTCTTGCCCCCTAGACTCCAGGGAACAGGGTGCTAGGGAGTGGCAGCGTCTGCTGCAAACAATCCATCCATTTCTCCATCTCTCATCTCCTGGAGATATGGCAGCAGAAATGTGAAGCATTTGGGTTCACTAGGTCTGACTCGTCCTTGCTCAGGCCTCAGTCAGTAAAACGGTAACTGTGCTCTTCTCTCAGTATTGGAGTCCCACAGTAAGTCTTAAATCCCAGGTGAGAGCCGGGTGGTGTTGGTGGTGGCGACGGCGCAGCCCTTTAATCCCAGCACTCGGGAGGCAGAGGCAGGCGAATCTCTGTGAGTTCAAGGTCAGCCTGGTCTACAAGGCTACACAGAGAAATGCTGTTTTGAAATAAAAAAAAAAAACAATCCCAGGTGAGGATGCCATGTCAGAATAGGCTACGCCCTAGCTCCTCAGGTCCTCAGGCCCCTAGAATCACCCCACACTTCGCACAATCTCTGACTGACATGCTGCAGCTGTGATAGCCATGCTGTGAGGGATTGCAACACTGTGGCATGCCAATATGGAGGCTCTCTGCATGCATCTGAAATTCACCTTGAGAGGAAACACAGATGGCTGGGCACCTCTGAGTCTCTGATTCAGCAGGGCTGGGGAAGCGTGAGTGCGCATTCGCTCAGGTTCCCTGGGGTCATAGGCTGCACTGGACGGGAGGCCACTTTCCCTGGTTTGCCATGGTCTAGTCCAAAGACTGAGAAGGTCCCTCGTGCAGATTCAGGTCTCCACTGCGCCAGAAGCCAGCTGGGGCTCTCCGTACTCTGTAATTTCTTCCTCGTGACTCCCTGAGGTGATGCAGGTGGAGTCCTCAGAACACTCAGAAATGTCGGTATACAGGGCATTTATCGACACCGTGTGACTCCTCCTCTACCCGACTCCCCACAGGGTCCTCAGAACCCTGCACATACGGAGATGTGGACATGACACCATGTGACTCCATCATACTCACAGTGGCTCGTGGAGCATCTGCTGGATAAAAGATTTATTGCAGAGGAATTGTCTACAATTTTTTTTTTTGTTTTTACGAGACAGGGTTTCTCTGTATTGTTCTGGAGGCTGTCAGTCCAGCCCGGCCTCGAACTCACAGAGATCCGCCTGCCTCTGCCTCCTGAGTGCTGGGATTAAAGGCGTGCGCCACCACCGCCCGGCTTACAATTTGGGTTTTTAAGAGTACATAAAAACAGATCACACAGATTTCTGGATTTTATGACCTTTATGAGAAATGCAAGACAGATTTTTTTTCATAAGTGCAAGAAAGTTGTGGACTTTACAAATTGCAGGCTGTGTTATCGATATCACAAAGCATGTGGTAACTGGGCTACAGTAATTTCATTACCACCTTAAAAACAGCAGCTGAGACCACACACTGTACAATCATACTCATGATTATGTTCATTTGCTTATTCTATGAACACAGTTGTGAAGTGGGCTGCCACCAGAAGGCCATGTTTGGAGCCGGGCTGGAGGGTAGATGACCCAGCAAGGTCAGCGCAGGGCATCCCGGGACTGTGGTCCCGAGGGAAGGAAGGAGGGGCAGAAGGATGGGCGGAGAGAGGCGGGTGGGGACCCCGGAGTTACTGGCGAGAACTGGAGGAGAGGGTGACTCACCTGGAACTCATGGAATGACAGCCTGGGCTTCTGGTGCCACAGCAGAACCTGGCTCCTGTGGAGGAACCTGGCTGACAACACCTCTCCCAACTGCTCCTCCAAATAGCTCAGAAGCAGGGAGTCAGTCATTCGAATACTGTAACAGCCATGTGCAGTGTGAAGTTTTACTCTTCCTCGGCTTTTTGGCAGGCCCTCCACCCAGCTCCCAAATAACTCTCACACATGGAAGCTCGTTCTTAGTCATGAATGTCCAGCCTTAGCTTGACTCTTGCCAGCTTTTAACTTAAATTATCCCATCTATCTTTGGCCTTGGAGCTTTGCTCTCTCTCTCTCTCTCTCTCTCTCTCTCTCTCTCTCTCTCTCTCTCTCTCTCTCTCTCTCTCTCTCTCTCTCCTGGTATACCTTTTCTTTCCTTCTTACTCCGTGTCTGGCCGGGTGGCTGGGGAGCTGGGTGGCTATCCCCGGAAGTCCTCCTCCTTCCCGTCTCGCTCCCGCCTATTCCTCTCTCCTGCCTCGCTATTGGCCGTTCAGCTCTTTATCAGACCATCAGGTGTTTTAGACAGTCCCAGTAACAGCCTCACAGAGTTAAACAAATGCAACATAAACAAAAGCAGCACACCTCTTAAGATAATATTCCCCAACAGTCATGGACACACCTGAGGGGTTCCATCATCGCTGTTGGTCATGGGAAACATGGAATGAACCTCTCTGTGCTTCTCCAAATGGGAGGCATGGATCATGCTAAAAGCTGCCCTCTGCTGGATGCCCAGGGAAACTCCGGGCAGTTACCACCCATCCTTCCCCTCAAGTACCCAGCTTCACAAACATTGCTCTGCTGCCCTTTTGCTCCCAAACTCTGAGTGACAAGCATATGTATGGTCCATACCCGCCCTCCAGTTATTTCCCTCTGTGAATGTGGTTAGCGGTGTCCTTACTGTTATGATAAAGCGCGTGGGGGACCTTGGCAGCAATGTTATGATGAAGCTTAAAGGGAACCTTACATGGATTCCGTGGTGGGGGACAAACAGGCCAGGCAGGCAGAGCTTAAGTGAGGAGTTTTATTAGAAAGGGGAGGGAGGAGGAAGGAAAGAGAAAAGAGGTAAAGAGACACAGAGACAGAGAGAGAGGACAGAAGAGAGGAGGGAGACAGGAAAAGTCCTGTCTGCCCCAGGGGGACAGTGGGGAAGAGAGAGGGAAAGAGAAGAGAACTGGAAAAGAGCATAAATGGGCTGGGTGGCCGTGGCGGCGGGGAAGGGGGGGTGTCTTTCTCTTACAGGGGTCCTGACTGTGAAATCATGGAACCCTGGGCTGACCAGCGTGCTGCCTGAGTGCATTCTGCCAGGTGACGGGCAGGCCAGCATAATGCCCGAATCCTTACACTTAGGGGACCGCCTGTCCCACTCAAGCGCCTGGTTTCTGTTTGGTGTTGTAACTTCACATCTGTGACCCCTGCCTGCTTCTGATGATTTGGGCCGCCTCTCCTTAGCTCTGATTAGACTGGCTGGGGTCTAGAAGTTTTCTTGATCTTTTTGAAAGCATTAGCTTTTGTGTTGCTTGATTTTTAATCTTTTTTTTTTTTTTCTGTTTTCTATCTTGGCCCTGGTCTTTGAGAATCCCTTTCTTTTGTTCATATGGAATTACTATGTTCTGCTTGCTATTTCTAGTTAGGGTGGTAAGGCCAAATATTTCAGGTTTCTTTTCTAATAATGACCTTTAGTGTATATTAATTTCTCCCTAACCCTGTTGCAACAGCATTCCGAAGATTCTGATAGGTTGTACTCCTGTTCTTGATCAGTTCAAAAACCTCCCCAGATTAAACAAGAAGATTTATGTATAATGTGTGAGTGCAAATGGTTCACGCCATGGCATGCCTGCAGAGGTCATAGGACAACTTGTGGGAGATGGTTCTCTGCTTCCACCAGGTGGGTTCTGAGGATTGAACTCAGGCTGTTAGGCCTTGTTGGCAAGCACTGCTAATGACTGATCCATTTTACCCACCCCGCTTGCCCCTTTGGTTTGGCCTCTGAATTAGTCAGAGGTGTGTTAATATGTGGTTACAAATATGTGGGTTTTATTTTTAAGTTTTCTGTCATCATTTATAATCTAGTTCTTTTGTGGGCAGAAAATGTATATCCCATGGTTCAAATGCCTTATATTTATTACGATTTGCTCCGTGTGGCACTCAAAAAGAAAGTGAATTACACGGCTGTGTGGTGCGGTTCTCCGAAAGTATTGACTAGGTCAAGTTGATTGGTGGTGCTGTCGGGGCTTTTATGTATTTATTGATTTTCTTTCTGTTTTTAGTGACTTTTTCGAGAGCTATTAAAACCTATGAAACAACGGCTGCAGATTTTTCTATAGGTGGTTACAGGGTTTAGTGTCTTCTATTGCCTCTTGCACATTCCTTGAAGATCATGATGGATGCCTTACTTAACATTAACCATCATCTCGACACAGTACAGAATCACTGAGAAGGGGATCTTGGCTGAGTAACTGAGTTTATCGAGTTGGTCTGTGGGCCTGTCTGGGTGGGGACCGTCTTGCTTGCTAATTGATGTTAAGAGGGTCCCACCCACTGTGGCGGGTACCATCCCGGGCAGGTGCTCCTGGGCTGTGTAGGAAAGCTAAGTAAGTGTGAGCCAGCAAGCAGTGTGCCTCCAGGTTTCTGCCTCGGGTTCCAGCCCTGACTTCCGGCAGTGATGGGCTGTGAACCGGAAAGTGTGTCAAACAGCACTCTTCTCCCCAAGGAGGAGTTATCAGGTGTTCAGACACACATCCTGAGGGGAGTTCATCCTGGAGTCAAACCATCCAGCATGTGTGGCAGAGAAAGGGTTTCTGTACTAGATCATGGAGGAGTCGGAGTGAAATTGGCATGGAACGCGAGGGTCCGAAAATGTTAAGTATCTGAACTAGGGTGGAGAAACGCAAACAAAATGAGAAATGGATAAACATTTCAGAATTCAAAACACTCAGGGTTGGGAGTGTTTTCTCACAGCAACAGAAAAGTAGCAGCCGCAGGGAGCATACCTCATCTCATTCGCTTTATTGCTGCCCTAAGAGCTCCGCAGTGGGTTTGCTCTGTTTTCCCTCCCCTTAGGGTTTGCGGCAATTTCACAACAGCACAAATCCATTGAAATCTACTGACACCGATTCCCCAACCGCTCAGATGGTTGCTACTGTTTCTTTTTCAGCAATGCTTTAAATTAAGGTATACACAATGTGCTTTAAAACACTTCCAGCTATCACACGCTT
Organism: Mesocricetus auratus; assembly: GCF_017639785.1. NCBI lineage: Eukaryota > Metazoa > Chordata > Mammalia > Rodentia > Cricetidae > Mesocricetus > Mesocricetus auratus. The sequence continues at coordinate 7,390,781 of NW_024429208.1, read as the reverse complement.
AATAGAGAACAGCATGGCGTAGCTTTTGCTTATGGAGGGAGACCAGAAACTCTGCGTGGTTCATTTTATTGCTTTATGGTGGTGGTGGGAGAGTGAACCTGTAGCAGCCTGAGGTATATACCTGTGCATTCCCGGGGCTTGTATTGTATCCTTTCCTGGGAAGAGAGGAGAGCATGTCCCTGTAGGCCCGTCCTGCCCCAGAATTGAAGTCCCCACCTGCTCATGCTGGTTCAATCCTCAGTGTTGCATTGTATCATTCTGAAAAGTGTTGGAGGCTTTTTGTTGTTTTTATTTTTCCTATACTTAAGGTTTGATGTGTGTATGTACATTCTTGCATTCATGTATTTGGCAGGCTTAAAGTACATTTTACTTCAGGGTGATTAAGTTTCTTGGCATTCATCCTGTTTTGATACTAGGTCCTACTTCTTTTTCCTTATAACAGTTAGTAATGTTATTTACGTATTGCTATTATTTAAATTATTTTTTAAATTAGCGGCGCGTGTGTGCATGCGTGCATGCGTGTGTGTGTGTGTGTGTGTAGACATGTGTGTGTAGACATGTGTGTGTAGACATGTGTGTGTGTATGCATGTGTGGATTCCAAAGGCATCTTCCTTAAATGCTACCTACCTTATATTTTGAACCTGGAACGCGCTGATTTACTAACATGTCAAGCAAGTGCCGGAGACCCTCTTGTCTCACGGGCAAGGATTCTGGGTGGAACTCAGGCCCTCGTGCTTACGTGGCTGGAGCTTTTAAATAGCATGCAAGAGGGGGCTTCGGCACAGCGTGTTCAAGCATAACCTGTGTGTATTCCCCCTTCCCTCCCCCTTCTCCCCTTCGGCTCCCCCCTCCCCACCTCCCTGTCCCATTCTACTCCCGGCAGTCCCCTCCACTCTTGGGACACACAGCCTCATCACCCTGTGCCCCTCTCGTGGTCCCTGTCCATGGATAGTAGACCTGTCTCTTCCTCCCAGGCAGTCAGCTTTTCTCCATCCAGGGTGTTTGGTGCAGGCTGTCCCTGCTCCCAGCCATTGTAGCAGTGTGACTGAGGCATGGCCCGCTGCTACCAGTTCACGAGGGGTTAAAAGCATGAGAGGAAAAGTGACACCGGGACACCAGGGAAAAGTCATCCTTGGTATCTACCTCTTTTCAGGAGATTGCTGATTTCTTTTTTCCTTGCCTTTCCTTACCCTGACCTTCTGACGTCAACAGAATTGTTAGTTTTTTGGTATGTGATCTTCTTGTGTCCCAAGATGTAGAGAAATCTATTTTAGTCAATTTTCTCAAATCCCAGGTGGTACAGCCTTGTCCCTCCGAAGAATTCATACCGCACGCTGGCGTTTGGACACACTGGACTCGATGCACCTGTGCTTGGGGGTAGAGAGGCACTCTGGAAAGTTCTGAGCAATGCAGCTGCTACATGAGCAGCAACTGAGCTGTAACTGCAGCTAGACAGTTCCATCACCTCTCCCCCCCATGATCACCACTCAACAATCCACTGAGAAGCTTCAGATGTCGGCCCATTTCACAGACAAGAAAGTAGAGTGCAGAGAGGATCAACCAGTGTCTGTGAGGCCCAGGCTCTGAGTCTCTGAGTTTGGCTCAGAGCTTTCTGATGTTGACATGTCTATTCTTAGTGACAGTAGAAGACCATTTGTTCAGATATAACCACTTCTTGTTCTCAGAATAGCCTCTGCTCTCTCTAGCCAGTAGCTGGACAGATTTCCCAGACTCCAGCGTCTGGTCTGGGTTCTGTCATCACTCCTTGGTATGTGTTATGGATAGGCTCCTGGACCCTTGTAGGTGCCACGGTCCTGGGATGCATAAGATCTCTACATAGAACGGCGCCATCTTCGCATACAATCAGCAAGCATCCTCCACGCAATGCAGATTGTTTCTACATCGTTTACAGTGCTTAATGCAACCCGCACACTGTGTTGTCAGGTCCATCTGGTAGCACGGCTTCATATGGATCTGCATAACCCACCTAGTGTCCAGCTCCTGGGTGAGACAGGTTTGGTGCTGTTGATAATGATCTTCATGCAGTATCGTGGTTATTTGTGAGTCTCATCAATGTACATAGACTAGATGGCTTAATCCAAAGGAAATCCAATATCAAGATGTCACAGCCCGCTTCCTCCTGAGGCCTCTCTCCTTGGCTTGCAGAAGGAGTCTTGATGAAGCCATGTCTTACAGGCTTACCCATCTGAGTGTGTATCTTAGTCAATGTTCTATTGCTGTGAAGGGACACCACAACATGGCAACTCTTATTTAAAGAAACCATTCAGTTGGGGCTTGCTTATAGTTTCTGAGGTTTAGTCCATCATCCTCATGGTAGGAACAAGGCAGTATCCAGACCAATAGAGTTGCTGAGACTCCTACACCTGGATCTGAAGACATCGGGAAGAGAGAAAGCCACTGGGCCTGGCTTGGGCATCACACTTCCTCCAACAAGGCCACTCCTCCTTCTCAAGTAGTGGTGCTCCCTGATGAGTAGGGGCACTAGACTCCCTGATGACCAAACATTCAAATATATGAGCCTATGGGGGCCATTCTTACTCAGCTGCCACAACGTGTCTGTGTTTGTATCTGGACTTCCTTTTCTTATGCAGACTGGGCCCCTCCTGATGTCCTCACCTCAGGTGCTTCTTTCAAGATTCTGCCTCCAGGTCAGCAAATGGCTCAGGATAAAGATGCTTGCTGCTCAGGGTTGGCCATCTGACTTTAGTCCCCAGAGCCCAAGTGTACTGCTCTGAATGAGAATGGCCTCCATAGGCTCATATGTTTGAACACTCGGCCCGCAGTTGGTGGAACTATTTGGGAAGGACTAGGAGGTTGGTGGAGGCGTGTCACTGGGGGGTGGGCTTTCAAAAGCCTCTCCACATTCCCAGTGTGCACACTCTCTGCATCATGTTTGTGGATCAAGACGTGATCTCTCAGCTGTCCCCACTGTAACCCCTTTGCTCTGCCATAAAACTCTCTGAAATTGTAAAAGTCGGGCGGTGGTGGCACAGGCCTTTAATCCAATCACTCAGGAGGCAGAGATAGGCGGTTCTCTGTGAGTTCGAGATCAGCCTGGTCTACAAGAGCTAGTTCCAGGACAGACTCTAAAGCTACACAGAGAGACCCTGCTTCAAAAAACAAAACAAAACAAAACAAAAACCTCTCTGAAACTGTAAGTCCAATCCAGTGCTTTCTAAATTGCCTTGTTCATAGCGTTTTGTCAACAGCATAGAAATGTAACCAAGGCACTATATAAAGGTGGGTGAACCAATTCCACAAAGTTGCCTCTGACATCCACATATTCCTGGTAGCCTGTGCACACATGAGTGCTTACACATAATTTTCTCTCTCTCTGCCCTTCTCTCCCTCCCTTCCTCCCTCCCTCCCTCCCACCTCTCTCTCTCTCTCTCTCTCTCTCTCTCTCTCTCTCTCTCTCTCTCTCCCTCCCTCCCTCCCTCCCTCCCTCCCTCTCTCTCTCTCTCTCTCTCTCTCTCTCTCTCTCTCTCTCTCTCTCTCTCTCTCACTTATTTTTCTTTTCTAAAGATCCTGTCTCCAGATGTGGTCTCACACTGAGGTAGGATCAGGACTCCTGTGTGGCTCAATGGACTGACTCAGCCTGCAGCATGAGACTGTACAGTTCTTCAGGGGGCCAAGACCCCAGATTGCTCCCCAGCCTTCCCAGGAACTGGTGGGGGGAGTAGGCGAGTGCCTGGAGCTTTTGATTTGCCCGCTGATGGGGTCGTTTTCTTTGTTTGCACCTCTGAACCCTGCAGAACTGTCTACTGGTTGAACTCGAAAAGAAAGAACGCAGCTATGCCCATGACACATGTTAGGAGAATCCAATTAAAAAAAAAAAAAACAACCTCAAATTGGCTCTGAAATGAAAAAGTCAAAGGATGTGGATTGGAAGGTGGGCCAGGGCAGCGCTCATGGGATGGTGTCTTTACCAGATGTTGCCAGCAGGGGTCAGATGAGCTCAGAAACATCAAGGGCCAGCCCGGGAGAGAAAGGAAAAAGAGCATCAGGAAGTCTCCCTCCCTGTCCTCTCCCTTTCTCCCTCCCTGCCCCCACCCCTTCCAGATCCTTCCTGTCTTCAGCCACAGCCCACAGTGCAACAGTGAAAAGTAACAGTAATCTTGCAACAGAGGCCTGGTGAAAAAGAAAGACCCATTTTTAAAAAGTGATCATGGTGCGGGGGATGACTGTAGTCAGTAGTCAGTGTAGGACACTGTGCATGGGCTTTGGAGACAGGGCGGGCTCTGTAGCGTGAGGTGGAAGGACACTCTACAAAATGTCACCTACCGTTGGACCAAGATTTCTCAAGCCGGAACCACTGAGGAAACAGATTCCCCCCTGTGCTGGTAAAGGCAAGGGACTCACACTTAAAGTCCCAGGCTTCCCTTGCTTGCAGAGAGTAAAGCAGAAGTCAAAAATGACCTGCACAAAGTGTGAGCATGGAGTTCAGATCTTTATGTCTAGACCCTTGTACAATAGCTGTGACATGCTTTAAAGGACAGAGGCTGAGGCAGGCTGGAGATTGGCTTCAAAGACATCCACATCCTAATTCTGGGATCATGAACATGTGACCTCCGTGGCTAAGGGACACTGTAGGCATGGTTGTCAGGGTCTTGAGATGGGAGAAGATTCTAGGTCACTGAGAACTATTTGTCATAGGGTCTTTGTGAGGAGGAGGCAGGAGGCTCGGGGCAGGGGCTGTGTGAGCACGCCCCAGAACTTCCCCAAATTGATGGATTTGCAATAGGACGGCATAAATAATGATGGCAGGAAGTATAAATGCCTCTCGATTATGGAAGTGGCTGGGGAGGGGTCCTTTAGGACCTGTGGAGGACACAGCCCACACTGTCCTCCAGAACCACACACCAGCACGTGTGCATCAGGAATTTTGTGCTGCTCCGATCACCACTGTGTTTGCAGCAATGCGTCCCTGCAGCAGCACAGAGCCAATACACACGTGCTGGGGCCAGCAGCTGTCCTGGTTTGGATCTGGTGGGCCGTTTCTTTTATTGACTACAGTTCCTCTTTCAGCTGGTGAGGCCCCGGCTAAAGAGTGACTGCTATAGAAGGAAGGAGGGCTCCTAAGAATATATGAAAACAGGAAGGTGGCATCTTCCAGTGTGGGGGTGGGGGGGTCTTTAGTTCCTGGAAGTGAGGCAGTTAGTTCTTCTGGTTCCTCCAGCCCAGCACGCATGTTGCAATGTGGTGTCCTAATCCAGACCTCTGCTCTGGCTTCCACAGTCAGGCTGGCAGGGCAGCAGACCCACAGTGATGAAGGTATGAACCATGGCAATACCCTGAATATCAAGTGTATTTTTATGCTTCTCCAAGTCATGGCAGAGAGGGGCTAGGATGCCTTTGTAATCATATCCACAGCCCCTCGTGCCTTGGCCTGGGGCAGTCACATCTTGCTGGCAAGCTGGGGTTGGGCTCAGCTGCTCGAGATCCAGTTCTTCCAGTTAAAGGCGGAGTTGGCCCCGTGTGTGAGCGTCCTCACGGGCGGGTTCACCAGCTCCCACTTCCCCTCCTCTTTGTTCTCTTCACAGAAGCACATTCCCAGAGATGGGATCTGGAAAGGGGTTTAGAATGTTCACAACGCTCTGTCGCCCGCCAGTCATCATTGGGGTACTTCTTAAGCCCACTGCCAACGCTTCTACATCATGGAGGGGACCAGATGGTCCCGGTCCGTCAGGGCGCCGCGGAAGCAATGCCAACCTCTACCATGTTACTTCCCCCTGGGATGACCCTGCATCTGCTGTCCTCTGGGGTATAAGAGGAGTAAGAGGGACACATACCTTTCTTACCAGTTGGGCAAAATCGCCACATTCCCTGGGTGGGAGCCCGAGGAGTGGCCTAGTACAGGAGTCGAGCGCTGAGCTGTGGCTCACGATGAGGGTGATGCCCACTGCAGACAAAATGCCCCAAGGTCAGAGCAGGCACACAGAGCACCTTGCAGGCCCAGCTCCCATGCCCCTGTGAGGTGGTGGGGCGGGAAGTAGTGTGGGTGGGGAGATCCAGACATTTGCTCATGATTGGGAATGCACCACTTCCCATCTGGGGCCTGCGGATAGGCTGTGGCATCTGTGTGCCAACTCCGAGGATGGCATAAGGGTGATCTGAGCCACTATCCTTTTGTGGCGTGGGATGGCTGCCTCCCAGACCCCATCCAATCACTTTAGCTGGCTTATCACTGCCAGTCGGAGATGGTGCCTGCCTTAGATAAGGGTTTGCAGTGTCCCTGGGCTCAGGGAGCCTCCTCAGGCAATACGATGGGCTCCAGACACCTGGGGAGTGGCATGTGTGAGCTTAGTGCTGGGCAAGGGGAGGCTGGGAGGGCTGGGGAGAGCTGGGAGAGCTGGGGAGCGCTGGGGAGGGCTGGGGAGAGCTGGGGAGGGCTGGGGAGAGCTGGGGAGGGCTGGGGAGAGCTGGGGAGGGCTGGGGAGAGCTGGGGAGTGCTGGGGAGGGCTGGGGAGCGCTGGGGAGGGCTGGGGAGAGCTGGGGAGGGCTGGGGAGAGCTGGGGAGGGCTGGGGAGAGCTGGGGAGGGCTGGGGAGAGCTGGGGAGGGCTGGGGAGGGCTGGGGAGGGCTGGGGAGAGCTGGGGAGGGCTGGGAGGGCTGGGAGGGCTGGGGAGGGCTGGGGAGGGCTGGGGAGAGCTGGGGAGGGCTGGGAGGGCTGGGGAGGGCTGGGAGGGCTGGGGAGAGCTGGGGAGGGCTGGGAGGGCTGGGGAGGGCTGGGGAGAGCTGGGGAGGGCTGGGGAGAGCTGGGGAGGGCTGGGGAGAGCTGGGGAGGGCTGGGAGGGCTGGGGAGAGCTGGGGAGGGCTGGGAGGGCTGGGGAGGGCTGGGGAGGGCTGGGGAGAGCTGGGGAGGGCTGGGAGGGCTGGGGAGGGCTGGGGAGGGCTGGGGAGGGCTGGGAGGGCTGGGAGGGCTGGGGAGGGCTGGGGAGGGCTGGGGAGGGCTGGGGAGGGCTGGGGAGAGCTGGGGAGGGCTGGGAGGGCTGGGGAGAGCTGGGGAGGGCTGGGAGCATGGTTGGTGGTTATGGGTCAGCCTCACTTTCCTTAGACATTGGCTGCCCCATCTTTCATTCTGAGCTTCTCTTGTTTGGTTCAAATTAACTCTAGTCTTTTGGACATGAATAGTTTGTAAAGACCCTGATGTCTTCAGGACCCATCAGTGGTCAGCACCAGAGCGTACAGGCCTGGGATACATGGGGTGTGTGTGACGCATCCTCCCCCTGTCATGGTGGGGATGAGATACCGTCTTGGCCAGAGTGTGGGGTTGGGGGGTGGGTGGGACACGAACAGCTCACAATTGGCCAGTCCCATCCCAGAGAAGCCTGAGGCTGTCCCTCAAATGCGGAGGACACTCACTGTCCTGCGGGCATGTGGTGATGATCTGCCCCATGCTCACGGCGCACCTTTCCACGTACTGGTCATAGCTCTCGGCTGGCATGAGGGAGCAGCGGGGGAACGCAGGTCTGGAAGGAGGATGGAGAGAGACATGGCTGCTGTCCTGGAGCCTCCCTGGTGACCAAGAGTGTGTGTGCCGGAGCATCTGAGAGGGACCGTGATCCTCCAGATGGCCTGCCAGGCGAGGCTCATGGGTTCATGGCCAGCAGGGGCTTCTGGATGTGCTCCACACCAGTAGAGGGCTATGGTACCCCCAGCACGGATGCTGACTGAGCATCAAGAAAGCTGTCCATCTCAGTTGTCACCCAGGGGAGGACAAAGGCATGCCCCTTCACAAGGACCCTCTTCTGGATGAGGTCCATCTGTGTCCATTCTTGCAGGGCCAGTTTTAGCAGGAGCTCGTGTGGTCAGGTTCCCCAGCCTCCATCACCTCTAGGTGATGTGTGTAGCTGTAGCTGCCTTCACCAGGAGACTTGTCGGTTTGGCTGAGCAAGACCACAACCCTCAAGCCATTTCCCATTGCCTCCCTCCTGCTCGTGCTATATCCGCGGCTCAGTCTACCTCACTCTCCACTGCAGGAGCTCATCTCAGTAGATACATGTTCTTAGACAAGAACCAGAGACCCCTCCATAGCAGAGAACCGCAAGGTGCCTACCTGTAATCGGGGTCAACATTGAAGTTTGCCTCCTTCAGCTCCTCCAAGGTCAGGAAGGTTGGAGTGGCCTTGCTGGCTTCCCACTTCATCCATTCGAAGATTCCAGGTTCAACTCTTATCTTCAGCTTCTTCTCCAGTTTGAGTTCTGGGAAAGCAAGCATGAATGCTACCTAAAGAAGTTTCTTCATAGCTACATCTACCATGCTAGTTAGTGTTTTCTATCAACTCAACACAAGGTAAGCATCTGGGTAGAGGGAACCTCAATTGAGAAAGTGCCTCCATCAGACTGGTCTGTAGGCAAGTTGTAGCTGTCCTGCAAGTCACTATGTAGAGTCTATGAACTCACAGAGATTTGTCTGCCTCTGTATCCCGAGTGCTGGGATTAAAGGCGTGCACCATTATGCTCATGTCCTTGGTTAATTACTGGTGTGGGAGGGCCAAAAGCACTGTGGGTGGTGCCATGCTTGCACAGGTGACCCTGGGTACTATAAGAAAGCAGACTGAGCCGGGCGGTGGTGCACACGCCTTTAATCCCAGCACTCGGGAGGCTGAGGCAGGCGGATCTCTGTGAGTTCGAGGCCAGGCTGGACTGATAGCCTCCAAAACAATACAGAGAAACCCTGTCTCGTAAAAACCAAAAATAAAAAATAAAAAAAAATAAAGCAGACTGAGCCAGCCTTGGGGGGGGGCGAGCCAGGAGTAAGCATCGCTCCTTCATGGCCTCAGCTCCTGCCCCCAGGGTCCCGCTTTGAGTTCCTACCACAACCCCTCTGACTGACGGACATGGACAAGAAAGTGTAAGCCAAACATGGCCTCTTCCTCCCCCAGTTGGTTTTGGTTTGTGTTTTATCACAGTAATGGAAAAGAAAACTAGGACACCAACCAATGCATGAGTCCAGGGAAACCCTTCATAAATGGGACTCTTTCCTGGCAGATGTTATCCTGGGGTTTAACCACAGCACTGCTGTCTCTGAGACCCAAACTACCAGGCAGCCGGCAGAAATCCAAGGACTGACATCATGCTGTCCACCAGGGGGGACCATGGGCAGTAGGCCCACACTAGGGTGTCACTCTAAACTTCAAGTACAGATCACTCAACCCATGTCACAGCCTCAACCTTGATAAAATGGTGTGGTGATAGTGACAGGGAGTCCTGCTGGGGTAGGAGGTGAGGAGCCAGAGAGAAACTTCTGAACGTTCTGACTCCTTACAGCTCACCCTCCCCAAGCATTTTGTGTCCTGACCCATTAAGTGAGGCTATCAATGGGATGAAAGTGTAATTGAGAGGGGTTCAGAATGGGGGCAGGGCCCCTGCCTCCTAACTGCTGACTTTGGACGGGACAAAGAGGGTTTCCATCCCCTACTGAGGACGTTTCCCCCTAAGTGTGGGCAGAACCCGTGTGACCACCAGCTGCCCCCACGGCTATATTGTCTTGCATAGCAGAGAGGCTCCGCTAATGGCTTCCTGACATCCAGGCGATGCAGGACAGCTCCCTTCCAGTGCCTCCCTGCTCTGGGATGTCATGCATGTTGGATCTGGAAGGGTCCACAGCCCCCAGCTCTCTAGGCTTGTGAATGTTCCTTTCTAAGTACCGAGATACCTGGCAGAGAGGAACCACAGGGGCAAAGTATGATGACAAGTGTTGACCCTGTGACACCAGTTTCCGTGGGTCCTAAAACCCTAGTATATACAGAAAGTTAGTAGCTCATTTCTTCCCGCAGTTTCTAACTGCCTTTTGGCTTAGATGTGGCCATTCCCTGCCCATCATCTCGCTTACCCCACCCCCTCTATGCACCCCATGGAGAGTGGCCTCAAGATCCACTCAAAAGGCAAGGCCTGCTGAGCTTCTCACCCACCTTCCAGGATGTGTTTGGCGGTCTGCACACAGCGCAGGGCTGGAGACACAAAAACGGCGGTGACTCTGATGCCGCTGTCCAGCAGAGCCTCTCCTGGAAAATGACAGGTAGAAAACACCCTTCATGGGTCTACAGCCCCAGCTCTCTAGGCTTGTGTATGTTCCTGACAGGGATGTACGAGGCTCCTACCCACTGCTGTACACACCTGCGGGATCCCCCACCAGGTTAGGGTAGAAACGGCAACTGTAACCAGCAATTCCTCTTGAGACTACATTATATTGTACCGTGGAGGGGGTTGGCTTGGGGTAGTGGAGGTTCCTCCCAGCTGGCCACAAAGCATGAACGATAGGAAACCAAACATGTCCCGATACTCCTTGGCTGTGTTGAAAGATGGAAGGGCCCATGCTACAAGGCAAGCATGTGACCTCAGAAGCAGAGAGTGGCCAATAGCAGCCTGGGAAAGCCCCCAGTCTGGCATCCCCGAGGACCTGAGTTCTGCTTATAACCTGGATGAATCTGGAAAGGGGCCTGGGTTCTGGATAAAAGTGACACTGTGGACTGAGAGCCCACCATGCCCTGAGAACCCACCACATCCCTGCTCAAGTCAGATATGCACTAAAGGCTTATCGTGGATATTTTTCTTCATGGTTGGACACTTTAGTTGGACACTTCAAGGCCAGCCATGGCTTGCAGAATGACAAGCTGTAATGCAACCGTGTTTTCTTAGTGACACCAGAAGCCCAGCTGGTGGCAAAGGAAACTTCATGGCACAAGAGGGACCTGACATGAAAGCCAGGAAGCTTGGTGGTTGTCACACCCAGTTTTCCCAGATAGGTTCTGAGGATCGGGGTTGTGCTTGCTCCACAAACACTTGGTCGACTGAGCCATCTCTCCAGCTCAGGTTTAACTTTGTAAGTGACACTCTTGGTGCATACAGGGTTTATTGATTTTTCCTCTCTCTACAGTGTTTCCCTCTCTATTTCCTTGTTTGCATCACCAACCATCCTTCACTTTTGGTCACTAGCTGTGTGACCCTGGGTAAGTCATTTAACATCTCAGTGGTGATTTGAATGAGAACGCCCCCCTCAAACAGGCTTATATAATTGAATATCTGGTCCCCAGTTAGTGGAACTGTTTGGGAAGGACTAGGAGGTGTGGCCTTGTTGAAGGAGGTCTGTCATTGGGAGTGTGTTCATGTCGAGCCTGGGCTCCCTCTGCCTCCTGCCTGTGGATCAGATGCAAGCTCTCAGCTACTGCTCCATGCCATGCCTGCCTGCCGGCATGCTCCCTGCCATGATGTTCATGGGCTAACCTTCTGAAACTGTAAACAAGCCCTCAATTAAATGCTTCCTTTTATAAGCTGCCTTGGTCACATCTCTTCAAAGTAAAGGATAGTAATTGAGATGATCTCTGTGTCTCTGTATGGACAGAGTATGGAAGACGCATGGCAGGGGCTCAGTGTGCACAGCTATGATCATTATTGTCACTGTTACTCTTTGATGGGAACATTCTTAAACATACCAGCAAGTCTGGCCTGGAAAATTCCACAGGATGATAAGGGTGGATCGTTTTCAAAGTCTTTGATGCCGTTGCTCCTCCTGGGCAGGCTGCGGGGGAAGTTCAGGTCTGGCCTGTAGTATTTTCCTAAGGTAGAAACAAGTGGCAGACACCTGGGACCATTGAGTCAGCCCCATTTGTTCCCCCAAGACCCCAAAACCAAGATCCATCCACACAGGAAGATTATTATCTTATTCCTTGACAGTGTTGTCATTTCTAGAATGTTCTCTGTGATCTGCACTCAATTCATGGAGCAGGCATGGCTTTGCAGGCCTGTAACACGTTCTTGGATGAAAAGCACATGGGTTTGAGCCTCAGGGACTAGGAGGGGTCCACTTTATGTTCTCAGCCCTCATCACTCACACAAGGGAGAGGAAGTGTGTCTCTCCAGGGTAGGTTTCTGAGTGGGTGTCAGTGGGCACTGCTGCTGCTGGGACAGTACATACTTGGCTGGCGATATTCCACCTTGGGAACTCATCAGTCAGGTGCTTAAATGTAGGACCAGAGAACAGGGGCTGCATGACATCCTTGAGTTTGACATTGGCCTCTAAGATCTGTCAATCTGTTAGAAATTCTGACCCCTAGCCCTCAGCTGCGGGACTGGCAACAAGGGACGTAACCTCTCTCATCAGAGAAAAGGGGAAACCAGAATTGTCACAAGTCACTGAACTGATGCCAAGGGCCTGGCTCGGATATGTGACCAATGTGTATTGTGAGTGGATTTCCGTATCCACACAAGTGACACCAAAGCCTTGGGGCACTGGCATCTCCCAGCAGAAGGTATGTCGTGGTTATTCAAAAGGACAGCACTGTTGGGGTCTAGGGTCCCTCAAAGACACAGAGACAGACTGCCTAGAGTCACCTGGACTCAACTTACCATCGGTGGTAGTGCACTGCTGTAGCCAAGACTTCCCAAAGACCTGGTCAACTCTCTCCCCATGGCGTACTAACAACACGCCTCTCCTCATGATGGTAGCCTGGGATGGGAGCAATAGGACACAGAGTTATTAATCAGATTCACTCTACAGTATCAACAAGTCATTGCCTAGAGATAGAGCCTCTCCCAAGCAGCTCAGCAACTGGGGTCAGGCTGCCAGCTTTCACAGTGATGATGCTGGGGGATTTTTTTTCATTTTTCCTTAACTTCCTGGGCACCATGACATCATAACAGAGATGATAAGAGGACTCACCCCATCACAAACATGTGCTTTTTAACTTCTTTGTGTTTTCTAAGTGTCTGTCTGTCTGCCTGTCTGTCTATCTATCTTGTAAATATATATTCCTACCTGTCAGACTGTCTAAATTTGTATTATATGTCTTTCTTCCTTTCTCTCGTTCTTTCTTCCTTTCATGTATGTATCTATGTATCTTTCTATGTATCTATTTTTATCATCTATCCATATTCTAAATCTATCTATCTATCTATCTATCTATCTATCTATTTATCTATCATCTATAATGTTTTCCACCCTAAGTTGGTTGAATCAAGGGATAATTAAAACTGTTATGTAGAGGTACAAAGGCCTTATTTTATTTTGTTTTAATTGTTTGCCTGACAGTGTCCAGCAGCCTTAGGTCACAGGAGGCAGCACTTCTCTGGAACATTCCTTCCTTTTCAGGCTGTCCTTCGCACTTTCCCATCACAGGGAATGTACCCACCATGCTCTTGGGTAGATACCCATGCTTTGGGGAGCAGCCTGAGGGTCCTAAGCCGTGGTTCATCATTCTTCAGGAGGGGCTCCTGTGTGGGAGGGTCCATCCTCACTTGGGAGTAAAGCCAAACTCTAGCAGCTAATGTCTACCAAGGGTGTTAAACCAGCAAGTATACTTTACTAACAAAAGCAAAACAAAACAAACAACAACAAAAGAACCCAACAACAGCCAGGGTCCTGTTACCTGCAAAGCCTGTATGCTGCTAGTGTCCCTTGACACTGATGGAGTGTGGAATTCTCCATTCCTCCTGCTGCTGGCTTCACCGTCCTTCCTAGAGTTCAGGTCCATGGCTAGACTGAATGTGTATGTCCTGTGGGGGAAGAGGAGAGGCGGTGAATAGAGACATAGCATGTTGTCACCATGGATATTCCTGGGAATACCCACCTCAACCTCTGCAATGACGATCAAGACCGCAAAATAAAGCCACGTATACAGAGTGCTTAGGACATGACTTGTGAAGCCTGCGGTTGGCTCATTAGTCTAGCACCACCATGATGTCAGACCTGCCTCAACACTGTGCCCAGGTGTAATTCAAATGTTATTTTAGAGACGGCAGTTTCTCCATGTGGCTCAGGCTGGCCATGAACTCTCGGCTCAAGACAGGCCCTCCCTCAACCTTGCAGGTAGCTGGGACTGCAGGTGTGTGCCTCTGTGCCAAGCTCTGCTTTCAACGCTGCTAAGAAGGTGCCTTTTAGATGACACTAGTGGTGAGGTCATCAGACCTTGAATAAGACAGACTCCATGCGTGTAGGGTAGGATGAGAGTCTTATGTCAGGATAGATGGGGGTCTCGGTGGAAGAGGGGATTCTGTCTCCAGGCCACCTTCAGACACAAGCTGTAGCCCTAGGTCTTTCCTGCCTGCTGGGCTGCCCTGCAGAATTCAGATCTGCCAATCAAAACTTTAGCAGATTCCTCCCTACTGTACCCCGTCCCCATCTCTACATCCTGCTGGTTCTGTGCCTTTGATGAGTATCAAATCTGCTTCTCTCACACACCATCCTCTGATTTACCATCTGTTCAGGTGGAAGTCCTTGGGAGACGAGAATAGTGGCCAGACAACATCAAGGAGCTTGTGGATGCACTCTGGGTGGTGGGTACTGATGGCACCTGGGGACTTGCCAGGTAACCAGGAAACTGAACTATAAAGTGTCACGAGGTGGACAGGCATTTGGGGATAGGTGGGGTGTGGAAGACTCAAAGCAAACTGGAGTGAGAGCCCCAAGATACGAAACAGGAAGGGGTGTTGCACCCACAGGGTTCCTTCCTGTCTGGAAAGAGCAGGCAGGTGGCAAGAGAGAGGAGGGTGAGCAGTGGTCATGTGACTCCTCCTTGGAGCAGAAGAGGGGTGGTTTCTCCAGGGCAGAGGCCATTTCCTACTAGGAAAAGTTTCTGTGATTGATTCAAAAGTCATCCCCAGCCCTAGTGACAGCCACTTGCTTATGCAGTCCTTGGACAGACGTTCTGGGCTCTTCTGGGTTTCGTTCTGTGAGAAATCCTGCCTACCATCCTTTGTCTCTGAGAAGTTTTGCTCTCACTTTCTGTTGACCCAGCAGGGTTAATCTCCACTTCCTTGAGGGACAAGGAACATTTTGATTCTAGTCATTATTAGAGACATGGAAAATGGTCACAACACACCGAAAAAGAAAAGGCACCCACGATCCTGTCAACCACTGAAGTCAACCACCCATATTTAGACTCTGACCCACTTTTTTCGGGAAAAGCAGATCGCACCGTTGAGTTTACAGAAGGTGGAGTATTTTTGGCTGCAATAAGGCGGGGGTGGCCTGGTTGAGTAGGCTTCTGGCTCTCTGGGGGTAGGGACGACCCCCCCCAGACCTCTCAGACACAGCAGGTGGGTGGATGGGGATGAGGGTGGGGACGCAGGGGCAGGCTGAGAAGGCAGACACGCAGGGGTTCAACTCTCTTGAGGGTTTGCGGAGCAGCAGAGGCCAGGGTGGCTGGAGCAGCAGAGCCACGGGAGGAAAGACAGTGATAATGCAACAGAGATGCTGCTGTGGGTGCAGAGGCCAGATCCTGCAGGTTCCCATGAGTGTGAGGAGCAGCTAGATTTGGTGACCGTGTGAACAGCAGCTCTTGATAAACTAGACAGAGCCTGGGTGATGGGGGAGGATTCTATACCAGGCTTCTCTCTCTTCCTCTTCCTTCCCTCCCTCCCCTCCTCCTCCACCATCATCCTCTCCCCTGTGGAGGCCCACAGAAGTGGCTCCACCCCATCTTGACTTAAGGTCAGAGAGTTCGGGAGCCTGTTATTGCTCCTTCAAGGATAAACCGCAGGATGTTTGGCCTAAGGTATGCCTACTGGATATCTTACCTAAACAACAGGATATTTAGTTTAGGGTGTGGTTACTTGGTGTTTTGGGTATTAAGGAGGTAATTACATTTCTTTGTTCCTTGTATCATGGTAAGGGAGTCTCCTGCCTTCCTCCAGTATGACTGGGGTTTGTAAAAACTTGGAGCAAAAAACTTGAGACTGATCACAGTATTTACTGGATGCCCTCTCAACTCTATCTTCCAATTCTTGTCTATTTCTTTAATGGCACACTCCTCCTTTCAGGCATGGACCAGACAAGTCTGCAGGACTGGCATTCCCCCCACATCCTCTCCCTGTGTGTTAGGGATCATGCTCAGGCCTCACACATTAGCCATGTGCTTTATCACTGACACAATGTAAAGTTGACTCCAGAATTTCCAGTACAGCAACAGGAAAGAGTAAATTGCTCTTGAAGGAGATAAGGAGTCTGTGAAGTTCGACTTGGCCGGCTGTAAGTCTGGATCTCCTCTAGTGAGATGCAGATGGGGCCACCGAGCTGGCTTTGGGTGAGTGTGACTCAGGACCACCTGGGCCAGAGTCACAGCTGTTTTAAAGGAGAGAGGCTCAGGCAGGAACCTGCTCAGACAGACACCTCTCACAGAAGTGTGGAGTCCATAATGTCTTGTCCCGCCCTGTGGTGCCCCTTGTCATTCTGAGTGTACGAAGGCCATGGATGTCACCATCAAAGACAGGCCTACGGAGCGTTCTCAGATACCTGGCTGCCTCTGCACCATCAAAACTCTTTCAGTCCAGAAGCCAGAGACAGGCTTTCTGTTTATTTCTTGTCTCTGCCAGGTATTGACTTGGGTGAACTATGTGGATGGGATGTAAATACCATTGATGTCATTCATTCTTCTCCACTAGGTTCTGCAGGGCTGCCAGCCATGGATTTCCCAGGATGCAAAGGAAGCTTCTCTATCACCTAAAACCTGGTTTGTCCCATTCAGCTGTCCTCTTTCCTTCAAGCTAAAACCCTATTTTGGTTTTTAGTGTATTATACCATTAGTATCTTCTTTAAAATAATATATCTTTTGAGACAGGGTCTCATGTATGCCAGGTTGGCCTTAGACTAATTGTGTAGCCAAGGATAACTTTGAACCCCTGATTTTGCTGCCAAGTGATGGGATTGCAGGTGTGCACCACCGCATCTGGGTCTAGGGGTCGCTGCAGATCAAACCCAGGGCCTTGTGTGTGCTGGGCAAGCACTCCCCAGGCTGGGCCGCACACTCATCCCTCTCATGACTTTGCCCCGGAAGTCTTCTCAGAGCTCCTCTCCCCGTGTTCCTTCTAGATAAACGCTTTGTTCTTTCTGTGACATTCAAACAAATGATGGCACCAGGATTTTGTCTAAGTTCCATAAAACCCAGAAGTGACCCTAAAGTTGACAGGTTCCTGTGATTCACTCTCCTCATCCACCAGGGAGGTAAATTTTTATTTACTCAGCCCTTTTCTTTTCTTTTCTTTTTTTCTTCGAGATAGGGTTTCTCTGAATTGTTTTAGAGGCTGTCCTGGAACTCGATTCGTAGACCAGGCTGGCCTCGAGCTCACAGAGATCCGCCTGCCTCTGCCTCCTGAGTGCTGGTACTGAAGGCTGTACCACCACCGCTGGGCTACTCAGCCCTTTTCTTACAACAGATTATCATATGGCAGCCAACGGCTCCCCATGATTCCAGCCAGAGACCTGTCTAGAGCTACATGGCATCTTTCATCCTGCATCTTGGCTGTGGCTGTCTGCCTGACACCTGCTACCGTTGTGGCATTTTGTCATAGTTCATGCATTTAAATGTTTTGTTTTATGTGCATGAAAGTTTTGCCTATGTGTCTGTCTGTCCATCATGCATACGCCTGATATCCATAGAGGCCAGAAGAGGGCATCAGATGCCCTGGGACTGGAGTTACAGAGAGTTGTGAGCCAAAAAGTGGGTGCTGGAATTGAACCCCGGGCCCTACGAAAGGGAAGCCAGGGCTCCTAACTGCTGAGTCATTTATCTAGTCTTATCGTGTATTTTTTGATGACTCGTGAGTTATAGTCTTCTGTCCCTGACACTGTGTCCTGTCCTGTAAAACTTTTACGGGCTCTTCCAGATGGACTTGGGCTGGAGAGACGGCCAAGTCATCAAAGGCTGGGCACACATAGACTTTCTTCACGCATTCTCACCCTGAGGACATCAGTGGGTTCCACGGCTGAAGAGTGGCACACACTGACGCCACTGACAGCCCCTCCTCAACAACAATGCCACACAGACAGAGCAGGTACCGCCGAAATAGCCCTGCACAGGAAGTGCTGTTGCTTTCTTCTTCCTGAGGGCAAGGCAGGGACACCTGTGTAACTAGGAGCTCGCGACTCAGACAGTAAAACCATTGTTATCTCTGAATGACATCTGTGAACTTTACAGTCAGAAAGGAAGTCTCCGCTAGTCTTTCAATTCAAAAGGCAGGCATTTGGTGGTGAAGGGAGCGAGGGAAGCGTGTGACACTTCTGTTTCTTTTGTTTTTCTCTTGGACCTAAGAGAGTCACTTGGTGGTTAAATCGTGCCATAGAAATAGATGCTTCCATTCTCCTTTGTTCTTAGAAGGGGGTCACCTCAGTGTGTGCCATTTCAAAGATAAAGTCACTGCATTCATGTCCGGGGGTTACTGTCACACAGACTGGGGGGCTTTGATGGCAGAACAGGTTTTGTTTTTTCACTGTGCTGGATACTGGGAGGTCCAAGATCGAGGGGCTTATGACTCATCTTGGGGATTCTATCCTGGGCTTGGAGATAAGATGGCATCTTTCCCCTGTGCCCTCAATGATCGTCCCTCTGAACAAAGTATGACTGGATGAGGGATCATAATAAGGCCTTGTTTGACCTTAAATTAAAGGTCCTTAAAAAATCCCTCCTGGGCTTCAGCGTATGAGTTTTTGCGGGGATACATCCCATCAAGCAACGGTACCCTTGCTGTGTTGGAGTCTTCTGCCATCAGCTTGCCTTGTGGGACGTTATGTCTTCTGGGATGGAATGTCCTCACTTGGTTGGAAGATAGCTTTAGCTCCTCCTGGGCTCAAACTCTCAGCCCTGCCTCTCTGATCTACAGCCAGGCTGTATACACACCCTGTGAAGATGCCCGTAACTCGTGATTTCTAAGTAGCAGATGGGTGCCGGATCAGGACCGCTAGGTCCTCAGAATCCTGTAACCACCATCTTAAAGGCTGAAGAAGTTACACTGGTGCTGGTGGGTTACAGTGTGCTCACAGGGCAGCCACCCCCAGGGCTGGGAAGGTGTCCTCTGTGCAGGAAGGGGCCTCTCCCATGTGGTTTGCAGATATTTCCCTGGGCGGTGGCATATCAGCGATTCTTGCTGTTGGCACCAAGCATACCCTTGTGTGAGTCCTGCGGCCTTGGGAGAGATGTATCAAATGTCGCTACAACAAGCTGTCTCCCCACAGGTCAACTATGTGTACCCAGCTGTGTGAATACATTCCCCACTACTTAACACTTTCATGATGCCTTCAGCTATGCCCTCTCTTGACACAGGGTCTGGCTGTGTAGCCCTGGCTGCCTTGGAACTCACAGTGATCCACCTGCCTCAGCTTCCTAAGTACTGGGATTAAAGCTGAGCGTCACCAAGCCCCAATCTTAAGCCTCTGTAAACATTTCAAAGAATGGTTAGCAACTTTAGAAGTCATAGACAACCCGCTGCTACCTCCCAGCCTACAGTCACCCCTCCATCAGCCTGGGGGCTTGTTACCCTGTGGGGAAGGGTTGGTTCTGATTCAGGGGGCACCTCCATCAGGTACACCACAGCATTTAGTAGGAACTTGCTTTTTCTTTCTTGCATTTTTTTTTTTGCAAATATACACTGGTTCCTAACAGAAACTGGTTTCTCAGGAAGGTCAGGATTACCAGGTGGGACACTTATGCAGGGGACATAGTGACCATGAAGTGGAAGCTTTGCTAGCCACAGTTCACTGCAGAGGTTCTGCTGCAGCTGCAGAACCCAGGCTTGTCCTTTGCCCGATGGCTTCTTTGCCACAGTGAGATCTGCCCGTGGAGTGGAGAGAAGGACGAGGGACTATAGGCCACTCACCCCCGAGCCTCCTGGAGTCTCATGCCAACATCTCCTTGCCCTATGTTCTGCTAGCTGTTTCTAAAGCCACTAACTGATCACGTGGGGTCTACAGGGAACCAAAGTTTCTTTGATTTTTGTGACATTGTTTATCTCTTCACCATCCAAGCTGGGAACTCCGCTTTCACAGGAGGGCGTGTCCAGCTCTCTCTATAGGCCCTTGTGACTTAGTGGATCATGAATTGAGAGTTGACGTAGAAGATCTGGAATCATGGCTGAGTTTTCCTTCCTGAGTTTGTAGGTGTGATTCCCAGCTGTTACGGATTAGTGTATGAGGCTAAGAGTGGCCTGCTGCAGAACTGGTTGCATCCATGCATTTTAAATGCTATTTTATATTGCTGTATGTGACAGATTCCTAATGCATATAAGAATCCATGGTTAGCTCAGTTGCCTAGCATACACGAAACCCATGTGATGGCACTTGCCTGTAATACCAGCACTCTGGAGGTGGAGGCTGGAGGATCAGAAGTTCAAGGTCATCCTTGTCTATTTAGCAACAAAGTGAGTCCCAGGGCAGCCTGGGTTACATGAGCACCTGCCTGGGTAGGGGTAGTGGGGGACTTGCTCTGTTATCAACTGCATTTGGTGGGGGGGGGGAGGCAAGGGCACAAATGTTGTCCCTGGCTTGTCATGTAAATCCAAATGTAAGCTTTATTAACAGGAAGAAATAGTAGCATAGAGTTCATCGATCTCCCTTAATATTTTCAGAAAAACCTCGATTTAAAAAAAAATTCTTGCAAAGTCTAGTCATTTTCCCCATGAGCTTCTGCCAGCTGTGGCTACACTTTTAAAAAATGGTTTGGTAAAACGGATCAGAATCAACCATTTGCTTCAAACAGTCAAAGTATGTTGCTTCTTAATTTATTCTAAACAAGTTTTAGCTACCAGAACTTTTACTACACTCTTTAACTAGCTTCCAATAGGCACACAAATAACATAGTGTGGTTTCCACAGCTTTGCCCTGGGACCCAGCTTTGATAGAAAGAGACACAGGAAAAAGCTCCCTGGATATAGAGAAGCTAGAAAATCTGTCCACAACGTCCGGCAAACATGCATAGCACACACATGTACAATGAGCTTGCATGCGTGTACGCACACACACATACATGCAGGGAAAAAGCAAGTTGAAAGTCATGGTTATTGCTGGAAGACTGTATGTAGAGTACAAAAGCAACAGTTGCTGCCCAAGGATGCCCACAGGATCGAGACACAGACATAGAAAGTTGGGGAAAGGTCTCGGTATTGCAGCAAAACGCTCAGCAACATTGTTTCCGGGGAACAGAACTGCTAAAGGATGAAGTAGCTCAGGTTATCCGTAAGCACAGTGTCAAAGCCATCACCAAGTTTCTGCTTTCTGCTCATAGTAAAACGGGAGAGGAGACAGACACACTGGGGGAGGAACCAGCATTTAAAACAACAACACCCTAGTTCTGGTTGAAAGTCCTTAGCCTCCACAGATGATGCTAGATGCTAAAATAAAGAGATCGGCCAACTGAACTAGAAGAGTAAGCCAACTTCCAGGAAATACATTTCACCAACAACTACATGAGCTTAGGGAAGGACTCCAGGCCTCAGATGAGACCCCAGTACCAGTCACGCTAGGGTCATAGCCTTGTAGGACCCAGAGCAGAGGACCCAGTTATATTTGTGTCATTTTTTTGTCATAGAACACTAGAAAATTGCTAACCCTCCTTAGAACACTACGAGGCCCAGTTCTGACCTCTGTGTGCACTGTGTGATGTTCATAAGAAGGAAGTATTTCACACTATTATCTCAGAAGAGTAATTGAAGCAATCTGATTTCCGGAGGGTTATCAGCAGAAACCATAAATAGATTATAAGTTAACTGTGTGCACAGAGGGATTATGTGGCCAGTATGGGGACTGCTTCCCTTCCCTTCCCTTCCCTTCCCTTCCCTTCCCTTCCCTTCCCTTCCCTTCCCTTCCCTTCCCTTCCCTTCCCTTCCCTTCCCTTCTCTTCCCTTTCCTTTCCTTCTCTTTCCTTTCCTTCCCTTCCCTTCCCTTTCCTTTCCTTTCTTCCTTTCTTTTCTGATTTTTTGAGACAGGGTTTCTCTGTGTAGCTTTGTAGATCAGGCTGGCCTGGAACTCACAGAGATCTGCCTGCCTCTGCCTCCTGAGTGCTGGGATTAAAGGCCCTATTCAGGACTGTTTTTATAAGGATAGAACCATCTAGAAGCCTATCACCACTACGCCACTGTTTCAAGTAATAAGTGACAGAGAAAGGATAGTTCTCACCTGTGCTTAACCCAGGTGTCAGCCTCATTGGCTCGCTCTGTGTAGTTCTCTGGCAGGAAGCCCCGGCAACCAGTCCGATGTGAGATCCCAATGGCCCAGCCATCACTGGCCTCCTCCTGCTGAGTGGGGTCCACGAAGATATAGTCGCCTGGACTGAGCATTAGCTCATCTGCGTTCTGGGGTTTGTACTGGAACAGCGCCTTCAGGGTCTAGGAAGTAGACCATGTCTTAGGGTTTTCCTGATATGTCTTATGCCTCCAAGGCCCCATCATGCCTTTGCCTAATGATATGCAGTATGGAGTCAATGTGAACCACTGTGAACCAGTGTCAAATACCAATAAAGTTTAATGTCTGTCTTCCACCAATCTACCTACTAACCCACCAACCCACTTGTCCATTCATTTACCAGCCCACCAACATGTTTGTTCATCCTTCTGCCCGCCTACCACCATCCCCTCATGAGCTCATCTTCCCATCTGCTTGCACACCCTTATCTACCCATCTATCCCTCACCTACTTTTCATTCATCTGTCTATCAGTCTAACCATTCATCTTCCCATTTATGCATCTATTCAGTCAGTCATCTGTTTATCTACTCATCCATCCACACGCCTACCATCTGTCAACCCATCCATCCATCCATCCATCATCCATCCATCATCCATCCATCCATCCATTCCTCCCCTCATCCATACATCTATCCATCCATTCAGACATCTATCTATCCACCCATGCATTCTTTCTCTCATTTATCCGTCCATCTATACACACACTCATCCATCCATTCATCTGTCTACTAACCTATCCATTTTTATCATCCATCCATCTGTCCATTTTTATCATCCATGTTCATCTGTCCATCCATTTGTCCCTCCGTCCGTCCGTCCATCCATCCATCCATCCATCCATCCATCCATCCATCCATCCATCCTTCCATTCATCCACTTATTCACCCACCCACCCACCTACCCACCTATTTACTTAACCATCCATCATTTATCCAGATATTTGTTTCTCTTATGGGAAAGACCTTACAGTGTGACCAAATGTGTATAGCCACCTTCCTTGGTGTGAAGCTATTCACACCTTCTCTTATGGCAGGGAATTTGGTGGCTCCCTCATACTTAGTCTACGTGTGACATACGTTCTTCATCAACTAATTAGCTCTTAGGAGAAGAAACCCCCACAAAATCATTACATAAGATGATTTAATAAGCAACCCATTTATTAACACATCTTGACAATGGGCTTTGCTCCTACCGTGGGAGAGCTTTCACTGCCTTTTGAAATGACTGTGCATGCCCCACTCATCTATAGAGAAATGCAGAAATGCAGCTTCTTAACTGCACACAAGGAGAGGGATCTAGCTGAGAGGAGCCCCCTTTTCTCTTCAGGGAGGGTTGTAGAAGTGAACGTCCTACCAGCAAGGCAGACTGGGCCAGTCCCACCAGCCAGGCCACTACTTCTCACCTGGTAGTGCACAAAACGCATGTCCCGGGAGTACAGGGCAGCTGTCCACTGGCAGGTGTGGCTGGGCTGGATGGCTCTGGCCAGCTGCTCCAGGGTCCTTTGATGGTGAGGGTAGAACTTATGTGCCAAGGTCAGGTGCAGTTGCTTAGTGCAGGGCTTGACGGTGCAGTCTGTGGAGTCAAGGAAATGCCAGGTGCTGAATGTCTAGAGTTGGGTACCCGTTCTGAATGTCAGGAGAGAACGGGAGTGCTGAGGACCTGCCCCTGAATGTCAGCCTTGTCTGCCTGGAACAGGCAGAAACCTTTTCTAATCATGCCTGCTCCTTAGTGTTGGCACATTCTTGACAAGGCAAGGACTGGGCTCTCTCTCTTAGAAAGGATGTGGTTGGATGCTTGCAGAGTTTCTGAAGAAAAACAAAAGGTAGACACAGAGATGTGGCTCAAAGTCTCGAGGCTCTTAGTCTGCAGTTAGCTTGAAAGGTAGAAATGCGGCAAATGGCCCCTTCATTCTCTGGTGCACACATGGAAGGGCCTAGAATCTCATGCATCCTAGACTGCTTTGAACTTGTTATGCAGCAGAGGATGAGCTTGAACTTCTGATCCTCCTGCCTCTATCTCCTGAGTACCAGGATCACAAGTGTGCACTCCCATGCCTGGTTGTGTGTTTCTAGGGACTGAACCTAGGGCCTCGTGGTTGCTAGGCAAACACTCTACCCACTGAGCTACATCCACACCCCAGACCAATGCCTTCTGCTTAAAGAAGGGTCCCAGGAAGAACATTTCTTGAGCAATCACCTGTAAAACCTGACATTCATTTGACTTTCCTCACTGGATGCCCTGGTAGTGGTCAAGGCCCAGCGCTTTGTGATGGCCTCTGACCTTGAGAAGCCCTTGGCTCCTGGTTGGCCTTTGGGTCTTTCAGGTAAGCCAGGCATCACAGGAACAGCCAGCTGTGGTGACAGCTGGGTGGTAAAGCCTCTTAGATTCTGAGGAGGCAGTCCGGTGTCTTCATAGGAATGACAGACTTTGCCGCAGGGGGACCTGACTTCAAGGCTCTTTTGTCCTTGTTATCCCAGGGGCCTTGACTGAGAGTCATGCTCTGACTTAGCTTCCTTTATGACAGCTGGGACTTGAGGACAAAGACAGCTGGCTCCAGGACTTTGGAGTTCTCCAAGGACTTTCAGTACCCCCAAACTGCTTGTCACCTCTCCATGCAGGGCAGGAAGCAAGCAAGACTTGCTAGTCCCCTAATGAAAGTTCTGGAAGGCACAGGCACCATGACGCTAGGTTCACCACAGCATTCTCCACACAGGGGACCCTTAGTACTAGCTAGACCCTGGCCAGGTCCCTGAGTCCCAAGTTTCTGGGAAGGCAGCCAGAACAGGTGCCATGAAGGTGTGTGTAGGTGATGGGAATTTCCTTTTGTGACATTTTTTAGCAGTCGGGGAGGGTGGGTTCCCTTGTGAGTCAGCACAGCCTGGAAAAGACCTGGTCTGGCTTCCCCAGAGACAGGGGTGAGTCATGCTGACTTCTGAATAGGCTTTTGTTTGTACTCTGTTGTTGCCCTGTGTGCTTGGGTTCAGTTTCACCAGCAGGGCTGGTGTGGGCAGGGAGGGACTCTGGACACTCCGAGCCGTCACCCCATGAGGGACTGCTAGCCTCTCAGGTCAGACTGAGACGTAACCCTAGAGGGCAGGAAGAGCCTGCTCGGGGTCAGGAGATGGATAAGCAGCTCAGGGCCAGCTCTCCCAGGAAGTGGGGCCTAACGACACAGAGCCCTGGTAGTGTTCAGTGAGGCAGAATGCTCATTTCCAGGCCTCCAGGATGGGGTGAGCATGGCACTCACTTCCTGCTGCAACAGGATATCAAAATTGGGCTGTGTGAAGCAACAGGAGTTCATCGTCTTAGGAATTTGGAGGCCAGGAGTTCAAAATCCGGGTGTGTTGAGGGCCACATTCCTCCTGAAGGCCCTGGGGTGGGTCCTTTGGTGTCACCCAGCTTCTAGTGGCCTCAGGCATCCCTGGGCTGTGGCTCTGTCCTGCCCATCTCTGCCTCTGTGGTCAAGTGGCTCCCTTATTATCTCCATGTCTCCTTTACAGGAAACCAGTTATTGATTTAGGATCACTTTACTTCAGTGTGACTGCATCTTAACTAATTGCATCATTAAAGAGCTCAATGTTGAAAAAGGTCCAATTCAGAGGTTCCTGGACAGTATAGTTTCCTTATCTTCCCCTCCCTCCCTCTCTCCCTCCCCTCCCTCTCTCCCCTTCCCTCCCCCCTCTCTCTTTCTCTCTCTTTCTTCCTTTCTCTCCCTCCCTTCCTTTCTCTCTCCCTCTCTTTCTCTCTCTTTTTTTTGGGGGGGGACAGGGTCTCATGTAATTTAGGTGTGACTCACATTTGCTCTGCAGTAAAAGATGTTCTTGAACTTCAGACCCTCTTTCTTGCCTCCCCCTTTTTGGATTACAGATGTGTGGACCTCATGCCTGAGATATGTAACACTAATGACCGAGCCTCATACCCTGGCAAGCACTCTTACCAACTGAGATACACCCCTGCAACTTCCTTACCCCTTTTAACGGGACCCATCTGGGAGCATAGAGACAGGTGTCTGTCTGAGAGCAGTGTCTGGCGTGCTGCTTCCAGACAAGAACCAAACTATCCCTCAGAGGATGGTCATTGAAGAGCCATCATCACAGACAGGAGCTAGCCCACCAGGGCCTTAGGTGTGGCTCTGCTGGGACACAAAGGGAACAGTGTATCTGCCCACAGCCGGGATTCCCCACCTGCCAAGACTGATGCCTCTGTGGCGAACGCTGTGGCAAACTCTCTGATGACATCAGCAGGGCTGTCGTTGATGAAGAAGCCGAGGTAGCTGATGGAAGAATGGAGAACAAGAGGAACCAGGGTAGGGAAGGAGTTCAGGATCCTGTCCCCTGCTCGCCTCAGAGCCTCGTACAAACACTCCACCTTCTGGTCTTCACACTAAGGGAAGAGAAGCAGAGAGGGAGCGTCCTCAGGGCTTGTCGCATTAATTCACCTGTTGAAAATCAAGGCTTCCTCTCTGTGGGCTGTTCTCTCTCCAAGGCACTGGGATACTCCCTGTGCAGTCCCTGCAGTTATAAAGGGTCACCTCCCATATTTTCTCCTCAGTTACTTGAGGCATCTCAGGTAAGAGTCTTTCTGGAACATAATCCCCTTTGCATGCCTAGGTTGGAACTCCCCTGTCACTGTCTCCCTGTCACCTTCTGAGGCAGCCCTCTTTCCTTCTGTGCTCCTTGCTTGTCTCACTTCGCTTGTGTTAGCCTCTGGAAGTCTCCAGTCAACTCTGAGGAAGCTCATGGTGTCCCAGGGGATTCCAGCTCAGACCTCCGGAAAGCAACAGTTTGGTTCTGTCCCCAGAGACCTCTTAGTCTCAGGCACACAGAGGTGCATCATGGATGCTTGGGAGGTGTTGTTTTCCAGGGGACAGTGTCTAGAAGCTTCTTTACTGACCATTGTGCTTCATGCTCCTCCAGCAGTGTGGAGCGGCAGGAGAAGGCTCTCCCGCTGTCCCAGGAGTGGGCGGGCCCTTCTCTAGCTCGTCAGGCACAGGAATAGAGGACATGGCTTAGGGTCCTCCTCCTTGTACCCAGGCCTTCTTGCTGTCCAGCAGCTGTGTGTCCTCTTGACTTGGCAATGCTCCCCGGGGAGGCTGCTGACTTTGCCATTTGCTTTTGTTTTCCTCTGACATAGGAAAGACCCTGGTGGTGCCCCAGCCCAAACCAGCACTCTTCAGTATTCTCACCACACAGGAGGCTCTTGCTCTGTTTAGGACTTTGCTAGTCTCTGGGTAGATAAGCACCAGGGCAGCATCTGCCTTCCTATAGGGACCTTCATAGCCCCAAATGGGAGCTGGGGTTGTACCTCCTTCTGCCTGGGGAGCAGAAGGCTCTAAATGAATCGGGTCCTGAAAGATGAATTGAAGTTGGCCAGAGGAAGGAAAAGAGTCCCACCAAGGAGCCAGCTCATGCTAATGTCTTTTTTTTTTTTTTTTTGATTTTTTGAGACAGGGTTTCTCTGTATTGTTTTGGAGGCTGTCCTGGAACTCGCTTTGTAGACCAGGCTGGCCTCGAACTCACAGAGATCCACCTGTCTCTGCCTTCCAAGTGCTGGGATTAAAGGCGTGCGCCACCAACGCCCGGCTGTCATGCTAATGTCTTGATGAAGTCAGTTGACAACCCGCATCAGTTGCAGTGGTGAGCATTTAAGGCCTCTGGAGCGGACTCACCGTGAAAAAGTCGCAGAGTGTCACATGAGGGAAGACCTCGTGAGCTCTGTTCTTTGCACACTGGCGCTTGCTCTCTCTCCAGAACTCCTGAAGTTTTTCCAGCAAGGGCCCGGTGGGGCAGAGGAAGAGAGCATATTCCTGGGGGATGGGGTCATCCAGAGAAGGGTCACCACAGTGGCCATGCAGCCTGCAACAGAAAACACTGTCGTATCAACTGGAGCTGTCCCACTGAGGACATGCAACAGCAGTGACACCAGCCCAAAGTTGGAGGCACGCTGGTCTCACACAATCACATCAGAGCTGTGGCCACATCCCTGCAAGATGGTGCCCAGTGGTGGGACTGTGTGGCTCTAGGCTAGACCAATACACACCCGTTCTCAGTCCCATTATAGTCCGCCAAGGCAGCCAAAGACAGAGGGGCTCAGACCCCTGTCTTCAGGAGAGTGCTGGTCTAGGTAACTTTGTGGTATTGAAACACAGGGACATTTTTCACATTTTTACTTCACTGTGGACTTCAAATTAACGGAAAATTGAAGCCACCAAAGGTTGGACATAATTTAGATGAATACTGCTATTTTCTTTTGACTCAAGAATATTTATTTATTTAGATTTTTAAAAAAACCATTTGTCTATCCATATCTGTCTGTCGGTCTGTCTATCTGTCTATTGAAACAGATCTGTCTACACACCAGGTGGGCCTGGTGGTTCTGCTTGTCTCGGCCTCCTCATCGCTAGGGTTACTGGTGTGAACCACCACACCTGGCTAAGAAAATTACTCTAAATACAAGAAAAACTGATGTACAGCACCAAATGCAAGCTCATTACAAGACAGGTAAAAATGGAAGAGACACATTTCTCTTTATTGGTCAATGTAGCATGGGCATCTATTTCAAAGGTCCAACGCTGTTTTCCACTGTGCCAATAGTACAGCAAGACCACAGGCTGCAGCCGTGCACCCATTACTTAGAGCGACCTGCCAGCACGTGCAGAGGCAAACTCTCAGGGTCTTAAATTAGTAATTCTACTCCAAGACATTTGTTCCCCAGGGAAGGGCAGAAGCATAGGCCAGCATTCACAGGGGAACTTCTCTGGAAGGGGACAGCTAAGCAGTAGTTAAGGTTGCCTGGCACACACTCATTTCCATTACGGCTTTGGAGAACTCCCCGTGACCGCCGCTTGCCTGTGATGTCACGGCAGGGCTAGGAAGTGTGGTGCTGTCACCGGGACGATGACACCTCGAGTGTAAACGGATTCTCTTGATGGTGATACGCAAAGGCTTGGAGCTGGCACCTCTCTGGCTCCCTTGGTGCTTCTTTCCTGAGTTCACCCCAACGGTGGATGTGCCCAGGTCCAGCCAGCATGTGCGTTTGTACTCATCATGAGCTCTTCCATGTGGAGAATAGACATCTCAGTACATTGCCAGCACAAGTCTTTCCAAGACTGCCTCACAGCCCATCTTACAAATACGGAACATTGCTCCCACCCACTCCCAACTCCAGGGACATTTTAATGGCTTTGGCTTTTCCAAAGCTTCTGGCACAGTGATCAAGATCTCTGTGTGTATCTGGTTTTTTAAGATCTCTGCATAGAGGTGGAATTCCAGTGCTGAGGAGCCCTGCCCTGCCTCCCACAGACATGAGCAGCTCCCACTCCTCCCCATAGCATCAAAGGCACTTTTTGATTGAATGGTGTCTTAGTCTGTGCTTCCTCTGTTCCTGTAAGATGTCAGGATGACTCTTAGCTAAGTGTAGGGGACCTGGCTTCATCCCTCTTCCTTGTTGACTCTCACTGACTAGGCTGTTACTGGCAGTGATACCCAGACCCCTCCCATCACGGAGCTTGGCTTATAGTGTATAGTTTGAATCTGGAGGCTGGCTTTGAAGTCAGATTGCCGGGACTCTAGGCATTCCCCACGTTTGCAGAGACCCTGGCTATCCCCCCTCAGTCTGCAGTCAGACTGGGCATTCCCCTATGTGCTGGAGGCCCTGCCTATGCACCTCTGCCTGTGTGTCCCCAGCCTGTGCGCTCTTGGCCTATGGTCTTATAGGAAGAGGTTCTCCTAGAACACAGACCCCCGAGACCATTCACATGCTTCTGCCCAGTGCCGGAAGAAGTTTTGTTTTGTTTTGGTAGGGTTGGGAACGGAACCTGGATGGTAAATATTGAGTGTTCATTTGCTGGATTCTAGAATCAATCCTAGAGACAAACCACCAGCTCATCCTTCCTCTAGCTGGGTCAGCTGAGGAAGGGGACTCCACCTGAATGAGTGGCACCATCCCAAGGGCAGGGGCAGGGGTAGGGGGCTGAGTAAAAGAGAGTGAGCTGAGCACCAGCGGTGTGTGTGTGTGTGTGTATGAGTGAGTGTGTGAGTGAGTGTGTGAGTGAGTGTGTGAGTGAGTGTGTGTGTGTGAGTGCTTCATGCACCAACATTCATTATGCTCAGCTTTCTCACCATGGATAGGAGCAGAGCAGCTGCCTCACATTCCCGCTGCATGGCTTTCCCGCCATGATGCAGTGCACACCCCGCAATCCCAGATAAGCCCTTCCTTCTTTAAATGGCTTTTATCAGGCATCTGATCTCAGCCACAGGAAAGGAAACTAAGGCGGTGCCCATGCACGCTAGCACGCCAAGCCCTCCACGGCACAGCCAAGCCCAGATCTGCTTTGTGCTGTTGGATTTCCACAGAAGCTACTTTCAGATAAGAGCAGGAGGGACTTCCCAGTTGGGTGGGGAGGATCTCCCAAGTACAGGGACCACCCCCGCCCCGCCCCCTGCCCCTGCAGGAGGCTGAGGATGATGGGCAGGTGACTGGAGTTCAGGAGGGTCATCTTTCCCTACCCCCTTCAGGTATATCCTGAGATACCTTGGGGATTCACAACTGTCTTTAAATTCTCCTCCCATCTTCAGTGGCCTGATAGCATGGTGAATTGTATATCATCATCATCAACAACAACAACAAAACGACAACTTCCTACTTATTTAACATAGATCATAAACAAGAACCTCTGTTTTTGAGTCAAATTTGGATTAAGTCAGTTTTGTTTTGGGATGTGTGTGTGTGTGTGTGTGTGTGTGTGTGTGTGTGTGTGTGTGCCAGGGGTGGAACCCATGCTGGGCAGGGTCTGTCTAGAGTTCTAAATTTGACTTTCAAGTGAGAAACTCTCTAGAGTCTCTCTTAATGTCTTTTTTTTGGTTTTTCGAGACAGGGTTTCTCTGTATTGTTTTGGAGGCTATCGGTCCAGCCCAGCCTCGAACTCACAGAGATCCGCCTGCCTCTGCCTCCCGAGTGCTGGGATTAAAGGCGTGCGCCACCACCGCCCGTCCTCTTTTAATGTCTTAAGGAGAGCTATATTACTTCCCTGGGCTCAGAGTGGGCTTGGTGGCAATGAGTGTTATTTTACTTCTCTTCTGCAGACACCCCATCCCCCACAGAGGACCCACCAGGGGAGTAGAGTCCAGGTGGTGTCACCCAAGCCCCCTCATAGCCCACTCACCAGTCTGCGGCCTGCTCCGCCGTCTTCCTCCCTGTTGCTGCTAGCGCTTTGAGCCTGCGGGTCATGAACACAGGATGGTCAAGGCCCAGTTGTTTCTTCCTTGGAAGGGGTGAGTTCTAGGAGTGAGGTGGCTGCTCATCCATGCTGTGCACTAACAGGGCCAAGCTGCTGGACATCCCAGCAGGTACCCTTACGCCAAGATCTCCATCCTTAACACAGCGATTCGCGCCCCAACCCCCACCCACGCTCACTCCTCTCCTATGACTTGACCTCGTCTTCCTGGGCCCTGGAGTCCTAGAACTCAAGACCTGACTTCCGTCCTCTCTTGCTTTCCCCTCTCTGCACCCTGCTACCCTGCAACAAAGCCAGTCCTATGCACTTGTGGCTGCTGAAGTCATCTGGGACAGGAGTCTGCTTCCCAGACACACGCTGCCCCACCCCAGTTGCTCAGCTGGAAGCGTCCCTTACCCAACTACTGGGCAGACTGGTCCACATCCCTCTCCTGTGTCCCCCACTCTCAAATGCTCATTGGTGCTTTCCTCATGGCTCCGTGTGTCTTATTCATTCTGGGACCTGGGATGTAAATACATTGACTTGAATTTGGCTGAGCTGGGCCGAACAGACTAGCAATCATTGGCTGACACAGCCGTCCCCATTGGAACCCAGTGTTGCACTGCCCAGTAATATAGCCATCTGTGTGAAGAGCAGTGGGGATGCAGCCACCCGGAGAGGCCATGACAATGAGGCCCATGCCATGAGCCCTGCCCAAGTAAGAGCTCTAAGACACACAGGTGTTTATTGTTTGAGCTAGCAAACATTTTGAAGGTGAGCCACAAGCTTGAGCAGTAAAACAGAGTTGGTCTGGGAGGCATGGGGAGTTGGCTCCGTCCTAGGCTCGCCACAGGCTATTCTTTAGGCCTCGATTTCTGCAGAGCGATGGTGAACATATCACTGATGGCTTCCTGATGGTCTGGGTTCTGTTCCCCTGATATTGGGAGGAGACTGGACTAGCTTCAATATCCTGTCCTCCACAGTCTTTCTTATCTCTTTGAAGGAGTGTTTGGTTCACCCCCTGAGCCTTGGGCTCCCTGAAGCACACTTCTTACTTTTGTTTTTCTGGGAATAAGGACTACAGCTAAGAAGCAGGCTGGCAGTGGATGAGCCCTGGGGACTTGGATGAGCCAAGCGGTGCTGAGCCTCGTTGTCTCTGGTTTTTCCCACCCATTCTCTTGTCACCTGGACATTCCAGGTACTTTCCCTAGAGACAAATGGCTTTCCCTGGGCTGCTTAGAAACTCCAATGGTAGTTCTCTCAGGGAGTCCGTAGAGACTCCTATGGGAGTCAGATACCTTGAACTGTCACTCTTGGAGTCACTGATTGGCAGGAGAGGTAGCATCTGCCCTCACTCTCCTCCAAACCCCACAAGTAGTGGGCAGCCAGAGACCCACATGGCTTCTAATGTGCACATGTTCAGGGGCTCTATCAGTCAGGTAGACGAGCTGATCTTTCAAAGGTCAAGACCATTCCATACGTGAACAGGAGGAAGGGGCCCTCTTTGGAGACGCCATGCCACGCTAGTGTGACAGCTTTATTAGGAAGTCAGCCACACTTGCTTATCCAGAGGTGTGGCGGGTGTAGCGGGGGGGGGTCTACCCAGGCAGGAAAGACAGGCTGTATGTAGGGCCTTGGGAGCTGCAAGTACTCACGCGGTATGTGCGGGGAAGCCCATGGCCAGGAGGGGGTCCAGGAGCGAGGAGGTGCTGCGGCCCTTGAGCTTGTTGGAGACCTTGGCGTAGAGCTGCGTCTCCCCCGCAGCCATTCCTTCCTGCTTGCCAGGCAAGAGGCGCCTGCTCTCTGCCAGATAAAGTGAGAGCGGAGCAGGAGGCAGGCTGAGGCTGAGAAGAAAAACCTCAAGTCTTTTTTGATCTCTCTGACACAAGCGAATATCCTGTTTGCACAATGATTGGGCTCGAATGCTCCTCGTTCGTCCACGGCAGCTTCTTCTAAACCCACCTGCTTCCATGGTGGAGGGGAGGGGTGTCTGCCCTGAAGCTCGTCATTGGGATCTGCTGGGTACCTGGGGAAGCGTTTGGGAGGAGGAGGCTGAGGGAGCAGGCTTCTCTCGTGGGTTCTGCTGGCCATCCACACCGAGCCACCCTGGACCTTAGCTTCCATGTCTGCATACAAGACACTGAAATTCACTCTTTGCACTGTCCTTGCTTGCTCTAAAATCTTAGAAAGCCAATCTTTTTGTTTTGTTTTTATTGACCTGTTTTTTGTTTTTTTGAAGTAAGAACTTTTAAAGTCCAGTGGTATGTATGCAGCATAAGGAACTTCCATGCAGTGAGCACATTCCGTCTCTGCCCCAGGACCAATGAAACAATGATGTAAAACCTAGGGCATTTTAGTTTTACACCCCTCTCTAAAGGGACAGTTGGCAGTGTCTGGAGACATCTGTGGTTGCCAAAAATCTGGGAGGGGTGGGGCCATGGTGGCAACTAGGGGATGTCAACCACAGCCACCACCAGCTGCACAGTACCCAGGACAGTCTGTACAGCAAAGGGCGAACTTGTCTCATCTGAGCAAGGCAGGTTATGAGACCCTGTTCCAGAACTTTCCATTCCTTAGATGATCTGCCCCACCCTGCCTCTTCTTGTGGGTTCCCCCCTCCCCTACAAATCTACTTTAATTTCAAGTCTCATGCTACTAGGACACTGGACCACATGCTATGTCATGGCACACTCTTCCTTTCCTCCCTTCCTTCCTTCCTCCCTTCTTTCCTTCCCTCCTCCCTTCCTCCCTCCCTCCCTTCCTTCCTTCCTTCCTTCCTTCCTTCCTTCCTTCCTTCCTTCCTTTCCTCCTTCCTTCCTTCATTTGTTTGTGGTGTCAAGAGTTGAACTCAGAGTCCCATCCATGCTAGGCAAGTGCTTTGACCCCCCTCAGCTCTTCATGCTCTGATTTTTGGTCCAAATTATGTCTATGGGGTTTATCCATGCTCTTGCTTGCTCTGTAGTTCGTTCATTGGCACGGCTGAGCAACATCCTACTAAACAGCACCTTGTTCCTCCATCTGTGTCTTTGCGGATACACATAGGGGCAGAGGCCACAGGGTGCCCTCTGGTCAGCAGAGGATGGGAGGTGTGGTGTTCACAGCCCTCTGGTCTCTGAACAGAAGCATCTCACGGTGGTTGTCATTTGCATTTCCCTGAAGGACCATGGTACCAGTGCTGTTTCACAGGCTTACCAGCCATGGATTAGCCTCTCTGGGGGAAGAGTCTGCTTGGATCTCTCTGCTCATTTCCCCGTTAGGTTGTTGGTCTCTCTTTTTTTTCCCTGTCACTCGGTGGGTGCTCTGGTTGGCATCTTCTCTAACCTGTTTGAGAAACCGCTGTTTATCCGCATCGGCGAACATGCTGTCTTCCTCTTTGTTTTAGAAGGTTCACTGTTGCTGCCATTCCTATTTAGCTTAGTGTTGGTTAGAAATCACTTTGTGTACGGTGTGAGGTTGGGCTTAAAGTTCTTTATTTTCCCGTTGACAAGACCGGTTCACACCAGTAGATTGCCAGCCACGTGCCTGACAGATATACTTAGCTTTTGGCTTTGTCTTGTTCTCTCGTCTATTTATTCATTTTTGTGTTCATTCTTTAGCCACTATGGCGTCAGAGTGTTCTCACTGTGTGTCAGTGAGACTGTTCTACGTTCTTGGCTCTTTATGTAAATTCAAAGAGCAGGCTGCGTGTGTAGCATGGAGGGTGCAGATGACTCACGTACACACCAGTCTACTGTCAATAACCGGGCGCTGTAATTCCCCGGGAAGAGCTGCTGTTTCACTAACAGTGCTAGGGAACTGCACAGCATGTGTAGCGTTAAGCCAAAATGGAGGACGGGCTTAAACGTAAAGTCTGAGACTTCGACAACCCCCCCGAAAGCCTAGAAGAAAAATGCACGTTGTGTTTTAGGTTATAGAACTTTCTTAGGGCATAACAAGCATGATCCACGATCTTTTACTGTTCCACACTGGGCCTCATCAAAGTTACAGGCGTTTACTCTTTGAAAAGTATGGTAAAGGAAACGAAAGAAAAGGTAAGCCACAGAGTGGGAGAAAATGTTCCCCGCCTACAGACTTTGGTCTGACACCCAGCATACAGTGTATGTATGAAAGTCTTCGTTCTTACAGCAAATGAGAGCACCAATAAGCACTCTCAGAACTGGGGAAGTATCCAAACGACACCTGGTGAAGAAGACACGGGAAACTGTGAAAGGTGTCTAGCCTCATTCATAATGGAAGGACGTAAACAAGGAGCACGGCCCATTGCCATAGTACCGGCTAGATTTGGAGCAGAAATCCAAACGACCAGCAAGGTCAAGCTTTAACCAGGCGAGGGAACTCTTGAAACACCCACCTTTTTTACTGAGACTGTAATTTGTCCAACTACTTTGGAAAGCATGTTGACACAGTGTCTCATAAAGGTCAACCAACACCGATTGACTCTGTGACCCAATCTGATCTTAGATTTCACCAGGGAAAAGTGAAAATCTGTGCCCCCACAAAAATCCATCTTTAAACATCCACGGTGGCTTTCTTCATCATAGTCCCTTACCAAAAACGATCCACATAGTCCAAGTGAGATCCGATTGTGAGCAGACACGCCAAGTTGCGAGCTCAGGGAGCGGTGCTCTTAAACAGGAAGCACCACAGCCATGCTTCCTGCATTACCAATGAACAGATGAGCTCATCGAGCTGATGCCAGGCACCAGGTGCCATCACACTTGCTGTACTGATTTATTTAGATGCCATTTTAGACAAGATGAGATTGAGCTAGAGTTTCAGAGAGCAGATCAGTGGTTGCCTGAGGTAGGGTGGGGAGTGAGTTAGGGGCTGAGGGACCTGACTGAGTGGTGTTGATACAAGTGATGTTTTTTTCAAGACTACCAACCTGAGTGTTTAGCATGGGCACATTTCAATAAAACTGATTTTAAGAAATAAAAAAGAAATGAAAGGAATTCTAAAGACAACAAAAGCCAAATTCATTTTTTTTTGCCAGAAACAATCTGTGAGGTTAGACTGAATCTGCAGATCATAGAGAGAATTGGCATTTTAATAATATTATGTCTTCCATTCCATGAACATGGTTTATCTCTCCATTTAATTTCTCCCAGCCGTGTTTTGTCATTTTCAGTTTCCTTTCATAGTTAAAAATATTTTATTTATGATTTGTGTGTGTGTGTGTCTTGTCTTCCTGTGGGTTTTACTTATGATTTTTTTTTGTGTGTCTTGTCTTCCTGTGGGTGCATGGGTGCCATGGCTATGTGTGAAGACCAGGGGACAACGTGGTAGAGTTGCTTCTCCCTCTCCATCTTTGTGTAGATTCTAGAGATCAAACTCAGGTAATCAGGGTTGATTGACAAGTACTTTACCCACCAAGCCATCACTGGCCCCCTCATTTATGTTTTTGATGCTATTATAAATTATGTATCTATATAACCCATACGGATGTATATTTGATACAGGCTTTCGTTATGCAGTTAAATATGACTTTGGACTCCTGGTCCTTCTGCATCTACCTCCCAAATTTGTATGGACTTGTAAGGGGAATATCCTGGATCTAAAAGTTCCTTTGTTGGCAAGTTTTAATGTGTAAAGTTAATTTATATAATCTGTTTGGTTAAAATGTTTCCCAAGGAATTTATCCTTTTTACCTTTCCCGACACAGGCTTGCTGGTCTGTGTTTCTTTTCACTTCTGCTGCAGGGGTTTGTGGGTAGAAGTCATGCAGTATGTATCGCACTATCCTTGGGCAATGGGCAATCCTTGGTGCCCCTATAAATTATATATTTTTGATCTATCCATGATCATGCTTTTTTGTTGTTGTTGTTGGTAAGTTACCACCACATTTGTACTGTTTCCTACTGGCTTTATATCCAAAAGTCCTGCTGGGTTTATTTATTGATTATAATAATTTATCTTTAGATTCTGGATATTGTCTGTGAGTGATGATGACATTTTATTTTATTATTTTTAAAAATGTTATTCTTATCTTGAGATATGGTTTCACCAAGTAGCCCTGGCTAGCCTGGAACTCCCTCTGTAGACCAGGCTGGCCTTGAGCTCACAGAGATCCTCCTGTCTCTGCTTCCTGAGCACTGGGATTAAAAGCGGCCATGCTCAGCTTCATGTCCCTATTGCTCACTGGTTCTTACAACTTTTCTTTTTATGTGTCCTTTTTTTTCCCATCTTGTTTATCCTTTTCCCCTTCCAACCTTCTTCTTTTCTCTGTTTCTCTACCTAACATTGTACTATGTTAAACCAAAAATAAGACACTGCATATCTGTGATAACACCTCTACGTCACTCCCTACTGTACAGGAGAGAGCTCAGTGTTTCACTTAAAAATATGAGTTCATTCTATTTCTTCTAGAATCTCTAAGCTTTAATTTAATCAGAAATCTCTCTCTCTCTCTCTCTCTCTCTCTCTCTCTCTCTCTCTCTCTCTCACTTCTCAAAAAGTTGCATTCTTTGTTTTTAATTAAAAATTTTTGTTTGGGGGCTGGAGAGACGACTCAGCAGTTAAGAGCTCTTCCAGAGATGTGGAGTTCAATTCCCAGCAACCGCATGGTGGCTCACAGCCATCTGTAATAAGATCTGGTGCCCTCTTCTGGCATGGAGGGGTACATGCAGAGCCCTCATACATAAAAACATAAATGAATTAAAAAGATCTATTTGTATGTATGTGCACACACATGTGTGGGGGTGCGAGGAGGTGTTGGGGACCCCTTGGAGCTGGAGTTACAGGCAGTTGTGATCGCTCCTTCCAGCATGGGTGCTGGGAGCTGAACTCTGTCCTCTGCAGGAGCAACAAGTGCCCTTTGAAATGGGCTTTCCAGACTTCCCAGCACTCAGTGCAGCGCTGTGTCTATGAGGTCACTCCTGACTCTGGACGTGCTCACGCTACATGTCTAAGTCCGCACCCCTTGATTCACATCTCCCCACTTCTCCTCACTCCGCCCCGACCTCCCAAACCACCATTTTGTCCTCTGCAACATCCTTTCCTTTACATTTTCCACACCAGAAGCTCATCCACGCCTCTTTCTCTGCCTGGCCTATTTCCCTTTCCCCTGAGGGATTCAGGAGGAATTCCCCAATCAATTTATTTATCTTGAATGTGAGTGTTAGAAATAGACAGAGCTTGCTACCATCAAGGCAGAACTCGTCTCTGGCTCCAAAGGGAATTAAGAGATAGTTCATTGCGATCCATCTGGGAGTCACATGGGTTCGAGTTGCCCCGAATGACAACGCTTCACTCTGGAAACCGTACACGAACTTTAGCAGTCACAGAACAAAAGGCAGTCTGAAATGCGTACACGAACTTTAGCAGTCACAGAACAAAAGGCAGTCTGAAATGAAGGCATTCTCGAACGTATCGCCAGGGACACCAAATAGATGAGATGTGAGAAAGTGGAGACATCGTTCCCATAAGTCTCAGATGCTATCTGAGAGCATTCTTAGCTTCAGGGCTGGTGGAAGCCAATGGTCTGCTAAATTAATACATCCCAAGGGCTTTCCTTGTTAGTTGAAAGGATGTTAGGTTCGACAAAGAGGTGCGTGATGAATGGTCATGAAGGAATTAAAGACAGCCCAAGATAATTTGGTTCTTGACCTGCAACATTCCAACACACACACACACACACACACACACACACACACACACACACACACACAGAGTTCTAGAAAATCTTCAACACAGGCAAGGCTTTGCGTGGTGTGTGCAAAGGTGCTTCATTCCACATAACTCAGAGAATCAAAAAGAGAATATGGGGTCTGATAAATAGCTCACCTCAAATATGATTTTTTCTCATTCAAATAATAATAAGTTTGAGCAATTAGGTTTATATATATAATATATTAAAAACATGAACTTGTAATCCTAGAATTTGAGGCTGGGGCAGCAGAATGGTGAGTTTGAGGCCAGCCTGGGCTACACAATGAGACCTTGACTTGGAAAGCAAAAGGAAGCCATCAAACAAGAACAGGCAAAGGAGGGAGGGAGGGATGAAGGAAAAGAAGGATGGAAGGATGGAAGGAAGGTGGGAAAGAAGGAAGGAAGGAAGGAGAGGGGGGAGAGGGAGGAGGGAGCCCATACGGCCAACCAGGAAACCCTCCAGCTGTCTTACTCCTTTCCTCACACCTTAAAAAGCAGTCTTTCACCGGGCATCAGTGGCGCACGCCTTTAATCCCAGCACTCGGGAGGCAGAGGCAGGTGGATCTCTGTGAGTTCGAGGCCAGCCTGGTCTACAGAGCGAGTTCCAGGACAGCCTCCAAAACAATACAGAGAAACCCTGTCTCAAAAAACCAAAAAATAAGAAAATAAAAAAAGCAGTCTCTCAGGTCGGACAGAGGAAGGAAACCTGATGTGTGGCTCTTCTCCAGCACTTGCTGAAGAGAACTCGCTCCTGTACAAGTGGTGCTGAAGGCCTGGGAGACGCACCTGCCCTCCGGCTTGCCCCTGTTGGTTATCTGTGTCTGTTCAGTTCTGCCCATCCACTTAGGTTCACACTCAGCCCTTCAGGGCCCTGGTCACTGTGGGGGTCATGACAGAACATTCTAGATGACGGGCTAAGATGCTCCAATTAGGAGAAAGTAAAGAAAGAGCCAAGTGAGCTATCACCATCTCAGGAAATGTTCATCTTGGGACTGGGAGAGTAGTCAGAGGTAAGAAAGGACCTATGGCATGGTGGACTTTAGTCTGTCTTTTTTTTTAATGGTTTTTCAAGACAAGGTTTTTCTGTGTAATAGCTCTGGCTGCCTTGGACCTCACTTTGTAGTACAGACTGGCCTGGAACTCACAGAGATCCACCTGCCTCTGCCTCCATGCGCCACCACTGCCTGACAGTATTTATTTATTTTATAGCCCAACCACTGTTCCCCCCCTCCTCTCCTTTCTTCTCCTCTCCTCTCCCCCCCATCCATCCCTCCTCCATTTATATTCAGAGTGGGACAGGCTTCCCATGGAGATAAACCAAACAAGTCATATCAAGTTGAATGTTCATAGCAGCTTTATTCATAATAGCCAGAAACTAGAAACAACCTAGATGTCCTCAACCGAGAAATGGATAAAGGAATTGTGGTACCTTTACACAATGGAGTATTACTCAGCTGTTAAAAACAATGACATCAAGAAATTTTCAGGCAAATCGTTTAGTCTCTGTCTTCTGTCCTCAGAACAGCTGTAGGACTAAGGCCAAGGCTCAGTCACCTGGGTGGTTGGCACTGCCTGGCAAAGTGCCGATCTGCCCTTCTGTGGGGCTGTCTGCTTGGCACTGGGTGTGGCCCCTTCGGTCATCTTACCAAAAGGAGTGTCCTTGGGCCCTCCATTCTTCTGTGACACTCCTGTCATTCTGACGCTGCTCATTTGCAAGCTGTTCTCCTCATCTCCGCGGCCATGCCACCGGGGCCACCTGATAACCACATCCAGATTGAGTTACAGAGGCGCCACAGTGATGCCGCTGGCCTCAGTGACGGAGTCGACAAGGCTGAGTGACTCGGTGGAAATAGTTTCCTCCCGGACTCCCTTTTGCCAGCTGCTTCCCCTCCTGCTCACTTTTATAATGAAAAAGGAAATTATTGCTGCCCCAAATGATGGCGGCTCCAGAAATAGTAAGTAAGGGAGCCAGGTGGGGGGCAGCGGGGTGGGGGGACACTTCGAGGATGCACTCTAGGTAACCTCTCAGCCTCCCAGGCCTGCTTGGGAGGGGATACTCTCCCAGGGCTGATTTTTCCGGAAAGCTTAAGGTTTACAAATAGTGTGAGAAACAGGGTTAGTTGTTAATGGTGAGTAGCTCCATTTGGAACATGGACAAACACAACAGGTGGCCAGGAAGGAGGCAGATTCATGATTGGTGCTCACAGCCTTCAGGGGGGACTCTGTGGACCTCAGTGTTGACAGAAGCAGAATCTTAAACAACCTGGTTGTGCAGTTGGAAGGACTGACCTGGGACTCACTGGGGAGCACCTCACATGGCTGCTCAACCCTCTCTGGAAAGTCTCTACTGTAGGAAACAGAGCCCTGTGTGGGTTTGGCCTGAGGCAGAGGCTCCCTGTCACTCCCCTCTTGGCTCGGTGGCCTGGGTGCCCAGGGCTTGGATACTTTCATTTTTAATCAGGTCATGCCTGCAGGAGCCAGAAAAGGACTGTGTTTGTGGGAAGCTACTTACGCTACTAACGGCGTGACTATGCCCTTTCTCTGATGCTATCTACATTTTTGGGACACAAAAAATTGAGTATCAGAACATCTTATGTCTATGACAAGTAAATCCCATGGCTAGAAAGAAAAACCAAATGTTGAAGAACAGGGGAGAACAGCCTTAGAAATCAGGTAGTCGCCGTCCTCTAAAGAAGAATGACACAGGGGCTTCTGTGTGGCAAAGGGCTTATCTACACAGAGGACGTGTTGCTGTTACTGGAGAGGAATTAAAATTCTGCTCCTTTGTCAGCTCTAGAAGTCCAGGGAAAGTTGTGCTCTCAGTAGATGGGTGTTTGGGACAAACCCACAGGGAGGGAGTGGGCTTCAAGTCTGACCGAAAGGATTTAAAATGGGACAGAGGCACCCCTGGTGCCCACACTTCCCACAGGGACCAATCCCGCTCACCCCTGGCTAAGCAGGTGGAGGCGGAGCCGGAAGCCAGCATCAGAGGCCCTGAGATAGTCACCATGGGAGAAAATGATCCTCCAGCATCCGAAGCCCCCTTCTCCTTCCGATCACTCTTTGGCTTGGATGATTTGAAAATAAGTCCTGTGGCACCAGGTAGGTGGGACTTTTGCAGAAGTGGTGAATGTGGTCAAGTGTCTGTCTGTGCCCGTGTGTGTGCGTGCGTGCGTGCGTGCGTGTGTGTGTGTGTGTGTGTGTGTGTGTGTGTGTGTGTGTGTTTGTGGTGGAGGGATCTCCTTGTATATTCTCTCACTCTTTCTCTCTCCCTCTCTCCTCTCTCTCTCTCTCTCTCTCTCTCTCTCTCTCTCTCTCTCTCTCTCTCTCTCTCTCTCCCACCTCCCTCTGTCTGTCTTTCTCTCATCCCTTCTCCTTCCTTCTCTCCTGTACCAGGGATCGAACTAGACAGGTACTCTGTGACTTTGCTGTGTCTCCCGCTTTCCCTGGGTATTTTCACATTAATAGCCTCCCTTTCCTGATCTTGCAATTGGGGGATGCTCAGGAGGAGCCCCCTTGTTAGGGGCAGTTGCTAACTCCCTGGAGGCAGTTTTGTGTTTGTTTGTTTGTTTGTTTTGTTTTCTTCTCTTGGCGGTTTTCAGAGACCCAAGCTCCGTATTGGCTCAGGTTCACTCAGAAAGAGGCCGAATGCTGGATAGGAAAACTCTGACCACTCCTTAGAAACAGTGGTCACAGCCCTTTTAGAAAACTCAGACAAGCTATATGTCACCAAATGCTAAGTGCCTGACTGAAATGATCGGTGTAGCCACCAAAAGAAAAGGTGGTCCCTTGAGCCACATGTCTATTAGATGAAGCATTTGTTTTCCCTGTGATGCCTGCTTCTATGGGGCCTTGTGCTGTGACTTGCTGGTCTGGAGAGTCCGGCTTGGGAGCAATGAGAAGGATAACCCTTGAGCTGGGCCAGCGTGGAAACTTGGACAATTCAGGCTGTAGCTCTGAACAACCTGCAACCTGTATGCCCTAAGGATTCTTTTTAAGCCTTCTGGATTGCTGACAGAGTATAAAGGACAGGGTGAAATCGGAAAAGACCCCTAGGAATTCCATCCCACATGTGCCACAGCGATGCTGAGGGGTTTCCTGTTGCTCTTTTGCTGACTGTCCAGGCTGCTTCCTGTTTGCTGGTTTCGGGAATGGCACCTTCCACAGGGTGTGTGGAGAGGGACATCTGTATACACCCTTGACAGCATTTAGGATACATTCCTAGAGGTGACATTACTGGGTCAAAAACACCATCTGCTTTTAAACCACGTAGATACATCTCCAATCTTACACAAAGGGTGTTGTAATTTAAAAATTGGCTGGAGAGAGAAAGATGCCATGTGACAGAAATCATCTGGAGGGGTTTTTTTTTATTAGGGGAAAGGAGGTGGGAAGGGGAGATGGCCTTTGCGGACAGGAGCAGCAAAAAAGAAAGAAAAAAGAAAAAGAGGCAGTCTGTGTGGGAGAGATAGGCAGAGAAGCAGAGAGAGGAGGAGGGAGGGAGGGGGGGAAGGGGAGAGGGAGAGGGAGAGGGAGGAGATGGGAACATAGTGAATGTGTACAGGTGCTTTTGGTGACTGCGGCTGAGGGCGTATCCTGTCAGAACCCCAAGGACAGGCCAGGACAGACGCCTGAATACTAACAAAGCAGACTCGAATGCATCCCGCCCTGTGCTGTGTGAGAGGCTCACGGTCTCTTCCGCTGTGAGCACCAGTGGGTGCGGTACCAGCCAAGTCACTGTGATGTCAGGATGAATTTAGGCTCATTTTTCATTTGTTCATTTCCAGGGAGGTTTGGAGGTTTTCCTGCTTGTCTGTCCTTTGTGGGGCTGCTCCAGAGAGATGCATTTTACTCACCATCCTGAGCGCCCTAGTTAGCCTCTGTTGCTGTGATAACATCATGACCAAACCAACTCAGAGAGGGAAGGTTTATACCAGCTTCGCAGTTCACGGTCCATCATCCAGGGAAGCCAGGACAGGAACTCAAACAGGGCAGGAACCTGGAGGCAGGAGCTGATGCAGAGGCCATGGAGGGCGCTGCTCACTATTTTTTTTTCAGTCTACTTTCTTATGTCATCCAGAACCAACACTGCCCCCAGGTGGCACCGCACACAATGAGCTGGCCTCTCCACCTCCAACACTAGTCAAAGGAAACAAAACAAAACAAAACACTATATATGCCCAAAGGTCTGATGAAGGCATTTTCCCAATGGAGGTTCCCCTTTCCCAGATGATCCTGGCTTGTGCTGAGTTGATAGAAAATTAACCATCAAACCAAGTGTGTCCGAGCCACATCAGGGAGGAGAGGTGGAGATGCTGTACCTCTGCAGGGCACCTTGGGTGGTAGCGTCCACCTTACTCGCAAGCTAACAGTTAGCCTGCCCAGGTTTCATAGATGATGTAGCCAGAAGGCACGAAGCTCCTGGGTCAAGGTCAGGGATTTGTCACTCCCCACACAGCAGGTGGCCTCGTCGCCAGTGTTACTGCCAGCTCCCTCCCTGTGGGTATCACACAAGCAGGCGGTTCCCATGAGAGCCGAAGAATCCAGAGCCTGGGAACCCCAGTCTTTAGGAGCTGCAAGACGACCTGGGGCAGCTCTGAGCTGAAAAAGGACATGAAATGTACTAACCTGGACAGGGAGCGAGCTGCTGGACAGACCCATTCTGGGGGACATGCTGCCATATGACGGCCTCTGCCCACGTGTGGTGCATGGCCTGAACAAAGACTGAGGGTGACTCTGTGGGGGAAAGGCCAGTTTGGGATAATTTGAGAGAGCCCAGTGCCCTCCTTGCTTCAAGCACACGGCATAACATCTCCATGTCACACTACCCTCTCTGAACACATCCTCGGGACCCTGAACTTCCTGCGGCTGTTCTTCCCGGGCTGCTGGGACAACATGTCA
Organism: Mesocricetus auratus; assembly: GCF_017639785.1. NCBI lineage: Eukaryota > Metazoa > Chordata > Mammalia > Rodentia > Cricetidae > Mesocricetus > Mesocricetus auratus. The sequence goes on along the minus strand of NW_024429208.1, from coordinate 7,346,049 downwards.
CAGCTGGGTGGCTCAGTCAACAAAGTCTCCTTGTATCCTATCTGGGGGGCTGGAAGCCTGAGAGCCCCGATATCCACCCTGCTCCCGTGGATGCACACAGGACCCGCCAGGCCTTGTGCAGATAGTGACCTTTGACCAACAGCCTTTGGAACTCCTCCTTGGGTTGTGGACGTGTCACCCTGCCCCCGGCCTTCAACTTCACATGGCTGTCTGTCCCCCTTGGCTCTTGTCTTTTCTCTGTGCATGTCCGCGTCTGTGTCGGAATCTCCCCCTTCCCTAGGACGCCAGCCGTACAAGAGTTGTACCTTCT